>NC_044976.1:38261398-38979825 GCF_008728515.1 Papio anubis
GTCTCTCTCTCTCTCTCTCTTTTTCTTTCTTTCTTTTTCTTTCATTTTTCAGACACGGTTTCCCTCTGTCACCTAGGCTGGAGCGCAGTGGTGTGATCTCAGCTCACTGCAACCTCTGCCACCCAGAGGTTCATGCAATTCTCATGCCTCAGCCTCCCGTGTAGCCAGGATTTCAGGCAAGAACCACCATGCCCAGCTAATTTTAGTATTTTTAGTAGAGATGGGTTTTGCCATATTGGCCAGGCTGGTCTCGAACTCTTGACCTCAAGTGACCCGCCCACCTCGGCCCCCCCAAAGTACTGGGTTTACAGGCATGAGTCACTGCCCCGGCCATGACCCAGTCATTTTACTTCTAGGTATATACTCAAGAAGACTGAAAACAAATGTTCATGCAAAAGCTTATGTACAATATTTGCAAACTATTCATCCAACAAGTGATTAATATCTAGAATATACAAGGAACTCAAACAGCTCAACAATAAAAAACAAATAATCCCATTAAAAAGTGGGTTAAGGAGATAAATAGATATTTCAAAAGAAGACATATAAATGACCAACAGGTATATGATATAAATGCTCAGCATCACTAAGCGTCAAGGAAATGCAAATCAAAACCAGAATGGGATATCATTTTATCCAAAAAGGAATGATTGTCATTATGATTATGATTATTATTGGTATTCTAAGAGTCACGGTCTTGCTCCATTGCACAGGCTAGAGTCAATGGCATGACCATAGCTCACTGTAGCCTTTAACTCCTGATTTCAAGCAATCCTCCCACCTCAGCCGCCCCAGTAGCTAGGACTACAGGCATGCACTACCACATCTGGCCAATATTTTAAAATTTTTTCTAGTGATGGGACCTTGCTATGTTGCCCAGCTGCTCTCCAACTTTTGGCCTCAAGTGATCCTCCTGCCTCAGCCTCCCAAAGCACTGGGATTACAGGCGTGAGTCACTGCACCCAGCCGAGACTCCATCTCTACAAAAACATTAAAAATTAGCCAGGTGTGGTGGCTCATGCCCGTAGTCCCAGCTACTTGGGAGGCTAAGGTGGGAGAATCACTTGAGCCAGGGAGGTCAAGGCTGCTGTGAGCTGTGATTGTGCCACTGCACTTCAGCCTGGATGACAGAGAAAGACCCTATCTCAAAAAATAAAATAAAATAAAATAATAGCCATTCTCAGGCATGGTGGCTCACATGTGTAATCCCATGCTTTGGGGGGCTGAGGCAGGAGCATTGCTTGAGGCCAAAAGTTGGAGAGCAGCTGGGCAACATAGCAAGATCCCATCACTAGAAAAAATTTTAAAATATTGTCCAGTTGTGGTGGTGCATGCCTGTAGTCCTAGCTACTGGGGCGGCTGAGGTGGGAGGATTGCTTGAACTACAGTGAGCTATGGTCATGCCATTGACTCTAGCCTGGGCAATAGAGCAAGACCCTGACTCTTAGAATAACAACAATAATTATAATCATAATGACAATCATTCTTTTTTGGATAAAATGATATCTCATTCTGGTTTTGATTTGCATTTCCTTGACGCTTAGTGATGCTGAGCATTTATTTCATGTACCTGTTGGTCATTTGTATGTCTTCTTTTGAAATACCTATTTATATCCTTAGCCCACTTTTTAATGGGATTATTTGTTTTTTATTGCTGAGTTGTTTGAGTTCCTCATATATTCTGGATATTAATCCCTTGTTGGATGAATGGTTTGCAAATGTTGTATATAAACTTTTGTATAGAAGTTTGTTTTCAATTTTCTTGAGTATACACCTAGAAGTAAAATGACTGGGTCACAGCCGGGGCGGTTGCTCATGCCTATAATCCCACACTTTGGGGGGGTCGAGGTGGGTGGATCACTTGAGGTCAAGAGTTTGAGACCAGCCTGGCCAACATGGCAAAACCCCATCTCTACCAAAAATACTAAAATTAGCTGGGCATGGTGGTTCTTGCCTGAAATCCTGGCTACATGGGAGGCTGAGGCATGAGAATTGCTTGAACCTCTGGGCGGCAGAAGTTGCAGTGAGCTGAGATCACATCACTTCCCTCCAGCCTGGGCGATAGAGGGAAACTCTTTCTCAAAAAATAAGAATAATAAAATAATAATAAATAATGACTGGGTCGTATGGGCCTTATGGAAATTCTATGTTTAACTTTTTGAGGAAGTGCCAAACTATTTTTCACAGTGGCTGCACCATTTTACATCCCTACCATCAACGTATCAGGGTTTCAAGTTCTCCACAATCTCTCCAACACTTGCTATGGTCTGTTTTTTTTTAAATTATAACCATCATAGTGGGTATGGGGTGACATTTCACTGTGGTTTTAATTTGCATTTCCCTAATGACTTTAATGCTTGTGTGTTTATGTATGTGTGTGTGTGCTGGTGGTGTAATAATTACCTTGATTCAATAACAAGATATTAATGGATTATATGTTAAAGAAAACATAAAATACAGAAAAAGTCAGTTATTTCCTGTCCCATATCTTTCATTGATCTGTCTATCCTTCCCTCAACAAATTCCCAATCAATTAATTTCCACTTCTTTATGTAACCTATATTTTAAAAATTTTTGTAGAGATGGGATCTTACTATGTTGCCCAGCTTACCTCCAACTTTTGGCTTCAAGCGATCCTCCTGCCTCAGCCTCCCAAAGCACTGGGATTACAGATGGGAGCCACCATGCCTAAGAATGGCTATTTTTTTTTTAATTAAAAAAAAAAAGGTTTTTTTAAAGACAGAGTCTCCCACTGTCACCTGGGCTGGACAGTAATGATGTGATCTCGGCTCACTGCAACCTCCACCTCCCGGGCAATTGTCCTGCCTCAGCCTCCTGAGTAACTGGGATTACAAGCAAGTGCCACCAGGCCCGGCGAATTTTTTGTATTTTTTAGTACAGATGGGGTTTCACTATGTTGGTCATGCTGGTCTTGAACTCCTGACTTCGTGATTTGCCTGACCTCCTGATCCGCCTGCCTTGGCCTCCCAACATACTGGGATTATAGGCGTGAGCCACCGTGCCTAGCCTATTTTTTATTTTATTTTATTTTTTGAGATAGGGTCTCGCTCTGTCACCCAGGCTGAAGTGCAGTGGCACAGTCATAGCTCACAGCAGCCTTGACCTCCTTGGCTGAAGTGATTCTCCTACCTTAGCCTCCAAGTAGCTGGGACTACAGGTATGAGCCACCACACGTGGCTAATTTTTAATGTTTTTGTAGAGATGGAGTCTTGGCTAGGCGTGGTGGCTCACTCCTGTAATCCCAGCACTTTGGGAGGCCAAGGTGGGCAGATCACCTGAGGTCAGGAGTTCAAGACCAGCCTGGCCAACATGGTGAAACCCCATCTCTACGGAAAATACAAAAAATTAGCCGGGTGTTGTGGCACATGCCTGTAATCTCAGCTACTTGGGAGGCCAAGGCAGGAGAATTGCTTGAACCTGAGAGATGGAGGTTGTAGTGAGTTGAGATCACACCATTGCACACCAGCCTGGGTGACAGAGTGAGACTCCATCTCAAAACAACAACAAAAAAAGAGATGGAGTCTCACTGTGTTACCCAGGCTGGTCTCAAAATCCTGGGCTCAAGTGATTCTCTCACCTCAGCCTCCAAATATGCTGGGATTATAGACATAATCCACCTCGTCTGGCCTATAATGGCTACTATAAAAAGATAAAAAACAATAGATGCTGGCCAAAATATGGAGAAAAGGGATCTCTTACGTAAATTAGTACCACAATTAATGAAAACAGTATGGACATTTCTCAAAAAACTAAAAATATAACTACCATATAATCCAGAAATCACACTACTGGGTATTTATTCAAAGGAAAAGAAATCAGTATATCAAAGGGATACCTGCACTTGTATACTTATTGCAGGACTACTCACAGTAGACAAAATACAGAATCAACCTAAGTGTCCATCAGTGGACAACTAGATTTTTAAAAATGGCATATGTACACAATGGAATACTATATGGCCATAAAAAAGAATGAAATTGTGTCATTTGCAGCAACATGGGTGGAACTGGAGGTTATGATGTTAAATGAAATAGACCAGGCATGGAAAGATAGATGCCACAGGCTCTCGCTGGTATGTGGGAGCTAAAAAATTGGTCTCGGCCGGGCGCGGTGGCTCA
The DNA here is from genome assembly GCF_008728515.1 of Papio anubis. NCBI lineage: Eukaryota > Metazoa > Chordata > Mammalia > Primates > Cercopithecidae > Papio > Papio anubis. Next base: position 38,265,538 of record NC_044976.1, read on the forward strand.
CGCCTGTAATCCCAGCACTTTGGGAGGCCGAGGCGGGTGGATCACGAGGTCAGAAGATCGAGACCATCCTGGCTAACCCAGTGAAACCCCGTCTCTATTGAAAATACAAAAAATTAGCCGGGCGCGGTGGCGGGCGCCTGTAGTCCCAGCTACTGGGGAGGCTGAGACAGGAGAATGGCGTGAACCTGGGAGGCAGAGCTTGCAGTGAGCCGAGATCATGCCACTGCACTCCAGCCTGGGCTACAGAGCAAGACTCTGTCTCAAAAAAAATAAAATAAAAAAAATTTAAAAAATTACAAATTGGTCTCAAGGAGATAGGGAATAGAATGATAGATACTAGAGGCTGGGAAGGATATGTGGGTGGGAAAGGGGAATAAAGAGACATTGATTAGTGGGTGCAAGCATACAGTTAGATAGAACAAACAAGTCCCAATATTTAATAGCAGAATAGGGTGACTATAGTTAGCAACACTGTATAGTGTATCTCAAAGTAGTTAGAAGAGAGGACTTGAAATGTTATCAACACATAGAAATGATAAATGACAAAAGTCAAAGTGATACCTGCCCCCAATACCTTGCCTTGATCATTACATTTTTTTTTTTTTCTTTTTTTTTTTGAGACGGAGTCTCGCTCTGTCGCCCAGGCTGGAGTACAGTGTCACGATCTTGGCTCAGTGCAACCTCCATCTCCCGGGTTCAAGCAATTCTCCTGCCTCAGCGTCCCCAGTAACTGGGACTACAGGCGTGTACCACCATGCGCAGCTAATCATAACATGTTCTATGTATGTAACAAATACTCACATGTACCCCATAAATACATAAGATATTTTGTATCAATAAAAAGCAAACGATCATTTTTTTTTCTTTTTCTTTTTCTTTTAATTTTATTTGAGATGGAGTCTGGCTCTGTCGCCCAGGCTGGAGTGCGGTGGCGAGATCTCGGCTCACTGTGAGCTCCGCCTCCCGGGTGCATGCCATTCTCCTGTTTCAGCCTCCCCAGTAACTGGGACTACAGGTGCCCGCAACCACACCCTGCTAATTTTTTGTATTTTTAGTAGGGACGGGGTTTCACTGTGTTAGTCAGGATGGTCTCGATCTCCTGCCCTCGTGATCCACCCGCCTCGGCCTCCCGAAGTGCTGGGATTACAGGCCTGAGCCACCACGCCCGGCCTACGATCATCTTAAAAAAAAAAAAAAGTCTTGTTAAGAATGTTCAGGCTGGGTGTAGTGGCTCACGCCTGTAATCCCAGCACTTTGACAGGCCGAGGAGGGCAGATCACCTGAGGTCAGGAGTTTAAGACAAGCCCGGCCAACATGGTGAAACCCCGTCTCTACTAAAAATACAAAAATTAGCCGGGTATGGTGGCATGCGTCTATAATCCCAGCTACTTGGGAGACTGAGGCAAGAGAATCGCTGGAACCTGGGAGAAGGAGGTTGCAGTGGGGCCGAGATTGTGCCACTGCACTCCAGCCTGGGCAACAGCAAGATCCCATCTCAAAAAAAAAAAAAAGAATGTGCATAGCAGGTTGGGTGCAGTGGCTCACCCCTGTAATCCTAGCACTTTGGAAGGCGGAGGTGTGCAGATAACTTAGGCTCAGGAGTTCAAACCAGCCCGGCCAACATGGCGAAACCCTGTCTCTACTAAAAATACAAAAATTAGCCAGGCGTGGTGGTGCAAGCTTAATCCCAGTTACTCAGGAGGCTGAGGCATGAAAATCACATGAGCCTGGGAGGTGGAGGTTACAGTGAGCCAAGATGGCACCACTGCACTCCAGTCTGGGCAGCAGAGCAAGACTCTGTCTCAAAGAAAATCAAAGATTATGTAAAAAAAAGTTCATAGCAGCGTTATTCATAAAACAACCCAAATGTCTATCAACTGATAAATGGATAAACAAAATGTGGTATATCCATAAATAAAATATTATACAGCCAAAAAGAGAGTACTGATATATGCTGCACCATGAATGAAAGTTGAAGATATTATGCTTAGTGAAAAAGCCAAACACAAAAGGCCACCTTTGAATGATTCCACGTATATGAAATGTACAAAGTGGGCTAACTCATAGAGACAGAAAGTAGATCAGTTCTTGCCAAGTGTAGGGTGAGAGGAACAGGGAATGACAGCTAATGAGTATGGATCTTCTTTTTGGGGTAATGAAAAATTTCTGGAATTGGATAGTGGTGATATTTGCACAATCTTGTAAATATACTAAAAACCACTGAATTGTACACTGAAAGGGTGAATTTTATAGTATGTGAATGATAGTTCAATAAAAAACTCAGGGCCGGGCGCGGTGGCTCAAGCCTGTAATCCCAGCACTTTGGGAGGCCGAGACGGGCGGATCACGAGGTCAGGAGATCGAGACCATCCTGGCTAACACGGTGAAACCCCGTCTCTACTAAAATACAAAAAAAATTAGCCGGGCAAGGTGGCAGGCGCCTGTACTCCCAGCTACTCAGGAGGCTGAGGCAGGAGAATGGCGTGAACCCGGAAGGCGGGGCTTGCAGTGAGCTGAGATCCGGCCACTGCACTCCAGCCTGGGCAACAGAGCCAGACTCCGTCTCAAAAAAAAAAAATAAATAAATAAATAAATAAATAAAAAATAAAAAACCCAGAAATGATAGCAAACTGATTTCTATATTTATAGACCTTGGGCAACAAGCCTTTTGGTAACACCACCCAGCTTTGCATTTTCCACCAAAATGTTAAGCAAAAGAATTACTCAGAGAACAAGGAGAAAGAACTGGCTATAAATTTTGAAACACAAACTTTAAAAATCTGTATTGCATACAATTATAAATGCAATGTAAAGCTCTGCAAAATGCAAACAATACCTAAATGTAAAATGTAGAAAGTTGCAGTTTCCTATAACTCTAATGTAGGGGTTAATGTAATGTTAGCAGTTTAACAGATCAATCCTAACATCTCAAATGCCTAATAAGATAAGATTTTATCTTTTACCAGTGAAATCTAAAACAGAATTTTGTCCCTGTCAACCTGAAAGAATCAAAAGGATCAGAATGCTTTTTTTTTTTTTTTGAGACGGACTCTGTCGCCCAGGCTGGAGTGCAGTGGTGCGATCTCGGCTCACTGCAAGCTCCGCCTCCCGGGTTCACGCCATTCTTCTACCTCAGCCTCCTGAGTAGCTGGGACTACAGGCGCCCGCCACCATGCCCGGCTAATTTTTGTATTTTTAGTAGAGATGGGGTTTCACCGTGTTAGCCAGGATGGTCTCGATCTCCTGACCTCGTGATCCGCCCACCTTGGCCTCCCAAAGTGCTGGGATTACAGGAGTGAGCCACCGTGCCCGGCCCAGAACCCATTTTTAAAGAGTTTATTCAGGCTGGGCACAGTGGCTCACACCTGTCATCCCAGCACTGTGGCAGACCAAGAAGGAGAATTCCTTAAAGCCAGGAGTTCAAGACCAGACTGGGCAACAAAGTGAGACTCAGTTTCTAAAAAAAAATTTTTTAAGGCGTTTATTCAGTGAAAATCTGGAAACATCCATTCAGGAAACACAGACTCCAGATAAATGGGGTCAGTACTCTGAAGTCAAAAGTTAAGGTCTTGTTTATAAAGGAAGAAAACAAATTTAACAGGAGTATTTTTCCTACAAAGCTGGTTTATGAATGAAAACAATTCAATCACTTAATTTTTTTTTTTTTTTTTTTGAGATGGAGTTTCACTTTTGTTGCCCAGGCTGGAGTAGAATGGTGCGATCTTGGCTCACCACAGCCTCCGCCTCCCACGTTCAAGCGATTCTCCTGCCTCACCCTCCCTAGTAGCTGGGATTATAGGATGTGCCACCACGCCCAGCTAATTTTGTATTTTTAGTAGAGACAGGGTTTCTCCATGTTGGTCAGGCTGGTCTCGAACTCCCGACCTCAGGTGATCCTCCCAAAGTGCTGGGATTACAGGTGTGAGCCACCGTGCCCGGCCAGTTAATTTGTTTTCTTTTCCTTGTGGCTTGGTTTCATTTATTTTCTAATTGAAAAGAGTATATAATGTGACAGTCATGAAGGTTTTGTGTGACAGAGGTAGGAGGGAAGTTAATCTACAATGAAGATCAACTGTGAAGTGGGACTAAAGGGAAGTACCTTTAGTCATTTACAACATTTTACAAAATTATGTAGATAATTACATAAGATAATTATGTAATAAATTATATAAGATTAACTTCTATCCATAATTTTAAAAAATTTTATAAAATTTTATAAGGTTCCTTCTATCTTCTGTCTTCATCTTGAACACACAGCTTTCAAAGTTGCCACAGAAGGAGAAGGAGCTTAGAGAATTGTCCACAATTCCACTGGCCAGATTTCAGGCACATGGCCATAGTTATCTGCAAGAGAGACTGAGAAATGTAAGCTGATGAGTGGCCAGGCAGAAGAGGAAAGAGATTTGTTGAACTTTTGGCCAGTCTCTGCCACACACATCTCACCAATAACTCTATCAATAGATTATAGCAAAGTCCTCCACCTTTTTTTGGTATGCATATACTAATATATAATAACATTTTTAGGGAATCATGCTATGTATATTGGATACTATGGACTGGGTAGGCTGATTCAGATATGACCTGCGCTTATTTAGTCATCACCCATATACATTCAGAATTTAGAGTACACTGATTCAAACCTTGGTAACTTCAAGGGGGCATTACACACTGTTATTCAGATGTTTCTCATACTGACTCAGATGCTACTCAGCACACTCTTACATGTAAGCCTGTGGGGATGGCCAGTCCCAAGTCTGAAGAATTGAGGAGGGTTTCATAGCCCTGCTGTGGTTTATCTCCCTATAAAGTTGCTTTATTCCTTCAAAAAAAAAAATTCATATTCTCTGGCTTTTTATATTATATGTTGTTTTTATTTTAACCTCAGATGTGATTAATCATTGTCTGCATTCCATGGCACATTACCGCCATTGGTTCATGCAATTCTTCCACTTCTCCCTCTCTCTCATATATGTATATATGAGAATTGGGCTATGGAATGAAGGGAATATATATATATATATATATATATATATATAAATAAATACACACACACACACACACGGGGGGGGGGGGGAGAGAGAGAGAGAGAGAGAGAGAGAAAATAACTGAAACCAATGATGCTGCAATGAAGATTCTAGTTCTTTTCTTTCTTTCTCTTCCTTCCTTCCTTCCTTCCTTTCTTCCTTCCTTCCTTCCTTCCCTCCCTCCCTCCTTCCCTCTCTCTCTCTCTCTTTCTCTCTTTCTCTCTTTCTTTCTTTCTTTCTGATGGAATTTTGCTCTTTTTTGCCCAGGCTGGAGTACAATGGCATGATCTTGGCTCACTGCAACCTCTGCCTCCTGGGTTGAAGTGATTCTCCTGTCTCAGCCTCCCAAGTAGCTGGGATTACATGTGCATGCCACCAAGTCCGGCTAATTTTGTACTTTTAGTAGAGATGGGGTTTCACCATGTTGGCCAGGCTGGTCTCGAACTCCTGACTTCAGGTCATCCATTGCCTCAGCCTCCCAAAGTGCTGGGATTACAGGATTCTAGTTCATGAACTTTTATGGACTTGGGTAGGAATTTCATTGAGATATTGACTCGGAAGCCAATTTGCTTGACCATTAAGTATACAGACACACTATTTGACTATGTACCACCATACTGCCCTCTAAAGTAGTTGCACCGGTCTTTATGTCTACTATGGAGTTCCTCTCTCCCCAACAAATCTCACTGTCATAGCTCTAATTTTTGCTCTCAGATTAGATTGTTAATTTACATTTTTCTGATTGTAATTGCATTTAAGAATCTCTTCACTGGCTTATTATCCTTCTGAGTTTCCTCTTCGGTGTATTGCCTACTCACGTACCTTTCTATGTTTTTCTTTTTTGTAATTGGGGTTGCTCTATTTTTCTGCTGTATTATTGGGGTTGATATGCAGAACTTCCTTTTCTTTCCTAGATCAGGGACCAGCAAGCTATGGCCCCCTAGATTAAACCTGGCCTGCCTCCAGTTTTTGTAAATCAAGTTGTATTAGAACACAATCACACCCAGCTAGGCTCCGTGGTTCATGCCTGTAATCCCAGCGCTTTGGGAGGCTGAGGCAGGAGGATCACTTGAGGTTAGGAGTTTGAGACCAGCTTGGCCAACATGGTGAAACCCTGTCTCTACTAAACATACAAAAATTAGGCCGGGTGTGGTGGCTCACGCCTGTAATCCCAGCACTTTGGGAGGCCAAGGTGGGCAGATCATGAGGTCAAGAGATTGAGACCATCCTGGCCAACATGGTGAAATCCCGTCTCTACTAAAAATACAAAAATTAGCTGGGCGTGGTGGCGCGTGCCTGTAGTCCCAGCTACTCTGGAGGCTGAGGCAGGAGACTCACTTGAACCCAGGAGGTGGAGGTTGCAGTGAGCAGGATTGGGTCCCAATCAAGGACACGGAAATGTGCGTGTGACTGGGATTTCAGAATTACTATGGAACACTGACTGTTATGTACCTCTTCTTCATCCCTTTTGAATGGGAGCATTTATTAGTTTTCCATCCTCATATGACTATTGGATGTTGTGTTTGTGTTACAGATGACTTGACTGTATTTCACAGGTCTTCATATCAAGAGGAACCCACACTCAAGGAGGTACACCTGAAGAGCTTCATCTGCACCTAGACCTCATTTAGGTAATGAGACCGTGAACTTCAAGCTGATACCATGTGGGATGAGATTTTGGGGGTCCTGGGAGGAGAGTGAGTATATTTTGCACATGGAATGGACATGAATGGTGTTGGCCAGAGGGCAGGCTGGGGTAGACAGTCTTTAAATACGTACATCATAAGTCTCTGCCGTACTTGTAGTATGTCTTTTTTTTACTTCTGTTTTTTTTTGTGTGTGTGTGTGTTCCTTTCTTCATCACTTCACCAGTGGTTTGTCTATTTCATCACTTTTCTCAAAGAACCAACATTTGGTTCCATCAATCTCTTTTATCACATATATTTGTTTTCTGCTTAGTTTCTCCTATTGTTTTTTCTCCTCTTGTTTTTATTATCTCATTACTTCTACTTTCTTTCTTTCTTTTTTTTTGGTTTTATTTATTTATTTATTTAGAGATGGGGTCTTGCTCTGTTGCCAGGCTAGAGTGCAGTGATGTGATGACGGCTCACTTCAGACTTGATCTCCTGGGCTCAAGTGATCCTCTTGCTTCAGTCTCCTGAGTAGCGGAGATTGAGACACCATGCCTGGCTAATTTTAAATTTTTTTCTAGAGATGGGGGGGTCTCATTATACTGCCCAGGCTGGTCTCGAACTCCCGGCCTCAAGCAGTTCTCCCGCCTTGGCCTCCAAAGTGGTGAGATTACAGGTGTGAGCCACTATGCCCTGCCACTTCTGCTTTCTTTGTTGTTTTTTTGTCTAACATCTTGACTTTAAAGATTAGCTCTTTAAATTTCAGCCTATCTTTTTTTCTAATATAAGCACTTAAGGCTATGCATTTCTCCTTACGTACATCCTATACATTTCAACATAGTGTTCTTAAAATCATTCTAAGTATTTTCTGATACGTTTCTTGTATGGTGTCTTCTTTGATCACTTTAGCAGTAAGTATATTTAAAATTTTTCCAACATACAGGGTATTTTAAGGTGTTGCTGTTACTGTTGTTATTGTCCTCCAATTATAATGAGACACCCCGTGTGGTAAGTATACTGATTCTTTGGTGTTTGAGACTCATTTTGTAACCTGGAGCACAGTCAACATTTATAAAAGCTCCGTGGAAATTCTTGACAAAAATATATATTTTCTAATATTGGGTAACATTTTCTAAGTATAACCTATTAAGTCAAACCTGTTTTGTTTTGTTTTGTTTTAAACTGCTTCCCTGTCTTGGATCTGCCTGTCAGAATTACATACTATCTGTGACATCTTTGGCAACAGTAACCCAATTTTTCCTTTCTTTGTTAATGTGACCTGAAATATTTGAAAATTCTATGATGCAAGTAGCATGCTTCATATTAAGCTGAATTTGGGGGAGTTTTACACTTAATAGTTTGTTAATATTTTAGGATATTGGTATTTGATATCCTCTCTACATGAACAAATTGACTTTAAATTTTAAGCTGGAAAACCATTGCAAAATCATGTAGAAAATAGGCCAGGCGCGGTGACTCATGCCTGTAATCCCAGCACTTTGGAAGGCCAAGGCAGGTGGATCGCCTGAGGTCAGGAGTGGTCAAGACCAGCCTGGCCAGCGGAGTGAAACCCCACGTCTCCTAAAAATATAAAAATTAGCTGGGTGTGGTGGTGCACGCCTATAATCTTAGCTCAGTCACTGTAGTTAAAACTCCATTGGTTTGGTCTATTAGGCTGAGTGCAGGAACCTAGTCCAAATCAATGGCCTCCCATAAACTTTAATTAATTAATTTATTTATTGAGATGGAGTCTCACTCTGTTGCCCAGGCTGGAGTGCAGTGGTGCAGTCTCAGCTCACTGCAACCTCTGTCCCCCAGGTTCAAGCAATTCTCGTGTCTCAGCCTCCCAAGTAGCTGGGATTACAGATGCCTGCCACCATGCCCGGCTAATTTTTGTATTTTCAGTAAAGACAGGGTTTCATCATATTGGCCAGGGTGGTCTTGAACTCCTGACCTCAGGTGATCCGCCTGTCTTAGCCTCCCAAAATGCTGGGATTACAGGCGCGAGCCACATGCCACATCTCAAGGTCCTTCCAGCCTCAGTCAGCCAGGTGGTTTCAAAGCCAATTCCACATTTTAGGCTTTCATTATGGTAGCACCCATATCAAACTTTTCCTTAGAAACAGCTAAAAGCTGCATAAATTTGAGTCCTCTCACGAGTTCAAGGCAGATAGTTACTCAAGAGATTGAGGTTGAGGACGGGAGGTGGCTTGAGCCCAGGAGTTCGAGGTTCCGATGAGATATAATCGAGCCACTGCACTCCAGCCTAGGTGACAGAGTGAGGCCCTGTCTCTAAAACAGAAAAAAGTTCAAGGGGAAAATGACTGTGAAAAGATAAGAAGAAGCAGGAATAGACAGGGAGAATCTTCAGGCCATAGTGCAGGACTGACACCCGTGAAAGGAGAGAAGGAAAGAAGGAGAATTGGATAGGAAGAGGCTCCGAGTGTTAGTGCAGCTCTGAAAAAACTCTTGGCCAGGCTGATTGCCCAGTAAAGGAGTCCCACATAAGGCAGAAATGGCCCAGCTGTAGTATGCCCTGGGGCTCGGTCATTGGCTGGGATGAATCCAGGGAAAGCGTGCCTTGGCAAGAATGCTGTGGCAAATCCCAGAGGTATGGCAGTTATCTCCACGCCTCACGGCAGATTCTCTTTGTGAAGGTGGATGTAAGAGGTTGTGCACACAGTCCACTCCTTGCTTACATAGCCCATCCCTTGCACTGCCAAGATCCATCTGCCATACATCATTGGAGAGAAGTTCCTCTACAGCTCTCACAGGCCTCTCTTCCTGAGGAGAAACTTGAATGAGTGAGGTCAGTGGGATGAATCATAGCCCCTATTGTTGCAGATGGTTGAGTTGTCTTTTTTTTAAAAAAAATCAATTTATAGGACTGGGTGCAGTGGCTCACACCTATAATCCTAGCACTTTGAGAGGCTAAGGTGGGAGGATTGCTTGAGACCAAGACCAGCCGGGGCAACAGTAAGGCCTCATCTCTACAGATAATTTAAAAAATTAGCTGGGTAGGTGAGCCACTGTGCCTGACCATAAATTTTATTTAACATATGAAATGCCCAGAATAGGCAAATCTATAGAGACAAAAAGTAGATCAGTGATTGCCTATGGCTGGGCAGGGAGGGTTGTGGGATGCTGTGGTCTGAATGGGTCCCCAAGATTCCTATGTTGATATTGAATCACCAGTGTAATAGTATTAAGAGGTGGGGCCTTTAGGAGATAATTAATAAGGGCCGAGCCCTCATGGATGGCATTAGGGCCCTTATAAAAGGCCTTGAGTTAGTGGGTTCCATCTCTTCTGCCATGTGAGAAGGCCCTCACCTGATGCCAAACACCAGTGCTTTGATCTTGGACTTCCAAGCCTCCAGAACTGTGAGAAATGTCTATTATTTATAAATTATTCAGTCTCATGTATTTTGTTGTAGCAGCACAAACAGAGTAAGACAGAGGTGGCAGGGGCGAGGGGGGACAGAGTATGATCATTAATGGGTACCAGGTCCCTTTTTGGTGTGATAAAAATGTTCTAAGATTGATCATGGAAAAAGTTGTACAACTCTGTGAATATACTAAAAACATTGAACTGTATGTTTTAAATGGGAGACTTTTATGGTATGTGGGTTATATCTCAATAAAGCTAAGAGAGATATATATCTAGGACCAGGACTTACTTGGCTTGAACGTAAAACTGTTTTCACTGTCAGCCTCTCCAGATGGCAAATGATTCTAAAATTAAGAAATGGATCTGGGCAGAAGTAAAATCCAAGACACCATCAGGAAAATATTATCTAGAAAATAAGTTAAAGGTTAAGACCTTTATCGAATGCTTTATAGGATGCTTTATAGAATTCATCTGATAGAAAAAAGTCTCTCCAAAGATCTTAAGGACATTTTGGAGCAGTTTCTCAAGGGAAGGAAGTGCTTGTCTCAAAGAGATTTATGAGAGTAGCTTTGTTGGAGTGGATAATAAATTGATGCATAAGGAACCCACAAAGCTTCTATGAGAATTACTCTGGCAGAAGCATCTATCAGCTAGGACTAATTGGGACATAGACAGTACAAAATGGGAAGATGCCCTTTATAGGGAGGAAGCAGGCTGAGAAGGCTACTCATATACAATACAAACTCAATTTTCTTGTAGAAAAGGAAGGATGATTCAGAGAGTGTAAAGAGCCCAGACACTGGAGCTGAAACCACAATGAACAACTCCCTGGCAATTGGACTAAGCTCTAATCAACCTAAATCAGTTGGATTTCAGAGTTGTCTCTGCTGTATGCCTCCCATTTTCCCTTGTTTTGAAGGAGAGCCACTCTAGACCAACTCTAGCAATGGGAGCAACTCTAGAGCAACTCTAGCCTTTCCCACCATTGTATTTAGGATAAGTTCCCTCGTTAGTTCATATATTTGCTATGTAGGAAATGAATGGCAGAGAGAGATCAATTAGATAAATCGAGAGGCTCTTATGATAGTCCAGGCAAGAGATGATGGTGGCTTGGAGTAGGCAGCAGTGAAGAAAACGAGTAAGTGGAGAGATTCAGAATATATTTTGAAATTAGAGCCAATGGGCTTTGCTGATATATTGGAAAGGGGACATAAGAGGAATAGAAGAGTCAAATCAAATTCAACTCTTCAATCTTTAGCTTGAAGAGCTGGGTTAGTAAGTCTCCCTTCAACCCCTTTTGTTTGTCCACTCTCAGAGGAAAATTTTTAAGCGTAACCTACATGCTCTCCCCATTTTCTCACCTCCCACTTGCCATTACACTTTATCTAGTCTCTGCCTACTACCAGTCTGCAAAAAATGCTTCTGAAAATATCACCAAAGGCCACCATGTCTTAAAATCCAAGGGATACTTTTTAATCCTTTTTATGTGATCACTCTATTTTATTTAGTACAGGTATCCACTGCCTTTTTGAAATGTTTCTTCCCTTGGCTTTTTTGGACCATGTAGTTTTCTGACTTTCTGCTAACTCTCTAATTGCTCCTTTTCCATCTTCTTTTCTGGCTTCTAACTCTTCATGTAGCTCTGTGAGTAGCTCTGGCTGACCCTTTTCTTGCCTCACTCTGTACTCTTTCAATCTTAGAACTCCACGGCCAGGTGCAGTGCCTCATGCCTGTAATCCCAGCACTTTGGGAGGCCAAGGTGGGCAGATCACTTGAGACCAGGAGTTCAAGACCAGCCTGGCCAACATGGTGAAACCCTGTCTCTACTAAAAATACAAAAATAAGGGCTGGGCGCGGTGGCTCACGCCTATAATCCCAGCACTTTGGGAGGCTGAGGTGGGCGGATCACGAGGTCAGGAGTTTGAGACCAGCCTGGCCAACACAGTGAAACCCCATCTTATTAAAACTACAAAAATTAGCTGGGCGTGGTGGCGGGCGCCTGTAATCCTAGTTACTTGGGAGGCTGAGGCAGGAGAATCGCTTGAATCCAGGAGGCGAAGCTTGCAGTGAGCCAAGATTGCACCACTGCACTGAAGCCTGGGCAATAGGGCAAGACTACATCTCAAAAAAAAAAAAAGCTGGGCATGATGGCATGCACCTGTAATCCCAGCTCCTGGGGGTGGGAATGGGGCAGCAAAGGCCTGAGAACCACTTGAACCCAGGAAGCAGAGGTTGCAGTGATCCAAGGTTGTGCCACTGAACTCCAGTCTGGGTGACAGAGCAAGTCTCTGTCTCAAAAAAAATAAATAAATCTTAGAACTCTTAAGTCTACACCTCCTGGCCAGACTTGCCTTCTGAGCTTCAGTCCTGCATATTCAGGAAATCTCACAGACACCTCAACTTGAACATGTCTTAAACAGAACTTACCACCTTTTCCCATCAACTTCCTCATCCTCTAGTGCTCCCAGTGTCTGTAAGGAAATACCATCCACCCAGCTGCTGAAGCCGGAAAACTGAAAGTCCACTTGACTACTCCCTCTTTCTCACATACATACACACACCCATAAAAGATCAGTCACTAGCTTCCGTCATTTCTACCTCCTAGATCACTCACTCTCAAATCTGTCCACTTCTTTTCATCCCTACTGCTGCTACTGCAGTCCAAGCCATCATTAGCTCTTGCCTGGACTTCTTCAACAGCTAAATTCTCTGGCCTCCTTGCATTCACTTTGGCCCTTCTTCATGCTATGGCTAGAATGTTCTTGTTCAAACACAAATAGGACCATGCATGTTCTCAGTTTAAAGTCCTTCAGTGACTTCCTTTGGAATAGATTCCAAAATCTTTAATATAACACACAGGTTGTGCATGATCTGGACCCTGCTATTTATTTTGCCTCAGTTTCATCTCATTTCCCTTTATTCTCTGTGCTCAATCACACTAATCTTTTCTCAATTCCTTGAACCTACTATGCTGTCTCTCACCTTTGGAACTTATTTTTTCTCTCTGCCCTGTTCTACTGTCTGGCTAATTCATACTCACCCATCAGATCTCATATTAAATAGCATTTCCTCAGGGCATCCTGCCCTAATCCTTCCAGATTAAATCCGCTCACCCTGTTATGTGTTTCCTTATCCTTCTGAACTTCTGTTTGGCAGCACTTTGCTTATGATTCTTGTAATTATTTAGTACAGTATTTGGTGTCTGTCTTCATCACTAGATTGTTAGCTCCAAGATGACAAACTGTGCCTATTTTATTCACCATTGTATCCACAGTGTTCAGTAGTGCCTGGCTTGCAGTTAGATGCTTACTAAATATTTGCGGTCTTAGGGCACAGCGAGGGAAGACTTAAGTAGCATTAGACTTTGGTCACAGGCTAGAACTGTTTGTGACCACACCCGCCTCCCTGCTCCCCTAAGAAAACTTGTAAGAGTCAGGGGAAATGGAATTACTTTATGATTTCATGTACTGCCCATGGCAACATAACATATTCATTATAATTTTACTTATTAGAGTGAATAATTAGAAAAAAAATCCCTAGGGCTAGGCACGGTGGCTCACGCTGTAATCTCAGCACCTTGGGAGGCAGAGACAGGTGGATCACCTGAGGTCAGGGGTTCGAGACCAGTCTGGCAACATGGAGAAACCCCGTCTCTAGTAAAAATACAAAAAAATTAACCGGGCATGGTAGCATGTGCCTGTAATGCCAGGTGCTTGGGAAGCTGAGGGAGGAGAATGGCTTAAACCCAGAAGGTGGAGGTTGCAGTGAGCCGAGATAGTGCCACTGCACTCCGACCTGGGTGGCAGAGTGAGACTCCGTCTCAAAACAAACAAACAAACAACCCTAACTGTCCAACAATGGGGGAATGCCTTAATATACATGGTTTTTTAAAAAGTATTGTTTAATATAGTGAATCCTTAGGCTGGGCACAGTGGTTCACGCCTGTAATCCCAGCACTTTGGGAGGCTGAGATGAGTGGATTGCTTGAGGCCAAGAGTTCGAGACCAGCCTGGCCAACATGGCGAAACCCCATCTCTACAAAACATACAAAAATTCACCAGGCATGGTGGTGCATGCCTGTAGTTCCAGCTACTTGGAAAGCTGAGGCATGAGAATCGTTTAAACCCAGGAGATGGAGGTTGTAGTGAGCCAAGATAGCACCACTGCACTCCAGTCTGGGTGAAAGAGCAAGACTCTGTCTCAATAATAATAATAATAATAATAATAATAATGTAATGAATCCTTAATTTTCAAGTAACACATTGCATGGGGCCCTGATATGTAAAATGTATTAAAATGAAGCCAGTCTAGTTGAACGGGGGATGGGACAGAAGTTAATCTCTTGGACCTCCCCAGTTTTTCCTTTCCCTTTCCTTTCCCCATTTTTCTGTCTCTCTTCCCCCACACCTTCAAGCCTTTCCAATCCCTGCCTCTGTTCTCTCTTTTACAGCCAGGGTATCATTTCTGTCCTAAGTTTCCATGAGGTACTGCAAATACTTTGTTGTGTTGTTGCTGTTAAACTGGCTCAAGTTGGTTTTCTGTTACTTGTAATCTTATTTTGTTTTGTTTTGCTTTTTGAGACAGGATCTCACTCTGTCACCCAGGCTGGAGTGCAGTGGCACGGTCTTGGCTTACTGCACTTCAACCTCCACCTCCCAGATTCAAGCAATTCCCCTCCCACCTCAGCCTCCCGAGTAGCTGGGAGTACAGGTGCGTGCCACCGTGCCCGGCTAATTTTTTGTACTTTTTGGTAGAGACAGGGTTTCACCTTGTTGGCCAGGCTGGTCTCAAACTCCTGACCTCAAGTGATCTGCCAGCCTCAGCCTCCCAAAGTGCTGGGATTACAGGCATGAGCCACCAAGCCCAGCTTGTTACTTGTAATTAAAAAAAAAAAAAAAACAAACTTTAAACAATACTGCATCTTATGAATCAGTTATGTAATAGAAAGAGCACTGGCTCTGGACTCAGAAAACTCTGGTTTCAAATCCAGGTCCTGACTTTGAACAAGTTAATCATTTTCAACTTCAGTTTTCTAATCTGCAAAGGGAATACCTAGCTTTCTCCATTAAAAGACAACAACACTAATATGTTAAAAGACCCATTATTGAGCAAGCTGTCAAGAAATGTTAAATAAGTAAGATTAAAGTCTTATTCAGAACATCCCCTACCCCTCCAACTTGAAGGAATGAATAACTGAATTTAGTGCAGCCAAAATTAGCAAGGCTGCCATCTTGTGGTGACTCACTGGCATATTGTCCAAAGTCATTGAACGGAGTTGAAGCAAGATGTTCTAGAAACTAAAGCTACATAAAAGGAGAGCAGACATACCAGAGAGGCATTGGAATAAAGATAATAACTAAGACTGGACTTTTAAGAACTGGCATGTGCAGCAGAGAAGTCAGGGAAAGCGACAGAAAGAAATGGCCGATGAAGGAGAAGCAAATAAATATATAATCGTGCAGTGTATCACTCCAGCCAGAGTTGACTTACATAATGGCGTTGATAAGTAACATGATCTTATTTCTTTTTTTTGAGATGGGGTCTCACTGTTACCGAGGCTGGAGTGCAGTAGTGTGATCTCAGCTCACTGCAACCTCTGCATCCTGGATTCAAGAGATTCTCCTGCCTCAGCCTCCCAAGTAGCTGGGATTACAGGCACGTGCTACCATGCCCAGCTAATTTTTGTATTTTTAGTAGAGATGGGGTTTTGCCATGTTGACCTGGCTGCTCTCAAACTCCTGACCTCAGGTGATCCACCCACCTCGGCCTCCCAAAGTGATAGGTTTACAGGAGTGAGCCACCTGTCCCAGCCAGATCTTACTTCTTTTTTCAATACTTCAGATGCCATTAACAAAGCCAGCCGATACCATAATCCTTTTAATACCATTGCCCCCATGCCACAGCTCAACAGTGCTCCTTCTGGAGCCTCTAGGGGAAAATGTGGCCTTGGTCATATCACTGTGACCTCTGCTTTCATTGTACTATTGCTTCTTCTGAGCTTCATCTGATTTCTGAGCTTCGTCTGACTTTTAAGCTTCTTGACTCTGACTTTCCTGTTTCCCTCTTTCCCTTATAAGGATCCATGTGATTACATTGGGCCTACCTGGATAAGTGCAGTGGCCGGATCTCAGCTCACTGCAAGCTCCGCCTCCCGGGTTCACGCCATTCTCCTGCCTCAGCCTCCCGAGTAGCTGGGACTACAGGCACCCGCCACCTCGCCCGGCTAGTTTTTTGTATTTTTTAGTAGAGACGGGGTTTCACCGGGTTAGCCAGGATGGTCTCGATCTCCTGACCTCGTGATCCGCCTGTCTCGGCCTCCCAAAGTGCTGGGATTACAGGCTTGAGCCACCGCACCCGGCCGGGATTCTTAATTTAATCACATTTGCAAAGTTCCCTTTGCCATTTACAGTAAGATATTCACAGGTCCCTAAGATTAGGATGTGCACATCTTTGAAGCACCATAGTTCTGCATACCACAGTGCATTTTTCTCAACTCTACATTCAGTGACATAACCTTGGTAGCTTACAATTGACTGTAGTGAGAGTATTTACACCACAAAAATTGTCAATTGCTACAAATCAGGGCTATCCACCATAGAGAGCCTGATGTTAAATTTAACCTGCACCGGTTATCATGGTTAGCTCGGGTATGGGCCTATTTTCAAGGTAAAAGAGAACTGTCACTATACAATAGAGTGTAGAATTATGCACATAACCCAGAGAATACTAGGGGTACCTCCTACTTCTTGTAAATCCAGTGCTAAAAATTAATGGAAAATTGTGAGAATATTATATAGGAATGACCACCAATGTCTCTAATCCCACAAGAAAGAGGGTTTGGTCACCTATAGGAAACTCAGTTACAGCCCCCAACAGAAGCTATATGATTAAGTCCTAGTCAATGAAATGTAAGTGAAATTAGTATGTCCCACTTCTGGATCAGGACGTTTAAGACAGTGGCATGCCTCCTTCATGCCTCTTTTTCTTTCCATCTCTATGACCCTAGTGAACTGAGGTGCTGGCTGAAGACAAAGAGGATATAGAATGGGTAGTGGATATATGAAGTCAAAGATAACTAAATCTTTGTGATCAGTTACAGAAAGTTTTTCACTATGCCAGTTAAATATCTACATGTTGTATCGAATTTTCTTCTCCTTTCATTTACCTTTCTCCCACGAATACATATAGGGTGTGGCATGTTACAGCGGTTAACTTTAAAGTTCAGTCCACGTGGTGGCGCATGCCTGTAATTCCAGCTACTCGGGAGGCTGAGGCAGGAGAATTGCTCGAACCCGGGAGACGGAGGTTGCAGGGAGATGAAATTGAGCCATAGCACTCCAGCCTGGGTGACAGAGTGAGACTCCATCTCAAGAAAGAAAAGAAAAAAAGAGAGACAGAGAGCACAGAAAGAAAGAAAGGAAAGAAAAGAGGAAAAAAAGAAAGAAAAAGAAAGAAAAGAAAGAAAGTTCAGTTCATAGGCTACAGAATATTGAGGCAAGATTATTATGAACTGGAGAAAGAATGAACATTATTCAGAGATCCTGGACTTGTTGCTGGATGAAGTTACTGATGAGGATTTGAGATAATTTCCTTTTGGAGGGGTAGGAGGTGAGTATAGTGAGTACAATTTAGGTTATAAAAGGGAGGGTTGTATCAGTTTGGAGTTTTGTTTTTTGAAGTGTAAGTATAGAAAAGGGTGTATTTTGATGTCAGGCAGTCACAAGGGTTTATTATAGTGGACATCTATCATTCTTATTGTACACTCAGAATCTGTATCCCCTTTATATGTTTGGACAATATCCCAAACATAAGAGACAGAGAGAGAGAGAGACAGAGAGTGAGCACGCACCTTAAACACTATCAAAGCTCACTGTCACTTTCTAGGTGTAGCAGACTCAGCCAATTCCATTCTCTTTAATTTGGATTCCCTAACACAAGTAAGTTAGGGAAAGGAGAAAAGCTAACTTGGTTTGTTAATGAGTGGTTACCGCTATGGACAACTGGGCTTAGGCCCTCTAGGGGCCCTCAAAAACACCATGAAATGCATCTCAGATGTGTTCCTCTCAGGGGCAAAAAAGCTGAAGTATTTGCTGTTAGATCTGGCTATGAGACAGGAAGCAGGATATGCTTTGTGGGTTCCTTAGAAAACGTCAGCTTTCCAGTTTCAAACGCTGCATGTTCCCCTTCCTCTTTCCTTGTCCCTTAAACATGATTTGATGGCACTAGGGCTGCAACAGCCAACTTACAACCACAAGGGTAAGGTGAAGTGAATCGCAGAAATATAAGTTCTGACATTACTGAGCCAGTAAAACTGCCTACCTTCATTTTTCTTGTATGTGAGAAAAACTGACTTTAAAAAAGTGACTACAGTCAAGTTTTCTATTATCTGTGGGCAAAACCATTCACATTCCTAACTGATTTATTTGGTCTCATTTACAGCCAAGGGCACAGGCCCAATTTTGCTTTTGTGGATTTTTTTATTTAATTTTTTTTTTTTTTTTCTTTGAGGTGAGGTCTCACTATGTTGCTTAGGCTGGTCCTGAACTCTTGGGCTCAAGTGTTCCTACCGCCCCAGCCTCTCAGAATACTGGGAATACAGGCATGAGCCACTGCACCTGGCCTAACTTTGAGTCCAAAGGTAGCAATACAGGCCAGGTGCAGTGGCTCATGCCTGTAATCCCACCACTTTGGGAAGCCAAGGCAGGAGGATTGCTTGAGGCTGGGAGTTCCTGACCAGCCAGAGCAACATAGCAAGATTCCAGCTCTACAAAAAAATACAAAAAGTAACTGGGCATGGTGGCATGCACCTGCAGTCCCAGGTACTCCTCCAGAGGCTGAGGTGGGAGGATCACTTGAATCCAGGAGTTCAAGGCTGCAATGAGTTATGATTAGACCACTGCACTCCAGCCTGGAAAACAGAGCAAGATTCTGTCTTAAAAAAAGAAAAGAAAAGAAAAAAAGGCCAGGCACAGTGGCTCACACCTGTAATCCCAGCACTTTGGGAGACCAAGGCGGGCGGATCACAAGGTCAGGAGTTCAAGACCAGCCTGACCAACATGGTGAAACCCCCTCTTCACTAAAAATACAAAAATTAGCCGGGCATGGTGTGTGCCTATAATCCCAGCTACTCCGGAGGCTGAGGCAGGAGAATTGCTTGAACCCGGGAGGCGGAGGTTGCAGTGAGCTGAGATCGTGCCACTGTACTCCAGTCTGGGCGACAGAGCGAGACTCTGTCTTAAAAAAAAAAAAAGTTAGCAATACAAAGAAGCGGGGACTATGGGAAAACTTTCTGGGGATAGCGACAGTTGTAGTTCTGGTGGCACCATCTAGTATGTTGACACTTTAGACCTTATTTTGCTTTCTGGTGGCCTTTGCCAGGGAAACAGACAATAGGTTCTCTATACTTAGTAATAATTGTTACTACTCATTGAGTGTTTACTGTGAGCCAAGTGTTTCATTAGTTTTCTGTCCTAATTCCTATCAACCACTTAAGATGGGTATTAATATCTTCTCTGAGGTTAAATGAGGATAACTCCAAGATCACACAGTTGGCAGAGCTGGGATTCAGTTTCAGAGTGACCCCAAAACCAGATCTTAATCATATTTCTATATTGCAGCTATTTCTTTTGCCAACTCCTAATTTTTGGGCCTGATACCCTATCTGAGGTTGAAATCTGGGGCCATACCCTTGGAGGGGAAGAAAGATAGGGTCACACAGATGGTTGTCTGTCATTAGCCCATTTGGCAGGGGGATATAGGATCTGCCCAAACGTTGACAGGCTCTGAGCCAGGTTGCACAGATGCAGGCAGTCCTCTGAGTCAGGCTGGGAGAGGCTCCAGATGAACCGCCAGACTTCTGTGTCTGAAATCCTGAGAAATATAGAGGAAACCTGGGTGGCTCCCTCAGAGACAAAGTGAGTCTGCAGGTTCAGAATGCGCTGAACTTACAGGAGAGGAAGATATTAAAAGATAATTGCACAAATGATGAATAAGGATTGTAATACCTGCCAAGAAGGAAAAGCAGTATTGAATGAGAATGTATACATGGTCTTAGTTCATTCCTGCTGCTATAACAAAATACCTAGACTGGGCACTTCATAAATAATACACATTTCTTTATTTCTCTCTCTCTCTCTCTCTTCATAAATAACACACATTTCTTTATTTCTCTCTCTCTCTCTCTCTCTCTCTCTGTCTCTCTCTCTCTCTCTGTCTTTCGGTCTTGCTGTGTCACCCAGACTGGAATGCAGTGGTGTGATCTCAGCTCACTGCAACCTCTACCTCTCAGGTTCAAGTGATTCTCCTGCCTCAACAGGAGATTTGAGTAACTGGGTTTATGGCTGCGTAGCTGGGACTAGAGGTGCCCACCACCACGCCTGGCTAATTTTTGGATTTTTAGTAGAGATGAGGTTTTGCCATATTGGCCAGGCTGGTCTCGAACTCCTGACCTCAGGTGATCCACCCGCCTCGGCCTCCCAAAGTGCTGGGATTACATATGTGAGCTGCTGCACCCGGCAATAAAATTATTTCCTATAGTTCTGGAGGCTGGAAGTTCAAGATCAAGATGCCAGCAGGTTCAGTGTCTGGTGGGGGCCTGGTCTCTGCTTCTAAGAGGGCACCTTCTAGCTGCACAGAAAGCAAAAAGGCAAAAGGCCTAGCTAGTTCCCTCAGCCCTTTTAGTGGGCATAATCTCATCTACCAGAGAGGTGCCCTCGTGGCCTGCTCACCTCTGAACGGCCTCACCTCTTAATACTATTGCATTAGGGATTAAGTTTCAACATGAATTTTGGAGAGGATGCAAACATTCAAACCATAGGACCTGTACCAGAGCTAGTCTGAAGTCTCATATGCAAATTATCCCCTTTTCATTTATTATCTTTTTATCATCACCATCATTTCCCCCTTTATGAGAACAGTATCTTCTGCATTCTGTCCTTGATTGCATCCGCATACCACAGCTTTGATTCAGATTCTGATTAGATCTTTGTGCTTATCTTCTAGCAGTTCTCCCTGCCTCTTTTGTTGCCCACTGAAGGCCATGCCCTACACGGTAGCTAGATTTTTATTTCTAAAATACAGTATGACTAGTGCCTCCTTGCTTTCTCACTAAGGTTTGACCTCTCTGGCCCGGCAGTTTGCTCAACCCCCTTTTCTTTAGCCTTATCTCCTACTCCTCTCCTGCAGGAACCTCTCACCTCAGCCCAGCACAGATTGCCATCTCCATTACTGTTCATTCATGTTTGCTCTGCAACGATCTGTCCGTCCATCTCTGCCTAGGAAATTACTATTCTGAATTCAAGGCACTCACTGAACATGTGCTAGATGAGAACTCACCACGGATGAAGCAATGGGTCCTGGACAAGGGGCAAGATCAGTGAGGAGGAAAAAGCTGGAAGACAGAAGGCAGCACATCTTCTGATGACCACTCCAAATGGTAATACTATTTCCAAAATAGACTGTAAGCACCATGAGAGCAGTAACAGGGTCTGACTTGTCCACTGCTGGATCCCCAGTTGTGCTTGGTACAAAATAACATAGCAATTATTGAACTCTTCCAATAATTGCTACTATGTAGCTCAATAATTTTTTTCAGTGCATAAATACATGTTACAGATATTCTTTTATTTATTTATTTTTTTGAGACAGAGTCTCGCTCTGTCGCCAGGCTAGAGTACAGTGGCACAATCTCAGCTCACTGCAACCTCCACCTCCCGGGTTCAAGCGATTCTTCTGCCTCAGCCTCCCAAGTAGCTGGGACTACAGATGCCTGCCACCACGCCCAGCTAATTTTTGTATTTTTTAGTAGAGACAGGGTTTCACCATATTGGCCAGGCTAGTCTTGATCTCTTGACCTCATGATCTGCCCGCTTCGGCCTCCCAAAGTGCTGGGATTACAGATGTGAGCCACTGCACCCAGCCCTTCATGTGATGGATGTTCTTCAACTATCTTCCAATCTCTTACTGGAGTTACAAGTGCATGTATCTAGACTTCTTAAAAGACCGGACATTCCTTAGGGCAGGGGCTGTAACTTAAGTGTGTGTACATTCTTTATAATGAAGCATTTTACAAAGTGGTTTCACATACATTACTGCTTCTGTTTCTCATTACAGCCCCATGAATATTCCCCATTTGATAGATGAGGAAACTTTCTTCCTTCTCCTTCCTGCTTCCTCTTCTCTCTCCTCTTCCTCTAGAATGCATGTATGGTCTATGTTCCTTCTGTCCCTAATCCAGAAAGAGATTTAGAAGAACCAAATGCAGAGTCAAAGACTATATCCAAATAAAGTTAGAGTTTGTGTGTGTGTGAGAGACAGTGTTTTTAGTTAAATGTCAATATTTAAAATATACTATGACTTTTATACCATATTTTTTCATGTTGTCATGTTCTTTTAAACATGCTGGGAGCCATATAGTTAGGAAGAGGCCCAGTAACCCGTCCAAAGTAACCTGACCAAAGTCTGACCCCTAGTAGAGGGCCTATGCCAGCACTGGAACCCAGTGTGTCTCCAGATCCAGAGGCATTCACTGCCTCAAAACTGCCTCAAATGACTGCAGTATGGTCTATCACAGGGGCTAATTAAGCTTATGGGATTTAGAGTCAGACAGACGTGTTTCCTTCAGTTTCAACAGTTATTTTCTGACCTTGGCAAGTTATTCAGCTTCCTCATTTGAAAACCAGAGGACATAATGGTACCAACCACCGAGAGTTGCTATTAGGAGTAAATGAAAATACGCTTGAAGAACTCAGCATAGGTCTGGCAAGTAGTCAGCGTGCAGTAAATGGTAGCTGTTATTATAAGAACTTTAGTTGTTGAATGATTGACTCTGGCATATAACTCCTGCATTCAACTTGAAACACGGAGCTGTCACAGTCTTTCAGCCGAAGGGGCGGGAACTGTGGCACTCGCCAGTTTTTTCTAGAAATAAATCTTTGTGGGAGGATAATGACCGGTTGGAGAGCGTGAGTCTTGAGGGAACAAAGATCGGATCTCCCAGCCCAAGGAGCAAGGAAGTGAATCCTCCCCTGCGCGCGGCAGCCACCGTGCGGAACCTCCCCCTGAACCGAGTAGCAGCCGCCTGGGCCCGCGCAGCCCAGGGCGAGGCTGCCTCAGAAGCCGGATTTCAGCATGGTGGGTGCAGGATCTGCTTTAATTTTGCTCATCTTATTCTCGGGGACCACACCCTGCGCGCCGGGAGGAAGGGCTCCAAAACCACAAGGGCGGAGGCTCTCGCGCGGCCCCAGACCTGACCATCTATGGTCACAAAACACACCGACCAAACAGGAAGTGGGGTGAGAGCGGAGGGTTTCTTACCTTCCCAGTCCCGGGACTGCCAGCCGGGCTGGGGCTGACCCACAGCGCCCTCACTGACCCCCACACCCTGCGCCCAGTCTCCGCAAGTCCTCCCACAACAATGTCCAGACTAATTGCCTTCCCACGTCACAAACGGGGAAACCGAGATATGCACGCCCAGAGACAGGGGGAGCTTGGCCTCGATCCCCATCAAGAGCTGACGGCCGACCGGATTCCTGCCCTCAGAGAATCCTGGACCCCAGTCGTTCCAAGACCCTTTCCGGACTGCAGCGGAAAGGAACCGGCCTCTGCCACTGAGACCAAACTGACAGAGAACTAGCCACTCTTCTGTTCCTTCCAGAGAGGAGCTTAGCCAGGGACTTCTGCCCTTCCTGCGCCCGGGTCTCGGGGACGATTCCGGGTAGGTAAAGCGGCCCGAGGACGTGACCTCGCTTGTGAACCTCGCGTCGCTCCCGCCTTGAGGGCGGGGCTCTTCCCCAAGTGCCCTCTGTGCGAGCTGGGCCGCTTTCTCCGGGGCGTGGCAAAGGGGGGCGGAGTCACGAGCGGGGCGGTGAGACTTCCTGCCCAGTCGCGGGCCAGCCTAGCGCTTCAGCCGGCGGCTCATTTCCGGTGGGGGTGCCGCGCCCAGTGAGGGCCCGGAAGTGGGTCGCGCGGAGATTGCTGGGCGGTTCTTGCCGGAAGCGGAGAGCGGCTGATCGTAGTCCGGAGGTGAGGCAGAACTCTGAGGTGAGGGTGTGCAGCTTGGTAGGGACTGGGGTCTCCTCCGGGGCCCATGGGCCCCTGGTGTTGTTAATGGCCCTTCTGGCCTGCGCGCGTGTCGTGAACCCTGCCGAGAGGGCCGGGGCTGAGGCCCTCAGGCCGACCCGGACTCCTGGGCGCGGTCTCTTGAGGTGGGGCCGGGGTGAGCAGCTGAGTCCGGTTGCCCGAGGGAGGCCCCTCTGCCCGATTTCGCAGTGTCGCCCATCATTTTCAGCGGAGGCCTGATTCCTGAGGTGCTCTGACTGGAAGGAACCTCCGAGATCGGAGAGTCTTTCCTGTTCCCTGTTGATGCTCCCATTGCACTGATGGGTAAATTGATCCCTAGAGAAGAGGCTAGTCCGAGATATATAGCGAGTGAGGAAAATAATCAGAATCATGGTCCTGGTTCCTAAGATGACCAGCCCTGGTTCCTTCCCTTGTTGCTCGGAACCTCTCTAACTTGGGATGGTCTTCCGGTCGGTGTTGCCCCTAAGGCTGCTGCAGGTCAAAGGCCATCGCTGCGTGGAACTTTTTTTCCCCCTCTTCCCAAATTGAGCCGTTTGAAATGCCTAGGGAGTTTTTACAAGAGAGGCGGGCAAATCCTTGTATTTACGGGCAGATATCCTCCTTTTCCTCCTCGGCTGCTGCTCTTGTTTTGAAAAGCCAGGCTAACTTTATTGAAGGTGTGTACTTCTGGACCTGAAACCAGACGGCCCAGGTTTGGTCTGGCCTCAGTGCCAAGTGTCTATGGCCATAGGTGCCTTATTTAACTTCTTTGAGCCTCCTTTTGTTCATCATTTAAGTGGAGATCTCTGCTGACCCCACAGGATTAAATTCAGCGTAACAAACTGTGTTTATTCTGTGCCAGCATTTTCCCAGATGCGGGGAATGCAGCTTTAAAACTAAACAATGTAGACCCTGCCCGCATGGAGCTAGCACTGTTTGCAGGGATGTTTAACAAATAATTATGTTGATGAGAGTTAGGAAAGAACACGGTGCTCTGAAAGTATGTAACAAGGGGTTCAGGAAAAGCCCTTCTGAAGAAGCAGAGTTTTTAAGATGAATTTTGAAGGATAAATAGGAATGTGTTCGAAGAGGGGAATGAGAACATTTGAGACAGATTAGCATCAGAACTGTGTCAGTTGAAGCTCTTTGTGGGATCTCTCTTCAAGTGAAAATCCTTGAGCAGATCAGCACATTTATCATTTACCAGACTTTAATTAATTTATTTATTTGTATTTTTAGTAGAGATGGGGTTTCCCCGTGAAGGCCAGGCTGCTCTCAAACTCCTGACCTCAGGTGATCCCCCACCTCGGCCTCCCAAAGTGCTGGGATTATGGGCGTGAGCCGCCGTGTCCGGCCCCACCAGATATTTGTTAAGACCTTAGCATGTATGAGGCACATTTTAATGAGACAGCCTTTGTGGCAAAGAATACAGTTCTTCTGGAGTTTACAGTGGGAGAGGAAATAGACAAGTAAATGAGGGATGGCTTACAGTTTCATAGCACATAGCACAGGGCTACAAGAGCACAGAGGAGAAATACCTGAGCCAGTTGTCCAGGCTTCCAGGAGGAAATGGGAGGCTAACTCTTGAAATATTTATGTAGCTATATAGGGAATCTGGAAAAGGGATTTCCAGGCAGAGACTACTACAGGTGCAAGGACCTGGAGAACTGGACAGCTGAAAGACCACGACTAGTTCAGTGTCACTGGAATTCTAGTAATGGTTGGGGAAGTGGAGGAAGTGAGATGTGGTCAGGTCAGTCATATGTTGAGGACATTGTAAGTCATGCTAAAGAATTTGGATTTTTACCCTGAAAGCTATAGAGATGCTTTGAAGGGTTTTATGCAGGAAAATGATGTCATCAGATTTATATTTTAGAAAGTTCATTCTGTCAAGTAGGAGGGGACCAGGCCTATGGGGGAAGTAAACCAGTGTTTGGAAGCTCTTGCTGTAGACATGAACTAAGACATGAACTAAGACGGTGGAAATGGGAATGTAGAGGGATCATATGTGAGCAATATTAAGAAGATAGAATCCGTAGAATTGGAGGCTGATTATGGGAATGAAGAAGTAAGAGTAGCACGATTGCCTGGCTTTCTGTCTTAGGGAACTGGGTAGTACCATTCAGATAAAGAGTATGAGAGGTAAATTAGGGAAGTGACATGGGAAAAAAATGCATTTTGAATGTTTTTAGTTTGAGGTGTTTGTAGCACATCCAGGCAAAGATGTCTAATAAGGTGGGTCAGCTAAAGGAAACAGCAAGAGTAAAGATAACGGAGACAGGAGAGGGCCTGAATTGTTTAGTGAAATACTGGGGCCTGGAGTTTTGCAGAAGACCAGACTGCAAAAAAGGTTAGATGTCAGCCAAGTTGTGAAGGGCTTTTGTTTGTTTGTTTGTTTGTTTTGAGACGGAGTCTTGCTCTGTTGCCCAGGCTGGTGTGCAGTGGCACTATCTCAGCTCACTGAAACCTCCATCTCCCAAGTTCAAGCAATTCTCCTGCCTCAGCCTCCCGAGTAACTGGGATTACAGGTGCACGCCACCATGCCCTGCTAATTTTTGTCTTTTTAGTAGAGACAGGGTTTTACCATGCTGGCCAGGCTGGTCTTGAACTCTTGACCTCGTGATCTGCCCGCCTTGGCCTCCCAAAGTGTTGTGATTACAGGTGTGAGCCACCGCGCCCGGGGTAAAGGGCTTTTAATGCCTTGTTGAATTTGTTTGGATTTGATTTTGTGGTTGGCAGTTTGCTGATTGATTTGCCCAGGTCCAGCATAAATACATTTCTGGGCCTGGCACAGTGACTCACATCTGTAATCCTGGCACTCTGGGAGGCTGAGGTGGGCAAATCACTTGATATCAGGAGTTCAAGACCAGCCTGGCCAACATGGTGAAACACCGTCTCTACTAAAAATACAAAAATTAGCTGGGCGTGGTGGCGCACACCTGTAGTCCCAGCTGCTCGGGAGGCTGAGGCAGGAGAATTGCTTGAACCTGGAAGGTGGAGGTTGCAGTGAGCTGAGATTGTACCACTGCCCTCCAGCCTGGGTGACAATGAGACTCTGTCTCAAAAAAAAAGAAAAAAGGAGTTTGTCGCTTTTTCCAGAAATACTTCCTCAATTAGGTGGGCATAATTGATATCTCAGAGAAGTTTAAATAAAATGGTAGCAGTGAAAGTACTTTGTAGAATACAGCCTGATGTGCAAACCAAAGGTGGTGATATTGTTAAGATTCAGTGAGTATATTTTTGCTTTGGAGGTTAGCTATTGAGTCTGTAAAATGTTTTGTTTCCAACCTACAGATGATCTTTTATTCTCATGGATGATCTCTTATTCTCACCCTTTTTCCTGGTTGCAGTTATTTTTTTTTAGCTTTTAAAAAGTTACTTTCTTGAGGCTGAATTGGAGACTAACCTGGTCAACATAGTGAGACCCCTGTCTCTACAAGAAAAAAAAAAGGTGACTTCCTCCTTTCAGTTTTTTGTGAAGTATTGTGAATCAAAGATTTTTCTCTTAACTTAAGCAAATACAAAGTGTCACTGGAAGCTGAACCTCTGGTTTGAAATTTAATGCTGAGATTTGAAATCTGAGAGTTCTTGAGCGGTATCTTACCCAATCCTAGTGATTAATCCTTTGAAATGTTGCCATCAGTTTCTTTCTTTATTTGTGCTAACCTGGCATTCATGACCTATACTTCAGCTTCTCTGTGACAACCAGACTAATCTTTAATTTAAAGTTCTCTAAGAAGAAGCATTTTTCGTCTTGTTACTCTTCACTGACTTCATATTTGCAAAGAATCAATTCTAGACTCTTTTGTCCATCTTACAGAGTTCTCCACAGTTTAGGCCCTTATCTTAATTTTTATTAGATGGTACACGTTGACTTTCTAATTTAGAAAGTCCTGAACTAGCATTTACTTAACCTTTCGCACCTCCCTATGCTCCTTGTTAAATTAGAACAGGGTTTCTCAACGTTGGCCCAATTGACATTTTGGGCCGTATAATTCTTTATTATGGAGTTGTCCTGCGTATTGTAGGATATTAAGCAGCATCTGTCTCTACCCAGTAGATGCCAATAACATTTCCTCAGTTGTGACAATCAAAAATGTTTTCAGACATTGCCATATGTCTCCTGGAGGACAAAATTGCCCCTGGTTGAGAATTGCTGCATTAGAAAGTATCGTAGCTATGATTGTACAATGTCCCCAACTAAATTCTGTGAGGGCAGGCCCCATAGCCATACTTAGCACAGTCAGTGGTACATGATAAGCACTCAGTACCCTGCAATGAATGAATCATTTGTTTTTGTTGAAGCCTCAAGAAATTACCCTTCAAGGAATTTCTGGGTGTGCAGGTTGGAGTACAATGTTGCAGTCATGGCTCACTGCAACCTCCAACTTCTGGGTTCAAGTAATCTTCTCACCTCAGCCTCCTGAGTCGCTGGGACTACAGTGTTTTTTCTTTCTTTTGTTTTTTGTTTTTTTTGAGATGGAGTTTCGCTCCGATGCCCAGGCTGGAGTGCAGTGGCGCGATCTAGGCTCACTGCAGCTTCCCCCTCCCGGGTTCAAGCAATTCTCCTGCCTCAGCCTCCCGAGTAGCTGGGACTACAGGCACACACCACCACACTCAGCTAATTTTTGTATTTTCAGTAGGGACAAGGTTTTGCCATGTTGGGCAGGCTGGTCTCAAACTCCTCAATGGAACCACCCACCTCAGCCTCCCAAAGTGCTGGAATTGCAGGCATGAGCCACTGCACGCTTGGCTAAAAGTTTGATTTTTTTCAGAGATAGGGTCTCACTATGTTGTCTGGGCTGATCTCAAACCCCTGGCCTCAGGTGATTCTCTGGCCTCAGTCTCCTGAGTCACTGGGATTACAGGCATGAGCCACCACACCTGGCAGATGTGATCTTAGAGAAATGCCATTGATTTAAGTACTAGAAGCAAGCTTCTTGTTTGCAGTGTAAGTCAGCAGATTTCCCTCTCTATTGAAAATTATGTAAATTCCTGTTTTGTTCGCGTTGCTTGTATTCAGAGTGCTTGGTTTTAGTGGACAGGGTCTATTTATTTTATTTTTTATTTTTGAGATGGAGTTTCGCTCTTGTTGCCTAGGCTGGAGTGCAGTGGCACGATCTCGGCTCACCTCAATCTCCGCCTCCCGGGTTCAAGCAATTCTCCTGTCTCGGCCTCCCGAGTAGCTGGGATTACAGGCATACGCCACCATGCCCAACTAATTTTGTATTTTTTTAGTGGAGATGGGGTTTCTCCTTGTTGGTCAGACTGGTCTCGAACTCCCAACCTCAGGTGATCCACCCACCTCGGCCTCCCAAAGTGCTGGGATTACAGGTGTGAGCCACCACGCCAGGCCGGGACTATTTATTTTAAAGTTGCGTATATGCTAGGCGTGGTGATTCATGCCTGTAATCCCAGCACTTTGGGAGGCCGAGGTGGGCAGATCACCTGAGGTCAGGAGTTCGAGACCAGCCTGGCCAACACATGGTGAAACCCCGTCTCCAATTTAAAATACAGAAATTAGCCAGATGTGGTGGCTATACCTGTAATCCCAACTACTTAGGAGGTTGAGGCAGGAGAATCACTTTGAACCTGGGAGGCAGGTTGCAGTGAGCCAAGATCACACCACTGCATGATCTGCCCAGCCTGAGTGACAGAGCAAGACTCTGTCTCAAAACAGGCCGGGCGCTGTGGCTCGCCTGTAATCCCAGCACTTTGGGAGGCCGAGACTGGCTGGGATCACTTCAGGTCAGAGATCGAGACTATCCTGGCTGGGTCAATGCAGAAACCCCCGCTCTACTAAAATACAAAAAAAACTAGGCCGGCTTAGGCGGTGCGTGGCATTGTAGTTCTCAGCTACCGGGAGTGGCTGAGGCAGGAGAATGGCGGCAAACCTGGGAGGCGTGAGTGAGCTGAGATCTCGCCACTGACCCAGCTCAGCGACAGATCTGTCTCAAAAAAAAAAAAACCCAACAACAACAACAAAAACAAACACTAAAGTTGCATATAGTTTATCGAGTATTCACATTTATTTTAGTTGATAAAATTATACAGTCATGTGTTGCTTAACACAGGGATACATCCTGTAAATTTGTCATTAGGTGATTTCATCATTGTGGGGAACATCATAGAAAGTGTACTTGCACAAATTCTAGATGGTACTGCACATCTAGACTATAATGGTGTAACTTATTGCTCCTGGGCTACAAAACCCGTATAGTATGTTACTGTATTCCCCATACTGTAGGCAGTTTGTAACACAGTGTAAGTATTTGTTTATCTAAACTGTTTTTTTTTTTTTTTTACCCGAGTCTCGCTTCACTCAGGCTGGAGTGCGTGGCATGATCTTGGCTCACTGCTCACTGCAACCTCTGCCTCCCCGGTTCAAGCACCTCTGCTTCCAGCCTCCCGAGTAGCTGGGACTACATGGCAACAAAACGCTAATTTTGTATTTTTAGTAGAGATGGGTTTGAATCCATATTGGCCAGGCTGGTTCAAACTCCTGACCTTCTGCCAGCCCTTCAGCCTCCCAAAGGGCTAGGATTATAGGCATGAGCCACCGTTCGGCCACATTTTTAAAGTACAGTAAAATAGTATTGTAATCTATGGGACCACTGTTGTATATGTATCCATCATTGACTAAATGTCATTACATAATGCATGACTGTAGTTTCATAACCTTTAAATTAATGCAGCTACAGCATTCACCATGCAATTTCTTCTTGATGTACCATGTTAACCTGATAAAAACAAAGTTCTAAAAAATATGCCTCAGCTACAGTGCTGCTTTGTTTGCCTTGTAATAACAGGACCTTTTGTGCCACAAACTTTCCCATTTGGCTGGAAAAATATTGAAATGTTTAATGGAAGGAGCAGGCTTGTTTATGTTTTGTTTTGTTTTTGTTTTCCTCCAGAGGGCATTTTTTCCTCCAGAGGGCATTGAAATTCCTATACTTTAGTTAATTATATCTCATAGTATTCCATATTTCTACTTGTAGATGAATCATGGCTAAGGACAAACGTCATCCTTGAATCCATCTTTAAATATGAGAGTGGGAAATGCTGTTCTTTAAAGCAACTATTCAAGCTGAAATCACGCAATACGTTTTCCCTTATACGCTATAACACATGTAGAAGTAGAAAGGGACTGCTGAATGCTCTGTGCAATTAGTCTTCATAATATTCTTTGAACGTAGGAGAGAAGAGAACCCATGACCACACAAAGTTGGCCTGTTTGCCCCAGACATTGAAAACAGCTAGTCTCAAGTCTAATTAATTTTATACAGTAACTTTACTCACTCCTGAGTTTCAGATAAAGGACATGCGTAAGGAGGGAAACAGGAGGCAGGGTGTTGATAATGGGTTGATTCCTTCTCTCCCTAGAAGATAGCCACCAAATCAAAACCCGTGGCAGTGACTCAGTAATTAAATGTCATTGGTTTTAACTAGTGAAACCAAATGCCAGGAGAAGAATGCGGGTCTTTGATTTGGGTTAGATTTGTATTGGCATCTTTTTTTTTTTTTGAGATGGTCTTGTTCTGTCCAGGCTGGAGGTGAATTGACCTCGCCCACTGTAACTTCTACCCCAGGCTCAAGCAATTCTCCTGCCTCAGTCTCTGAGTAACTGGGATTACAGGTGCCCACCACCATGCCTTACAAAGATGACAGGGTTTTGCCACGTTGGCCAGGCTGGTCTCAACTCCTTACCTTAGTGATCTGGTCTCTCTCGGCCTCCCAAAGTGCTGGGATTACAGGCATGAACCATTGTAACCTGGCCTAACTGGCATCTTACTGGGGCAAAGTGGTTCCTGTTACTTGGTTTCTGTGGTAAGCCAACTCTGTATCTTCTGGTAGCATGTAGGTTTTACTTTTGTGACATGTTAAAACCTAGTGATAAGAATTTATTAGAAGTAGAACTAACTAATATATAGTTTAGTGGTAATGAAGAGATACCTAAGTAGAGATTTTATTGTCATTATAAAAGATTATATGTTAAAAGAAAGTTTGGAATCACTGAGGTAGAAATTGTCAAAAACCCCATCACCCAAATGTGACAAATATTGTAAATTTGTGTTCAAGTTTTTTCACACTCCATTTAGCTGTTCCCCATAATTAGAAATCCAAGATAGGTACAGATAGATCGATAGATCTAACATTGCAGCAAACATTCCATGCTTATCACTTTCCTCACATTATGATTTACTCTTCTTAGGATAAAACCTCAGGAACAGATTACAAAACCATATATGGAAGCATTTTGAAGCAAATCAATTGGGCTACCATAGTAGACAGGCTGATTTAATGGTTGCTTTCTTTCAATTTTACTTAAGGACATGACTTAGAAAACAACTATGGGACAAAGTAGAAAAACATTTCAAGCATAAAGCAACTTCCTACTCAAGTGGAAATTCATGCTACTGGCTTCATTGCCTGGGTGGGATGTGACAAGAACTGCACGAGTAACCTGGTTCCATTTACTTCTGAAATTTTGAATAGGCAGAAGGAATTGGGTTAAGTTGTTAGAAGTATGAGAGAGTGTGAAGCAGCTTTGGCAGGAATCACTAGCCATTTCTGGATTTTTTTTTGAGACAGGGTGTCTCTCTGTCACCAGGCTGGAGTGCAGTGCTTACCAAATGCAACCTCAGCCTCCTGGTTCAAGAGATTCTGTGCCTCAGTTCTGGCATGGATGGTGTTTTTAAGATGATTTCTAGGATTACAGGCGCGGCACCACCATGCTCATTAATTTTTGTATTTTAGTTGAGACGAGGGTTTCGGCCATTTTAGCCAGGCTGGTCTCAAACTCTGACCTCAGGTTATCCACACCTGCCTCAGCCTCCCAAAGTGCTGGGATTACAGGCATGAGCCACTGGCGCCCGGCCTGGTTGTTTGGTTTCAAACCACAATAGACATTGCTGGAGAATCAAGCTCATAGTTTCTTTTTGCTCTGCATGATATCCTCCAAGAGCTGGTCTATTCTCATGACTTCATGACAGTTCTTTATTAATGATTTGCAAACATTACCTCCAGTCTTGATTGTTTCCCAGGTTTCATTTCTAAAATACTTGCTAGTCATTTCCACTTAGAAGCTTTTGTCTTCTTTCAAACCCAGCATTTCCAAACTGACCTCATCTTGTTGCCCTAACTAGAACTCTGCCACAAACTCCATTTCTGCCCATATAAT
Source organism: Papio anubis (assembly GCF_008728515.1). Taxonomy (NCBI): domain Eukaryota; kingdom Metazoa; phylum Chordata; class Mammalia; order Primates; family Cercopithecidae; genus Papio; species Papio anubis. Next base: position 38,298,820 of record NC_044976.1, read on the forward strand.
GTCATTATTATTCTTTAAGGCCCCCATATATTTGCAAATCTGAGTCATCTTTACTCTTCTCTGAATGCTACTGTGCTCACAGTCAGTACCATACAGTTAGTACTTGTTCTCAGTTTAATGCAATTTGTTTCATGTGACTCCAAGGGCAGAACCAAGATTCGTGGGTGGAGTTGCAGGGAGGCAGACGGCTCATAAGGAAGAACTTTTTAATACCTTTGAGCTGTCTGAATGGAATGGCTGCCTCCAGAAGTCCTGGGTTCTCCATCACTGAAGGTGTTTGAGCAGAGCTGCCTGACTAATTGCTACAATTGAAAGGACTGTTCTGGCATAAGGTGGTATTTTACAAGATGATTTCTAGAATCCTCTAATCCTGAGAACCAGTGAGTCAATAGCTTTGTCTCTCCTCTGCCTCCTGTCTCTTGACTCCTTAGGATAGGGAAACTATTTTACCTTTCTTTCTATTTTTGCCTTTATATTCCTCGCATAGCACTTAATTCAGGTGCTGTCTCTTAATTGCCTAAAGATGATTATTTACAGGTTAATTGATCTTTTTCATTTTGTTCCAATATTTGGTTAGACACCAGATGTTGTGGATTTTTCCTTTGAAACATTCTTTTTGTAGGCTGGGCACCGGTGAAGTTCATGCCTGTCATCCCAGCACTTTGGGAGCACTACATGGGTGGATCACCTGAGATCAGGAGTTTGAGACCAGCCAGGCTAACATGGTGAAACCCTGTCTCTACTAAAAATACAAAAATTCTTACAGGGCATGGTGGTGCATGCATGCCTGTAGTTCCAGCTACCAAGAGGCTGAGGCAGGAGAATCACTAGAACCTGGGAGGTGGAGGTTGCAGTGAGCTGAGATCATGCCATTGCACTCCAGCCTAGCAACAGAATGAGACTCCATCTCAAAAATAACAATAATAATAAATAAATACAAATATCTTTTGTAGTAGCCTTATTTTACAGAAGCATAGATGAATAGTTTTCTATTAGGGTCTGACTTTCTAGACCCTCTAATATCATCACTTGTCTCCACATCCCATTCTGTTTATCAGAGCAATTTGTAAGCACTTTGTTTCATCATATTATTCTTTCACTTCACAAACACTTGAGTGACTTCACATTTATCACAACATCACCCTAAATTTCTTTCCTGGCTTTCAGTGCCCCCATACCTGACCCAGATTGCTCATGCATCCTGTTTCCTATAATACTCCATATTCTATACAGGCTAACCCACTACACATTTTCTGTGCATAGCCTGCTTGGTCTCCCTTTTTGCTTTTTGACTTGCTCTGAATGGTTTCCTTTTTTCTCTTACCTCGTCAAGATGCCTCACTTCCTTCCTGAAACCAAACTACTGCCAGTCCTTAGCTGATTTCTCCAACCTCAGAGCATGTAGTAATATTTATGTAATTCAGAACCATAGCAACAACATTCTGTGAAGAAAAATCTGCAAGAATAGGCTGATAATTTGAATCCTTTCCCTATAATCCAACTGGATATTCCCTTAAAAACCTTTAAAAATATAGGCTGGGTGTGTGGTGGTTCACATCTGTAATCCTAGCACTTTGGGAGGCTTGAGGCAAGAGGGACTGCTTGAGCCTGGTGCTTGAGACTAGCCTGAGCAACATAGTGAGACATCTCCCTGTCTCTACCACACACATACACACACACGATACACACACACACAAAAAAGCAAGGCATGGTGGCATGTAGTTATAGTCCTAGTAGTCCCAGCCACTCAGAGGTCGGGAGGCTCATGTGAGCTGTGAACACACTCCACTGCACTCCAGTCAGGTCATGAGCCAGACCCTGCTTATTTGTTTGTTTGTTTGTTTGCTTTTGGTATGAGTCTCTGCTTTGTTGCCCAGGCTGGAGTGCAGTGGCGATTCCGCTCACCGCAGCCCTGCCTGCTGGGTTCATGCACGCCATTCTCCTGCCTTCAGCTCTTCCTCAAATAGCTGGGACTACAGGTGCCCACAACCACACCCAGCTATTTTTGTATTTTTTTAGTAGAGACAGGGTTTCACCATGTTAGCCGGGATGGTCTCATCTCGTGACTTGATCCGCCTGCCTTGGCCCAGCTGGTTTTTAAATAAAAACCAAAAACGCTAACAAATATAATCTACAGTATTTATTCCATCTACATTTTATTTTGTTGTCCTAACCAATATGTGTGCTTCTGAAGGGAGGGACCATGTGTCGCCTGTTTCTTCCCAGTAGGCCCACAATGTTAAGCACTTTGATTTTATTAGCATCTTCTATATGCCTAAGTTTTTCTAGGTACTGGAAGATACAGTCAGTGCAGGAGGTAGAATGGACGAATTCCCATCCTTGAGCCTATATATTCAGCAATGCATATGTAGTGCTCACATTTTACATTTGAATTGCATTTTTTTTTTTGAGACAGAGTCTTGCTGTGTTGCCCAGGCTGGAGTGCAGTGGCCGGATCTCAGCTCACTGCAGCTCCCGGTTCACCATTCTTTCCTGCCTCAGCCTCCCGAGTAGCTGGGACTACAGCTCACACCTCGGCCTCGCTAGTTTTGTAGTTTTTAGTAGAGAGACGGGGTTTCACCGTGTTAGCCAGGATGGTCTCGATCTCCTGACCTCATGATCCGCCCGTCTCGGCCTCCCAAAGTGCTGGGATTACAGGCTTGAGCCACCGCGCCCGGCCTTGAATTGCATTTTAAGACTTCTGAAGTGATAACTCATATCTATGAAATCACCTCTTTTGATCCTTATATATCTCTGTATGCTAGATGAGGATTACAATCCGTTATGTGACTGTGTAAAGTTACACAGTTAGTATGTACAGCTTGGAACTCAGGCCTCAGTCTCCTAATTTTATTTGGATTTGTGTAATTTTGACCACCTCTGTTTCTGAAGCTTTTATGATGAATGCTTAAGTAGTTGGGAATCCAGACATTCATTTATGGAGGTTTACATATAGTTCTTGGTTATTGACAATCAGAAATGGCAAGGAGCAAGATGAGGCAGACATACAGTTCTCTGCTCTGATACTTCTGTATTTGGGAGAAGCCTTATTTATTTATTTTAATAAAAGAGATGAGGTTTTGCTATGTTGCCCAGGCTGGTCTTGAACTTCTGGCCTTAAGCCATCCTCCTGCCTCGGCCTCCCAAAGTGCTGGGATTATAGGTGTGAGCTATCATGCCTGGCCTGAGAAGCCTTATTTTAAACATTTGCTTTCCAAATATGTCTCATCTATTCTATATGTGATTGAAAAAAAGTTGGCCTCCATGGAGAAAATTAAAAGCAGAAAAATGGGAGATGCTGGCCAGGCGTGGTGGCTCACACCTGTAATCCCAGCACTTTGGGAGGCCAAGGCGGGTGGATCACCAGGTCAGGAGATCAAGACCATCCTGGCTAACACGGTGAAACCCCATCTCTAATAAAAATACAAAAAATTAGCCTGGTGTGGTGGCACGCACCTGTAGTCCCAGCTACTCAGGAGGCTGAGGCAGGAGAATTGCTTGAACCCAGGAGGTGGAGGTTGCAGTGATCTGAGATCGTACCACTGCACTCCAGCCTGGGCAACAGAGAGAGACTCCATCTCAAAGAAAGAAAAATGGAAGATGCTAATAATGTAACTAAAGACACCATAAAGAGGCCTTGAGCCCATAGTGCTGTGCTTAGCAAACAAGTCAGGACTGGATACTATGATAAACCATGTAGTCACTTAATTTCTTAAAAGCCATTGTGGAGTAGCGAGAAGAGCCGCAGCGTAGGATTCAGAATATTTGTGCTCTAGGCCTGGGTTCTTTACTCACTGGTGGTTTGATCTCTGGCAAGCTTTTAACTGCTGTGAATGTCAGTTCAGTTTCTTCATTCTAAAAGCAGGGATCAATGTCTACATAACATACCGTGCAGGATTATTTTAAGTCTCAAAAGAATCAACAGATTAATAATGTTAAGCATTTACAACTATGATTATTATATTTAATTAATATTATATATTCTAAGAAGAGTACTTTCCTTATGGTACTTAATCAGTGTGATTTGTGCCTGAGAAGGCAACATTTATTTGAAAGACAGGAGGGGTTGTAAGGTCTTGCAAGAGCAGATAAGCAAAAAATTAAACAAAAAAAAGGAAAAAAAACCACTTCTCCATAGATTCAATAAGGAAGATAGCCACGCTGTGTTGAGGGGAGAGTGAGTAAGAGCCTTTATTTATTTGATTTCTTACTTAAACACCCTTATTAGCCTACTTTTTTTTTTTTTTCTTTTTTTGAAACATAATCTTACTCTGTTGCCTAGGCTGGAGTCCAGTGGCGCAATCTCAGCTTACTGCAGCCTCCTTCTCTCAGGTTCAACTAATTCTTGTATCTTAGTCTCCCAAGTAGCTGGGACTACAGGCACACACCACCACGCCTGGCTAATTTTGTATATTTTAGTAGAGACGAGGTTTCACCACGCTGCCCAGCTGGTCTCGAACTCCTGAGCTCACGCAATCCACCCATCTTGGCCTCCCAAAGTGCTAGGATTACAGGCGTGAGCCAAATATACAGTGTTTTTAATGCCTCCTATGTTTATAGTACTGGAATTACAGCGGCAAGACATGGTCCTTGCCTTAGGGTGGCTAGTTGCCTGTTGACTAGAGGAGATCAGATGCATTCAGGGGAGTATGGCCATAAACTCTTAGACTCTGCTGAAGACTATTAAATAAATTATTTTATTTTATTTTATTATTACTAATGTTTTGAGACAGAATCTTGCTCTGTCACCCAGGCTGGAGTGCAGGGGTACTATCTTGGCTCATTGTAACCTCCCCTTCCCAGGTTCAAGCCATTCTTGTGCTTCAACCTCTGTAGTAGCTGAGATTATAGCACGTGGCACCATGCCCAGGTAATTTTTGTATGTTTAGTAGAGACGGGGTTTTGCCATGTTGGCCAGGCTGATCTCAAACTCCTGGCCTCAAGTGATTGCCCGCATTGCCCTCCCAAAGTACTGGGATTACAGGCATGAGCCACCACGCCTGGCCAAATAAATGATTTTAAACTAGTGTGGGCAGTGTTGTGACAGAGATAAGTGCATAGTGTTGAGGTAGCACATACTAGAAATACTTCCCCAGGAGGTGATACCTTAGCTGAGACTTAAAGGACAATAAGAGTTCTAGAGGGGCAGATGGGAAAGGGAAAACATCTAAGCAGCGTGGATAGCATTATAAAGGCTCAGAAGTGAGAGAAAGCATGACTCTTTCTGGAAAACGCAAGTAGTCCCAGGTTACTGTAGTGTGCTAAGGAAAGGTGTAGCAAGAGATAAAACTGAGGAGTGGTAGAAGATTAAACAGGACCAGATTAGAGGAATTCTTGTTTGGATTTTACCCTGAACGCTCTGGGGTATGTGTCAAATGCAACTGTAATATTATATCTCAAATGCAAATATAAATATTTCTTTAATGCCATTTAATACTCTGGGAAATGTTGAGATATATCACTCTGACTATAATATGGAGAATGGATGAAGAAAGTTTATTACTGTAACTAGGGGAGACTAGCCAAGAAGTCATTGCAGTAATCTTGGTGAAGTCTTGATATCCTTTTTTTTTGAGACAAGATCTTGCTTTGTTACCCAGACTGGAGTGCAGTGGTACAATCATGGCTTACTGAAGCCTCTACCTTCTGGGCCTAAGCCATCCTCCCACCTCAGCCTCCAAGGTAGCTGAGACCACAGTTGTACACCACCATGCTTGGAAAAAATTTTAAATTATTTTTGTAGCGACGAGGTCTCCCTATGTTGCCCAGGCTAGTCTTGAACTCCTGACCTCAAGCAACCCTCCTGCCTTGGCCTCCCAAAGTGCTGGGATTAGAGGAGTGAGCCACTGTGCCTGGCCACTATCCTAACTCTTATCAGTCAGGATGGAGGCAAGGGGCATCTATGCATAAGCCTATGGATTTTGATGACTGATAAGATGTTGTGGGGGAGTTTGTGGAATCCTTACTATTTTCCAGGACTGTGCCAAGCACTTCTACATGGATTCCTTCATTTATTCTCACTGAAGCCATTTGGATTTTTGTACTATTATTGTCTTCGTTATAAAGATAAGGAAATTGAGTCTCAGAAAGTTTGATAACTCCTTATAGTCACAAAGCCAGTGCATATTGTTATTCAAACCTCCAATCTCTCTGATTTCTCTAAAGAACACTCTTTTTTTTTTTGAGATGGAGTCTCACTCCATCACCCAGGCTGGAGTGCAGTGGCGCAATCTTGGCTTACTGCAAGCTCTGCCTCCCGGATTCATGCCATTCTCCTGCCTCAGCCTCCCAAGTAGTTGGGACTACAGGCGCCCACCACACACGCCCGGCCAATTTTTTGTATTTTTAGTAGAGACGGGGTTTCACTGTGTTAGCCAGGATGGTCTCGATCTCCTGACCTGGTGATCCGCCTGCCTCGGCCTCCCAAAGTGCTGGGATTACAGGTGTGAGCCACTGCACCCAGCCTAAAGAACACTCTTACCTACTATATAATACTGCCTAACAGTTTCCAGTTACTGACTTGATCAATCAGGTGATTGATGGCAGTGCTAGAGCAACGTTAGGGAAGATGATTTCTGGTTTTGGACATTTCAGGTTGCCTTTGGGACATCCAGGTAGAGACGTCTAGGTGAAAGCTGGATTTTTATTATTTTTTTATTTTTATTTTTATTTTTATTTTTTGGAGACAGGGTCTCACTCTGTCACCCAGGCTGGAATGCAGTGGAATGCAGTGGTACAATCACTACTCATTGCATCCTCGACCTCCTGGGCTCAGGTAATTCTCCCACCTCAGCCTCCTGGGTAGCTGGGACTACAGGTGTGTACCATCATGCCTGGCTAATTTTTTTATTTTTTGTAGAGATGGAATTTTGCCATGTTGTCCAGGCTGGTCTTGGACTCCTGGGCTTAAACACTTCCTCCCACCTTGGCATTCCAGAGTGTTGGGATTATAGTTGTGAGCCACAGTACTTGACCTGAATCTAAAATTTAATCCAGATGAATGGCCTGAGCTAGATGGATATGCTGCTGTGGTAGTCTTTAGCCTATAGGTGGTTATGGTAGTCTTTAGTCTATAGGTGGTTATGGTGGTACCACCTGGCAAATAGGCTGGCATTACTACAATGAGGGTAGTCAGAGGTTTAGGAGTGTACATGACCACCTGAAGAATGTACATGTGTGTAGGGAATGAGAAAAGGTGTATCTTTCACATTACAACGTCACGCTTCAATTCTGGACATTGTTTTCCATAACATCTCAAATCTCATCTTACTCCCACCAAGAACAAAAAAACAGTTTCTGTTCTTTTGTATTTGGTTAGTGGTAAAATGAGATTAGCTATAAATGGTAGCTGTATTGTCCTTTTTCATTCTGCTTAAGTCAGACAGCAGACTGTAGATTGTTTAGCAGCGAAAGCCTACAAATACAAGTGAAATATGGAAAAAGGGAGCCAAAGTCCCATGAAGCTCTATTATTCAGCATTTAAGATTGGTAAATGTTCACAAACTCTGGCAGCCTCTAGCAACACATGTACTGTGTCTTCATGTTAACAGTGGTCTCAACCTGAAACATCCATGTATGAAGGAACCTGTTTTATAACAGAACCGAGTGGTATCTGTTCATGGAAGGTAGCATAGGAGTTTATTGCATTCCTTGCCTTTTCTCCTGGATTTATAGCGTGGTGGATTGTATATATATGTGAGTCTGTGCCTTGATCAGTATGCATAATGGAACAGGGCAGGAATTCAGATATCAGTTGATAGTGTCATAACATCAGGGAAAGTATGTTGACTGTTTATGGTCTTCTCTATTTGAGAGTAGACATAGACCTGGAGGCTTCTGCTGCTGCTGCAGGCCAGGGAATGGAAAGGTTTGTTTGGTTCTCATTCTCATTTTTTTCCTTTGCTTCTCTTTTAAACAACACTCTCTGACAAGTGATTGGGTCCATAGAGACCAGAGCTTGTACACAGAGAAGAACGGACAGAGATTATATTGTTTTCCTTACTTTATCTTGTGAGCTGCTTCTCTCTTCCACAGGGAGGACAATGTGTTAAATTGAGATAATTCTGGCATGCTGTCATCTTTGGGGGAATCATAATTGCTCTGGTCATTTTAGGCAGCTTCAAGGGAGTTGAGTTCATTCAGCTTCAGTTACTTGAACTGAATTCAGTTACCTGAATCGATGCTTTCATGAAATGGAATCTTTTCCAAGTCAAAGCTTGGATTGAAATTTCACTGACTGGTTTTTATGAGATCACTTAGGGTCTCAAATACTTTATGTAGCAGTGCATTGATCATATTTTACTCTTATGTGTGACTTATGGGCAACTTTTAGCACCCTTGTCCCTCTGGAGTTTTGGAATGCTATTTGTGAGGTTCATAACTTCATAAATATTTATTGAACATCTACTACCTGCCAGGTAGTAGTCTAGATGGTAGAGTATACAATAAGGAACAAGCTATATAAGGTCCTTTCTCTCTTGGAGCTTACTTTCTTTGGGATATTAGACATTGAATTAGGCTAGTTCAGATAAGATAGTACTTGTGAAAGATCTATAACAAGTTCTTTTGGATGTGTCTAGTGTCCTTCCCTACTGCATGTCCAGATCTTTCTCATCTTCATTTGAAGGCTGGCTCAAATGGCAGCCTCTCCATCATATCCTTATCTGATCCTTCCAGCTGATATATTCCTCCCGTCTTTGAAATCTCATGCCTCTCTATCAGCAACTTTCTTATGTCACCTTAACATTTTTTTTCTATTTGTTTCCTAGCTGTTAGTGCATATGTTAAGTCTCCCCATTAGACTATAAATTATTGAGGGCAGACTGGGCACAGTGGCTCACGCCTGCAATTCGAGCACTTTGGGAGGCCAGGGCAGGTGGATTACTTGAAGTCAAGAGTTCGAGACCATCCTAGCCAACATAGTGAAACCCTGTCACTACTAAAACTACAAAAAATTAGCCGGGCATGGTGGTGTGCACCTATAACCCCAGGTACTTGGGAGACTGAGGCAGGAGAATCCCTTGAACCCAGGGGGGCGGAGCTTGCAGTGAGCTGAGATCCTGCCACTGCACTCTAGCCTGGGTGACAGAACGAGACTTTGTCTGAAAAAAAAAAATTATTGAGGGAAGAGTAAATATCCTGTTCATCTTGGTTTGGGATATTTCACATTCAGGCAGAGGATGTTGTGGGAAGAAACACACTGAACTTAGAGCCAGAAGATGAATTGAGTACTGGCTTCTCTATTCACTGGCTGTGTGACTAGGCAAGTCATTTAACTTCACTGAAACTAAGTTTTCTATCACTAAGCATGTAGTAATCATCCTTCTGTTCCTGAATAGTTGTCGGGAGGCTCAAACTGAGATAATATATATGACTATCCTTTGCAAATTCTAACTTTCCACACACAGTATCATAGTAAATATTGAGTAAGTATTTGAATGAGTAAGCATTTACTTCAGTGAACACCTTTTCCTGAGCAGTTCTCTTGCTTACTGAGGTCTTTTGATTTTGTAAATATACTAGACTACTTTTTTATCTGATTTTTTGTATTGTTCCATTTTGCAGATGACATCTTAATTTTATTAAACTATTCTGTTCCTGAGAATTGGCATCCTCTTCATCCACCTGGGGGTGACCAGTAATTTTCTGTTTTTCTCTCTGTAGGTGCTATTTAGTATTTAAATAACAAATGACATTTGATCTGTTTCAGCAGGTGGTCCATTATGGCTGACATGCAAAATCTGGTAGAAAGATTGGAGAGGGCAGTGGGCCGCCTGGAGGCAGTGTCCCATACCTCTGACATGCACCGTGGGTATGGAGACAGTCCTTCAAAAGGTAAGCAGTCCACAGCCCAGCAGAATGCTTTCTTTGAGTGTCTTGGCCTGAAAATTTTCTATTATTCTCTCCTTTGGAGCTAACTTCCCAAAACTTAATCTAGATAGTTTATCTTTTGTAATTTGTATTGCTGTGAACAGATAAGAGAGGAAAGGAAATGACTTGTACAGGGAGGCCTGTGGTTAAGTTATTTTAACACAAGAACTTCCTGCTTGTGTGATATTTCCTGTTCTTTCTTTAGCAGAATGACTCCAAAATAAGTCAAATGACAAGTGATAATAAAATTCCTGTCTCCAAACAATTGGCAAATTGGACATTTTGCACATGCAGCAATTGAAACATAGAATGTTAGCACTAAAAGAAACCTTGGAGGATCATTTTGTTTATTTTCATTTTATAGATAAAGAAAATTAAGCTCAGAGAGGAAAAGGGATTTAGTCAAGGTCACACACCAGTTAGTGGTGATACTGAACCTAGAACCCAGGTTTCCTTACTCCTGTTCCAGTATCCTGTTGACTGTATTACCTTGCCTCCTCACTTCCATATAGAAGCACATTTTAAAGAAGCCTCCTTCTGATGCATGGCTGATTCTTCGTGGTGTGTTTGTCTTTAGCAGGAGCAGCTCCATATGTGCAGGCATTTGACTCACTGCTTGCTGGTCCTGTGGCAGAGTACTTGAAGATCAGTAAAGAGATTGGGGGAGACGTGCAGAAACATGTAAGGATGTTTTGCCTTTTTCCCCTTCTTTTAAGGACTGACAGCTTTCTTCAGTCAGCCAAGGTCCTCATCCTTGGTTTAAGAGCTCCTTGAGAAGTGCCTCTTGGTTTGAGGCATTACACATATTATTTCTCTTTTACCTGTACTGAGGAGTTCAGTCCAGCCACAGAAACGATTCCTCCTATTTTTCTAGGCCCCTTGCTTTTATCACATATTTGTACAGAAAGCTTGCTTGGTACATAAAATATGGTTCTGTTCATCTTTGTAGCGAAGAACATGCACTCGTTTGATCCCAACATATTATATAATCAAACTTACAGTGGCTTATTTAAAGGAGTCATTATCATGACTTAGCATTTATAAAACTATGCTTGATAGTTATTAGTTATGCTAATGTGGGTTATTTTCACACTTAACCCACAGCAAGAATATGAAGTAGGCAGTGACAGGTGCCTTTTCTCCCACCTTCCTTTATGCCTCCTACGTCATCACCACCACTGCCTACTCCCACCCCACACACACATATACATTCTACCTCTATTTTTGGGACCCAAAAAACCTTCCTGCTAGCTCACCGAATGATCCTTTATAAACAGTAACCATGCTCGGGATCTTCTTCACCTAAACCTTTCTCCAAGACTGGTTGCTTGGGTTTTGGAAAATCTATTTTGAGCCTCTCAAATACCATCTGTTGCCAATGGTTTTGGCTCTAGAGAGTGGGACTGGGACTTTAATAAGGGTGTGGAGGCTTGCATTTTTACTTTATACAGTTCTGTAACATTTGAAAAAACTTTAAAACATTTATCATTTGTGTTTTAAAAATGCAAATCCAGAAAAAAATAGATTGCTTTCTTTGAATTTTTGTATTTTAATAGTGCTTATAGTCTCATGTTTCTTAAATTCTTTTGACTACGAATGACCCTTAGAAATAAAGAACATATTCGCAACTGAGATAAAAGTTTCACAAAATGATATTTGTACTACTTCTGCTATACTTTTTTTTTTTAACTTTTTATTTGGAAAAAACTTGAAGTTGGTGTGTTGCACTCATACTTTTGCTGTATTAAGCTCACTAAATTTATTTATTTATTTATTAATGGGTCATGGTATCTAGCATTTGAGAGATAGCTTTAACCTAAAGGAGTAAATACCTTGAGAATTTTTGGCATAAATTTAGGCCTTTGCCTTTACTCCTGTCTCCAATTTTTGAGAAAAGAAAGGTGTTTTTTTGGTTGCCGTTTGTTTTATTTTGCTGATGTGAAATAGGAAGGATTTTTCAGTGCACAGTATCACAATGCATGTGTAAGGTGCTAACATGACTTCATTTAAGGCTAGGTGATTATCCATTTAACTTCACTTCCAACTCTGGATGTGTGTCCCTGATGAGTTCCAGTAGGAACAGTAGTATATGTAATTCTGCTATCAGTCCCTGGAATCCGGAATACATGAGGAGGATAACATGAAGTGCCTGGGTTGCTATCAGATTACATGGAAGTAGAGGTTTCAGGTTATTCTTATCAAGACTTCTCCAGTTATAATGTGTCATCAATAGCTGATTCTTCTTTCTGGCAGGCGGAGATGGTCCACACAGGTTTGAAGTTGGAGCGAGCTCTGTTGGTTACAGCTTCTCAGTGTCAACAGCCAGCAGATGTAAGTTCACTACTAGCTGGTTTCATTTTGGTTTGATGCTCAGGACGAGTTGAGAGATTTCTGTCAAGCTATTATAACATTTTAAAATAGACCTACTAGGCTTTTGATAATATATATTCATACCAAGTCCCAGAGGTAGAGCCATACTTCAAGTGCCTTAATGGGAAGGTACTATTGAGTACTTAATGGTCTCTACTGACTTTTTCTCTGTCATTTTGCATAGGCCCGTGGTTATTCCTGGGACTTTGCTTGCCTCCCTCTTTGCTGAGTCCACATTCATCATAGTGTCTCCAAAGCCCTTTAAAGATGATTCTTTTGCTTCACTGTGGATGGGCTTTAGTAGTGCTCCTGTGGAGATCTTAAAACTCCTGTAGTATTGCTTCTCTCTTCATCCTTCACTGGTTGGGAGAATCTCCCTTTAATTTTACTCCCACCTCAGAATTTTATGGTTCAAGATGTGAAAAGCTGAATTAGAGAAAATTTAGATTTCTCTTGGAGTCAAAGAAAATAGGTTTCCTTCTTTTGCATTTGGCTTTCCTACAGAGGAATAATAAAGCAAGTTGTCCTAAATGCTGTATTAAAACCCTTGACTCTCAGCATGCCTAGATAATATAAAAATAATGTCATATATATTAGATTCTGGTTAAGCATACTGGCTTACTTCTGTAATCCCAGCACTTTAGCAAGACCTTGTCTCTACTAAAAATTAAAAAAAAAAAAAAGTAGCCAGGCAAGGTGGTACATGCCTATAGTCCCACCTACTTGAGAGGCTGAAATGGGAGGAACATTTGGGACTGAAAGTTTGAGGTTGCAGTGAGCCCTGAACACACCATTGCACTCCAGCCTGGGCGACAGAGCAGGACCTTCTCTCAAAAAACAATGTGTGTGTATGTATATATAGATACCATCTAATTTTAATATGTAGAATTAGATTCTAATTCTTAATCTGTCCTGAATGGTTAAGATCTGAGAATTGAGATGTTCAGGAAATGGAGCTTTGGAGGAAGGGTGCAAACAAACAAAATTCATCCATTTTGCCAAGGTGCCTACTTGAATGCTAAGCCCCTAATTGTTTTTTATTTTATTTTATTTTTTTTAAATCTGTTTTTTGAGACAGGGTGTTGTTTTGTCACCCAGACTGGAGTGCAGTAGTGCAATCACAGCTCACTGAAGCCTTGACCTCCCAGGCGTAAATGATCCTCCCACCTCAGCCTCCTGAGTAGCCTTGACTACAGTGTGTGCCACCACGCCTGGCTTGCTTATTTATTTATTTATTTATTTATTTATTTATTTTTGAGATGAAGTCTCACTCTGTTGCCCAGGCTGGAGTGCAGTGGCAGGATCTCGGCTCACTGAAACCTCCACCTCCCAGGCTCAAATGATTCTCCCACCGTAGCCTCCTGAGTAGCTGGGACTACAGGCATGTGCCACCATGCCCAGCTGATTTTTGTATTTTTATAGAGATGGGGTTTCGCCATGTTTCCCAGGCTGATCTTGAACTCCTGGACTCAAGCGATCTGTCTACCTTGGCCTCCCAAAGTGCTGGGATTACAGGCGTGAGCCACCATGCCTGGCCCTAATTCTTTCTATTATTTGTAGAGACAAAGTCGTGCTGTGTTGTCCAGTTTGGTCTCGAACTCCTCGTCTCAAGCATCTCTCCTGCCTTAGCCTCCCAAAGTGCTGAGATTACAGGCGTGAGCCACCATGCCCAGACTAAGCCCCCTAATTGCATTTGATTCATCAGTTCTTTACTCAGCAGCTACTACATGACTAGCAATGCATTGAGGGCTTTAATGATGATAAAAGAGCTCATCTTTGAAGAATTAATGAGAAAGTAAAACATATTCACATGGGTCCATTAATAGTTTGTATTGGTGAGTGATAAAATGCCAAAATTGGTTATTCTGACAACAAATGCACAGGAATGATGTCCTGAGTGTATGTCCTCTAAGTGGAACAGAAAAGAGACAAGTGGCTGAAATGGAGGTATTGTGGTATAGCTGAAGTATGGATCCTGATCATGAAGAACCATCAGGTACAGCCTGAGGAGTTGGAACTCTATGAGGAGAGTGAGATGATGAGCAGTATTTTAGCCTTAGGAATCAGGACAGGACTAATGCAGTTTATTTGGGTACTCACTAGAGTCCATAGAGAATTCGTACCTTCAGGATCGGAAGGCATAGACACCTTTGTGGAATGATGTTAACCTGAATCTTTTCTTGTATCTTTTCCTAGAATAAGCTTTCCGATTTGTTGGCACCCATCTCAGAGCAGATCAAAGAAGTGATAACCTTTCGGGAGAAGAACCGAGGCAGCAAGTTGTTTAACCACCTGTCAGCTGTCAGCGAAAGTATCCAGGCCCTGGGCTGGGTGGCTATGGTGAGCAGTGCAGATTCCAGGGCTGGGAGTGTGGGTATAGATTCTAAGAGGCAAGGCAATATAGTTGGAGAGGTCCTGAGTCACTGACAGCTTGTTTCTCTCTAGGCTCCCAAGCCTGGCCCTTATGTGAAAGAAATGAATGATGCTGCCATGTTTTATACAAACCGAGTCCTCAAAGAGTACAAAGATGTGTAAGTTCAGCCTTTTCTTTTCTTTCTTTCTTTTTTTCTTTTCTGAGACAGTGTCTCGTGTTGTCACCCAGGCTGAAGTACAGTGGCACAATCACAGCTCACTGCAGCCTCAACCTCCCAGCTCAAACAGTCCTCCCACCTCAGTCCCCCAAGTAGCTGGGACTTCAGGCATGCTGCACCATGCCTGGCTAATTTTTTAATTTTTTCGTAGAGATGAGATCTCACTGTTTCCCAGGTAGGTCTCTAATGATTCTCCTGCCTTGGCCTCCCAAAATGCTGGGGTTACAGATATGAGCCACTGTGCCCAGCCAAGTTCAGCCTTTTTTCAAGGGGTAAAGGATAAACCCATTTGGTTACTTGCTGGAGTAGCACTTTGGAGTTACTGAAGGCTGCCCTTAGCCACTGTGCTGGTTTTATCTCAGGGCTGCTTTCTGGAGAGCTTTATAGATATTGTCTCACAGCTGCATTTGCAAACAGGAAATGTTTCTGCTTCCACTTCTGCTTTCTCTCCTTTGTTGGTAGAGGCCCTTTTAGCCTTCTCGGTTTAGGAAGTTTTGCTGACAGTAACATGGACTAATGCCCTTTATATAAGATTTTGTTTCTTTGTTGAGAATTCGTTATCTGGCCCAATGGCAAAGGGTTCAATAGGACTTAATAGAAATTCTTCATGCAGTCAGTTAAAGTGAGAGTAAGGCTGCCTAGCCAATGCAGGTATTACGTAAGGCAGTCCTTGTATGTCTAACCACATACGTCTACCAGTTCTGACTTCTCCATTGCTGGTTTTGAACTGGAATGATTGCAGGCAAAATTTACTAAGTTGCATGTCTATGCAAACCCTTCCTTTCTTCCATCCTTCATCAATCAACAAACATTTATTAACTACTCTTTTTAAGGAATACTGCACCTTCCTGTGAGTGAAATGTGTCCCAGAACAACAGGCACTTCTTTATCCTTCTAGCAACATGGAATTAAGCATGACAGTGTTTTGATATATCCCACCATTATCCCATCACTTTACAGTTGAGGAAACTAAGTCTCAGGCTAAATAACCTTCCCAGCTAATATACAAGAAGAGAGGGGACTTGGACCATAGGTACAATGCTATTTCTATAATTTAATGCTGATTGTTTCCTCCTAAAGGAAAGTTTAAGTTTGCTTTTGGTGGGGGTGGGCATATTTTGACATGAGGCATTGTCTCGTAAGGCAGTTAAGTTTCTTAGAGTTCCACAGTGATACTTAAGAGCTCTCCTCTCTACCATGGTTTTATGTACAGAATGTCTGCTTGTCTTCTTTTATCAGTTTTACATATTAGATGGTGTTTAGGTTCTACTTTGGAAAAAGTTTCAATAAGCAAATGGTCAAAAGAAAAAAGTTTTGGTACTTAAAACAGTTTGAGAAACATTGCTATGAGAGATAGAGATAGAATCCAGAGTCTCTATCTTAGTGGAGTTTGGTCTGATTAGGGTAATAGACTAGGTTGTGTATACACAGAAGTTTGGTGATAACAGAAAAGCAGCCATTGAGCAGAGCCTAAGAAACACCACAGGTAGGAGAATGTGAGCCCATAGGAAAGAAGGGTTCTGGAATCACCATTGTTATGTACCTGGACCACCTGTGACAAGTTCTTCTTTAATCCTCCCAGGGATAAGAAGCATGTAGACTGGGTCAAAGCTTATTTAAGTATATGGACAGAGCTGCAGGCTTACATTAAGGAGTTCCATACCACCGGACTGGCCTGGAGCAAAACGGTTAGTGAATCCTTCCTCCCTCCCTCCCTCCCACTTTCTCTCTCCAGCGTGGGGTCCACAGGTTTCTTAGACTTCAGCACTACCAAAGTCTGTGAGGGAATGCTAGTTTTTTCAGTGGAAGGGAGGAAGAAAAGGGGGAGAAAGAAAGAGAAAAAAGAGTAAAGGAAGCAAGGATCATAGGAGAAGGAATACTTGGTGGTATTCAATTTCAATAAACATGTCAGGGACAGTGATTGGTGCTGGAGTGGGAGACACACACAAATGAGTTACACTGTCCCAGCCTTTAAGGCGCTTAAAAATAGGAACGCAAAACCCCAGTACAATAGTACAAATCACTAAGCCAAATGCTATAATAAAGATACAGACTCTAGAGTATGAGGAAAAGAAGAGTGCTTCTCACTAGAAGAGATTATGCTTTGAAGGTATATACTCTTCTGTGAGACTTGAAAGAAGTATAGGGCAGTGAGAAGTGGGATACTACAAAAAAAGGCACAGCTTAAACAAAATAAATGCAGAGTAAATGTAGAGATTGGTCATCTCTGGCTTCAATAAGGGGAAATGGTCAGATTTTTAGGAGAAAAGGCTGGAAAGGAAGGTAGGCTGAGACTTTGGGATGAGGTATTTGAGCAAGGGAGTGATAATGATCCAATTTGTCTTTAAAAGAGTCTCAGTGTATAGGTTAGGGATAAGGACTCATGCTCGGATTATGAAAGTAGTCATGGTGTTTGGGAGATAGTAGAAAAACATTTGCAGGAGATAGCACCAAGATAATAGAAAGAGATTTGATAAGGTTGAAGAAGTTGGAATCCTCAAAGAAGACTGAATAGTCAGCCTTGGATGGTAACATCTTTCACTGAAACAGGGACAAGGGGATGATTATACAGGGAGGGGAGCAGGCAGGAAATGATGAAATCAGTTTTGAACTTGTTGAATCTGAGGTACTGGTAACACACTAAGGAAGATGTCAAATAGATTTGTGGAAAGAGTTTTTAAAGCTGGAATCAGGTGAGGTCAAAGGCAAAATGTGATGGTCAAGAAATAGAACTGAGAGCTGGATCTTCGGGAAAGGGTGAGAAGGCATAAAGCCAAGTTGGGTATGGGTAGGACGCATTAATCATTGCCTCAAAGGCTGTAGTGGGGACCCCATGTGCACTGGCCACATGTAGGGTGCTACTGGGAATGGTACAGTGGGGAAGAGAGAGGATGACGATGTTACCTTCTCTTATTGTTTCAGGGGCCTGTGGCAAAAGAACTGAGTGGACTGCCATCTGGACCCTCTGCTGGATCAGGTCCTCCTCCCCCTCCGCCAGGCCCCCCTCCTCCCCCAGTCTCTACCAGTTCAGGCTCAGATGAGTCCGCTTCCCGCTCAGCACTGTTTGCGCAAATTAATCAGGGGGAGAGCATCACACATGGTGAGTGAACACTTTGACACAAACAGTCGGTACAACAAGTTGTGTGGGCCAGACCCCACCAACCAGAACCCAACAACTAGTCTGTAAACCACAACCCCGACTTGTGTGGGAGTCATTTAGTGTGTCCTGTTCCTTTAAGGGACAGCAAAGCTGGCCTAAATGGAAATTGAAAATGATGATCACAGTTGGAGGAAGCCCTCTGCCCCATGGGAAAGTGACTTAATATTAGGTAGCATATATAGAGTACCCTCTTGTGCCAAGGCACAGAGCTGGCGGTTTTCCCCAGAGCTTTTTCCGTAGCACCACATGGCCTCTGGGAAGGCACTGTGTTAGGAGTTAACTTCCTTAGAAGATGCATACTGGTTACATGGAAAATTTGCATGAGAGTGACCTAATGTTGGTATAGAGAAAGTAGATACCCTTAACACAGCTGGTGGAAGTCTGAGTTGTCCAGCCACTTCTAGGAATCATAGTAGCTAAAAATGGTGTAACAACCTAAATCCAACAGTAAGAGAAATGGTTTGTTAACTACCACATGTCCTGTTGATGAAATGTATGCCATCATTACATGTTTTTCTACAGTGAACCAAGAAAAAAAAATCTAGTATGTAAGTTACAACCACGAGGAATAGTGGAGATAAAGGCCATTCAGTATTTGTTATACAGTTAACATAGATCAGGCCATGTTCAAAGCAAGGCGTGTGTCAGCCTGCTGTGGGAGATCATGAATTATTTTTCCCTTAAAACATAAAAGAAATATATTTTTACTTTTATTTTTATTTTATTTTATTTTTTTGAGACGGAGTCTCACTTTTTTGCCCAGGCTGGAGTGCGGTGATGTGATCTCGGCTCACTGCAACCTCTGCCTCTCAGGTTCAAGCAGTTCTCCTGCCTCAGCCTCCTAAGTAGCTGGGACTACAGGCACCTGCCACCATATCCAACTAATTTTTTTGTACTTTTAGTAGAGACTAAAAATACACCATGTTAGCCAGCCTGGTCTCCAACTCCTAACTTCAGGTGATCCACCTGCCTTGGCCTCCCAGCGAGCTGGGATTACAGGCATGAGCCACAGCGCCTGGCCTAGAAAGATACTAAACTACAGGTTAACATGAGAAAGTTTTTAAGTGTCAATAGTTGAACTAAATGTATTAACAATGTGTATGATCATAACCAACAAAACCATATATATATAGAGAGAGAGAGAGAAAACTATTATTGTAGAGTCGCAAATGCCAACACTGACTGAGGAGGTAGGGGAAGTAGGGTTAGTTAGCTGTGGGGAGTGAGGGTTTTTTGTTTTGTTTTGTTTTTTCCTTTTACCAAATTTTCTTTACTGCCACTTATTTTTTTCCTTTATTGCTTTAAAAACTACATATTTGTGAATATATATTTGATATGTCTTTCTAGGTCTTTTTCTGTGCATTTACTCCCTATTGCCAACCACAGTATATACACATTCCATGTTGTTATTGTTAATGGAACCATATAATTTAACCTTGGGGAGAAGAGAAATGATAAAAGTACTTCTTCAAAACTGCTTGCAAGAGAACACCTCAAAGGCTCTGGTTTTTGGCTTTGAATTTTCTGTTAAGGATGTTTAACGTGATGATAGCAGCTCAGAGGTCTGGTATGAAGGACAGGAACAAGGTAGCTGTTGTTCTTACAGCCCTGAAGCATGTATCTGATGACATGAAGACTCACAAGAACCCTGCCCTGAAGGCTCAGAGTGGTCCAGTACGCAGTGGCCCCAAGCCATTCTCTGCACCTAAACCCCAAACCAGCCCGTCCCCCAAACCAGCCACAAAGAAGGAGCCAGCTGTACTTGAACTGGAGGGCAAGAAATGGAGAGTGGTAAGTTAAAAATACCTAGACAGGGGCAGGTATTTTTATTATATTTTTTTGAGATGGAGTCTCACTTTGTCGCCCAGGCTGGAGTGCAGTGGTGCGATTTTGGCTCACTGCAACCTCCGCCTCCCGGGGAAAAGGAGTAGGGACGGGGTTAAATGGAGCTTAGCTAGATGAGGGCAGAGTTCTGGCTTCAATTGCAATAACAAAAAGTTTGGGATAGCCTGGGTTTTTTTCGTTTGGTGTGTGCTTTATGATGAGAATCCTGGGCTCTCTCTAATAGGAAAATCAGGAAAATGTTTCCAACCTGGTGATTGATGACACAGAGCTGAAACAGGTGGCTTACATATACAAGTGTGTCAACACGACATTGCAAATCAAGGGCAAAATTAACTCCATTACAGTAGGTGAGTCTTTGTCGCTGTCCCATGCAAGCCCCGTCCCAGAGCCCGAGAAGGCGAATATCATTTTACCTACCCTATCTTAAAGATTCCTAAATGTATATTACTTTCCTTTAAAGTTATACTGTTGACAAACTCCCTTTCTTCCCCTAGATAACTGTAAGAAACTTGGTCTGGTATTCGATGACGTGGTGGGCATTGTGGAGATAATCAACAGTAGGGATGTCAAAGTTCAGGTAACTCGATATTTTGGCTCCTTCTTTTTGTCCCTGAGGAATTAATTGAAAGAGACATGGTAGACCCACAGATGTTGCTTTCGTGGGAATCTGATTCTACAAAGTCTGTAAGCTGAGATGCTTTGGACGTGGCAGAAGAGGGGTTGGCTCTTCAGGCGAGTTCTTTTCAGGACCCATCCCAACCCACCCAAGTATCCAGTGTCTTGCGCACCTGTGAGCTTTTCATGTAGTTGCTGAGTCACGTGAAACAGGAAAGCTTTTCCTGCAACTTACTCTTGTCCTCCCCAGCTGCTGGGACTCAGTTCTCTTGGTTTACTCTGCAGGTAATGGGTAAAGTGCCAACCATATCCATCAACAAAACAGATGGCTGCCATGCTTACCTGAGCAAGAATTCCCTGGATTGTGAAATAGTCAGTGCCAAATCTTCCGAGATGAATGTCCTCATTCCTACAGAAGGCGGTGACTTTGTAAGTTTCTTGATCTCTTTAGTATGATGTTAAAAACAGAAGGGACTGAAGATTTCTTGCATTGGAGAAAGCTGTTTCATGAACATTCTGCACTGAGCAGCTAAAAACCCAATAATGCACACCAAAAACACACAGAAATGAGGTAGTCCAGTGTAGTGGAGCTCCAAAGGAAGGTGCTTTCTGCCTAAATGGAGCTCAAGGTAGCAAAAAAGAATGGGGATGAGCCATGGCACTTTGTCAAGCTTTTGCTGTAAAGCCATATGTACTGTTATTTACACCCCATAGACTATTGTCTGTCCAAGATCACTGAACACTAGAACACAGCATGGCTCTATGATTTGTCTCTTGCTACATCCTCCCGTGCTCCTGGGGTTAAGTGGAAGCAAGCATTGGGAGAAATGTGTGAGATTTAGCCCCAGCTCTTCTTTAGCTCAGATTTAAACCTGCTGTCTCTTCTTTATTTGCAGAATGAATTCCCAGTTCCTGAGCAGTTCAAGACCCTCTGGAATGGGCAGAAGTTGGTCACCACAGTGACAGAAATTGCTGGATAAGCGAAGTGCCACTGGGTTCTTTGCCCTCCCTTCACACCATGGGATAAATCTGTATCAAGACGGTTCTTTTCTAGATTTCCTCTACCTTTCTGCTCTTAAAACTGCTTCTCTGCTCTGAGAAGCACAGCTACCTGCCTTCACTGAAATATACCTCAGGCTGAAATTTGGGGTGAGATAGCAGGTCAGTTGATCTTCTGCAGGAAGGTGCAGCTTTTCCATATCAGCTCAACCACGCCGCCAGTCCATTCTTAAGGAACTGCCGACTAGGACTGATGATGCATTTTAGCTTTGAGCTTTTGGGGGTTATTCTACCAACAAACAAACAGTCCATTGGAAAGAAAACAGTCCCAGGAATTAACAGATCAGAATGTTCACACTGGTTAATCTTTTTCTAACAGTGAGCATGAAGGTAGCAGAAGCTGGTGTGTTTCCAGATGGTTCTTCTAACCAAACTAATTTTCACTGTTGACAAGTGAGGCAAGGGTTGCACTGGACCGAAGGCTGAGGCTTGGCCATCTAGCATTCCATGCAGAATGGTTTCCCATAAGCATTCCTTTTATTCTCTGTTCTATCCTGGGTCTGCCTCAACCATGAGATAGGAGAGTCTGCGGTACTAGCTGCTATCCAGGGCAGTTAATGGAGTCTTGAACCCTTTCTTTCTCTGGGATCCCTGACTAGCACCTTCCTATAGAGATGACTTTAAAAGGAAAAAAAAAAAAGGAAAAACAACACACCATTTCAAGGAGTCTGGCATTCCTGAATCCTCCTTCCCTGCTAGGTGCCTGTCACCTGTCTTCACTGCCTGCTTTTCCCTGTCATGCTCATCAGCTTATGGCTTCTGTCCAAGCACCTGAACAGAGGACTAAAACCTCCACTGCAGGCTGGTTTTAGGTCTTGATTTATGTAAGAATCTTGCACAGCACTGCTAATGTAAATTTCAGTTTTTCCCCTCTAGGACAAACACTTACCAAAATATGCAACTTTTTTTTGGTGGGAAGAGAGATTGTCCTGTGATTTCTACCCATTTCCTGAGGCCTGTGGAAATAAACCTTTATGTACTTAAAGTTATACAGAAAATAGAATAAAGTTAATACCAAACTTGCTTAGTTGTTTACCTGTGATACTTGCTGTACAGGAATGTAAAAAATACTGAAAACACGAAGCATAAGAAACTACTCTTTATTTTAGACAACCTCATAAAATTATTTTCACATCCCCCCCACTTCTTGCTCTTAATCCTCATCTTTTAGTTGAAGAATAAGGCTTGAGAGAGAGAAAGGAAAAACCATAATGGGTAAACTTAGCAGCACCAACACGGTTCTTTCATCAAGGCGTAGCTCATCATTTCTCCAAACTGACATTCTACAGAAATGTCTTCCAAAAAGCGTTAAGTTTTCACAGAGTGGGGACTATGATTTCCATGCTCAAGTAGTATAGGAAATGGGAGATTGTTAGTTTTGTTTACTGTAACACGAATTCTCGGAGTCCTCAGACCCTCTAATGTGGGTGATCTCCAGAAGGAGAAAGGGAGTGTGTAGTATTTTCCAAGCTTTTTGAGCAAACAATCCTTTTCTCACAGAACCCATCAGAAACAGTTTGGAGTATGCTGGTAAATATGTTTTGGGGATTGAAGTCAGAAAGGCTGATCTTTTCATATGGTTCCTCCTATTCTCTGCTAAAGCCAGCAACAGAGTAAGTTGACTCTAGCATCAAGACCACTAGTCATATTAAGAAAGGGCAGGTTGGTCAAGAATGGAATAGGAAGAACTAGCTGCCTCACTTTTCACTTTCGTGCCTACATTTTCTTCACTCCCTAAGTTATACAAGATGTACATTTCCTCTCTTAAGCAACTTAATTGGATGCTACTTCCCTCCTTTTGTGACAGAGCAACTAATTCATCACTACCTGAGGAGACAAAGTGGGTGCCACAGAAGCAAGACTAGGCCAGTGGGATTTGCCTAATAATAAGATGATAGCACAGAGGGTAACGTATTCAGAGAGGAAGGCAGCCTTAAGAAATGCAGAAATAGCCAAGCAAGATTTTTCCAAGCACTGGTTAAATCACCAGCAAAACAAAGCATTTATGTGAGTACCTCAGGCCTGGGTACCTCTTTGCTTGAAATCCGGCAAGATCTTGGAAAAATGTTTGCCCTCAGAATCTATCTCATTGCTTTAATTAGTTGTCTCCTTTGGGCCTGGGCACAGTTCTGGCACTGATCTGGAACAGACTCCCTTTCTAAAACTGAGCGTGACCACATCAAAAGTTTATAAAACAATCGCCATGGTAATTAAACTTGCATTCAACACCATATGGTAACAGAAGATGGCAAAGGATAAGCTTCAGATCTTAGATCTTTCCAAGTAGGGCATGTTAGATAAGGATAGAAGGATTAGTTGCAAGCTGGATCTGAGCTCAGGCTTGGCATGAAGGAAACTGTCTCCCATGTGGTTTGGAAGAGTTAGGGGCTCCCTGAGCTCTATTGTGAACTGTATGGGTTTCATCCAAGGAATGGTATAATGTGGGCATAAAACCATTCTTCAGACAACTGAAGATGGTCCCCTTCTGTAGCCAGAAACACTAGCTGTCCTGCATTGTCCATTTCTTTTAGCCCCAGGCGGTCCTGCAGAGGGAAAGCCATAATTAATCAAAAAGCTTAATGAAGTTTTGGAGTAAAATGGTAAATATGTTAACTCGAGATATATTGTCAAAATAAAATTGAGGTATATTTTCAAAAATGCCAAAAAGAATATCTCCTAGTTTTTTTTTCTTTCTTTTCTTTTTTTTTTTTGAGATGGAGTCTTGCTCTGTCACCCAGGCTGGAGTGCAGTGGCACAATCTTGGCTTACTGCAACCTCCACTTCCCGGGTTCAAGCGATTCTCCTGCCTCCGCCTCACGAGTAGCTGGAATTACAGGCATGTGCCACCACGCCCAGGTAATTTCTTGTATTTTTAGTAGAGATGGGGTTTCACCGTGTTAGGATGGTCTCGATCTCCTGACCTCAGGTGATCAACCTGCCTCGGCCTCCCAAAGTGCTGGGATTACAGGCGTGAGCCACCACACCCGGCCAGTTTTTTCTAAGTATTAAAAATGTATATGCAATTGAGATTGCACTATATAGAGTTCTAGATTCTGCTTTTTGAAAAGCTTCTCAGAGTCAGAGGACTACCTATAGGTGGGCAAGCCATGGACAACACTGCCTCAGCATGCCATAGGTAAGTGGGACTGAGCCAAAGACAGGAGAACATTAGCTAGGTAACTTAAAAAACATCCAACCCAGGCCAGGCGCGGTGGCTCACGCCTGTAATACCAGCACTTTGGGTGGCCAAGGCAGGCGGATCACCTGCGGTCAGGAGTTCAAGACCAGCCTGACCAATATGATAAAACCTCATCTCTAATAAAAATACAAAAATTAGCTGGGCATGGTGGCGGGCACCTGTAATCCCAGCTACTTGGGAGGCTGAGACAAGAGAATTTGCTTGAACCCGGGAAGTGGAGGTTGCAGTGAGCTGAGATCACGCCATTGCACTACAGCCTGGGCAATAAGAGCAAAACTTCATCTCAAAAAACAAAACAAAAAAACCATATGCAAGCCTTAGGTAACAAACCCTGGACACTTCCATATTCTGGAGTTGAAAATGTCATTACCCATAGCCTAGGTGCTGGAGAACAACCCCTGGTTGGGAAGATAAGCAGTTACGACAGTGCCAGAATGGTGCTTCTGCCATGGCCACCATTATTTTGAGTTTCACAATAGGGAAGTTCTTAGCTGTAATTTCTCAAGCCTTTTTTTTTTTTTTAAATCAGACTCTAGCTTCCCTTTTTACCTCACCACTGAAGTTGAAGAACCCAATGCAAAAGAAAAGCCAAGAGGAGACAAATGACCTCTGAAATAACATAGAGGAATTCTAGTAGAAGGTGACTGGTTCAGGTGTAGTACTTATGCATTTTGGAGAGTCTGTCTCCAATATAAAATCCTTAGGGCTGGGCATGGTGGCTCACGCCTGTAATTCCAACACTCTTGGAGGCTGAGGCAGGTGGATCACCTGAGGTAAGGAGTTCAAGACCAGCCTGGCCAACATGGTGAAACCCTGTCTCTACTAAAAAAACAAAATATTAGGCATGGTGGCGTGTGCCTGTAATCCCAGCTACTAGTGAGGGTGAGGCAGGAGAATCGCTTGAACCCAGGAAGTGGAGGTTGCAGTCAGCTGAGACCACACCATTGCACTCCAGCCTAGGTGACAAAGCAAGACTCTGTCTCAAAAAAGAAAAAATCCTTAAAGTGTAGAAGGCCCCAGAACTGGAGGTGGTAAATTACTGCAACTTCTGCTTAAGATACAGGACCTACTGCTAAACAAAATTCACAACGCTAGTCCCAATCAGTCTCCTGCAGGAGCTTCCCTTGCAGTGTGTAATTTAGAAACAAGATTTCACATCTGTTAATGTTTAAAAGTAATGTTCCTTGGCCAGGCACAGTGGCTCACACCTGTAATCCCAGCACTTTGGGAGGCCGAGATGGGTGGATCACCTGAGGTCAGGAGTTCGAGACCAGCCTGGCCAACATGGCGAAACCCCATCTCTCCTAAAAATACAAAAATTAGCCGGGCATGGTGGCACACACCTGTAATCCCAGCTACTAAGGGGGCTGAGACAGGAGAACTGCTTGAACCCGGGAGGCAGAGGTTGCAGTGAGCAAAGATTGCTCCACTGCACTCCAGCCTGGGAGAGCGAGACTCCATCTCAAAAAAAAAAAAAAAAATGCCCCTCATCATGCCTGGAGGCTTCCTAGATTTGTAGCAGACGCACCTCAGCAAAGGCAGCTAGTTTTAAAACCTTTTTATCAAAAAAAGGGAATCAGACATGAGGTTTCTCTTTTTCTTGCTTGGAAACCATAAGGTTTCAGGATGTAGTGAATTTCTGTAACGCAGTGCCGGATAAGCTAGAGCAATAATCAAGAGCCTAACAAGCTTCACCCATATTGGACATAAGTCAGGTGTTTCAGGAGTACCTAGTGCTCTGAGGTGTACAGGGCAGGGCTCCAGCACCAAAGAATCTAGCAGCTTCAAGAACTGGGAGCTGAAAAAGACAGCACAACCTCCCAAGATAGATTCCCTGCCAGTTACCTGTGTGTACAGGGAGGTCTCCTGTAAGGGAATGGTTTCCTTGGCTTGGCCACTTCTGTAAAATCCAAACCACTGCAGAAGAAGCAAAAGAAATAAGGTCAGATGTGACACACAGCACATACTGCCAAACTAATTTGAGACTGGTTAGAAGCCAAAACTGCCAACAAAGTGAACATCATAAAGCTGTAGCAAGAAGGAAAAATGGATAGGGTGCGTCTGAGTCATCTCTTCTTAAGGGTGGAGCCCGAGGGATGAGTTAATCTTTCTGAGGGGCTGCTTTCCACTTCCCCAGAATTTCTGCTTCCTACATTTATTAAGCAATAAATGTGAAAAATTCCTGGGCTGAGCTCTAGACATTCAAGGATGAATCTATCATCTGTTTCCAAAAACCTCCCAGTCTTGCAAGGCACAGAAACAATTCACTGTGGAGCACAGAGGTCAGCAAATGTTTTTGTAAAGGCCAGATACAAAATATTTTAGGCTTTAAGGGCCATATGGTTGCAACTACTCACTGCTGCCACTGTAACAAAAGCAGCCACAGACAGTATGTGAAAAGTAAAACTGTTCCAATGAGGACACTAAATTTAAATTTTACATAATCTTTATATGTCAAAATACTTTATATGTCTAAGTAAATTTTACATAATCTTTATATGTCAAATTATTTCCCCCAACCATTAAAAAATGTAAAAACCATTCTTTACGTGTGGGTAACACCAAAACAGGTAGCAGGATGGACTGGGCCTGTGGGCCACAATCAGCCAATCCCTGGTGGTGTGACATAACGTGAGGAGTGTCCTAACACAGGCTGATGATCTACAAAAGAGATCACATTCTGCTTGGAAGGGGGATGGCATCCTGGCCTTGACAGACGAATAGGAACTGTCAGGTGGAGAAGCCAAGGAAGTACATTCTAGAGACAGAAAAACATGAACAAAGTTTGCATACGAGAGAAAAAGCACAAGTAGTACAATATGGCTTGATCAAGAGTGTATGAAGTGTGCAGACAAGGAAGATCAGGCTGGAAAACAGGGTGAAGGCAGATCAAGGCAGACCTTGGAGGCCAAGCTTAGGAACTGATATATTTTGGGCTGCTGATTCTGAACCCTTTTTGGGTCTGTGGTCTCTGGAAAATGGATTAAAATTATAGACCCTTCCCCAGAGAATGCAATTACATAATTTTGCATAGAATTCTGGGGTTGGGGGGTAGATTACAATCTTCAGTATCCCGTTTATGGACCTCAGGTGAAGAACTGTTCTATACAAAAGTTGGTGGAAGGGACTGCAGGTTTTTTCCCCCAGCAGGCAGCTGTATTTTTTCATTTCATTTCACTTCAATTTCATTTTATTTTCTTTTTGAGACAGAGTCTTACTCTGTCAACCAGGCTGGAGTGCAGTGGCACGATCTTGGCTCACTGCAAGCTCTGCCTCCTGGGTTCAAGCGATTCTCCTGCCTCAGCTTCCTAAGCAGCGGGGATTACAGGTGGCTGCCACCACGCCTGGTTAATTTCTTTTTGTATTTTGAGTAGCGATGGGGTTTCACCAAGTTGGCCAGATTGGTCTTGAACTCCTGACCTCAGGTGATCTGCCTGCCTTGGCCTCCCAGAGTGCTGGGATTACAGGCATGAGCCACTATGCCCGGCTGGCAGCCCTATTTTAATGCCATTTACTCTCCTGGCATGTGGCCTAAGTAGTGTCTCACCTCTGAATCTACAGGGTCCACAATGGAATCATTGAGGAATTTCACCATCACAAACTTCTTCAGGGCCATCAGGTTTTTCTTGTAGGACTCATTGATACCCTGAAAGAAAGGCCAGCAACACCTAAGGTCATTACCATCAGATACCAGCAGGGGGAGTAAAGCCTTCCAGTTCTCTGGTCTCCCTGACCCTGTGCCACCACTTTCTTCCCCATGGATATGGGCTGTTTTCCAGCTTCCTGCCCAGGATATACCTGTACAGCTTTTTTTTTTTTTCTCCTCTAAAACACAAAACAAAAAAAACCCTTTATTTTATTTTAGATTCAGGGGGGTACATGTGCAGTTTTGTTACAAGGGTATATTGTGTGATGCTGAGGTTTGGAGTTCTGTTGATCCTTTCACCCAAATAGTGAACACAGTGCCCAACAGGAAGCTTTTCAGCCCTAGACCCTCCCTCCCAGCTTTTGGAGTCTCCAGTGTCTATTGCTCCCATCTTTATATCCACGTGTACCCAATGTTTAGCTCCCAATAATAAGTGAGAGCATGTGATATTTGGTCTTCTGTTTCTGTGTTCATTTGCTTAGGATAATGGCCTCCAGCTGCATCCATGTTGCTGCAAAGAACAGAATTTCATTCTCTTTTATGACTGTGCAATATTCCATGGTGTATATGCACCACATTTTCTTTATCCAGTCCACCGCTGATGGGCACCTAGGTTGGTTTCATGTCTTTGCTATGGTGAACAGTGCTGCAATAAACATGAGTGCAAGTGTCTTTTTGGTAGGACAATTTGTTTTCCTTTGGGTATATACCCAGTCATGGGATTGCTTATACAGCCTTTTTTTTTTTTTTTTTTGAGATGGAGTCTCGCTCTGTCGCCCAGGCCGGAGTGCAGTGGCACCATCTCAGCTCACTGCAACCTCTGCCTCCGGGTTCAAGCAATTCTCCTGCCTCAGCCTCCCGAGTAGCTGGGATTACAGGTGGCCGCCACCACGTCCAGCTAATTTTGTATTTTTAGTAGAGGTGGGGTTTCACTGTGTCGGCCAGGCTGGTCTCAAACTCCTGACCTCAACTGATCTGCCCACCTCGGCCTCCCAAAATGCTAGGATTACAGGCGTAAGACACCGCGCCTGGCCTTCCTATCTGACTGACATGCCACCGGCCATGGCATACAGGTACAACTATGAATTTACACCACACTCCATAGGTGTCCATCACATAGGTGAGAGGCTTCTAGTCAGAGAAAGCCAAGACAAAATAAGAAACTGCAAATTCTGGGTGGTTCTGCAAATTCTGGGTGGTTCTGTGTTGTTTTTTGTTTGGTTTGTTTTTCCCTTCAAACTTTCTGTTTAAAAACAAAAAACCAAAAGACTCTCCAGATGAGTCTAATATAAACTGAGCCATCTAGTTTACCAGAACCTACCAAACCATGTTTGTGTCTGGGACATACTCAGTGCCTACTGTATCTCTCATCTAGGTAAATCTCTAGAGAAAAATCCACCCCCAAACTGATCCATCAGGAAAGCTTCCCTCATTAAGACAGCAGCTGTGAATTTCCACCTAGCCCAGTCAGCAACCTACTGAGCGTATCCTGTGTGTTTCAACACTGGGAGAGGGAAAGAACTTAAGGGAAGAAAGGCAATTGAATTTCTTTTTTTTTTTTTTTTTTGAGACGGAGTCTCGCTCTGTCGCCCAGGCTGGAGTGCAGTGGCCGGATCTCAGCTCACTGCAAGCTCCGCCTCCCGGGTTCCCGCCATTCTCCTGCCTCAGCCTCCCGAGTAGCTGGGACTACAGACGCCCGCCACCTCGCCCGGCTAGTTTTTTTTTTTTGTATTTTTTTAGTAGAGACGGGGTTTCACCGTGTTAGCCAGGATGGTCTCGATCTCCTGACCTCGTGATCCGCCCGTCTCGGCCTCCCAAAGTGCTGGGATTACAGGCTTGAGCCACCGCGCCCGGCCAAAGCTTGAGGTTGAATTTCAACCTCGCTAAAAGGAACTGAATCTCAAAGGCACTGCCTCCCAAAAAAACAGAACTTCTGTTTCCTAGGATCTGCCCAGGACAGTTTGGGTAGTCACCACTGATTTGTTTATGAGGACCTAAACAGGAAAAAGAATGCACATCTATGGGAACAGGGTTTGGGTGCTTACCCGCTCCTGATTTATATCTGCCAAGAAGATGCTGTGGTTGCGATATACATCCTCTTTTATGGGGTCATGCCAGTATTCGGCTTGCACGAGGCTGTAGGAAGAAAAAAGAATGAGGTGATCAAGCTGCAGGTCAGTCAGTATGCCTCGGGCACGCTCAGTGCAAAGGCCACCAAGAGACTTTAAAAGGACAAAAGGCCGGCCGGGAGCAGTGGCTCATGCCTGTAATCCCAGCACTTTGGGAGGCTGAGGCAAGTGGATCACGAGGTCAGGAGTTCAAGACCAGCCTGACCAAGATGGTGAAACCCCGTCTATACTAAAACTACAAAAATTAGGTGGGCGCGGTGGCAGGGGCCTATAATCCCAGCTACTCAGGAGGCTGAGGCCGGAGAATTGCTTGAACCCTGGCGGCAGAGGTTGCAATGAGCCGAGATCACGTCACTGCACTTCAGCCTGGGCGACGGAGTGAGACTCCGTCTCAAAAAACAAGGACAAAAGGCCAAAGCCCTCAAGTCCCAGGCCTTACCCTTTAATAGAGAAGACAAGACTTGTACCTATAAAACAGTCTGTCAATAAGACAAGGACTATTCAGCATAGTACAGAAATTATAAAAGATGCAGGCAAAGGACTCATCAATATTTGCTTCCCCTGTGACACTGGGGTTTGTCGTACTTATCATGCTGATATAGTTTGGCTGTGTCCTCACCCAAATCTCACCTTGAATTGTAACTCCCACAATTCCCATATGTCATGGGAGGTGACTGAATTATAGGGGTGGGTCTTTCCTGTGCTGTTCTCTTGATAGAGAATAAGTCTCATGAGATCTGATGGTTTCAAAGAGGGGAGCTGGGCTGGGTTCCGTGGCTCATGCCTATGATCTCAGCACTCTGAGAGGCCAAGGAGGGCAGATCACCTGAGGTCAGGAGTTTGAGACCAACCTGGCCAACATGAGGAAACCCTGTCTCTACCAAAAATACAAAACATTAACCAGGCATGGTGACATGTGCCTGTAATCCCAGCTACTCGGGAGGGTGAGGGAGGGAGAATCGCTTGAACTTGGGAAGAATAGGTTGCAGTGAGCCAAGATCACGCCATTGCACTCCAGCCTGGGAGACAGAGCGAGATTCCATCTCAAAAAAATAACAAATAAAAAATAAAATGAAGAGGGGAGTTTCCCTGCCCAAGCTCTCTTCTTTTGTCTGCTGTCATGTGAGATGTGCCTTTCACCTTCCGCCATGATTGTGAGGCTTCCCCAGCCACATGGAACTGTAAGTCCACTATAAACCTCTATTTGCCCAGTCTTGGGTATGTCTTTATCAATAGCGTGAAAACAGACTAATACAGTAAATAAGTACCAGCAGAGTGGGGTGCTACTGAAAAGTTACCCAAAAATGTGGAAGCGACTTTGGAACTGGGTACCAGGCAGAGCTTGGCACAGTTTGGAGGCCTCAGAAGAAGACGGGAAAATGTGGGAAAGCTTGGAACTTTCTAGAGACTTGTCGAATGGCTTTGACCAAAAGCCTGATAGTGATATAGACAATAAGGTGCAGGCTGAGGTGGTTTCAGATGGAGATGAGGAACTTGTTGGGAACTGGAGCAAAGGGGACTCTTTATACTTTCTTTCCAATCTCTCTCCACTTTCCCTTCCCTTCCAGCCTCCTCAAAACGGGCACTGTTACCACAAGGCCTCACATGGGGAAATTCAAACAAACTCTATCCCGGGTTGGCAGGGAGAGAAACACAAATTTCTACAACATAAGCTCCCCAGCCAGAGTGGAAGAGCTGCCCAGAGGCAGTGGTCCTGAAAACCCCACTCAGCGGGGCAGGGCGGCGTACAGCCCAACGGAGCCAGCTACGTCAGAGGAGCAGATGAGACTGAAGTGAAAGGAAGCAACAGTCAGACTGACATTCTAGAATGTGTTTATACATGTATTTGAAACCTTTTAAAGGTTTAGAACTCTGAACATTTATAGAATGCAAAAAAAAAAAAAGTTCTTGAGGAAAATTAGAAGTGTTACTTCAGTGAACACACAAATAATAAGGAAGCAAAACAGTCTTATTGCGGATACGGAGAAAATGTGAGTGGTCTAGATAGAAGATCAAACCAGCCACAACATTCCCTTAAGCCAAAGCCTAATCCAGAGCAACGACCTAACTCTCTTCAATTTAATGAAGGCTGAGAGAGGTGAGGAAGCTGCAGAAAAAAAAAGTGTGAAGCTAGCAGAGGTTGGTTTATAAGGTTCAAGGAAAGAAACCATCTCCATAACGTGAGAGTGCAAGATGGGGCAGCAAATGCTGATGTAGAAGCTGCAGTAAGTTATCCAGGAGATCTAGCTGAGATACTTAATGAAGGTGGCGACCATGAACAACGAATTTTCAGTGTAGATGAAACAGTCTTATGTTGGAAGAAGATGCCATCTAGGACTTTCACAGCTATAGAGGAGAAGTCAATGCCTGGCTTCAAAACGTCAAAGGACCGGCTGACTCTCTTGTGAGTGCCGAATGGAGCTGATGACTTTAAGTTGAAGCCAATGCTTGGTTTTTAAATCCTAGGGCCCTTAAGAACTATGCTAAATGACTATGCCTGTGCTCTATAAATGGAACACAAAGCCTGGATGACAGCAGATCTGTTTACAGTGTGGTTTGCTGACTATTTTAAGCCCACTGTTGAGACCTATTGCTCAGAAAAAAAGATTCCTTTCAAAACATTACCACGCAGCTGGGCATGGTGGCTCACACCTGTAATGCCAGCACTTTGGGAGGCCAAGGTAGGAGGACTGTTTGAGGCCAGGAGTTCAAGACTAGCTTGGGCAACATAGCAAGACCCCACCTCTACGAAAGAAAATTCTTTCTAAAATTAGCCGAGCATGGTGGTGCATGCCTGCAGTCCTAGCTATTCAGGAGGCTGAAGTGGGACGATGGCTTGAGTCCAGAAGGTGAAGGCTGCAGTGAGCTGTGATCACACCACTGCACTCTAATCTGGGCAACAGAGCACAACCCTGTCTCAAAAACTATGTTTTTTAATTTAAAAAAGTTTAAAAACAAACTTAAAAAACAAACAAATATTACAGCTCATTAAAAAGCACCTGGTCACCCAAGAGCTCTGATGGAGATGTACAAAGAGATTAATGTGTCTTCATGCCTGCCATAGCACATCCATTCTACAGCCCATGGATCAAGCAGTAATTTCAACTTTCAAGTCTTATTATTTAAGAAATACATTTATGCCGGGCGCGGTGGCTCAAGCCTGTAATCCCAGCACTTTGGGAGGCCGAGGCGGGTGGATCACAAGGTCAGGAGATCGAGACTATCCTGGCTAACATGGTGAAACCCCGTCTCTACTAAAAATACAAAAAACTAGCCGGGTGCGGTAGCGGGCGCCTGTAGTCCCAGCTACTTGGGAGGCTGAGGCGGGAGAATGGCGTGAACCCGGGGGGCGGAGCTTGCAGTGAGCTGAGATCGCGCCACTGCACTCCAGCCTGGGAGACACAGTGAGACTCCGAAAAAAAAAAAAAAAAAGAAAAAAGAAAAAAGAAATACATTTACAAGGTTGTAGATGCATAGACAGTGATTCCTTTGATACATCTGGGCAAAGTAAATGGAAGACCTCATGGAAATGATGTATCATTCTAGATGCCATTAAGAACATTAATGGGCTGGGTACCATTCACTTTGGGAGGGTGAGGAGGGAACATCAATGGAGCCCAGGAGTTTGAGACTAGCCTGGGCAACATAAACGAGATCCCATCTCTACAAAAAAATTTAAAAATTAATGGGGTGTGGCCGGGCGTGGTGGCTCAAGCCTGTAATCCCAGCACTTTGGGAGGCCGAGACGGGTG
Source organism: Papio anubis (assembly GCF_008728515.1). Lineage (NCBI taxonomy): Eukaryota > Metazoa > Chordata > Mammalia > Primates > Cercopithecidae > Papio > Papio anubis. Next base: position 38,333,056 of record NC_044976.1, read on the forward strand.
GATCACGAGGTCAGGAGATCGAGACCATCCTAGCTAACACGGTGAAACCCTGTCTCTACTAAAAAATACAAAAAACTAGCCAGGCGAGGTGGCGGGCGCCTGTAATCCCAGCTACTCCGGAGGCTGAGGCAGGAGAATGGCGTGAACCCGGGAGGCGGAGCTTGCAGTGAGCTGAGATCTGGCCACTGCACTCCAGCCTGGGCGACAGAGCGAGACTCCGTCTCAAAAAAAAAAAAAAAAAATTAGTGGGGTGTAGTGGCTAACACCTGTAGTCCCAGCTGCTCAGGAGGCTGAAGTGTGAGGATCGCTTGAGCCTGGGAGGTTGAGGCTGGGTTGCAGTGAGCTGTAATGGCACCACTGCACTCCAACTTGGGTGACAGAGTGAGACTTTGTCTCAAAAACAAACAAAAATTCATGATTCACAGGAAGAGGTCAAAATATCAATAGTAACAGGAGTTTAAAAGTTGATTCCAACCCTCATGAGTGGCTGAGGGATTCAAGACTTCAATGAAGGAAGTAACTGCAGATGTGGAAATAGCAAGAGAACTAGAATTAGAAGTGGAACCTGACGATGTGACTGAATTGCTGCAATCTCATACAACAGATAAGGAATTGCTTCTTACGGATGAGCAAAAAAGTGGCTTCTTGAGATGGAATCTACTCCTGGTGAAGATGCTATGAACACTGATGAAATGACAACAAAGGATTTAGAATAAATATTACATAAGCTTACATAAAAGCAGTGGCAGGGTTTGAGGACTGAGTCCAGTTCTGAAAGATGTTCTACTGTGGCCAAAATGCTACCAAATAGCATCGTAGGCTACAAAGAAATCTTTCATGAAAGGAAGAGTCAATTGATACAAAGTTCATCATTGTCTCACTTTAAGAAATTAGCACAGCCACCCCTACCTTCAGCAACCACCACCCTGATCAGTCAGCAGCCATCAACATCCAGGCAAGACCCTCCACCAGCAAAAAGATCACTTGCTGAAGACTCAAATGATCATTAGCATTTTTTAGCATTAAAGTATTTTCTAATTAAGGCATGTACTTTTTTTAGGCATAATGCTACTGCACACTTAACAGCCTTCAGTATAGTGTAAACATAGCTTTTATATGCACTGGGAAACCAATAAATTTGTGTGACTTGCTGTATTGCAGTATTTGCTTTATCGTGGTGGTCTAGAACCGAATCCTCAGTATCTCTGAGGTATGCCTGTAGTTTGGTACATTACTCTCTCACTTTTCTGAATGGCTGAAAAGTCTCTGAGACAGCCTGAGTAGATGCCTCAATATTTCCAGAAAACAAAGTTGCAAGTTCATCAGCTGAGGACAAAGACGTGGGGAAAACGGGACAACTGGGGACAAGCACTCTGAGATCCACTGCGGGTGGGGTGCAAACTGGGAGCAGGGCCCCGAGCAGACCTGGGGAGGGCAAGTTGCTATGAAAATTAAACAGGATATGTAAAGCTCTAGCTTCCCCTGAGCTGGAACAGGGGAAGATGGAGGCCAAGGCCGAGGCCAGGGCAACACTGAAGTATTCATTGTGGCAGGGAGTGTAGGGGTGGGAGGGTACAGCATGGGGCGGGGCATGGCAGAGAGCAAACTGGAGGAAGGAGAAGGCTAGGAAGGGCTGACAGCACCTGCGAAGGCAAAAGGGAACTAGACAGTAGATTTTACATCCAGGAAGGAGAGCGAGAACTGTTACACCATTCCTCGTTGCCCTCATCATGCCAAGCCGGGGGCTTCCTCACCAGTTACTGTGTGGATTGGGATATCACGTTTGCTTTGCTAAGGTTAAGTTATCTGAAGAATGTGGAAGACCTCTTTTGGGGTCTCTGCCTAAGTCCCACTCTTGCACTCTTCCTGCCCCGCCTACTGGTTTACAGGGAGGTGGGTATGGGGAGTATGCATGGTTCCACTTCTCTGGCCACAGTTAATGAGAGCAGAGGTGCACACCTGACCTGAGCCGGGGCATGGTCCCTTCCCGAAGAATCTGAATCAGGACAGAGAGATTCTAGCCTCAGACTGAGACAATCTCCTAACAGAAGATTAAACATTTGGAAGCTGTGCGAGGCCACCTTCCATCATGTGGGTGGCAGGGGAAGCTGGTCTGCATGGAGAGAAGCAGCAGCGACACAGAGAGAGAAGCAACAATGGCAATGGAGAGAGAATACCCTGGCTCCTCGTGGCTCCCAATTCTTGATTCCAGGCCCTGTGAGGCCTTAGGCACCAACAGAGTATTACTTTCTTTTAAAATTTACTTTGGCTTGATATGGTTTCCTTCTTGCAACCAGAATTAATCTTCCCTAATACCAGGGGCAACCTAGGACAGTATCACAAAGACAAAATGATTTCTCCTTGTTACTTTAAGCCTTCGCCATCTGCTCTGCTAAAACAGTTCTCACATTCATTCATCTGCTTGCTTGCTTTCAAAAACATGTTGGCATTTTTTATGGTCTCTTACCTCCTTTCTCCCTGTTCTCTCTGCTCTTGTGGGTTTATCACTTTTTATTCTTCTGCTACCACTTCATTAAAATTTAAGGAGGAAGATAAACACATCAATCTACTGCTTTTAATCAGTATCTTTTATTTTTATTTTTTGAGACAGAGTCTCACTCTGTCACCTAGGCTGGGGTGCAGAGGCACAATCTCAGCTCACTGCAACTTCCACCTCCTGGGTGCAAGTGATTCTCTAGCCTCAGCCTCCGGAGTAGCTGAGACTACAGGTGTGCGCCACCACACCTGGCTAATTTTTGTATTTTTAGTAGAGATGGAGTTTCGTCATGTTGGCCAGGCTGGTCTCAAACTCCAGGCCTCAAGTGATCTGCCTACCAAGGCCTCCCAAAGTGCTGGGATAACAGGCATGAGCCACCGCACCCACCTTAATCAGTATTTACGTGTCACTTGTCACCCCCTGATGGACTGCTCACTTAGCATCACTAACAGAATTCTGATTGCCAAGAGCTGTTTTGGTTCACACAAAGAAAGAAAAGTATAGGCTTTTTGGAGGCAACTGGGCAAGAGTGAGAATCAAGAGTAAAGGAGGAAGAATGAAGTCTAAATACCATGCAAATCCATGAGAGCAAAGAATATGTAGAATATAAATAATTAAGTTGTGATTAGCCACAGCCAATCAAACCAGGCAAAGGGGAGAGCCTGGTGTAGCATGAGGGTAAAAAAAGGAGACAGAGGTACAGAGTATCTTAGTTTTCTATAAAAACCATCAGGTGGTACTGTTGACCCAAAACAGCTTTGTGGCTATTTGTGCAGCCAATGAGTGGGAAGAGAAAAGACAGCTAGCTGTAGGTTGTTCCAACATGAGTCAGTCACAAGGCTGTATCTTGGAAAATGGCTTCAAGAATATACTATAATAAAAAGTTGTTATTTGACAAGAATGAGACACTTGGAAAACCCACAGGATATTAGTTGATCCCAAACTCCAGCTATCATCTAGAGAACATCAGACCTACCATCGCAACTTCTGTGTTTTTTTGTTTTTTTTTTTTTTTTGAGACAGAGTCTCCCTCTGTCACCCAGGCTAGAGTGCGATGCGCAATCTCGGCTCACTGCAAGCTCCGCCTCCTGGGTTTTTTAAGCGATTCTCCTGCCTCAGCCTCCTGAGTAGCTGAGATTACAGGCACCACCGTGCTCAGCTAATTTTTGTATTTTTAGTAGAGACAGGGTTTCACCATGTTGGTCAGGCTGGTCTCAAACTCCTGACCTCATGATCCACCCGCCTCTGCCTCCCAAAGTGCTGGGATTACAGGCGTGAGCCACCGTGCCCGGCCTACAACTTCTAAGGATAGAGCCCGGGAATCCATTTTTAATGAATTTCCCTGTGGTTCTGATATACAATTAAGTTTGGAAACAAATGAACAAGCACACACTACAAAAGTAATTCTGCATCTTTTTTTTTTTTTTTAAATACATTTTAATAGAGACAGGGGTCTCACTATGTTGCTCAGACTGGTCTTGAACTTCTGGCTTCAAGCAATCCTCCTGCTTTGGCCTCTCAAAGAGTTGGGGTTTCAAGTGTGAGCCATCGTGCCAGGCTGGCCATGCTAAATACCCAAACACATTTGAGGAGTCAGGGACAGTGATGTAGGGAGTAGCTACCAACATAAAGAATCTGTCCTCTAAATACCAACAATAATTCCTTGAGCTTAGTACTTTCTAAAGGCTTTCTGTTTGTTTTTTAAAGATGGAAATTTATTCTGTTATAATTACATTCTTCTTACATAGAAAAATGCCCTTGTTTGTCTTTCTTTGTTTTTTAATTAATAGACTTTTTGGAGCGAGTTTAGGTTTACAATGAAATTGAGCAGATGGTACAAAAAGATCTCATTTGAAGTCCAGGCGCGGTGGCTCACGCCTGTAATCCCAGCACTTTGGGAGGCCAAGGCGGGTGGATCACCTTAGGTCAGGAGTTGGAGACCAGCCTGACCAACATGGAGAAACCCTGTCTCTTCTGAAAATACAAAATTAGCCGGGCGTGGTGGCACATGCCTGTAACCCCAGCTACTTGGAGGCTGAGGCAGGAGACTTGCTTGAATCTGGGAGGTGGAGGCTTCAGTGAGCCAAGATCACGCCACTGCACTCCAGCCTGGGCAAAAAGAGCGAAACTCTGTTTCAATAAAAAAAAAGATCTCATTTGAATGTCACAAGGAACTACTGCTGGAATCACTGTGAGCATGAAAGTCAGCATGGTATTTTCACACGGTGACAGGTGTGTGATCTTTTCAGCTAACCATACATACCGTTCCTGAACAACTTTGGAGTACGCGCCAGCATTCAGTGTTTTTCTGATAAAGTCACAGATGTGAGAGCTCTCTCCTGGGCATCGAGGGAGTCCAAAAACACCTACAGAGGTAGACGACAAATATTCATTCCTTCAGTAATCATGTATCCAATACCCACTATGCACAAGGCGCTGTGAGAAACAAAACGAACAGGACCAAACTCTGATCTCATTCACTTGTTCCTCATGAAAATAAAGTGCAGAGAACGAATACCATCACCAGCTTCCTCCTGGTGCTGCTTACACTCCTTCCCGCCTAAGGATCTTTGTACCTGCTCATCCCTGGAGGATGTGCTGCATCACATGGCTGGACTCATTTTCAGCTCTCAGGTCTTGGTCCTAGGCAAGTCATATCTGACCAGCTTACCTCAAATAGTACCCATCCTCATTTCCTTCCCCTCCCCCAGTTATACTTCATCCTTAGCATCCTCATCAATAACACTGTTTTGAGTACCACGAATAGTTCTGAGCAAAATATTGGCAATAATTAATGTAATCCTCACAACCAGCCTGTGGAGTAGATATCATTATTTTCCCCATATCACAGATAGAAAACTGTAAAACTGAGAGGTTAAATACCTTGTCCAAGGTTAGACAATAAGGGATAAGGATCAGACACAGGCAGTTTGGCCCCAGAGCCCACTCCTTTAAGCGCTACAACCATTAGTGTGTCCTTCACACAGTATCATGTTGTTCTTGTTTTTTTCCAAGAGATTGGGTCTTGCTATGTTGCCCAGACTAAAGTGCAATGGCTATTTACAGGCACAATTATAGCATGCCACAGTGCCTCGAACTCCTGGCTTCAAATGATCCTCCAGCCTCAACCTCCCAAGTAGCAGGGACTACAGGTATACACCACCTCGTGCCCGGCTATCCTCTATTTTATTGTGTACATATATATGTGTACATAAGTGCATGCATGTGCATATATACGTCTATGTATGTGTGTATATATGTGCATATGTCTATGTATGTATGTGTATATATGTGCACATGCGTGTGTGTATATATTTCATGAACGTAAGGACCTTGTCTGTCTTGTTCCTGGCATATAGTAGGTTTTCAATAAATATTTGTTGAATGAATAATAAAGCTTGTTTTACCAACTTGTGTTTGTATAATCCTTATACTTTTAAAAAGTGTTTTCCTACCTATTATTTCACTTTATCCTCTGAAAAATTCCTATAAGACAGGCAGGACCATATTTTGGTTTCCTCTGTGAGTGGAACCTAAGATACCAAATTACTTGCCTATGACTAATAGTTAATTGGGTGAGTCCAGGTTTCCTGATTATATGGAGAATCATTCTGCTCCCACATTATACCAGCTAATAGCTATACCCATCGCAACAGAGATGAAATTCCATTCTAAAGACACACCCTTCCCCAAAAGTATGGAATTCTGTCTAAACAGAAAACCTGCTATTTCTCAAAGGGTTTAAATTTAAAGACAAGGCCGGGCGCGGTGGCTCAAGCCTGTAATCCCAGCACTTTGGGAGGCCGAGACGGGTGGATCACGAGGTCAGGAGATCGAGACCATCCTGGCTAACACGGTGAAACCCCGTCTCTACTAAAAAATACAAAAAAAAACTAGCCGGGCGAGGTGGCGGGCGCCTGTAGTCCCAGCTACTCTGGAGGCTGAGGCAGGAGAATGGCGTGAACCCGGGAGGCGGAGCTTGCAGTGAGCTGAGATCCGGCCACCACACTCCAGCCTGGGTGACAGAGCGAGACTCCGTCTCAAAAAAAAAAAAAAAAAATTTAAAGACAAAAGAGCTTACACACTATTCTTTGCCTAAGCCTAAATTCAAGAGGATATCACCAAGTCAGAGAACAGGAAAGGTCACTCAATTTTCCTAACTCCTCAACCACCACCTGCCAGTGGCTATAACCATCTCACTTCCATGCAATCGTGTCAACAAAATTGGAGAGAAGTAGATGTCAACCTAGTGATGCAGGCCTCTGGAATCCTACGTCTCTTTCTATGTCTCCAGCAATGCTGGCTAGTTTGTTAAAAGCTAGAGAAACAGGATTTTGCAAGGATGGCTGATGTCTTGTGCAAATACAGTTCCTAGATTTTTTTAAAATCACATGGTCATGTCGGTTAGAACAGAGAAAAAAGAAAGCAAAGAGGCAAAGTTACCTTGATGTTGTCCCCCAACTGAGATCAGATTGATCATGGGAGGTGAAGGGCATCTCTGAGCCACTGCCCTCCTATGGAATAAAAGGGAGTTTCAGCTCCGACTGTCAGATGGAAATGTATCATCCACAATCGGCATCACAGATTAAGCTGGTCATCCTCTGTGGTTCCCCAAACCCACAGAGTTTCAGGATTTTCCTCTGATATAGGTGAATGCAAATCTTTCTTTCAACTTTCATAGAAAATAAATTAAGCTCTGGCCGGGCACGGTGGCTCACACCTGTAATTCCAGCACTTTGGGAGGTCAAGGTGGGTGGATCACATGAGGTCAGGAGTTTGAGACCAGCCTAGACAACATGGTGAAACCCCATCTCAACTAAAAATACAAAAAATTAGCTAGGTGTGGTGGTGAGCACCTGTTGTCCCAGCTACTCGGGAGGCTGAGGCAGGAGAATCGCTTGAACCTAGGACGTGGAGGTTGCAGTGAACCAAGATCACACCACTGCACTCCGGCCTGGGCAACAAGAGCAAAACTCCGTCTCAAAAAAAAAAAGAAAAGAAATTAAGTTCCATAAAGCTTCATACACAGGAACGTTTTAGGAAATTTCCCTTCCAAGATAGGTGACAATCTTGAATTGTGAAGGAGTGGATTTATCTGAATAAAAGAAAAAAAAAAATCCATTCCATATAAGTGGTACAATGTAACAAAAAGGAACTTACAGAAATTGGCCTCCCTGGGAGAATCCCATAGCATTGTAGCCTTGCTGCAATTTAGGATCCTTAGCAAGTGTCTGACACACTGTTGTTACTTGGGAATTGACATTCAAGAAGAAGCTGTTTTCCACGTCCTAAAAAAGAAGCCAGAGACAAGTGACAGGATGGGACTGAAAACAACCACTGACATCTTCTCTAAGAGGTAAACTCGTTTAGGTTGGTATCCTCACACGAGCCACTCAAGGGTGAAAGTATCATTGTATGATTTGCTGCTAAAAACACAAGGCAAAGCATTTCAACAGTATATGCTATGAAAGCAGTCAGCAACTCCTCAAAGGAACAGCTGTGAAGCGCCTTACCTCCATCAAGGTCTTCCCAATCTCTAAAGATAAGACGTAAATTCCAGGTATTTTCTTCTCAACCATTTTTTTAATAGCACCCATGCTTAAGGGATTGCAACAGCTGTCTCCTAGCCAACAAAAAACAATGATGGAAACTCATAAGTCAAAATATTATTTACTCTTTAAAAACTTTGAGGCCTCAAAGAGCATTATCAAGAATGTGAAAACAATGTACAGAATGGAAGAAAATATTTGCAAAACATTTATCCAATAAGGGCTTAATATCCAGAATATACTAGGAATTTATAACTCACTTACAACTCAAGGATAACCTAATTTAAAAACGGGAAAAGGAATTAAACAGATATTTTTCCAAAGAAGATATACAAATATCTAACAATTAGCATGTGAAAAGCATGTGAAATGCAAACCAAAACCACAATGAGATACCATTTCGCACAGACTAGGATGTCTTTAATAATACTTTTTAATAGAAACCAACAAGTATTGTCAAGGATGTAGAAAAACGGGATCCCTTGGACATTGCTGGTGGGAATGTAATAAGCAGCCACTGTGAAAAACAGTTTGGTGGTTTCTCAAAAAGTTAAACATACAATTACTAAATGACTCAGCAATTCAACTCCTAGTTATACACCCAAAAGAAATAAAAACACACGTCTACACAGAAGCTTGCATATAGATGTTAACAGCAGCAATATTTGTAATAGTCAAAAGGGAGAAACCATCCAGAAGGCCATGAATGAATGACTGAACAAAATGTGGTATATTCACACAATGGAATATTACTCAGTTATAAAAAGGAAGAAAGTGCTGACACATGCTACAACTTGAATGAACCTCAAAAACATTACACTAAGTGAAACAAGCCAGACTCAAAAGGTCACAGAATGCATGATTCCTTTTATATGATCAAAAAGAATAGGCAGATCCACTGATATACAGAAAACTAAGTTGGAGATTATCAAGAAGTAGTAGGAGGGGAGAACAGGGAGTGATTGCTTAATGGCTATGTGTGTTTTCCTGGGGCGTTGAAAAAGAGAGAAGTGTTAGTTGCACAACATAGCAAATACACTAAATGCCACTGAATTGCACAATTTAAAATGGTTAAATTTATATGAATTTTTACCTCAATTTTAAAAAATAGAAGAAAGAACATTTTTTGCTTAGCTCCTGTTCATCAAGTAATAACAAGCTTCAAAAGTCCATACAGGAGCTGGGTGTCGTGGCTCACGTCTGTAATCCCAGCACTTTGGGAGGCCGAGGTGGGTGGATCACGAGGTCAGGAGCTCGAGACCAGCCTGGGCAACATGGTGAGACCCCATCTCTACTAAAAATACAAAAATTAGCCGGGTGTGGAGGCGCGTGTCTGTAGTCCCAGGAACTTGGGGGGCTGAGGCAGAAGAATCACTTGAACCTGAAGGGTGGAGGTTTCAGTGAGCCAAGATCATGCCACTGCACTCCAGCCTGGGCAACAGAGCAAGGCTCCATCTCAAAAAAAAAAAAAAAAAAAATTCCATATAGGCCAAGCATGGTGGCTCATACCTATCATCCCAGCGCTTTGTTAAGACGAGGCAGGAGGGTTGCTTGAGGCCAAGAGTTTGAGACCAGTTTGGGCAACAAAATGAGACCCTGTCTCAAAAAACCCAAAAAGCCCATATAGGATAATTAAGACACCATATTTACAAATGAAAAATAAGCACAGGTATACATTCCCTTCCCCTATCACACAGGATATTTGGGGTGAAGAGATGCAAAGTTTTGTCTTCAGGGCCAGGACTAGGGTGAGGCAAATGAAGCATCTAGGACAGCGGTCCTCAACTTTTGGCACCAGGGACCAGTTTCGTGGAAGACAATTTTTCAAAACTGTTCCACCTCAGATCATCAGGCATTCGTTATTTTCTGATAAGGAGCACGCAACCCAGATCCCTCACATGCGCAGTTCACAACAGGATTTGAGCGCCTATGAGAATCTAATGCCACTGCTGACCTGAGAGGAGGTAGAGCTCATGGCCGTAAGGCTCCAGGCTCACTCACCTCCTGCTGTGTGGCCTAGTTCCTAACAGGTCACAGACCCGACCCAGGGAGTTGGGGACCCCTGCTCTAGGGCACAAAATTTAAGGAGGCACTCATTCTCAGGTTTATGTAAGTGCTGACCCTGAATTTGAGAGTGAGTGCCTCCTTAAAATTTGCATTTCAGGAGCCTCTTCATCTTGTCCTAATCCCAGACTTGTTTCTTCTATTTCAAGGAACTAGAACTAGGAACAGGAAGCAAACTGGCTACTGAGTAGGAGAAGTGGAGTGAGATCATTTCCCATTTCGAACTTACTCATTCCATTTTCAACCTGCAAGAAAGCTTAAGCACCAATTTTAGAAGAAGAAAAGGCTATTGCCTAGAGAATCGTCTATTCCTTTTATTTCTCTGAAAACAACGTTCTCCACACTGAGCTGTAATTGTAGGTTACTTAACTGCCTCTGCCTCCCCTGCAACTGACTGTGAGCTCTGGGAAAACACAAAGCTCCTAACTTGTGTCCTCTTTTGACCCCACAGTAGTAGCCCCAGGGCCTGGTGCAGAACCTTGAAAGTGTTTGTATTTGCTCACTCTAATTACTCTGAATATTTTTCTGTAACCCATCCCAATGAAGCTCTCACTGTCACCACTCTCCCAAAACTGCTTTTGTCAAGATTAGTCATCTTTATATTGCTAAATCCAATAATCAGTTGTCAGCCTTTATCTTCCTTGACCCATTAACATTTGATACAGTTACTCAGGACCTATCAACATTTGATGCAGTTGATCATGCCCTTCCTCCTGAAACACTTTCTTCACTTGGCGTCAAGGACACTGAGCTTTCCTGACCCCTCCACTTCACTGGTTGTTCGGATATAGTCTCCTTTGCTAGTTTCTCCTCATTTCCTCCACCTCCAAAGGGAATGGAGTACCTCAGGGCTCAGTCCTCTGTGTACACTCATTTCCTAGGTGATCTCACCAGGCCTTTAACTACTAGCTGTATGCCGAAGACTCCCTACTTAAATCTCCAGCCGGTATCTCTGTCCTAGACTCCACGCTCCATGCCTCTACAACACTTCCTGGATGTCTCATGAGGATTTTGAGTTTAGTAAGCCCAAAAGCAGACTCTTGATCTTTCCCCCACCCTAAGTCAGCTTGTCCTACAGGCTTCCCCGTCTTGGTAAAATGAAAACTTCACCCTTCCAATTGTCCAGGCCAAAACCTGTGGAGTCATCCTTGGCTCCTTTCTTTCTCTCTTATTCCAAGTCTGATCTGTTAGCAATCCGCCTTCAAAATCTATCCAAACTTTGACCACTTCTCAACACCTCTATTGTTACTCTACAGTTTCAAGCCATCATCATCTCTTGTTTAAATTATTGCAATAGTTTCCTAACCTGTCTCCCTGTGACTATCCATGAACCCCTACAATCTATTCTCAATACAGCAACTAAAGTGATTCTTTAAAAATGTGTCAGATCATGTCACTCATGTGGTCACAAAGTTCCCCATGACACTCTAGCCAAAGTCCCTGCATTAGTCTTACTAGGCCCAATAACTTCTGTAACTGCCCCTCCCTTCCAAACTAAACTCCTAACTTCTTCCCCTTGCTCACTCATTTCCAGCCACACTGACCTGAATGCTGTCTGTTGAATATACCAGACATACTTCTGCATCAGGGCTTTCCCATTTACTGTTCCTTCTACCAGATAGCCAAATGGCAACTGTCCTCATCCACCTGTTTTGCATTCAGATGTCACTTTTTTAATGAATTCTTTCCCAACTTTGCTTTATTAAAAGTGCAAGCCCCCACCTCATCTTTATCCTACACCCTACTATACTTTTCTCCATTGCACTTATCACCATTTGATATGTTATGTTTTACTTATTAATTTCTTTATAATCTGCTCCTCCTACCGGAGAGTAGGTTCCAAAAGAACAAAGACTTTAGCCTGTTTAGTTCCCTACTGTATCCTCAGCACCTAGTAGGTGCTCAATAACTGTGTTAAATTAATATAGGTTGAGCATCCTAATCTGAAAATGCAAAATCCAAAATCTGAAAGTTTTTCAGAGCAGACATAATGCCACAATTGGAAATTTCCACGCCTGACCTCATGTGACAGGTTGCACAAAATTATTTAAAACATTGCATAAAATTCACTTCCAGCAGGCCGGGCGCGGTGGCTCAAGCCTGTGATCCCAGCACTTTGGGAGGCCGAGATGGGCGGATCACAAGGTCAGGAGATCGAGACCATCCTGCCTAACACAGTGAAACCCCGTCTCTACTAAAAAAAAAATACAAAAAACTAGCCGGGCGAGGTGGCGGGCGCCTGTAGTCCCAGCTACTCGGGAGGCTGAGGCAGGAGAATGGCATAAACCCGGAAGGCGGAGCTTGCAGTGAGCTGAGATCCGGCCACTGCACTCCAGCCTGGGCGACAGAGCGAGACTCTGTCTCAGGAAAAACAAAAAACAAAAAACATTAACTTCCAGGTATGTGTATAAGGTGTATACGAAAAATAAATGAATTTCCTTGGGTCCAACCCCCAAGATATCTTGTTGTATATATGCAAACATTTTTTAAAAATCCGAAATACTTCTCAGTCCCAAGCATTTCAGATAAGGGTTACTCAACTTGTAAATGAACTGTAGGTGCCTAACAAAGCTCTGTTCAATGTGTGAAGGAATAAATAAAAGGGTAGATGCGCCAGTCATGTAGCCAGCCGCAGCTCACCTAGCCTGATCAAGTGCGAGATGCCGCATCCTGACGCCACTACTGTAAGGATTAATCAAGGACAGCATGTAAAACCTCAACGCCGTGCGCGGCTCTCTTTGAGCTCATCAAAGGACGGCTCCTTCCCCTTCTCTCTTTCCAATGCAGATCCTTCAAATCCTTCAAATCCTAAAATGTCGAGGCAGCCGCGAGCTGTGGGACCAGGTCCTCGCCCTTTACACCCGCATTTTGCAGATGCGAACCGAGGCTAGGAGGAGAGAGAATCGCCAAACCCTTTTCAGCTTCTCACTCACTCACCCATCCCATGCCAGATCACCAACGGCAGCGGCGCCGGCGGGTCCAGATGATGCAACGCCCGGGCAGCGAAGGTCCATGGTAGGAGGGCGACAGCCAAGAGCCACAGGCAGCTGGGCGACGCCATCTTCACTGTGTCACATGACCGCGGGCTCGCGCCTCCCGGAGCCGCGCTCCGCCCGCCTGGGCGTGGCGCCGCCGGCTGCAGACTGCAACCTGCGCATCCCGAACGGATGCGCAGCCTGATGGGCGTTGGCCCTACCCTGGAGCTTTCAGCGCAACAGGTCCCCCGCCAGGCTCCGCTGGCCGAGTGGGGCTCCGCGCTCTCGTAGACCACCCTCTGCGGTGAATCAAAACAATTGCTAACATTTATTCAGCGCTGATCAGATACTATCAGGCACCATACTTACAAACTTTAACTGATTTGCTCCTCATAACAACGCTGTATGCACTCCTCCCCCTCTGACAGGTGAGGACACTGAGGCACTGAGAACTGGCATTGAGTAAGGTGCCCAAGGGCACAGAGATAGCAAATTGGTGGGTCCAAAGTCGTTGCTCTTCACCACTGCCCTGTACTGCCTTTGGAAGAAACATGCACACAGGAAGGAAGAAAGGGAGGAGGGACAATTTCCAGCCAGGACCAATCATGGCAGGGTGTGGGGTTTGTTCTGGATATTGAAGGAGAGGTAGGATTTCAACAAGCAAAGATGAAATTCAGAAGGACTGAGATGAGCTAAGGTAGAGAGGAGAAAGACAACTGTGTTTTCTAGAAATGTCGGGACTTCAAGACGGACGAAAGCATATGTTGGATGCATAAGAGTGAGGGGAAAACCCATGGCCACTAACTGGCCTAATCTCAGCTGGATTATTTCAAGGGTCTCTCATCAATCATTTCCTTTTCCATTCTCTCCTCTTTAATCCATTTTATGCTCTATTGCCAGATTCATCCCTCAGTCCATCTTCATAATCTCAGTTCTCTGCTCAAGTTTTTTCAACAAAACATCAAAAAAATAGTGTAAAGAATTTGTAAAGAAATTAGAGTGTATCCACTATACAATGGAATAATATGAGGCCAGTTTTATAAAAAGTGAGTATAGGGCCAGGAGCGGTGGCTCACACCTATAATCCCAGCACTTTGGGAGGCCGAGGTGGGCAGATCACCTGAGGTCGGGAGTTCAAGACCAGCCTGACCAATATGGAGAAATCCCGTCTCTACTAAAAATACCAAATTAGCCAGGCGTGGTGGTGCATGCCTGTAATCCCAGCTACTCAGGAGGCCGAGGCAGGAGAATTGCTTGAACCTGGGAGGCAGACGTTGCGGTGAGCTGAGATCATGCCATTGTACTCCAGCCTGGGCAACAAGAGCGAAACTCTGTCTCAAAATAAATAAATAAATGAATAAATAAATAAATAAATAAATAAATAAGTGAATACAGCCCAGGCAACATAGCAAGACCCCATCTCCACCCAAAAAAAAAAAATTTTTTTTTTAAATTAGCCAGGGGTAGTGCTATGTGCCTGTAATCCTAGCTACTAGGGAGGCCGAGGTGGGAGGATCACTTGAGCCCAGGAGTTCAAGGCTGCATTGAGCTATGATCTTGCCATTGCACTACCCTCTGGGCAACAGGGGGTTGTTGTTTCTTTTTTGTCTCTCTCAAAAAAGAAAAATGAGGTGCATTTGCATAAAATGATATGAAAAATGTCTTTAGTATGTTGTAAAAGAAAAGTTGATTACAAACCCACGGGATTTGTAATCAACTTTGCATTCAGATTGCTTCACAAATGTCTTTCAGTTATTGCTCCAGTTTAAAGAAACCTTTAAAGAAATTATAAATAGTTCATTAAAGGCAGGAAACTTCATTCAGACGGCTATATTCATGGAAAAATCCTGAAGCTACTTCAATTTGTAAGTCTTAAGTTAAAAGAAAATGCTTATACAATAAGCTTATTTTTCTTAGGACAAAACTGTATACTGTATTGTATAATGCTTTATGATTCTGCATTTTTTTTTCTTTGAGACAGAGTTTCGCTCTTGTCGCCCAGGCTGGAGTACAGTGGCGTGATCTCGGCTCACTGTAACCTCCACCTTCCGGGTTCAAGTGATTCTCATGCCTCTGCCTCCCGAGTAGCTGGGATTACAGGCATGCCACCACCATGCCCGGCTAATTTTTTGTATTTTTAGTAGGGATGGGGTTTTGCCATGTTGCCCAGGCTGGTCTCGAACTCCTGAGCTCAGGCAATCTGCCCCACTCAGCCTCCAAAATTCTAGGATTACAGGTGTGAGCCACCATGCCAGGCCAAAACTCTTTTTGTTTTTTACTTTTATTTTCGATTCAGGGTTACATATGTAGTTTGCTATATAGGTAAATTGTGTGTCAAGGAGGTTGGGTGTACGTTTTATTTTGTCACCACCATAATGAACATAGTACCCAATAAGTAACTTTTCGATCCTCTCTCTCTTCCCCCTTCCACCCTCACGTAGGCCCCAGTATCTGTTGTTCTCTTCTTTGTGTCCATGTGTACTTAATGTTTAGCTCCCACTTATAAGTGAGAACATGTGGTATTTGGTTTTCTGTTCCTGCATTAGTTTGCTTAGGATCATGACCTCCAGTTCCATCTATGTTGCTGCAGATGGCATTATCTCATTCCTTTTTTGGCTGTGTAGTATTCCATGGTGTATACCTACCACATTTTCTTTATCCAGTCTACTGTTGATGGGCACTTAGGTTAATTCCATGTCTTTGCTATTATGAATAGTGCTATGATGACATTTTTTTTTTTTTTTCCCGACAGGGTCTTGCTCTATTCGCCAAGTTGGAGTACAGTGACACAATCATAGCTTACTGCAGCCTGGAACTCCTGGGCTCAAGGGATCCTCCCGCCTCAGCCTCTCAAAGTGCTGGGATTACAGGTGTGAGCTACAGTGTTTGGATGTGAAATTATTCTAGGTGGAAGAATTTCCACTCTCAGATTTCTGACCCAGAGTTACTTTAACAATCTTTTTTAACAACTTGCCTTTAATAAGCCTTTCCAATGCGTTCAACTTGGTTTTCACAGCAACATCTCTTTTCTCTTTATGCTCATATTTCATGTTTTCAAAAATTTAACTAAATTATGATAGCAAATATCACTGATATATTAATAAATAAGTAAGCCCAAAGTCATTTAGTAGGCAAGTAGCTCAATTGACAGGAACAGAACTATCCAAGAGTTCTGAAAAGCTGCCTCTAGTCATGTTGGCATGCAGTAGGCATAGGTAAGTAGGTAAATACATTTTAGAACTGGGAGAGTAAGTTAAATAGGGCCTAAGAAAATAACTATGTATTTATGTACATATATATATGATGGCTGTACAACTCTATAAATTTGCTAAAAATCATTGGTTTGTACACATAAAATGAATGTACTCCAGCCTGGGCAACAGAGCAAGACCCTGTCTCTAAAAAAAAAAAGAGAAGAAAATGAGCTTAATAGAATAAGAACTCAAAACCAAGATAATAAAACAACTGAAGAAGATGAATAGGGAAATTGCACATTTGAGAATCCAAAGACTAATAAATACCTCAAAACAAGGAACCAATAGACATGGCTAGAAGTGGAATTAGTTTTTTCTTTTCTTTTTTAAAGACATTTACACCCCATAAATGAAATTATTGATATGTAAAAATTATTGATATGTAAAAAATTATTGATATGTAAAAAATCATTGATATGTAAAAATTATTGATATGTAAAAAAATTATTGATATGTAAAAAAAAATTATTGATATGTAAAATTCTAACAAAAATTTTAAATAATCAAAATAATGGTAGATGAAAACACAAAGATATTAAAACAATCAGGTAGAAATCAGTAGATATGGAAGACAGCAGTTATTGGTGTCCCTGAAATTGAGAACTCATTAAATGGAACAGAAGTATTCAAAAATATAAAAACAAAAGTTTGCGCCAAAATGAAGTACTAATCTACAGCTTGAAAGGTCAAGACAGAAAGCATTTGATAATATTCTGTCTTGAAAAATATTGTAATTAACTTATTGAACTTCAGATATCCAGGCAGAAAAAGTAGAATGCCTGCAAGGAGAAAAACTCAGGCTATCCTTACATTTCTCAACAACAACATTCCAGAGACAGAAGCCAATGGAGCACAGGCTACAGAATTCTGAAAGAACAAAAGTATGATCCAAGAATATTATACCCAGCCAAGATGTCATTTGGAAATAAAGATACTAGGCAGATTCCCACAAATACAAAAGAGCAGAGAAAAGAGCTCTCTCTGGCCGGGCACGGTGGCTCACGCCTGTAATCACAGCACTTTGGGAGGACAAGGTGGGCAGCTCGCCTGAGGTTGGGAATTTGAGACCAGCCTGACCAACATGGAGAAATCCTGTCTCTATTAAAAATACAAAATTAGCTAGGCATGGTGGAACATGCCTATGATCCCAGATACTCAGGAGGCTGAGGCAGGAAAATCACTTGAACCTGGGAGGCGGAGGTTGCCGTGAGCCAAGATCATGCTATTGCACTCCAGCTTGGGCAACAAGAGTGAAAATATGTCTCAAAAAAAAAAAAAAAAAAAAGAGCTCCCTCAAATTCTTCTTGAGGAAATGCTTGAAAGTGAAATTCAGCCAATTAAGAAATAGGGCAAAATTAAGACTTCAAGAATTAAGAAGTCTTGGTACAAGGATTTGTGATGATCATTGAATCTGTTTAAATACAGAATTAATACTGAATACCTGTGTGCATCATTGCTTTATACCATGTACATATTATATGAATTAACAGTGTAAAATAGTATGACTAAGAAACACTGGGCCCTGTCGGGGGGGTAATGGAAGATAGTATAGTACGAGTGTGCTCTCTTTGGGCTCACAGTAGATTCTAATTTAAAATGTATTCTTAACTAGAGCTGGGCAGTTGCCTGTAATCCCAGCAACTAGGGAAGCTGTAGCAGAAGGATTTACTTGAGCTCAGGAGTTCAAGACCAGTATGGGCATATTGCAAGACCCCATTCCTAAAAAACAAAAATAAAAAAATTAGCTGGGTGTAGTGGCGCATGCCTGTGGTCCCAGCTACTTGGGAGGTTGGGGTGGGAGGAGTTCAAGGCTGCAATGCCACTGCATTGCTGTCTGGGTGACAGAGCACGACCCTGTCTCATAAAATAAAATTAAAATTAAATTAAATTAAATTCAAATAAACAAAACAACATAATGTCAAAATCACTTTTCCTAACCCTTATTTGAAGTCCAAATTTTTAAAGTTTCTTCTTATACTTATTTCTTTTTTCCTTTTTATTCCTTTTAGTTTCTTTAATTCAAGTAAACTTGAATTTTTGAATTCTTTCATTCAATTAACTTAAATTAGAATTCAGGATTAACAGAATTCAATTAACTGTAATTCAATTCTGTTAAATTCAAGTAAACTTGAATATAATACTTTTTATTTTTTAATAACACACCTTATGATACCATTTTTAAGTACCTTTGTCTATATACCTATTTATCTATCATTCTATTCATATAAAGGCATAAAAAGATATTTAGAATGATGTTAATCAAATGTTAATAATGACTATTTTTAGATGGTGGGACTTGGGAGTTGTTTTTTTAAAAAAATATTTTCCCTCAGCTTTACTGATGTATAATTGTCAAATAACGAGATTTCAGGGAGGTTTTCCTTTTTCTTTTGCATTGCTTAAATGAGTTGCAATGAAAATATATTATTTTCACAAGAACAATAAGTTGATTTTTCTTAAAACAAAGCATAAAACAAACCTTCAACACTTCTCCCTAGTCTTCAGGATGTAGTTCAAGCTTTTGTATTCAAAATAAGAACCCAAACTATCTTCCCAAACCTACTTCCCACATTTAATAATAACACAATTAATCTGTTAATATAAAGAGTATTCCCTGAAAATTCCTGCTGCTGTTCCTTTGCCCAAATCATTTTACCATCTGGAAATGCCCAAATCATTTTACCTTCTGGAACAGGCTTGCCATCTTTATCTGTATTAAACAAATGCAACCCATCCCACAAAGCTCAAGTCTTGGTCCATCTCTTCCATTGACCTCCTCAGAGCCCCACAACATTTTCCAATCAAACAGTTAAAAGTATCCAGTAGAAAAATACCTACAGAGTTCCTACTTCCTCTGGATTTGGTTTAAAGAGGAACCATTCAGTGAGAGACAAATAAGTTCTCCCAGTGTAAGTCAATTCTTGACTGTTATTTTAGTAAACAGCCACTGAAGCTTATTAATATAGTAACAAGAAGTGAGAAATTGGCTGGGCGCGGTGGCTCACGCCTGTAATCCCAGCACTTTGGGAGGCCGAGGCGGGCGGATCACAAGGTCAGGAGATCGAGACCACAGTGAAACCCTGTCTCTACTAAAAATACAAAAAATTAGCCGGGCACGGTGGCGGGCGCCTGTAGTCCCAGCTACTCAGGAGGCTGAGGCAGGAGAATGGCGTGAACCCAGGAGGCGGAGCTTGCAGTGAGCCGAGATCGCGCCACTGCACTCCAGCCTGGGCGACAGAGTGAGACTCCGTCTCAAAAAAAAAAAAAAAAAAAAAAAAGAAGTGAGAAATTGCAAAGCCTGAATTTCAACCTAACTAGTACTGAAAGTTAATAAGGTGCATATTCTTCCCTGAATAGACTATAATTCAAGGAACAATGGGAACATAGAGAAGTATCTGAATGCTCATCGGTTTCAGTTTTCTTTTTTGACATGAGAAATGAAAACATTTTTTACAGATTAAAATTTTTAATAAAGCTGCTTGCTATTAAAAAGCATACTTATGAATAAGCAAGATCTAGAGACTTACTGGCTTTTCAACAAAATGAGCAGAAATTTCACCAAGTGACTAAATATATTAATACTAAATACTTTTGGACTGAAAAACAACCTAATTCTATTATCTGGGCCATGAAAAAAGACTATGATGCCGTTACCTAGTGGCAGCAATGGATAAAAGCAACATTAAGATTTCTTGGTTTGTTAGCTGTTGAGGGCTACAAAACTGATCATAAAAGTGAGTAAATTATATTAGACATGCCATCTATAGTAAAATCTTTTGAGAAAATGCTTTTTATATTTTCTTCCTTCCTTCCTCCCTTCCCTTCCCTTCCCTTCCTTTCTTTTTTATTTTTGAGACAGAGTCTCACTCTGTCGCCCAGGCTGGAATATAGTGGCTCAATCTTGGCTCACTGCAACCTCTGCCTCCTGAGTTCAAGGGATTCTCCTGCCTCAGCCTCCCGAGTAGCTGGGACTACAGGTGCACACCACCACGCCAGCTAATTTTTGTATTTTTAGTAGAGATGAGGTTTCACTATGTTGGCCAGGCTGGTCTCGAACTCCTGACCTCAGGCGGCCCACCTGCCTTGGCCTCCCAAAGTGCTGGGATTACATGCATGAGCCACCAGGCCTGGCCACTTTTATCTATTTTGTTGCCCAATGGAAAAGAATATTAATTTTTTTCATAGCATTAAGACAACTTTTAAAGTTTTTGAAAATTTTTACCAGGTATACACATACAGACATGCAATATTTACATTTTATGAAGGGCATAAAAGAGAAAATAAAGTCTCTTTTCCTCCACATTTATTTTAGTTTTGTTTTGTTTTTCTACACATTTCTTATTAAATCTTACATCCTAGAGGCAATTCTGTTAACAATTTCTGCTTTTTCGTTTTCCTAATGTTTATCATTAATATAATTATTTTAATTTGATTCAATTAATTTAATTATGTATTAATTTACCACCTTTATACTGTATCTCCCCATAGCGAAAGATACAGAAATGAGAAAACTTGCCTTTCTTTCCACCTCTCCTTTCCATCTCTAAATTTTTGTTAATATTACAAAAATGTGTAATGTTGGCCGGGCGCGGTGGCTCATGCCTGTAATCCCAGCACTTTGGGAGGCCGAGGTGAGTGGATCACTTGAGGTCAGGAGTCCGAGACCAGCCTAACCAACATGGTGAAACCTGTCTCTACTAATAACATAAAAATTAGCTGGGCGTGGTGGCACATGCCTATAATCCCAGATACTCAGGAGGCTGAGGCAGGAGAATTGCTTGAACCTGGGAGGCGGAGGTTGCAGTGAGCCAAGATCCTGCCTTTGCATTCCAGCCTGGGCCACAGAGCAAGACTCCATCTCGGTGGGGGGAGAAAAGTGTAACGTTTATATTATTTTCTGGAACTAAAAATATTTTGTGATTTGTATATACATGGGCCAAAAATTAAAAACTCAAACTCAGAATTTACTATCTTATAATCCTCTATATATTTGCTCTAGAGCCAAGTGGTGTGATTAAACCCTTAGTGATGGAAATATATTACTGTGTTACTAAGACTTTGTAACTCAAAAGGAAGCCTTCCACACATCAAAATCTAATGGATTACCAGGCATGGTGGCTCATGCCTGTAATCCCAGCACTTTGGGAGACCAAAGTGGGCAGATCACCTGAGGTCAGGAGTTTGAGACCAGCCTGGCCAACATAATGAAACCTTGTCTGTACTAAAGATACAAAAATTAGCTAGGTGTGGTGGTGCGCACCTGTAATCCTAGCTACTTGGGAGGCTGAGGCAGGAGAATCTCCTAAACCCAGGAGGCAGAGGTTGCAGTGAGCTGAGATTGAGCCGCTGCATTCTCCAGCCTGGGCGACAGAGTGAGACTCCATCTCAAAAAAAAAAACAAAAACAAAAACAAAAACGAATAGATCTTTTATAATTTTCCCCCCAACTTTTGTTCACTTTGTCAGGTCATATACCTCTATTACTTACATCCCATAGGGTCCTCTTTGTTAGATTCCATTTTCATTTTGCTAAAGTCTATCTTTGGGTGATTTTCCACATAGAGTGTGTAGCACTAAACATTCTGAGTTCTGACATATTCCTTACTTTGCCTTTATAATTGTTTGGCAGTGTGTGTGAATACATATCAAATTCTAACAAAGACTCTCTCTTTGACCACACGTTCGACAGGCTCCTCTGAGCCTTCTTTTCAACTGAAGACAGGCCCTAATATGTCTGTCCTCAGCCTGCTTTACCCAGTTTTAGAGCAACCTTGCTAAATCAGTTTAGAGAGAGAATCCCTTCATCCTTGAAATCTAATCACCAATGATATTTGATCATGATCCTCATTCCCCACCATTGATGTCTAAGTTCTTTGCCTGCCTCTAGCAAGAATCCCGTTAGGCCAGTTTACCAAGAATCTCCCTACCCTTGATGTCTCCTCTTAGAAAATTTCTATTCACTGACTCATCCGGTCTACCTGTTGGCTATGAATCCTTAGCTGTATTTGCTGTATTAAGATTGAGCTCATTTTTACTGAACTTCTCTTCCCTATACAATAGCACTGAATATTTGTCTTTACTGCCTTTAACTAGTGTCTGGCTCTGTTTCTCTGTAACAATTCTAGGGTCCTATTCTTTTTCCCTTACAATTTTCAAGACTTTTTTTTTTTTTTTTTTTTTTTCCGAGGCAGGATTTTGCTCTTGTTGCCCAGGATGGAGTGCAGTGGTGCAATCTCAGCTCATTGCCACTTCTGCCTCTCGGGTTTAAGCCCCAACCTCCTGAGTAGTTGGGATTACAGGAGTCCACCACCATGCCCGGATTTTGTATTTTTAGTAGAGACAGGGTTTCACCATGTTGGCCAGGCCAGTCTCAAACTCCTGACCTCAGGTGATACACCCACCTCGGCCTCCCAAAGTGCTGGGATTACAGGTGTGAGCCACCTCGCCCAGCCAATTTTGAAGACATTTATTGTATTTTTTTTTTAGATGGAGTTTCGCTCTTGTTGGCCAGGCTAGAATCCAATGGCGTGATCTTGGCTCACTGCAACCTCCACCTCTCGAGTTCAAGCGATTTTCCTGCCTTAGCCTCCTGAGTAGCTGGGATTACAGGTGCATGCCATCATGCCGGCTAATTTTTGTATTTTTAGTAGAGACAGGGTTTCATCATATTGGTCAGGCTGGTCTCACACTCCTGACCTCAGGTTATCCGCCCACCTTGGCCTCCCAAAGTGCTGGGATTATAGTCGTGAGCCGCTATGCCCGGCCAAACATTTATTTTTAGTGGTGGTAAGTCTTACTGCTTTTTAGGAAACCTATTTTGTTTTTGCTTTTTTTTCTCTTTGAATGTTTGGCTGCCCACTCAGATTCCTATATAGAGAGATGGCATGAATTTCTTCTACATGTGTATTTTTCCTCTAGGCCTATTCCTTCATCATGGGCTCTATGCAAGCAGAACCACATAATCAGGGAGGCTTCTTTGTAGAATGCATGGGTAGGGAGTAGTCAGGCAGTCTGATGACCCCAAAACTGACTCCATCATGAGGGTGAAGTGCATTACATGAATTACTCCCGAGTGAAGCTGCCACTTTTTTTTTTTTTTTTTTTTTATCCCATCCTTCTTTTTATGCAAGTCTGATCTACTTTCTCTCAAGCTAAATGTTCTCTCAAGGAGTCCTCTCCAGGCAAATCATTACTTCTTTAGAGAGACATTCTCATACTTTAGTGTTAGAGCAAAGGGTACCAGTACCAGGTACCTTTATAAGGGTGGAAGAATAAAGACCCATTTGTACCAATTGGTTTCTTAAATTGTTTTTAATGTAACACTTGAATAAATTACCCAATAATTAACTTAAATCTCACTTTCGATTGTCTAAAATTTGTTGATTCTGAAAAGAACTGCCCATGTCCCCTAATCCTCATCTCAAGTGTGATTTCTTTCCTAGATACCTCTACTCCTGTGTTCTCTCTTACCCACTCTGTCCTCAACTTATTCAGAGTATCTGCACCCATCTACTTACCTCATTGTCTCACCTTTAGACTAGCAAGTTCTCAAAAGCAGAGGCTAGGTCTAATTCACTTAGTGTTCAGAAGATCTCGCATAAGGTTAGTGCTCGACAAGTTCCTATATAATAATTGAATGAGCATCAAAGGCAGACATTGCAAATACACAAATCCTCAAAGGACAACAGTTCCAGAATCTAGTCTGAGGAAAGCATGGAAGGAGGATCTAGGGAGCCTGCAGTCTACCCATCTACAGCTACTGAAGAAGCCCAGGCTGAAGCTCTGTATCCTCTAGCACAGGAAGAAAGTTGGGTATAGGCACTAGAGAGGTTAACATTTAAAAAATGCAAATCACCAGCTTGGGCAACATAGTGAGGACCTGTCTCTACAAAAAACATAAAAATTAGCTGGGCATGCCTGTAGTCCCAGCTACTAAGGAGGCTAAGGCAGGAGGATCATTTGAGCTCAGGAGTTTGAGGCTGCAGTGAGTGAGCTATAATCATGCCACTGCACTCCAGCCTGGAGGACAGAATGGGACCTTGTCTCAAAAAAAAAAAAAAAAAATCTTAACAGAGCTGTAACTAATAAAGAGGTTGAATCAGTAATAAAAAATCTCGGCTGGGCATAGTGGCTCAAGCCTGTAATCCTAGCACTTTGGGTAGGTGCAAAGTAGGTGGATCACCAGATCAGGAGTTCGAGACCAGCCTGGCCAACATGGTGAAACCCCATCTCTACTAAAAATACATGCCAGTCATCTCAGCTACTTAGGCAGCTGAAGTAGGAGAATTGCTTGAACCCAGGAGGCAGAGGTTGCAGTGAGCCAAGATCACGCCACTGCACTTCAGAGCTTGGGTGACAGAGTGAGACGCTGTCTGAAAAAAAAAAAAAAATTGTCTCCAGGAGTCTTAAAAAAAAATCTCCTAACAAAGAAAATCCCTGGATGTGATGGCTTTACCAGTGAATTCTACCTAATATTTAAAGAAGAACAAACACCAATCCTTCTCAAACTTTTCCAAAACCTGGAAGAGGAGGAAACACTTCCTAACTCACTCTATGAGGCCAGAATTACCCTAATTTTAAAAGCCAGATTAAAAAAAGAAAGCTATGGAACAATGTTTTTTTAAGAACATTAATGCAAAACTCCTCAACAAAATACTAGCAAACCAAATTCAGCAGCATATTAAAAGCATTATACATCATGACCAAGTAGGATTTATTCCTGGAATGCAAGGATGGTTCAACATATGAAACTAGATCAATGTAATGCACCACTAGCTAGATTAACAAAGAAAAAAGACAGAAGACCCAAATAAGCACAATCAAAAATAACAAAGATGACAATACAACCAATCCCACAAAAATACAAAAGATCTTCAGACACTATTATGAATACCTCTATGCACACCACTAAAAAACTCTAGAGGAAATGGATAAATTCCTAGAAACATACACCTCCCAAGACTGAACAAGGAAGAAACTGAGAACCTGAACAGACCAATAAGGAGTTCTGAAATTAAATCAGTAACATAAAACCTACCAATCAAAAAAAGCCCTGGGGCCGGGCATGGTGGCTCATGCCTGTAATCCCAGCACTTTGGGAGGCTGAAGCTGACGTCAGGAGTTTGAGACGATCCTGGCCAACATGATGAAACCCCGTCTCTACTAAAAATACAAAAATTAGCCAGCCATGGTGGCAGGTGCCTATAATCCCAGCTACTCAGGAGGCCGAGGCAGGAGAATCCCTTGAACCTGGGAGGTGGAGGTTGCAGTGAGCCGAACCTGCAAGGCGGAGATTGCAGTAAGCCGAGATTGTGCCACTGCACTCTAGCCTGGGAGACAAGAGCAAAACTCCAAAAAAAAAAAAAAAAAAAAAGCTCTGGACCAGATGGATTGACAGCCAAATTCTACCAGATGCACAAAGAAGAGCTGGTACCAATCCTACTGAAACAATTCCAAAAACTCAAGGAGGAGGGATTCCTCCCTAACTCATTCTTTGAAATCAGTATCATCCTGATACCAAAATCTGACAGGCATAATGAAAAAAAAAAAACCAGCCAGACACAGTGGCTTATGCCTGTAATCCCAACAATTTGGGAGGCCAAGATGAGTGGATCACTGCAGGGACTGGGAATTCAAAGGCAACCTGGCCAACATGATGAAGCCCTGTCTCTACTAAAAAATGCAAATTTTCAGGCATGGTGATGTGTGCCCTGTAATTGATTCTCAGGAAGCTGAGGCAGGAGTGAACCCAGGGAAGCAGAGGTTACAGTGAGAGCCAAGATGGAGTGCCGCTGCACTCCCAGTCTGGGCAACAAGGATGAAACTCACAATATAAAAAAAAAAAAGAAGAAGGAAAAGAAAGAAAAGGGAAAAAAAAAAACTTACATTAATATCCCTGATGAACATAGATGCAAAATCCTCAACAAAATATTGGCAAAACCAAATCCAGCAACATCAAAAGTTAATTCTGTGTGTCGAGTAAGCTTCATTTCTGGGATTTTGAGTTGGTTCAACACATACAAATCAATAGATATGAAGTCTACATAAACAGAACTAAAAACAAAAAGCATGCAATCATCTCAATAGATGCAGGAAACTTTTTGATGAAATCTGACATCTATTCATGATAAAATTCTCACCAAACTAGGCATCAAAGGAACATATGTCAAAATAGTAAGAGCCATCCATGACAAACCCACAGCTAACATCATACTGAGCCAGCAAAAGCTGAAGTATTCCCCTTGAGAACTGGGACAAGACAAGGATGTCCACTATGTCCTGGAAGACAAGGATGTCTTCCAGAACATAGTACTGGAAGCCCTGGGAAGAGCAATCAGGTAAGAGAAAGAAATAAAAAGCATCAAAATAAGGAAAGAAGAAGTCAAACTATCTCTTCACTGACGGTGTGATTCTATGCCTTGAAAACCCTAAAGACTCTGCCAAATGACCCCTAGAACTGATAAACGACTTCAGTAAAGCTTCAGGATACAAAAATCACTAGCATATATATACACCAATAACATTCAAGCAGAGAGCCAAATCAAGAACACAATTCCATTTACAACAGCCACAAAAAGAATAAAATGCCTAGGAACATCCCTAACCAAGGAGGTGAAAGATCTCTATAAGGAGAACTACAAAACACTGCTGAAAGAGACTAGATATGATACATATAAATGGGAAAGTATCCCTGCTCATGAACTGGAAAAATCAACATCATTAAAATGGCAATACTGCCCAAAGCAATCTACAGGTTCAATACTATTTCTATCAAACCACCAAAATCATTTCTCACAGAATTGGAAAAAACTATTCTAAGATGCATATGGAATCGAAAAAGAGCCAGAATCACCAAAGCAATCCTTAGCAAAAATAAAAACATCAGAGACAGCACATTATACAACTTCAAACTTAAGCTACACAGCTACAGTAACCAAAATAGCATGGTATGGGTACAAACACAGTCACATAAACCAAGGAAACAGAATAGAGAACTCAAAAATTAAACCACACATGTACAACTATCTGATCTTGGACAAAATCGACAAAAATAAGCAATGGGGCCCAGCGCAGTGGCTCAAGCCCATAATTCCAGCACTTAAGGAGGTTGAGGCAAGGAGAATTTCTTGAGCCCAGAAGTTCAAGACAAGCCTGGGCAACATAGTGAAACCCCATCTCTATAAAACATTAAAAAAGTAGCCAGGCATGGTTGCACACACCTGTAGTCTCAGCCACCCAGGAGGCTGAGGTGAAGAATTGCTTGAGCTCAGGAGGTAGGGGCTGCAGTGAGCTGTGATTATGCCACTGCACTGCAGCCTGGGTGACAGAGTGAGACCCTATCTAACAACAACAACAAAAAGCAATGGGGAAAAGACTCCCTATTTGATAAATGGTGTTGGGATAACTGGCTATCTGTATGTAGAAGAAGGAAATCAAACCCCTACCTGTCACCATATATAAAAATTAACTCAAGATGGATTAAGGACTTAAACGTAAAACCTAAAACTATAAAAATCCTGGAAGAAAACCTAGGAAATACCTTTCTTGATATTGGCCTTGGCAAATAATTTATGGCTAAGTTCTCAAAAGCAATTTCAACAAGAGCAAAATTTGACAAGTGGGACTTAATTCAACAAAAGAGCTTCTGCACAGCAAGAGAAACTATCAAAGGAGGAAACAGACAACCTACAGAATGGGAGAAAATATTCACAAACTATGAATGCAATGAAGTTCTAATATCCAAAATGTATAAGGAACTTAAATCAGTAAGCAAAAACAAATAACTCCATTAAAAAGTAGGCAAAGGACATGAACAGGCTTCTCAAAAAAAAGACTTACAGATGGCCAATAAACATACGAAAAAATGCTCATCATCACTAACCATCAGAGAAATGTAAATCAAAACCACAATGAAATGCCATTTCAACTAGTCAGAATGGCTTTTGTTAAAAAGTCAAAAAATAATAGATGTTGGTGAGGCTGTAAAGAAAAGGGAACACTTATACACCGTTGGTGGGAATGTAAATTAGCTCAGCCACTGTGGAGAGCAGTTTGGAGATTTTTTTTTTTTTTTTTTTTGAGACAGAATCTTGCTCTGTCACCCAGGCTGGAGTGCAGTGGTGCAATCTTGGCTCACTGCGACCTTCACCTCCTGGGTTCAAGCGATTCTCATGCCTCAGCCTCCAGAGTAACTGGGACTACAAGTGAGCGGCACCATGCCTGGCTAATTTTTGTATTTTTAGTAGAGACAGGGTTTTGCCATGTTGGCCAGGCTGGTCTCAAACTCCTGACCTCAAGTGATCCAATCACCTTGGCCTCCCAAAGTGCTGGGATTATGCTGGCATGAGCCAGCATGCTCAGCCTGGAGATTTCTTAATGAACTAATAATTGAACTACCATTGCACCCAGTAATTTCATTACTGGGTATGTGCCCAAAGGAAAATAAGTAATTCTACCAAAAATACATATGCACCTCTATGTTCATTACAGTGCTATTCACAATAGCAAAGACATTGAATCAACCCAAGTGCCCATCAATGTGGATTGGATTTAAAAAATGTGGTACATATCTGCAATGGAATATTATGCAGCCATAAAAAAGAATAAAATCATGTCCTTTGCAGCAATGCAGATGCAGTTGGAGACCATTATCCTAGGCAAGCTAATGCAGAAACAGAAGACCAAATATCTCATGTTTTCACTTAGAAGTGGGAACTAAACATTGGGTAAACTTGGACATAAAGATGGGAACAATGGGAAATACAGTTCACTGGGAAATACAAAACACTGGGAAATATAAGAGCAGGAAGTGAGGGAGTGGAGCAAGGGTTGAAAAGCTACCTATTGGGTACTATGGTCACTATCTGGGTGACAGATTCATTCATACTCCAAACCTCAGAATCATCCAAAATTTCTATGTAACAAACCTGTACATGTACCTTCTGATCTTAAACACCAAAAAAAGTTAAACAAGAATAAAAACCTGTCAGAACTAATACATGAATTCAGCAAAGTAGCAAGATACAAAGTTAGCACACAAAAATCAGTTGCATTTTGATACACTAACAATAAGCTACTTGGGAGGCTGAGGCAGGAGAATGGCGTAAACTTCCGGGAGGCAAGGCTTTGCAGTGAGCTGAATCTGGCCACTACCCGCTCCAGCCTGGGGCAGGCAGGCGGCTCCACCTCAAAAAACCACAAGAAGCCAGCAGTGTTGCTGATAAACTCTAACCCTCGTACATCGTTGGCGAGGATGTAAAATGGTATAGCTGCTGGATAAAACAGTATGGTGGTTCCTCAGAAAATTAAAAATAGAATTACTATAAGATCTGCATTTCTATTTCTGGATATATATACCCAAACAATTGAAAGCAGAGTCTTGAAGAAATGTTTGAACACCCGTGTTCACAGCAGTATTATTCACAATAGCCAAAACGTGGAAACAAGCCATGCGTTCATCGAAGAATGAATGGGTTAACAAAATGCGGTCTATGCATGCAATGAAATATTATTCTGCCTTCTCATTCTACTTGCTTCTCCTGTTCCTAACCTCTAAAGGTAGAGTGTCACCGCTTAGTCCTGCAGTCTCTTCTCTGATTATACTTACTCCCTAGATAATGTCCTCTAGTGCCATGACTTTAAAAACAATAGCGGTGGCTCACGCCTGTAATTTCAGCACTTTGGGAGGCCGAGGCAGGCAGATCACCTGAGGTCAGGAGTTCAAGACCAGCCTGGCCAACATGGTGAAACTCTATCTACACTAAAAATACAAAAATTAGCCAGGCATGGTGGCAGGCACCTGTAATCCCAGCTACTCGAGAGGCTGAGGCAGGAGAATCGCATGAACTCAGGAGGCGGAGGTTGCAGTGAGCCAAGATCATGCCACTGCACTCCAGTCTGGGCGACAGAATGAGGCCCCTTCTTAAAAAAAAAAGAATACAACCAAATATCCTTATGATGACCTTTAAGGCCATTAACTCCTTAACTACATCCACACTCCCAGCCTTACGCCTCTGGTTGCATCCCTCACCCCACCACCCCTCATTCACTGAGCTCTAGCACACTGGCCTCCTGCTTCTATGAGGCCACCAGGTCAACTCCCACCTCAAGACATCTGCTGTTCCTTCTACCTGAACTGCTCTTCCTCCAAGTATTTGCATGGCTTTCACCCTCACTTCATTCTGATCTCTGTTCAAAGGTCACCTCCTTAGAGCTTTCCCCAAGCAATATATAGTCATCCCTCAGGATCCATGGGGAATTGCTTCTGGGATCTCCTCTGATACCAAAGTCCAAGGAGCTGAAGTCACTTATATAAAATGGCATACTATTTGCATGTAACCTATGCACATCCTCCCATATGCTTTAAATCATTTCTAGATTTCTTATAATACCTAATATAATGTAAATGCTGTGCAAATAGCTGCTATACTATATTGTTTGGGGAATAATGACAAGAAAAAAAAAAAGTCCATACATATTCAGTACAGACACAACCACCCTCTTTTTTTCCCCAAATATTTTCCATCCCCGGTTGGTTGAATCTGCTGACAGAGAACCTGCAGATATGGAGGGCCAGCTGTATATGCTCCTATCACTCTTTATCCTCTTTACCATTTAGTTTTCCACCTAACATTATATTATATATCCATTTGTTTATTACCTGCTTTGGAAGTGACATAAAGAACTTTGTCTTGTTTAATACTATATTCCTGACAACTAAAACAATTCAGAGCAGAAGCACACGACCAAGAGTTGTTGGAATAAAAGATCCAATGGATGGGTCTTAGATAAAGGTGGAAGATAGCTCTCCTTTTGAACACTCCAGGGTACGGGGATGTTACTCTCCCATTCCCCACCTGTAGTTTCTCCTATGCTTAGCGCTGGCCTAAACCATGCTGTGTCCCTTTAATATCCAAAAGATTCGTTCTTAGGGTGGGACCAACAAAATGGGTATAACCATGTATGGACTCGTCCTTTAGGAGCCAGCACAGAGGAGTTGTCTGTCGCCCTGCAAAAGCACAGACCTGCCTGAGTGAGTCTGTTGCCTTATCTGATAGTGGGATTGTGGATGCTGCTAGCTGATCCCCCAATTCTTCCTATTTGTCTTTGGCAAGCCCAACTTTACTGACACCATCTTCTGCTCAATTCTAAAACCATTGTCAGGCTCTGCAACTCTGCTCTGCCCCAGGGTCTTGGGTGCCTGAATATCTAATTCATGGCCTCAAAAAACCTAGCAAGAAATATAAACTTATCTGTAGACCTCAAGACAGCATCTGGTTAACCACCCTCTGAAAACAGAAAGAGGATGATTCCAAACCCCTCGCTGTGGCCTTGGAAGCCCTACAGAGTCTGTTCCTACCTATCTCTCCAAACTCATCTCAGGCCCCTCTCCTCTTTGCTTACAAAGTTCTAGCCAAAATGATCTTCTTTCCATTTCTCAAATACCCCAAGCTTATTCCCACTTCATGGTGATGCAAGGCAGACAAGTCCCAAAATTGGGGATTAGGCCAGGAGGGTTTTGGCTTTGCCAGGAAATAATTCAAGGGCAAGCTAGTGGTGTTAGCAACTTTTACGAAGTGGCCGTGTACAGCTGCAGCAGCAGCAGTAGTATTGCTCCTTGAGGAGCAGGGCTACACCATAGGCAGTGTGCTCACAGTAGGAGCTCAGTGGCAGTTCTGGAGTCATTGTTATACTGACTTTTAATTATATGCAAATTAAGGGGAATATTATGCAGAATTTTCTAGAAAAAAAGGTTGTCAGGTCATTGCCATAGAAAGGGCAGTAACTGGCCAGGCGTGGTGGCTCACACTTGTAATCCCAGAACTTTGGGAGGCTGAGGTGGGCAGATCACAAGGTCAGGAGTTCAAGACCAGCCTGACCAATATGGTGAAACTCCATCTCTACTAAAAATACAAAAATTAGCCGGGCATGGTGGCGCATGCCTGTAGTCCCAGCTACTCAGGATGATGAGGCAGGAGAATCATTTGAACCTGGGAGGAGGAGGTTGCAGTGAACCAAGATCGCACCACTGCACTCCAGTCTGGGCAACAGAGACTCCGTCTCAAAAAAAAAAAAAAAAAGAAAAGAAAGAGCGGTAACTTCAGGTGTTGTCATGGCAACAGTAAACTGACATGGCACACTAGTGGGACTGCCTTATAGAGAGGAGCTTTGGCCTCTTCCCTGTTTTAGCTATTTCTCTATCGGGTTCGAGGTTCAAGTCCCGCCTCTGGAGACGAGTTTCACCTCCTACCTCAATGGCATTTACAGTTGCCTCACCTTCTTCCTAAGACATTCTGTACCCAAATCTTTGCATGACTGGCTCATTCTTGTCATTAGTTTTTCAGCTCAAATGTGAGTCCCTTGGAGATGCCTTCCCAAAGATCATCAGTCTACAATACAAGGCAGTACTGTTTTTTATTTTCTTCAGAGCAATGGCTACTCTTGTCCATTTTTGTTTACTTGATTATTGTCAAACTCTTCTCTCTAACAGAGGACTAACCAATAGAATTTTCTGCAATGATGAAAGTATTTTTATATTTGAGCTGTCCAATACAGAAGCCACTAGTTACCATGTGACTCCTATGCACTTGAAATGTGGCTAGTATGAATGAACAAATGCATTTTTAATTTAATTTAATCTAATTTTAACTGATTTAAATTTAAATTTAAATAGCCACATGTGGCCAATGGCTACTGTACTGGGCAACACAGTTCTAGTATGTAAGCTTTGAGAGAGCAGGGATTCAATCTTATGCTTTGCCATATCTCCAGAATCTAGAACAATTAAATACTTCTAACCAAGATATTCTTTGGAGGATGGAGTCTTGTCAGTGTCTAACATTTGGGTCCGATGTGGCCAGCAATGAGTCATTCATTGATTTGGCTTTTGTCTTAGGAACATCAAGGTGAAAGTCAAGGAGATCTCTTTTCTTCAAAACGGTGTTGAAAAAGATAGTGTAACAACATTGTAGAAAAAATTTTAGGCCGGGCGCGGTGGCTCAAGCCTGTAATCCCAGCACTTTGGGAGGCCGAGGCGGGTGGATCAGGAGGTCAGGAGATCGAGACTATCCTGGCTAACATGGTGAAACCCCGTCTCTACTAAAAATACAAAAAAAAAAACTAGCCGGGTGTGGTGGCGGGCGCCTGTAGTCTCAGCTACTTGGGAGGCTGAGGCGGGAGAATGGCGTGAACCCGGGAGGCGGAGCTTGCAGTGAGGAGATCACGCCACTGCACTCCAGCCTGGGAGACACAGCGAGACTCCGTCTCAAAAAAAAAAAAAAAGAAAAAAAAGAAAAAATTTTAAAAAGAAGTAACCTCCTACAATTCTTCCAGCAAACATTGCAACTATTTTTAATTTTTTGCATACTGTCTTCCAGATTTTGTTCACATGCAGATGTCTTTTCAATATTTTGCAGACACAGAGGACACCATCAAAACTTTGTCCATGGGGGCCGAGCACGGTGGCTCATGCCTGTAATCCCAGCACTTTGGGAGGCCAAGGCAGGCGGATCATTTGAGGCCAGGAGTTTAGACCAGCCTGGCCAACATGGTGAAACTCCATCTCTACTAAGAATACAAAAATTAGCTGGGTGTGGTGGCACGTGCCTGTAATCTCAGCTACTCTGAGGTAGGAGAATCGCTTGAACTCAGGAGGTTGAGGTTGCAGTGAGCCAAGATTGTGCCATTGCACTCCAGCCTGCATGACAGAGACTCCATCTCAAAAAACCAAAACCAAAACCAAAACCTTTGTCCTTGGAGAACATTTCCAATGCCCAGCTAGGTCTCAGCTCAGAAAGAGCCTGACTATTGGAGTCATTTCCTGTGGCTCACCCAGTGAAAAGATCTTACCACCTCACAGCCACTTGGAGAGCCCTATGCATTGAAGACACTGGCTTGGCCCTGGGTATACAGCAATTGATGATCATTTGTGAAGGACAGATATTGAAGAAGGCAGGGGCTATGCTGGCTTATTCATTCATCCAACAACTACTATTCTCTGCTATTGAATCTCATAAATATTTTCCTTATTTCTACAGGCTCTACTATTTTCCTTTTTTATGGCTGAGTAGCAGACACACCAAAATCTATTAAACCTATTCTGTGTTGGATCATAGAGCATTTAACTTATGCCCATTATTGGATCCTGCAGAATTCTGTAATTAACTCTTCCTGCATGGAGTTTTTTTACTTTTGTTATATTATTTCCTTATAGTGTAGTGGTTGGTTATGAGTACAGGTTCTGGAAAGAGATGATCTGATTTTTAACACTATCCATGGTAGTTTGGGCAAATTTCTTCACTTCTCCATATCTCAGTATTTCATTTATCAAGAAGGGTCACTAATAACACCTTCCTCATAGGATTGTTGTGAGAATTGAAATTAATAAATTACATACAAAGTGTTTGGCTCTGAGTTAGTACTCAACACAGAATAACAACTGCTCTTGATCCAGGAGTAATTTCAATGATATTAATGTTTTCGAGACTGTTTCTAGGTTGTGCTAATGGTTGTACAACTCTGAAAATATATTAAAAATCATTGAACTATACAGTCAATAAAAGCCTGTTGCTAGTTATGGCTATGTTGTTTTCCCAAATGGTATTCCTATTGTCATTCCTATTCTCACCTCAATTTTGTCACAATCTCATCAGAAATGGGGGCTACTATTTTAAATACAGTTTTCTTTATTTGAGAAAGGTCAAATAGAATCCTAAATGTGCTTTCTCTTGCATTTTTTACCTTATTACTAGCAAGGAATGCATGTATTGTTTACTCTTTGCTTCCTATTGAATATTTGCTTCCTCTTGATCTAACTCTGCCCATTTTACTTCTGTGGCTGAAGTCCTTTTTCTTGAATAATCTAATTCTTAGTATGTCTAATTTACTAGTAATAGTGAGTTGGTCTCTAATAAGGAAAGCTTCGAAAAAGCTAATTGTTTTCTCCTCAAAGGGCTCCTCAATATTCTGCTAGACCTATGTTCTCATTAGCCAAGGGCCTTCTCCAAGCATAATCTTTCCATCCTAATGTACCTGCAGCATTTTTCCCAGGGCCTGCACTCTAAAGACTTGATAAGAAAAAGCTTTGAACACATGCTCCTTTCTTCTTGCTCTTCGTAGCTACTGATTGGGCTTGGAATTCTACCAAGACAAACAGTGTCCTCTGCTCTTCAGGAAAATGCAAGGCTTCTCAACCATCTTTGAGGGGCCTGCTTCAGATGACAATTTCACAACATGTTCACAGGGCAAACTTGGATTGAGAAGACCCCCAATTTAGAGACAATAAATCTCCAACTGAAAGGAAGCATCACTACTTTCCCTAGTACAGTAATGTTAATTGAAATATACAGAATGTTGTAACTCTTGCAGTTCTCTTTAAATGGACTAGGGATGACAGCAATAGAGTCTGACAAGCTGGCCAAACAGGGACTTCCTAGCCCAGGGTCTGAGCTCTGTCAGTGTGCCCAAAGAGGATTAGGCTCAAAGAGTAGATTCATAATAACCAAACTCACAGGAGTTTGAAGTCTATACCTTCATAAAGGATTTCTGAAAGTTCTGTTTGTGACAGACATGCCTGAGAGATGAGGAAAGGAGTGCAGGTGTTAGTCTGTTTCTGTGGGAAAGGACTGGAAACTCTCTAAGGGGATAGAGTGTTCTTCGCTGGGTGCATATTGCTTGTTCAGATGATACCCTGAGACCACAGATGACTCCTTGGTTTTTTCCTTCTGAATATACAACAGAAGATGTTAACCCAGGATAGTCTGTGGTTCAGGAGTGGCCACTAGAAGCACTTCCAGGCACTTCCATCCTGAGGGAGAACACTGCTAGGAGAAGGATGGGCAATTAGGGAGAATGAGGCTGTTGGTGTCATTGCTTCCTCCTTTGTCTATCGGCGCCCAAAAATTAGCATCCTTCCCCTTCTTAAAATAGCCTCATGTTAGGAAGGCTCCATTCAATTGTTTCTTGTGGGTGGATTTGAAAGAACTGAAATTTCTTCTATCCTTAATTCTCTTGTCACACTCAGGAACGAAATATGCCAGTGTATTAATAAATATGGTCTTTGATGAGAATGCTTTTCTCTTCTGAGAAGCAAAACAAAATGCTAGCAGTTCAGGCCTAGAAAGCACTAAGATCCTGAAGCTCAGCTTTACTGCATTTTGGCAAGCAACACTAGGCCATCAGAAAAAAAGAGAATCTATTCAACAAACTCTTATTTCTAAGTAAAATAAAAAATGCACACAAGATTATTTCACCATAACAATTATCGAAATGTGTAGACTTTACTCAAAGTAGTTGAACCATACAGGCCTCAGCAATTCCTGATTGCTTGCTGGCTGCCCCAGAGTTATTTTTATGCCAGTTACCAGAATTTGATGACTTAGTAAGAGTTAAATGGCATTTTGTAATAAACAGATAAGCTAAATTACAGTGATCAATAGCCCTTTGTAAAATTATATGATTATAGCCATCAGAGAAAAAAAAATCCACAGGTAAGAAAGAATTGGATAAGTGCATTAAATGTTTAATCAGGCTATGCAAAAATAACACAACAGAACACTTTTAGAGAATGTAGCTGGTCTCAAATATGCCTTCTATTTGGGAGTCATACGTTTCTTTTTTTTTTTTTTCGAGACAGAGTTTCGCTGCTGTCACCCAGGCTAGAGTGCAATGGTGCGATCTCGGCTCACTGCAACCTCCGCCTCCTGGGTTCAAGAAATTCCCTGCCTCAGCCTCCCGAGTAGCT
Source organism: Papio anubis (assembly GCF_008728515.1). Classification (NCBI taxonomy): domain Eukaryota; kingdom Metazoa; phylum Chordata; class Mammalia; order Primates; family Cercopithecidae; genus Papio; species Papio anubis. Next base: position 38,370,134 of record NC_044976.1, read on the forward strand.
GGGATTACAGGCACCCACCACCACGCCCAGCTAATTATCCTTAAAAACTGCTCAGGGAGACAGAATTGAGTAATACTAAAACTCTGTTCTCTCGCACAGCCGGCTCTGCTTGAATTACTCTTTCTGTATTGCAATTCCCCGTCTTCATGAATTGGTTGGCTCTGTCTAGACAGTGGGCAAAGCGAACTCCTTGGGCGGTTACACAACTGGGATTGGAGATGAACAGGAGAGTATTGTACGCAGAAGGAGGAGGCCCTATGGGAGGAGTAAGCATAGAATCTACCTGTCATGTTGGTGCTCTTAACACTGTGGATCAGATCAAAGCCACCAGAAAGCTATATATTTGTTAGTAGCCATACCTACCAGGGAGAAAAGACCAGTAATTATTACCAACATTTATTGAGCACTTACTATGAACCATGAACTTTCTTAGAGGTTATGGAAATTAACTAATTTAATTAGTTAATTAAATTCAACCACCTTTTGAAGTGAGCTCAATCATCCTGAATTTTCAATGTAGAAACCAAGACATGAAGTTAAGCGCAAAGTTAGACAACTAGTAAGAAACAGAATTTGAAGCTAGTAATTCTGACTACAGAGCCTAAGAACCTAACCTGACTGCTACATATAGCCTGCAAGGCCTTAGGAGACTTTAGGAGCTCATGAGGCACAATGGCATCTCGGGGTCAGACACAGTTCTGAGGAATCAACTTTTGCAAAGGATTTTAATGGCCTCAGCGTGCACATACTAAACCATTCCATCCCAGTCCAGTGCCCCTCGTCCATCACAATCAAGTGCCATACATCAGTAGCTTATAAGCAGTAGTGGGTGGAGGATATTTTTGACTAAGAGAGCTGGGAAGAGGCAGATATTTTGTCCAATGTTTGTTTTGTAACAAACATTCCAAGCAAATACATGTTGCTTGGAATGAAACACGTAGCATCTTCCCTTAAGCCTTGGTAATGCTCTCAGATGGACACTCAAAAATATCTGATACCAGCTGGGTACAGTGGCTCATGCCTGTAATCCTAGCACTTTAGGAGGCTGAGGTGGGTGGATTACTTGAGCCCAGGAGTTCGAGACCAGCTTGGGCAACATAGTGAGACCCTGTCTCTAATTTTATTTTTGTTTTTTAAAAAATATTTCCTAAAAAAAGGCCGGGCGCGGTGGCTCAAGCCTGTAATCCCAGCACTTTGGGAGGCCGAGACGGGCGGATCACGAGGTCAGGAGATCGAGACCATCCTGGCTAACACGGTGAAACCCCGTCTCTACTAAAAAAAATACAAAAAACTAGCCGGGCGAGGTGGCGGGCACCTGTAGTCCCAGCTACTCGGGAGGCTGAGGCAGGAGAATGGCGTAAACCCAGGAGGCGGAGCTTGCAGTGAGCTGAGATCCGGCCACTGCACTCCAGCCTGGGCCACAGAGCGAGACTCCGTCTCAAAAAAAAAAAAAAACAAAAAACAAAAAACAAAAAATATTTCCTAAAAAAAAAAATAAAATAAAATAAAATAAAGACATAAAAAAGAACACCCAATACCACATATAACAAAGCTATTCCTTCCCCAATATTTAGCAATATGCCAAGAGAAAATACATTCTGAGAACGTTTTCCAACCATTCTCCATACTGCAAAGGAGATTGTAGAAGATTACTGAAAGAAAAACAAAAAAACATAGAAACAAAAAGAAGATAAATCAGGTAAAGATGTCCAAGGACTTCAGACTTCTGTACCCAAAGCTGGGTGCCTGGTTTTCTCAATGACTATAATGTCCCATCTTCATTTCTACTTTATTTTTTGTGTTCTTGCTATAAGTGACTTCAAATACCTTTGATTTTATGAATTAGAACACCAATCTATTTAATAAGTCATAAATTATTGACATAAAAATCTTTACTTATGAGAAATGAGTGCAGCATAAAGAGACCAAGAGTAGGAGCCAGATCATCTTATAACTTTTTTTTTTTTTTTTTTTGAGACAGAGTCTCACTCTGTCGCCCAGGCTGGAGTGCAGTGGCGTGATCTCGACTCACTGCAACCTCCATCTCCCAGATTCAAGCTATTCTCCTGCCTTAACCTCCCCAGTAGCTGGGATTACAGGCACATGCCACTACACCTGGCTAATTTTTGTATTTTTACTAGAGATGAGGGTTTCACGTTGGCCAGGCTGGTCTCAAACCCCAGACCTCAAGTGATCCACCCTCCTCGGTCTCCCAAAATGCTGGGATTACAGACGTGAGCCACCAAGCCCCGGCTTTTTTTTTTGTTGGGGGGTAGACAGAGCTTTGCCATGTTGCCCATGCTGGTCTCGAACTCCTAGACTCACACAATCTGTCTGCCTAGGCCTCTCAAAGTGCTGGGATTACGGCCATACTCCCAGTTTTTTAAATAAAAAAGTCTAGGTCAGGAGAGGTGGCTCATGCTTGTAATCCCAGCACTTTGGGAGGCTGAGGCAGGTGGATCACCAGAGGTCAGGAGTTCGAGACCAGCCTGGCCACCGTGGTGAAACCCAGTCTCTACTAAAAATACAAAAATTAGCTGGGTGTGGTGGCAGGCACCTGTAATCCCAGCTACTTGGGAGGCTGAGACAGGAGAATCACTTGAACATGGGAGGCAGAAGTTGCAGTGAGCTGAGATTGAACCACTGCACTCTAGCCTTGGTGACAGAGTGAGACTCAGTCTCAAAAATATACAACAACAACAACAACAACAAATGGGGGTAGGGAGTGATGGAATAAATTATTTTTATCAATTCTTTTTTTTTTTTTGAGACAGAGTATGGCTCTGTCACCTAGGCTAGAGTACAGTGGCGTGATCTCGACTCACTGCAACCTCCACCTCCCGGGTTCAGGCAATTCTCCTGCCTCAGCCTCTGGAGCAGCTGAGATTATAAGCTTATAAGCATGCCACCATGCTCAGCTAATTTTTGTATTTTAGTAGAGATGGGGTTTTACCATGTTGGCCAGGCTGATCTCGAACTCCTGACCTCAAGTGATCTGCTCGTCTTGGCGTCCCAAATGGCTGGTATTACAGGTGTGAGCCATCACTCCGTTTCTTTTGGGCAATTCTTTCAGCTGCAAGATTCTGTGCTTCTGTGGTGTCAGATTTATCAATGTAACTTAATAGTTCCCTACTTCTTCTTCTTCTTTTTTTTTTAAAGGAACACCACTAAAAAGGACAGGAAATAAAACTGTACCATATCTGGGAATTTCAATTAAAAGTTGTAGGCAACGGGGCCGGGCGCGGTGGCTCAAGCCTGTAACCCCAGCACTTTGAGAGGCCGAAACGGGTGGATCACGAGGTCAGGAGATCGAGACCATCCTGGCTAACACGGTGAAACCCCGTCTCTACTAAAAAATACAAAAAACTAGCCGGGCAAGGTGGCGGGCGCCTGTAGTCCCAGCTACTCAGGAGGCTGAGGCAGGAGAACGGCGTGAACCCGGGAGGCGGAGCTTGCAGTGAGCTGAGATCCGGCCACTGCACTCTAGCCTGGGCCACAGAGCGAGACTCCGTCTCAAAAAACAAACAAACAAACAAAAAACTTGTAGGCAACATCTCCATATTTAGATACTGAAAAGAAAATACTAAAATTTCCGTTCAAGACAACATAAATGTGCCAAGCTAGTTGTATTAACTAGGAGCCGTGTATTGAGCAAAACAGTAGAATTGCTGGGCGTGGTGGCGTGCACCCTGTAGTTCCAGTTACTCCAGAGGCTGAAGTGGGAGGATCACTTGTGCCCAGGAGTTTGAGGCTGTAGTGTATTGTGATTATGCCTGTAAATAGCCACTGAATTCCAACCTGGGCAACGTAGTGAGACCCTGCTCTAAAATAATAATAATAATAATCTTAAATTATCTTACTTTTCTTTTTTTTTGTTTTGAGCAGAGTCTCACTCTGTTGCCCAGGCTGGGGTGCAGTGGTGCGATCTCTGCTCACTGCAACCTCTGCCTCTCAGACTCAAGCAATTCTCATGCCTCAGCCTCCCAAATAACTGGGATTACAAGTGTGTGCCGCCCTGCTTGGCTAATTCTTGTATTTTTAGTAGAGATGGGGTTTCGCCTTGTTGGCCAGGTCGGTCTCAAGCTCCTGGCCTCAAGTCATCCACCTGCCTTAGCCTCCCAAAGTGTTAAGTTATCTTAAGATACTTGTGCCAGAGATCAGCACTAAACACGTGTTCTTGATTTTTTTGAACCCCTTTCAGTTTAACACATACTCTTGTGGGCCACTTGAACAATCACAATTCATTTTTTCACACATAGTAACAAACCTAACTTGAGTAAAACACATTTTATTTTCAGTTTGCATATTTTGAAATACATAATTATAATATGTATGGGTTTTTTTTTTTTTTTTTTTTTTTTTTTGAGATGGAGTCTCGCTCTGTCACCCAGGCTGGAGTGCAGTGGCATGATCTCAGCTCACTGCAAACTCCGCCTCCCGGGTTCACACCATTCTCCTGCCTCAGCCTCCCGAGTAGCTGGGACTACAGGTGCCCGCCACCACACCTGGCTAATTTTTTTGTATTTTTAGTAGAGATGGGGTTTCACGTGTTAGCTAGGATGATCTCGATCTCCTGACCTTGTGATCTTCCCGCCTTGACCTCCCAAAGTGCTGGGATTACAGGCCTGAGTCACCGCGCCCGGCCTACTCCACCTTGAAGGGGTGGCCTGCCCCTCCACACCTGTGGGCGTTTCTCGTTAGGTGGAACGAGAGACTTGAGAAAAGAAATACTTTCTCTGTTTTGAACAAGAGACTTGAGAAAAGAAATACTTTCCACACCTGTGGGCGTTTCTCGTTAGGTGGAACAGAGACTTGAGAAAGAAATTCTTTCTCTACACTTTGAGAAACAAAGTATAGAGAAAGAAAAAGTGGGCCCAGGGGAGCGGTGCTCAGCATACAGAGGACCCACGCCGGCACCGGTGTCTGAGTTCCCTCAGTATTTATTGATCATTATCTTTACCGTCTTAGAAAAAGGGAAGTGGCAGGATAACAGGATCATCGTAGGGAGAAGGTCAGCAGTAAGACAAGTGCATAAAGATCTCTGTGACATAAGTTTAAGGAAAAGTGCTGTGACTTGATATGCATATGTAAACATCTCCATAAACCTTTTTAGTGCATAAAGAGCAGCATTGCGCTAGCAAGTCCCATCTTTCTCCCATAGGCGGTTTTCATACATCTTGAAATAAATAGAACATATAATCGGGTTTTACATGAGATGTTCCATTATGAGGCCCGGGCAGGGAGACAGATGCTTTTTTTTGAGCCGGAGTCTCGCTCTGCCGCTTAGGCTGGAGTGCAGTAGCAGATCTCGGCTCACTGCAAGCTCCGCCACCTCCCGAGTTCGCCATTCTCCTGCCTCCCAGCCTCGAGGTAGCTGCGGTTTACAGGCTCCCGCCACCTCACCCGGCTAGTTTTTTGTATTTTTAGTAGAGGCGGGGTTTCACCCGTGTTAGCCAGGATGGTCTCGATCTCCTGACCTCGTGATCCGCCCGTCCTCCGGCCTCCCCAAAGATGCTGAGATTACAGGCTTGAACCACTGCCTTCTATCTGGTTCTCCAAGAGACCTTCTTTCCTCTTGCTAGTCCTCCTCAATGTTTTAATTTAATTTAATTTGCTTGGCACTAACTGTTTTGATTTAATTTAATGTAGCAATTTAAGGCTAAGTAACAATTAAAACATAAGTACCAAAGTACACTGAAGTGGCAGTCTTTTTATTGCAAAATGTCTGCACTCTGGGGCCCGAGTTCTCTGGTCCTCAGGTGTGGGGCCAGGGAAGTCAGCCTTGTACTCTCTGAGTGATGTTCTCCGGTCCTGTCTCGGGGGCGAGGAAGTCAAGCTGGCTCCCTGCAGTGAGCTTTTGTCATTGGTGCACTGGAAGGGGGAGGGCAGTGGGCAGGATAAGGGAAATTGATAGGAGGCGTCTCATAGAAGCGTGGCTGGGTAAAGGATTTGATCTCTTGGGATTGACGCCACTGGAGCATGGGTTTGATCTGCATCTTCCATGCAGGAGAGTTGGTGAGGAGAAGAACCCGGAGCTTAAACGTGGTTATGCCTTCTTGTTCACCTTCCTCCATCTTGTCCTTTTCTCCTTGCCCGGCTTAGTCCAACCTCTTATTCAGTTATAGAATTTGAAACATTGGTCTGTCATGACATATATTAAAGAGTTGGGTCACAGGAGTTGGCAGTTGTGTAGGTCTGAGGAGCATTTGGTTGAAGGGTATTTCCGGGTGATCTCTTGAACCTTATGGCTGGAGAAATTTTATTAGAATGGGAGCAAGACATAACATAGACTGAGAGAGTTAGTATGGGGTGTTAGGAATGGAAGCATCTACCTGCTGTACTACAGTATACCTTACAGACAGTCGGGGTTAAGGGGAAACAGAATTGTTGAAGCTAGGGGAAACCCCACGATAGTGTTAAGGGAAAGGAAAAACAGCCAGCTTTTGGATGTTATTGCTGGAGCTGAGCTGGGAAGCTTTGGATTCGAACAATTCTCCTTTGCTATATAGGGTTAAGCTAGGCACTAAAGATGCAGACATGAGGGACTGGGTGATGGGTATGGTTAAGGAGTTTTAGATGGAGTTGGTTACACCAAAGTAGCCTCAACAGGGCGTCCTGGGTCCTGCTAGGGAGCTATGTGCAATTACACCATGAGAAGAGTTTGGTATTAAGAGTAGCAAAAAGGAATCTTTCCTGTCTCACTCTGTCTCTCTTCATCTCTGTCTCTCCTGATCTCTGTCATCCTCTCTCTCTCCCCTCTCATCTCTCTCTCTCTGTCTCTCCACCTCCCACCTCACCAGGGCTGCGCCCTCACCAGCTCCCCTACCTCCTGGCTTCTCCCTCCTGACTCAACAGGGACTGAGGTGCAGCAGGAGGCCCTTAGGGAGGTCTGGGCTTTCTACTGCCTTCTGGTTGCAGCCCTCTTCTTCACCTGTATCTGTCCTTCATCCTGGCCCTAATGAGTCCACACATTTGTGGCCCAGGAAGGGCAGAGTGGCAGCCCTGGGTGGGGGTTGGGGGGGACAATCTGCAGTGCCGTGCATGACTGAGTGTATCTGGTTGTCTGTAGACCAGGTTTGGGAATCTCTATCTAGAAGTTGGATTAATTGCAAAGATTAACTAGGGGAATTAAGAGGTGAACCATAATAATGATGACCTTGGGGTGTAGAGGGTAGGATTCATTGCGTCTAAGGGCACTTGCCTGTAAGCTAGGTCTATGAGGTAAGTTGGGAAGCCTGTATGTAGTTTGGGAGATGGAGTCGGAAGGAGGGTATACTATGGGGTTTATGAAGGAAAAGTCAGTTAAGATGAAGAATGGTGAGGAAATGAGAAAATTTGTAGGAGGGTGTTGATCAACAGGTAGAACCTGGCCACCTGGAGAAAGGGAAGGGAATAGATGTTTTTGAGTTAGGTTAAAGGTGTTTCATCAAGAGGGTGGGACAAGAGGGCATGATGAGGAAAGAGTGGGCAAAGCATGCATATTCAGGCAGTGAGTAACACTATGAAGGGTCTGAAAGAGGGTTGGAAGGTTTACCGTCTGCAGCTGAGATGGTGGATGGCTAGGCAGGACCTCCATAGGTTGGCAAAACAGAATAGAGTAGCACTCATTGTGATGAGAAAAAGAAATTGGCTTACCGCTATCTGTAGAGTTACCCTATGACTCGGCCCGAGGGTGACCAGAGTCTCGAGTGGGCACCCGTCAGTCGTCGTCCAGGTGTGCAGGCTGGAAGGAGCCTTCCGGCCTTTGAGGGAGAGGCACCGCGTTGGCGCGAAATGCCTGCCTGCTGGCGGGGCAATCCAGACTTCCGAATGTCCTTCCACTGTGGCCCCAGCGGGTTGGGCATGGCGTGGTAGGCAGGCGGATTTGGACACCTTTTTTCCCAATGCCCAGTTGTGCCTACCGCCAAAGCATGGAGAAGCTGAGACAGAGTAGCCCGGCAGCCTGGGGACACCTAGTTTGCCAGTGTCCTGGGTCTCGCATTTATAGCAGGAGCCCCTAGGAACTTGCCCCTGTGTCTTCCCTACCCATTTGAGAGTGGGCATGGTGGGAGGCAGCCACTAGAGCTTGCGCCTGAAGCACAGCCCTTCTTTTTTCCTTGTCAACAAACTCCAGCTGTAACCTCTGGAGTTAAAACTTTAGAAATGAATTTTCCCTATGACATGGGTGCTGAGGGGCCCATCTTCAACCTTTTTGCTTTCGAATATCTGAGGCTGACTGGGAGATAAAATAGGAAGCTAGGACAGCTGCTCGGCTGTGGGAGTGGGGGTCTAGCCGAGTAGGGGTGGGCTTCAGATGCCTCTAAGGCGATTTGGAAGGAAGCGGGTTCTCATCTGGGTGCTGGATGATTTCCTTTAACATCAAAATTGACACTTTGTTAGAGGCTGCCTGCATACCGGCCAGAGACATTGAACCATAATGTCAGCTTCCCTACAGTGACCCAGGCTGCTGCGGTTAATCTCAATCTGGTTCTATGGACGGGACAGCCATCTCTCCTAACAGGACGAGGTAGAAGTGATTCATCTGTTGATTTGCATGTTGCCTGTGGCCAGGCTGCGAATGCACTCTTTCCTCTGGGTTAAGAGTGGAAGTAAGAATGACATGTAAGTCATAGGTAAGGTTATGTTCTGGCCTAAGTGTCGAAGCTCTTTGGAATATTAGGAGGTGAGGTTTGGCTGAGAAGTCTGCCAAATTAGTTCTTCCAGTTTGGAAAGGTCGAAAGCCAAGGAAAAGGGACGTGGACTCTATGCATGCCCCGGCTCAACAACTTCTTGGGTGGGGAGGAGCAAACTGGTGGGGAGGTTGGAACAGACGAAAGCCAATGCAGGTAGGATTAAGACAGGCTGATGAGCTAGTGAGGGTTAGAGGCAGGCTGACTGATAGAGGGAGCTGATAGGGGCACTACCACGCAGTCTTGGAAGCAGTGGATGAAATCTGGGAGGCCAGAAAGGAGTGGCTAGGGAGGAGTGTCGAGCCTGGGAACGGGTGGGAGGCTCTGGGAGGAGGTGAGAGATGTGCTGGCTGAAGGAGGGAGCGTCGGGAGGGGGTGAGTGCAGGGAGGGTCCGCGGGGAGGGTTGGAAAGTGGGGAGGGAGGTCATGCAGTGGCCAGAAATGGAGGTGGGTCCTCCTCAGTTGCTGAGGTGGGGGCGGGAGGCGGGTTTGGGGTTTTGGAAGGCTGGCAAGACCCTGGGCCATTTTAACACTGGCACAGGTCTGAAGGCTGAGGCGCCAAGTCCTAAAGCCTTGGACATAGATAATTTCGTGCTTTCGAGGCCTCTGTGGCAGAAGGAGTAGAAGCGATCTAATTAAAATGTTGCGGTCTACAAAGTGCCTTCAGGCTGACTAGCCGTTGAGACTGGCTGTCAGTCTCAATGTTGAGACTTCAGCCACGCCACGGTGGAAGTAAAAATCAGTGGCTTTCATTTAAGATCTTGCTGTAATTGTAAAGTTTTGAGATTGGTTAGAGACACCCTAAAGGGGTGAAATGCTCTGAGTATTTAGTTGGGGCTTTCCCATTGCCTTTCCTCTCTCACCTATAGAAGCGGAAGCCGAACTCTACTACCTAGCCCAGCGTCCTTTGGGGCCTAGGAGCCAGGAGGCTCTGTTGAATGAATACCTCCAGGCGGGCGTCTCTGATCCTGGAGCCCGGGTCTCACATGGACTGGAATGGAGTTCCCTTTGGAGCCCCAGGCGTCTCTACCTGGGAACTCTCCTGTGGGTCACCTGGTGACCAAAACCTTGGGCCTCTTTGGGACTTCTGGCCAAGGAGTATGAGAAGGGAGGCAAGAGATACTCTACCCTAGGGAGACTTGGGAGGTGTGATATACAGGTCCTGGTCATCAGCGTGAAGAAGGGAGGCTCCTCGGACCTTAGGGGCCCTGAGGAAGTCTCCTCCTGGGTTTTAATGCCACAGTGGAAAATTAGCGCTTTTAGTTTTTACAATCTTGAGCTAGATGTAAGGCTTCCAAGTTTGGAGGAGACACCCTAAAGGGTGTTCGTGGAATTTTCAATTGTGAGTTCCCTGTGTTTAACCACCAGAAATGATGACCTCATGCAGTGTAGCGTCCTTTGCCGCTGCTGGGGACCGAGGGCTCCTGGAGCCACTAGCAGGAGAAATTGAGGAACTTCAAGGCCGGGCGTCTCCGGGTTGAAAGGCCTCACTCGCCACAGAGGTGGCTCACGATCCTTGAAGCGTGTCTAAATCTAAGCCAGGGACCGCGGAAGCGGATGGAGATGGTTAACAAGGGTACTCACGAAGAAAATTCTCAGAAGCGGCACCAGTGGAAGCTGGAACACTTGTTTGGTGTTAAGTAGCTGGATTGGGTTAGGGAGCGATTCGCTGTGGAGAGGAGGTTACGTTAGACCCTTAGGGATGTTGAGGAAGGAGTCTCTCCTCCTGGGTGGGGTTTCTGCACCAACTGTTTATTTAAATTAATTTGGCAGTAACTGTTTGATTTAATTTAATGTAACTTAATTTAGGAGAGCTAAGTAATAATTAAACATGAGGCCAAAGTACATAAGAAAGTGGCGGTCTTTTATTGCAAATACACTCGAGACTGAGGTTCTCTGGTCCTCAGGTGTGGGGGCCAGGGAATCCCCAGCCTTGGCTCTCGGTGATGTTCTCGGGATACAAATCGCGGGGCCGAGGAAGTCAGCAGCTGGCTCCTGCCAGTGGCAGACTTTATGCATTGGTGCTGGAAGGGGAGGAGGGCAGTGGGCGGATAGGGGAAGTGATAGGGGCGTCTCCATGGCGTGGCTAGGAGTAGGATTTTGATCTCTTAGTTGACCTCTGGAGCATGCTCGGTTGGTGATCTGCATCTTCCCTTGCGGAAAGTTGGTGAGGAAAAATTCCCGGAAGCTTAACATAGTTATACCCTTCTTGTTCACCTTCCTCCATCTCCCTTCCTTCTCCTTCACACCCAAACCTCGCCTGGGCCCCTTCCACGGGTGTCAGGCTGGGAGGATCAGGTCTTTCCCTTCCCACAGGCCATATTTCCAGACTATCATGGAGAAATCTTGGACTATTACCCTGGCTTCTAGACAGGGTCCTGTGGCCCAGCTGGCGGTGTCACGTCCTGGGTGTGCCGGAATTTAAGAAGAATGCTGTTGATGACTTTTTCACAAGCATAGTGCCTTCAGGGACTTGTTTAACAAAGCACACCCTGCACAGCCCCAAATGCTTTAAACCTTGAGTCACCACAGCACATGTCTCTTGCAAGGACAAGGTTGGGGGTAGGGTCACAGATTAACAGCATCTCAAATATAGAACAAAATGGAATTTCTTATGTCTACTTCTTTCTATATAGACACAGTGACAGTCTGATCTCTCTTTTCCCCACACAACTTAATTATTTAAGAAAATTTGTGATTTCTTAGCTGGGTGCAGTGGCTCACGCCTGTAATGCCAGCACTTTCGGAGGCCGAGGTGGGCGGATCACGAGGTCAGGAGATCAAGACCATCCTGGCTAACATGGTGAAACCCATCTCTACTAAAAATACAAAAACTTAGCTGGGCGTGGTGGTGGGTGCCTGTTGTCCCAGCTACTCGGGAGGCTGAGGCAGGAGAATGGCGTGAACCCGGGAGGAGGAGCTGGCAGTGAGTTGAGATGGCGCCACTTCACTCCAGCAGGGGTGACAGAGCGAGACTCTGTCTCAAAAAAAAAAAAAAGGAAAAAAAAGAAATAAAATTTATGATTTCTTAATGTATAAATTTAAGTTGATGTTTGTGGATCATACTATGAAATGAAAAGTAAATAAGGCTGCCTTTCTAGCTAATTTTTAAGTTATTATGGTTTAAGGATTAAGAATTATTTTATCTTGGCCCGGCATGATGGCTCACGCCTGTAATCCCAGCACTTTGGGAGGCCGAGGCGGGCGGATCATGAGGTCAGGAGATCAAGACCATCTTGGCTAACAAGGTGAAACCCCGTCTCTACTAAAAATACAAAAAATTAGCTGGGCATGGTGGCGGTTGCCTGTAGACCCAGCTACTCAGGAGTCTGAGGCAGGAGAATGGCGTGAACCTGGGAGGCAGAGGTTGCAGTGAGCCGAGATTGTGCCATTGCACTCCAGCCTGGGTGACAGGGCGAGACTCTGTCTCAAAAAAAAAAAAAAAAAAAAACAGTTATTTTATCTTATGTAATGGGGTTGTTCATTGCTAAACACGAGCTGCCCAACCCATGGAAACAATTTGGAGTTTTCCAAATGTTTATGAACAAAGCTAAACTATTGCTTTTCTATAATGTGTGTGCTTGTGTATGTATGTTTATGTGTGTGGTGGGGGTGTTTTCTGTGTCTGCATTATTTGGAAAATTTGGGGGCAACATCAAGACTGAACAGAGACTGATTTCATTAATTCCACGATCTTAATGCAGTATGTTTCCCAAAATGCAATGGAGAGGCTGAGGCTGAAGGCTCACAGCTGTAATCCCAGCACTTCGGGAGATGAGGTGGGCAGATCATTTGAGGCCAGAAGTTCAAGACCAGCCTGGCCAACATGGTGAAACCCTTTCTCTATCAAAAATACAAAAATTAGCGGGTGTGGTGGCACACACCTGTAATCCCAACTACTTGGGGGGCTGAGGCAGGAGAATCACTTGAACGCAGGAAGCAGAGATCACAGTAAGCCAAGATCGCACCACTGTAACAGGGTGAGACTCTGTCTCAAAAAAAGAAAAAAAGAAAAAGTAATGGAGAGAAGCTGGGGTAAATGGGTTGGCCCAGTGCTTGCCAGAAATACAATTTTACCTTTGAATCCTGAATATAGAAGCAATGAGATTCTGGAAACCCAGTTACACTTTAACTGGCTGTACAATTTATCCCCTGGAGACTAGCACCGCAGTTTGAGAGAATAATCTATGAATTATCAAAAAGTCTTGTCTAGGGTTAAGAGTGTATTATTGGTCGAGCACAGTGGCTGACACCTGTAATCCCAGCACTTTAGGAGGCCAAAACGGGCAGATCATCTGTGGTCAGAAGTTTGAGACCAGCCTGGCCAATGTGGTGAAATCTTGCCTCTACTAAAAATACAAAAATTAGCCAGGTGTAGTTGCTGCATGCCTGTAATCCCAGCTACTCGGGAGGCTGAGGCAGGAGAATCGCTTGAACCTGGGAAGTGGGGGTTGCAGTGAGCTGAGATCTTACCACTGCATTCCAGCCTGGGTGACAGAGCGAGACTCCATCTCATAAAAAAAAAGGAAAAAGAAAAAGAAAGAAAGAAAGAACGTGCTATTAGGTATAATTTACAATATGTAATTTATATTTTTAATAAATACTTGGTTTTAAAATGTCTTTTGGAAATTTGGCATAGATATTGAATAGTGAATGCCAATATGTTTTTAAAGGCTTTGGAAGGAATCAAGTGTATTCATTCAACTTATTCAATAAATATTTATTGACAGCTACAATATCCCAAGAACTGGGATAGGTCAGTGAGCAAAATGGATGAGGACCCTTGTGATGCTTAGGGAAGACAAACAACAGCAATAGACATGCTAAATAATCAAAGTAAACAATAGATTCTAAGGCAATAATAACAGGGAATTTTAAAAAAGAAATAGAACAGGACAAGAAGGAGTGCTAGTGACTACAGGAGTGTTGTAATTTTTTTTTCTTTTTTTTTTTTTTTTTTTTTGAGACTAAGTCTCTCTCTTGTTCCCCAGGCTGGAGTGCAATGGTGTGATCTCAGCTCACCGCAATCTCTGCCTCCCGGATTCAACTGATTCTCCTGCATCAGCCTCCTGAGTAGCTGGGATTACAGGTGCCTGCCACCATGCCCAGCTAATTTTTGGATTTTTTAGTAGAGATGGGATTTCACAACATTGGCCAGGCTGGTCTTGAACTCCTGACCTCAGGTGATCCGCCCACCTCGGCCTCCCAAAGTGCTGGCATTACAGGCGTGAGCCATTGCGCTGGCCAGAAGTGTTATAATTTTAAATAGGATGGTCAAGGTAGGTCTCATTGGGAAGGGACATTTGTTCAAAGACTTGAAAAAAGATGGGGGATTTAGCCATGTGATCATGAGGGAAGAGGCTCTTAAGCAAGAGGAATAACACATGCAAAGGCTCCAAGGAAAAAGTGAGCCTGGTGTATCTGAGAAACAGCAACTAGGCCAGTGTGCCTGAAGGAGAGTGAGCAATAAGGAGAGTGGAGGGGGATGACAATAGAGGCAGCCAGAGCCAGAGTAGGTAGAGCTTTATAGGCCATTGTAAGGACCTTGCTTTTTCTCTAGATCAAGATGTCTCAGTCTCAGCACTATTGATGATTTCGGATAGATAATCCTTTTTTGTAGATGATTGCCTAGCTGAAAACATTGTAAAATGTTAAGAAGCATCCTTGGGGCTGGGCCTAGTGGCTCATGCCTGTAATCCCAGCATTTTGGGAGGCTGAGATAGGTGAATCATCTGAAGTCAGGAGCTCGAGATCAGCCTGGCCAACATGGTGAAACCCCGTCTCTAATAAAAATACAAAAATTAGCCAGACATGGTGGCACACACCTGTAATCCCAGCTACTCAGGTGGCTGAGGCATGAGAATTGCTCAAGCCTGGGAGGTGGAGGTTGCAGTGAGCAGAGATGGCACCTCTGCACTCCAGCCTGGCTGACAAGAGCAAGACTCTGACTCAAGAGAAAAAAAAAAAAAGGCCAGGCGTGGTGGCTCAAGCCTGTAATCCCAGCACTTTGGGAGGCCGAGACGGGCGGATCACGAGGTCAGAAGATCGAGACCATCCTGGCTAACACGGTGAAACCCCGTCTCTACTAAAAAAAAAAAAAATACAAAAACTAGCCGGGTGAGGTGGTGGGCACCTGTAGTCCCAGCTACTCGGGAGGCTGAGGCAGGAGAATGGTGTGAACCCGGGAGGTGGAGCTTTCAGTGAGCTGAGATCGCGCCACTGCACTCCAGCCTGGGCGACAGAGCGAGACTCCGTCTCAAAAAAAAAAAAAAAAATGAAGCATCCTTGGCCTCTTCCTACTTGATGCTAGTAGTCCCCTGCCAATGTGACAGCCAAAAATGTCTCCAGACATTGTTAAATGTCCCCTAGAGAAAAATCCTCCTCTCCTCTGACCCTTGTCAAGAACAACTAGCCTACATAATATCAAAAGCCTTTGGAGAATTGTTAATAAAGGAGTGACATCTGACATGCTTTAAAACAACTTTATTTATATATAATTATGTACCATAAAATTCACCTACAGTGTAAAATCTATGGGTTTTAGTATACATATTTAGGCAGCCACCACCAAAATCTATTTTAGAATGCTGTAATCACCCCCAAAAGAATCTTGTACCCATTATCAGTCAGTCACTCCTCATTTCCATTCTTTTGAGTGTGGATATCCAATTGTCCCAGCACCTTTTGTCGAAAAGATTATCTTTCTGATTGAATTGTTTTGGCAGCCTTGTCAAAAATGAATAGGTCATAATAGGATAATTTATTTTTGAACTTTCATTCCTATTCCATTGATCTATATGTCATCCCTACACTACCACCACACTGTTTTGATTATTGTAGCTTTGTAGTAGATTTTGAAATCAGGAAGTGAGAGTCCCAAAATTTGCTCTTCTTTTTCAATATTGTTTTGGCTATTCTAGTTCCCTTACATTTGCATAGGAATTTTAGAATCAGCTCATCAATTTCTGAAAAAAAATCCAGTTAGGATTTTTTATAGGGATTGCATTGAATCTGTAGATCAATTTGGGGAATATGTCCATTTTAATAATAATCTGATCTATGAACATAGGAGGCCTTTCCATTTATTTAGATCTGCTTTAATTTCTTTCAATGGTATTCTATAGTTTCCATTGTATAAGTCTTGCACTTCTTTTGCTAAATTTATTCCTGAATACATTATTTCTTGATGTTATTGTACAAGGAATTGTTTTCTTCGTTTGGAGAACAGCCTGTTGCATGGCAAGAGTAATGCCATTTTCAAGCTAAACCTACATAATGACCCATATTTGACTCCTGCATACCAAGGCAGTCCCACAGAAACAATGCCTGTAGCATAGATAACCCCTCACGAAGACGCTTATCTAACTTCCCCAGTGGTCATGAGTTTTGCAAGAGTGTCTGAGACATGACTAACTGCACACGTTTTACAAAAAAAACAAAAAACAAAAAAAAAAACCCACAAAACTTGCTACATAAAGGGTATTTTCTGGAGGACAGGTGCAAGTGTCCACTGTCTTGTAGCTGCCCGAGACAAGGCTCTGTTCTACCCATCCTCACTTTCTTCCGCTGACCCATTCCCCAATGGGAAGCTTTTAAAAAATAACTCTATTAAAAGACGTTTTTCCTCTCTTGTGCTTACCTTCATATTTCTAAATAACATACTATGCCACCATTCCTTGATTTGTCTATTTTTGGGTTAAGCTAACACAATCCTCCTCTTCTCTCAATACAGTTATAGGACTGACTGTTTTAGGTCCTCTCTCTCTCTTTTTTTTTTTTTTTTTTTTTTTTTTTGAGATGGAGTCTTGCCTTGTAGCCCAGGCTGGAGCCGCAGTGGCTTAATCTCTGCTCACTGCAAGCTCCGCCTCCTGGGGTTTCAAGCGATTTTCCTGTCTTGGCCTCCCTAGTAGCTGGGACTACAGGCGCTAGCCACCATGCCCGGCCAATTTTTTTTGTTTTTAATAGAAACGGGTTTTCACCGTGTTAGCCAGGATGGTCTTGATCTTCTGACCTCGTGATCCGCCCGCCTCAGCCTCGCAAAGTGCTGAGATTACAGGCATGAGCCACCGCGCCCGGCTAATTTTTGTGTTTTTAGTAGAGACGGGGTTTCACCATGTTGGCCAGGCTGGTGTCGAACTCCTGACCTCGTGCTCCGCCCACCTTGGCCTCCCAAAGTGCTGGGATTACAGGCGTGAGCCACCGCGCCCGGCCCGACTCCTCGTTTTTTTTTAAAATGCAGATATCAGAGACTTTCCCTTCCCTTTCAGCATTTTTCCCCAGGCTCACCCTCCGACTTCTATCATGTGTAGTTTCACTTTTACACAATCAGGATGGAAAACATTTACATTCAGTCTTTTGTGCTTTGTCTGTAAGTTGATTCCAAGTTGAAATCAGCAGGGACTACTTCCATTGACTATGTAATTATGCAGAGCAAAGGCAAGCCATAAATTATAATTTATATAAATTAATTTATTTCCTTTCTTGTTTAGGGTTTTGTTGGCTTTTTAAAATTATTATGAAAGCTGTTATGACAAAATATGAGCAAAGGAAGCCACTTTTCGCCTACTGACAGGAAATAAAGTAGGTTTTTTTTTTTTACAAGATCACTTAACCAATGTCAATGGATGTAAAAATTCAAAGGGAGATGAATAAATTCAAATGTTATTTTTGTATTTATTTATAAAAATAAATAAGAATAAATATAAATTTCATATTTATTATAAAAATAAATATAAATTCAAGATATTTGATAACTTATGGGACGTCTCAGTTTGTGCTTTAAAAAGGGCGCACGGCGAGCAGCGGCGGCGGCGCAGAGAGGCGCAGCAGAGGTTTTCCTGGTTTCGGATTCCAGGGGCCGGATGGTGAACTCCTCCCTGCAGCGATCCCCAAAAGCCAGGGCTTTGCCCGAGAGAAGAAAGGGGATCAAAGCCAGCGTCACCGTCCACGCCAGCCGCACCAGGCCGCTCCTCAGCCTGCACAGCCGCAGCGGCCGCAGCAGCGAGAGTTCCAGGGTCTCCTCCGCTGCTGTAGTAACCGGGGCCCGGGGTCTCGGTGGTGCTCCTGACGCCCCTCGCGCACCCCGATGCCCCTCGCCCACCCCTGAAGATTCCGGGTAGGCGAGGGAATCGTCAAAGGGATCACAATCTTTCAGCTAACTTACTCTACTCCTATGATCGGCTGAACGTAACAGAGATTCTAACGTCCAACGACAAGACGAGGATTCTCAACTGGTCCGTTCTAGGCTCACAGATGCCAAACGCATTAACTGGCGAGCCGTGCTGAGCGGCCGCAGCCTCTGCATCGAGATCCCTGGCGGTGCGCTGTCCCAGGGGAGCGAGGACAGCTTTGCAGTTCTCCAGCAGTTAGCCGAGGAGCAGCTGAGCGCCGACCATGTCTTCATTTGCTTCCACAAGAACCACGAAGACACAGCCACCTTGCTCCGGACCTTCAGCTTTTGGGACTTTTGAGATTATGCGACCGGGGCATCCCCCCTTGTCCCCAGGAGACCCGACGCTTTCTTCATGGCCTACACGTTGGCGAGGAGGAGTAGCGGCCGCAGCCGGGCTGGGCATCGAGTTCTGGGGCTGCCCCGGCGTCTGCCGGGTGAGTGGGAACTCGCTCATCTCACCTGGGTTTGTCCACATGTTGTAACTGTGCAAATGAATGCTAAAAAGAAAAAAAAAAAATCAGCCAGGCATGGTGGCGCATGCCTGTAATTCCAGCTACTTGGGAGGCTGAGGCAGGATAATTTCTTGAACACAGGAGGCGGAGGTTGTGGTGAACCAAGATCGTGCCATTGCACTCCAGACTGGGCAACAAGAGTGAAACTCCGTCTCAAAAAATAAAAAATAAAATAAAAAAAAAGAACGAAAGAAAAAAAACAGAAAAAAAAGAAATGAAAATTGAGGCATGATATGTTGGAAGATATAAGTGCCATTAATGAAATAGAGCAGAATAAGAGGGATGTTGGAGAGGGAGGATTGTAATGTTAAATAAATTAGGATTTTGATGTAGAATTTTAATTTTATTTAGAATTATTATTTGTATTACAGTAAGATAAAAATAACGAGATTGGAGTTAAATTGAATCTATGACTCTGAGAAGTCTCATTCAGTCAATGAAATGGTTAAATGTTTGCTTTGTTTTTGGCCCTGCTGACACCCTATGGTCACTGAAGATGACACTTTGCAGCCCTGGTGCCTAAATCCTCCATGAAAAACCTTCATGAAAAGAGCGGCCAGTGCCAAATCTCCAGGCAGAGAAATGCCTGATACATTTTGTAACTGATGGGAAGGAGAAATTTTGGAGGGATTTCAAGTATAATGTTTGGGGAGGCAAACAGGGTGGTTGCAGGAGTCAAACAGGAAGGTCTAAGAAGAAAGTTTTCATGCCCAGGGACAGTCAAACCATGACAGGTTGAATATGGAAATCAATGCCTATCATCAACTGGAACAAGTTAAATCTATATATGCACCCTGAATCCAGGATAATATGAAATAAAGAGATGTTAACATGAGGTATGGTTAAAATATCGTTACAATGTAGAAGTAAATTATCAATATATGTTTATAAACATTTGAGAATATTATTTAAGTCAAATTAGGAAAGTTCCACCTTAGAGCTATGGTCATGACTTGAGTAAACAATCACAATTATTACCATTTAAGGAAGCACTGTCCAATAGAAATAAAAATGTGAGGCAGTGGCTCACACCTGTAATCCCAGCATTTTGGGAGGCTAAGGTGGGCAGATCAAGAGGTCGGGAGATCCCGACCATCCTGACTAACACAGTGAAACCCTATCTCTACTAAAAATACAAAAATTAGCTGGTTGTGGTGGCGGGCACCTGTAACCCCAGCTGCTCAGGAGGCTGAGGCAGAAGAATAGCTTGAATCTCATACAAGGTCTCCTCCTCTTCCTCCTCTTCTTCTTCTTCTCCTCCCTTTCCTTCTCCCTCCCCCTCCCCTTGCTCCTCCCCCTCCCCCTGCTCCTCCCCCTCCCCCTCCCCCTCTCCTTCTTCTTCTTCCTCCAGGGTCTTGCTCTGTCACCCAGGCTGACAGACTGAAGTATACTGGCATAATCATAGCTTACTGCAGTCTTGAACTCCTGAGCTCAAATAATCCTCCCACCTCAGCCTCCTGAATACCTGAGACTACAGGTGCACAACAACATGTCTGGCTAATTTTTACGTTTTTTGTAGAGACAAAGTCTGCCTATGCCTAGGCTAGTCTTGAACTCCTGGCCTCAAGCAATCCTCCTGCCTCAGACTTCCAAAGCACTGGAATTATAGGTATAGGCCATCATGCCCGGCTTTGTACTAAGTCTTTGAAATCTGGTGTGTATTTTACTTTTTTTTTTTTTTTTTTGAGACAGAGTTTCACTTTGCTGCCCAGGCTGCAGTGCAGTGGCATGGTCTCGGCTCACTGCAGCCTCCACCTTCTGGGTTCAAGTGATTCTCCTGCCTCAGTCTCCTGAGTAGCTGAGATTACGGGCATGCACCACCATGCCCAGCTAATTTTTGTATTTTTAGTGGAGACGGGGTTTCACCATGTTGGCCAGGCTGGTCTCGAACTCCTGACCTCAGATCATCCATCCGCCTCGGCCTCCCAAAGTGCTGGGATTACAGGTGTGAGCGACATGCCCGGCCAACTCTTCTCAATTTGTATTAGTCGTATTTCACTAAAACGGTGATACTGGCATAAAGACAGACATATTGCTATATGTGGCCACAGGTTACCATATTGGACAACGCAACCATAGGGCCTGAAAAATTAGGTGCTTGCCAGGCACAGTGGTGTGCACCTGTAGTCCCAGCTACCCAGGAGGCTGAGGTGGGAGGATCATTTAAGCCCAGGAGTTCGAGGTTGCAATGAACTATGATGGCACCACTGCATTCCAGCCTGGATGACAGAGGAACACTCAATCCATGCTTATTGTGATAACAAATTCCCCATGTATCCAAGTTGTAAAGAAAGGTAAGATGTACCTAATGAAGATGTGGGCTTCATAAGAAATCACAGAAATATCTGTTTATAATGATAGCCAATATTTATTTAGCACTTTATATGCACCAGGCACTGTACCAGGAGCTTCACAAGGGTTATCTCATTTATGTTAATCCTCACAACACCTAATAAGAGAATAATAATGGCTGATATTTACATAACACTGTTCTAGACATTTTGCATATATTAACATATTTGATCCTCAGGGAACCCCATGATGTAGTTTATACTACTTTTCGATTTTAAAGATGTGAGACACACAGAGTTTAACAGCCTTACCTAGTAAGCACAGAGCCAGCCATCTGTGTACATATATTTTTTAAATATATATTATTATTTTTCTTATCTTAGAGAAAAGTCATATTGAATGATTTGATTTCAAGTACATTGTTTGAGCAAATGAATCAAAGATCATTTTATGCTGTTAAATGATACATGGCCATAAAAGATGTTGTGATTGTGCAGTACTTGTTTTTGTTTTTGTTTTTTTGTTTTTGAGATACAGTCTCGCTCTGTCGCCCAGGCTAGAATGCAGAGGCATGATCTTGGCTCACTGCAAGCTCCACCTCCCGGGTTCACGCCATTGTCCTGCCTCAGCCTCCTGAGTAGCTGGGACTACAGGTGTCTGCCACCATGCCTGGCTAATTTTTTTGTATTTTTTGTAGAGAGGAGGTTTCACCGTGTTGACCAGGATGGTCTCCATCTCCTGACCTCGTGATCTGCCCGCCTCAGCCTCCCAAAGTGCTGGGATTACAAGTGTGAGCCACCACGCCCGGTCAGTACTTGTTAAATTTTATCTTGACCTTTGAATAAGATAAAGCAATCCTATCAAAACTCACTAAACTCTTTATGACCCCCAAAAGGCCTATGGAACAAATAAACCCATGAGAGATGAGCCCTCTTTTCTGATGTAATAGCCTTGGGGGAGGCCGGGCGCAGTGGCTCAAGCCTGTAATCCCTGCACTTTGGGAGGCCGAGACGGGTGGATCACGAGGTCAGGAGATCGAGACCATCCTGGCTAACATGGTGAAACCCCGTCTCTACTAAAAAAATACAAAAAATTAGCTGGGTGTGGTGGCGGGCGCCTGTAGTCCCAGCTACTCAGGAGGCTGAGGCAGGAGAATGGCGTAAACCCGGGAGGCAGAGCTTGCAGTGAGCTGAGATCTGGCCACTGCACTCCAGCCTTGGCGACAGAGCAAGACTCCATCTCAAAAAAAAAAAAAAAAAAATAGCCTTGGGGGAGATGAACCAGAAAGCTGCTGAGCCTGCTCTAATAGGCACAAACAGGGAAGGAAAAATCTCATAAAATGTTGTCTTGGGCTTTTCAACTTTTTCTGGACAGGATTTCAGTACTATTAAGGCATATCTCAAAATGGTCCCTAATTTCATGTGACTGTTTTAAGGACACCCTGAATTATAAGAATAGGTAATGGTGCCATCTCCTTCTACGGAAAAGCATTTTTAAAGCTTTTTGTCTTATAAAATATCAATCCTAAAATTTATGTGAAATTTCAAGAGACCCTGAATGGTCAAAACAATCTTTAAAAAGAAAAACAAAGTTGTAGGTTTTGCACTTTCTGATTTTGAAACTTTTAATGAAGCCACAGTCACTAAAACAGTGTACTTCTGGCATAATGACAGATATATAGACCAACGGAGTAGAAATAGAGCCCAGCAATAAACCCTCCCATATATGATCAAATGATTTTTGGCAATGGTGCCAAGTATATTCAATTGGGAAAAGACAGTCATTCAAGAAATGGTTTTGGGAAAACTGGATATCCACATGTAAATAAATAAAGTTAAAAGCTTACCTTATGCCATATACAGTAATTGATTCAAAGACCTAAAATAATTAGATCAAAGCCCTTAAATAAGAGCTAAAACTATAAAACTTTTAAAAGAAAACATAACATTGTTCATAATGATTGTTCATGACATTGGATTTAGCAGTGATTTCTTGAATATGACACCAAAAGCACAGGCAACAAAAGTAAAAATAGATAAATTTAAAACTATGCTGTAAAGGACACAATCGGCCAGGCACAGTGGCTCACGCCTATAATCCCAGCACTTTGGGAGGCCGAGGCGGGCAGATCATGAGGTCAGGAGATCGAGACCACCCTGGCAAACAAGGTGAAACTCTGTCTCCACTAAAAATACAAAAACTTACTCGGAGGTGGTGGCGGGCACCTGTAGTCCCAGCTACTCAGAGGCTGAGGCGGGAGAATGGCGTGAACCTGGGAGGCGGAGCTTGCAGTGAGCCGAGATCACACCACTGCACTCCAGCCTGGGCGATACAGTGAGACTCCATCTCAAAAAAAAAAAAAGAAAGAAAGAAAAAAGGACATAATCAGCACAATCAGGGTGAAAAGGCAACCCACAAAATAAGAGAAAATATTTGCAGTCCTATATCAATAAGGGGTTAATATCCAGAATATACAGAGAGT
Source organism: Papio anubis (assembly GCF_008728515.1). Lineage (NCBI taxonomy): Eukaryota > Metazoa > Chordata > Mammalia > Primates > Cercopithecidae > Papio > Papio anubis. The sequence continues at coordinate 38,393,261 of NC_044976.1, forward strand.
TCTTACAAGCAAAACAAACAATCCAATTAAAGGGGCCGGGCGTGGTGGCTCAAGCCTATAATTCCAGCACTTTGGGAGGCTGAGGCGGGAGGATCACGAGGTCAGGAGATCAAGACCATCCTGGCTAACATGGTGATACCCTGTGTCTACTAAAAATACAAAAAATTAGCTGGGCGTGGTGGCATGCGCCTGTAATCTCAGCTACTTCGGAGGCTGAGGCAGGAGAATCGCTTGAACCCTGGAGGCAGAGGTTGCAGCAAGCTGACATCATGCCATTGCATTCCAGCCTGGGCGACAAAAGTGAAATTCTGTCAAAACAGAAAGGAAGAAAGAGAGAGAGAAAGAAAGAAAGGAAGGAAAAGGAAGGAAGGAAGGAAGGGAAAGAAAGAAAGAAAGAAGGTGCAGCTGCTGTGGAAAACAGTATGGCAGTTCCTCAAAAAATTAAACATAAAATTTTCATATGAGCCAGCGTTGGTAATTGGTACTTCTGGGTATATATCCAAAAGAATTAAAGGCTGGGTCTTGAAGAGTTATTTGTACACCCACGTTCGTAGCAGTATTATTCACAATAGCTGAAACATGGAAGCAACCCAAATGTCCATCAACAGATGAATGGATAAGCAAAATATGGTATATCCATACTATGGAATATTATTCCATCTTAAAAAGGAAGGAAATCCTGACATATGCTATACTATGGATGTAGCACCTTGACAACATTATGCTAAGCAAGTCACAAAAAGACAAATACTGTATGATTCCACTTATTTTTGAGACAGAGTCTGCCGCCTACAGGCTGGAGTGCAGTGGCGCCGGGATCTCGCTCATCGCCCGGCCTCCGGGTTCCTGCCATTCTCCCGCCTCAGCCTCCCGAAGACTACAGGCGCCTACAACCGGGCCTCGCTAATTTTTGTATTTTTAGTAGAGACGGGTTTCACTGCGTCTCGGGATCTCCTGACCTGAACCTACCGGCCTCCCAGTGCTGGGATTACAGGCTGCGCACCGCTACCGGCCTGATTCCAATTATATACTTAATAGTCAAATTTATAGAGACAGAAAGTTGAATAGTGATTGTTAGGGGCTGGAGAGAAGGGAAATGGGGAGTTGTTGTTTAATAGGTATAGAGTTTTGATTGCAGTTTTGAGACGACAAAACAACAACGATGTACTTAATACTATTGAACTATATGCTTAAAAACGGACAGATTGGTAAATTTTATTTTATGTATATTTTGCCACAATTATAAAAGTTTTGAATAATTTCACACTTACACAAGATTTGCAAGATTGTACAGAGAATCCTGAAGAATCTCCACCAGAGGTATTTTATCATATTTGCCTCCTTATCTCTTTATTTCTCTCTCTCTCTCTCTCTCTCTCTATGTATATATATATATATACACATACATACGCACACGAATTTACACCTTGTAATTTTAGCATCCATTAATGATTCTTGCCTGGATTATTACTATAATGGCCACCAAATAGAGACTTTCCGTTGTCCATTGTTTCTTCTACATTTATTATTTGAATTCTATATTATCCTTTCCTTTCCCGTATCTTTTTTTTTTTTTTTTTTTTTTTGAGTCTTGCTCAAGTCTTGCTCTGTCGCCCAGGCTGCAGTGCAGTGGTGAGATCTTGGCTCACTACAACGCCATGCAGGTTCAAGAGATTCTCATGCCTCAGTCTCCCAAGTAGCTGGGACTACAGGTGCGTGCTGCCACATCCAGCTAATTTTTGTAGTTTTAGTAGAGATAGGAGTTCACCATGTTGGCCAGGCTGGTCTTGAACTCCTGACCTTAAGTGATCTGCCTGCCTTGGCCTCCTGAAGTGCTGTGATTACAGGTATGAGCCACTGGGCCCAGCCTCCTGTATCCTTTTTAATTAATTTTTTATTTATATTAGTGTGGCCTTAAGGATTCTCAATTTATTCAATAAGTTATAATTCTTTATAATCATAATTTACGTTGATGACTAGATTGTCCCTGATTTGGCCAGTGGGAGCCTCTTTACACTGGCTCCTGTGTTCTTTTGACATTTCCCGTTTGTATTAGTTTGCTATGGCTGCTGTAACAGTGTATCACAAACTTGGTGGCTTAAAACAGCTGCAGTTCTCATGGTTCTGAAGTCCAGATGTCCAAAATCAATTTCACTGGGCCAAAATCAAGATGTTAGCAGGGCCAGCTTCCTCTGGGCTCTAGAGGAGAATTCGTTCCTTGCCTCTCCCAGCTTCCAGCTGGCACTTGGCTTGTGGGTGCACCACTCCAGTCTCTGCCTCCTGCCTTCTCCTTTTGCGTAATCTCTCTCTGCCTCTCTCTTACAAGGATACTTGTGTTCGCATTTAGAGTCCACTTGAATAATCCAAGACAATCTCCCCATCTCAAGTTCCTTGATCATATCTGCAAAGATCCTTTTTCCATATATGATAATATTTACAGATTCCAGAGATTAGAGCTTCAGGGTCCATTACTCAGCTTACTACGTCCTCATTCTTTGAATACTTCCTTTCTTCCTGAACCAGTAAGATTTTTCACTGCCCTAGTCACGACATCAGCCATTTCTCTAAGAAGTTTTGGTTTCTTTTTAGTGAAGAATGATATTTGGAAGTCAAGATGTAGATGCTAGGTGCACTCATTGCTATGGGTGTGTTGGTCTTGCAAGTTCTTTCAGTAGGACAAGGAAACACGTTATCAACTAGGAAAAATATGTCTGGATACACTCACACGATCATACGTATGATGTACATTCTCAAGTATTGTAGTGGAGTTGGCTCATATGGGCTTGCAAAAGCTGCTTGTTAAATATTCAGGAACTTTGTGGGTGGCTGTGAAACTGGTGTTTTTTTTTTTTTTTTTTTTTTGAGACAGAGTCTCGTGCTGTGTCACCCAGGCTGGAGTGCAGTGGCGCGATCTCGGCTCACTGCAAGCTGCGCCTCCCAGGTTCACGCCATTCTCCTGCCTCAGCCTCCCTAGAAGCTGGGACTACAGGCGCCCACCACCACGCCCGGCTAGTTTTTTTGTATTTTTAGTAGAGACGGGGTTTCACCATGTTAGCCAGGATGGTCTCGATCTCCTGACCTCGTGATCCACCCGCCTCGGCCTCCCAAAGTGCTGGGATTACAGGCTTGAGCCACCGCGCCCGGCCAACTGGTGTTATTTAATGCTGGGAGTATTTACACCATGGAAATCAGCAAATGCTACAAATTAGTGTTTTTTGAAAAATCAGAAAGCCGCTTTACCAGGACACCGCTACATATATATCATAAACACACACATCTACCCTTCTCTCTCTTTTTGTATATAATATATAATATTCACACACACACATACACACAAACACACACCCCATAGGGTCACACCTCTGACTCCAATTACAGGGTTTGTTCTAGTCTTTCCCCTTTTCATGCTTATTGTCTCCAAGAGTAAGAAACCTGGCTCTCACTCTTCTCAATATATTTTCTTATTTGCTCAATCTCCTGACCACATGGACCATTTCCTTGGCCCCATTCTTGCTGACCCTGACCTTGAGCTGCTGCCTTTGCCCTGACCCTGCCATTCCTGACCATGAAAACCATTTATTCGGCTCTGAACCTAGTTGTCTTGACCTTGTAGGTTACTACCTTGAAGGGTGGACTGCCGCTCCACACCTGTGGGCGTTTCTCGTTAGGTGGAACGAGAGACTTGAGAAAAGAAATGAGACATAGAGACAAAGTATAGAGAAAGAAAAAGTGGGCCCAGAGGACTGCCACTCAGCATACAGAGGACCCACGCCGGCACCGGTCTCTGAGTTCCCTCAGTATTTATTGATCATTATCTTTACCATCTTAGAAAAAGGGAAGTGGCAGGATAATAGGATCATCTTAGGGAGAAGGTCAGCAGTAAGACATATGAATAAAGATCTCTGTGACATAAGTTTAAGGAAAAGTGCTGTGACTTGATATGCATATGTAAACATCTCCATAAACCTTTGTAGTGCATAAAGAGCAGCATTGCCGCTAGCACGGCCCACCTTCAGCCCTAAGGCGGTTTTCTCCTTTCTCAGTAAACAGAACATACAATCGGGTTTTACACCGAGATGTTCCAATGCCCAGGAACGGGCAGGAGACAGATGCTTTTCTTTATCTCAACTGCCAAGAGGCCTTCTTTCCTCTTATACTAGTCCTCTTCAGCACAGACCCTTCATGGGTGTCAGGCTAGGGGACAATCAGGTCTTTCCCTTCCCATAAGGTCGTATTTCAGACTGTCACATGGGGAGAAACCTTGGACAATACCTAGCTTTCCTAGACAGAGGTCCCTGCGACCTTTGGCAGTGTACGTGTCCCTGGGTCCTTGAGATTAAGAGAATGGTGATGACTTTTCACAAGCATAGTGCCTTCAGGGACTTGTTTAACAAAGCACACCCTGCACAGCCCAAAATCCTTTAAACCTTGAGTCACCACAGCACATGTCTCTTGCAAGGACAAGGTTGGGGGTAGGGTCACAGATTAACAGCATCTCAAATACAGAACAAAATAGAGTCTCTTATGTCTACTTCTTTCTGTATAGACACAGTAACAGTCTGATCTCTCTTTCTGTTCCCCACGTACCTCAGCCCCAGACCCGCCAGCCCAGATCACCAGGGTTGTCTCCTTGGCCTAGGCTCCACCAACCCTAAACTCACTTAAACAAACCTTGGCCCCAGCCCTACATATTTTCTTGTTTGTCTATTCTTCCAATTAAAAACTCCCACTTCGTCATTGTTTTTAAGTGCCTGATGTTGAGCGGTCAATTTGATTTTTTCACATGGTTGGGTTAAAGATAGGGTTGCCAGATAAAATACAGGATGCCCAGTTAAGTTGAACATGGGACATACATACTTATATTTAAAAAGCATTTATTGTTTTGTTTTGTTTTGTTTTGTTTTTTTGAGACGGAGTCTTACTCTGTCGCCCGGGCTGGAGTGCAGTGGCCGGATCTCAGCTCACTGCAAGCTCTGCCTCCCGGGTTTATGCCGTTCTCCTGCCTCAGCTTCCTGTGTAGCTGGGACTACAGGCGCCCGCCACCTCACCTGGCTAGTTTTTTTTGTATTTTTTAGTAGAGATGGGGTTTCACCGTGTTAGCCAGGATGGTCTTGATCTTCTGACCTTGTGATCCGCCCGTCTCAGCCTCCCAAAGTGCTGGGATTATAGGCTTGAGCCACCGCGCCCGGCAAAAAGCGTTTATTGTTTATGTAACTCCGAGATTAACTGGATGCCTTGTGGTTTTATTTGCTAAATCTGGCAATGCTAGTTAGAACTACAAATAAGCGGCCAGGTGCAGTGGCTCATGCCTGTAATCCCAAAACTTTGGGAGGCTGAGGTGGGCAGATTACCTGAGGTCAGGAGTTCGAGACCAGCCTGGCCAACATGGTGAAATCCTGTCTCAACTAAAAATACAAAAATAGCTAGGTGTGGTGGCAGGTGCCTGTAATCCCAGCTACTCAGGAGGCTGAGGCAGGGAAAACTGCTTGAACCCAGGAGGCAGAGGTTGCAGTGAGCTGAGATTGCGTCACTGCATTCCAGCCCTGAACAGCTGAGAGGAGACTCCTTTCTCAAGAAGCACAAGTAACATCACTTTAATCCCTTCTAATCAGTCCTTGGGCCATCTGAAATACTATACTCAAGTCTGTAAGTCTGTAACTAAAGACCTCCCTGCACACACTGGGCTCCTAGTTCTTCCTGTAGCAAGACCTGTGACCTCATACCTTGGCAGTCTCACTTTCTGTGCAATACCTTTTCCCCACCCGGCCTGCTCAAACTGTTTTTGCTTCCCTCCAAACAACAATCAGAGTTGTAGACAACACAGTTTTGTATACAACTAGAGTGTTTGGTTTACTAATTAGCTCTTGTATTTTTATCTTGGAATACTCATAAAAGAGAAAAGGCAGCCTCATCAATCCTCCAGGAAGCTTTCCCTTGCTAGCAAGATGCTGGCAAGACTACTAGATGCCAGTAGTCTCCACACCATAGCATTCTTTTCGTTTCTTTCCCATTGTTCTTACCGTCTTATATTGCAAACCATCTGTTTGATAGGTTTTGTTATAGACTCATCTACAGGGTAGAATATTAAGGGGTTTTTTTGTTTGTTTTTTAACGAGGAACACTTGTTAAAGTAAAGCTACCATATACAAAGCTAACAAATACACATGCCATATAAAAATTGTGCTTGTATGTAAATAGAATGCCTCTGAATGACTGTAAAATAAACTGTTTTCAGTGGTTGCTTTCAACCAAGAGACAGGGGTGGGAGGGAGACTTATTTTTACTATTATTTGTACAGATTTTTTCAAAACCAAATACATATTCTAATTATTCAAGAATATTTAATTTTTTAAGGAGAAATTATGTATTTATGTGTGTGTCCCCCTCATAAGACAGTTAGCTGCTGCTTGAGGTCAGGAACTAGGTCTATTTCAGTTTGTATCCCGAGAGCCCAGCTCTGTGTCCAGGTCAGAGTTATAATATGGGTGCTTATGCCCTTTCTCTGTCTCTCTTATTTTTCACCACTGATTCATTTCCATTGCTATTACAGATAGTATTCAAGTTAAATTAAAATGTATTAAATGGGCCAGGCGCGGTGGCTCACGCCTGTAATCCCAGCACTTTGGGAGGCCGAGGCAGGTGGATCACGAGGTCAGGAGATTGAGACCATCTTGGCCAACATGGTGAAACCCCGTCTCTACTAAAAATACAAAAATTAGCCAGGCATGGTGGCAGGTGCCTGTAATCCCAGCTACTCAGGAGACTAATGCAGGAGAATCACCTGAACCCAGGAAGCAGAGCTTGCAGTGAGACGAGATCGCGCCACTGCGCTCCAGCCTGGGCGACAGAGCGAGACTCCGTATCAAAAAATAAAAAATAAAAAAAATTAAATGATTCAATGTTGAGCTTAATAAAGTAATGAATAATAATATATTTCAAATTCAATTATTACTTAATTTAAATAAAAATAAAATAAGAAAACCTATGTAAGTATTAGAGTTTTTAAAAAATCATTTATATTAAGATATGATTTACATACAATGAAACATCTATTTAGGTGTATGGTTTGATAAATTTTTGCAAATGTATATATCCATGTAATTATGATCACAGTTAAGATATGGAACATTTCTTTCACCCCCAAAAGATTCCATTTGCCCCTTCTTCATCAATTTCTACCTCACTTCTACCTCTGGCCACTGGCAACCACATAATGATTACTTTACCATTTATGAATGGATTTTAAATAGATTTAACTATACACATTTAATTTATTAATAAGATAATTTTATTATGAAACACAAAAAGCAAAAGACTGCCTACAAGAAAGTGCATATTTGATCATATCTTTGTTCCATTTTTTGCCGACTCTTTGTTATTAGAGAATAAATTTAGCATGTAGTATAAGAAAGGAAAGTGGAGAGGCTGCCTTATCCTCAACAATAATAACAGTTGTCATTTATTGAGCAATTATTATGTATCAAGTACCATATTAGCATGTTACATGATTCTTTTATCATTTGATCCTCACAACAATCCTGAAAGGCAGGTAGTTATTATTAAGGATGCTCCATTTTACATGTGACTCTGAGATACCCCTGACCTCAACTATGGTTAACACAAATGTACCTCACCTTTAGCAATACTCTAAATCTCCTTGCTCTGGATAACTCACCACATGCTTAAGTAGCAATAAAGGTAGGCTTTGCAAACCAAGTCCCCTCCTTGATTCTCAGAAATCATTAAAACTCCCACTGTCACTGCTGCTCGAGGACTGCTGACCTTGTCAATGTCTGAGCTGCCTTCTCCAAGACCACTGAGTCTTGCTCTGTCGCCCAGGATGGAGTGCTCACTGCAAGCTCCGCCTCCCGGGTTTACGCCATTCTCCTGTCTCAGCCTCCCGAGTAGCTGGGACTACAGGCGCCCACCACCTCGCCCGGCTAGTTTTTTGTATTTTTAGCAGAGACGGGGGTTTCACTGTGTTAGCCAGGATGGTCTCCATCTCCTGACCTCGTGATCCGCCCGTCTCGGCCTCCCAAAGTGCTGGGATTACAGGCTTGAGCCACCGCGCCCGGCCGACCACTTAACTTTTTGTCTGTGGCCCAACTCCTGCAGGGCTGATCTGGAGTTAACTCCTGCAGGGCTGATCTGGGGCCAACCCCTGCAGGGCTGATCTGGCGCCAACTCCCACAGGGCTGATCTGGAGCCCTCCCCTCCCTCAGGTGTGTCTGAGTAGCTCACAAAGATCCTCAAACATTCCTGGGATTTGGAGTCTGTTGTCCCAGAAACAGAAGTCCTCTAGGGGGCAGTGTGAATCAACTCACTGGGCCAACCTAATAAAGTACCTCTGCCCAAGTTAAAATTCTATTACACATAAAGATGAATCCTGTGGCTCAGAGAAGTTAACCAACTTGGTCAAATCACCAGCTAGTCAGCAGCAGGACTAGGATTCAATCTCAGTCTGTCTGACTCCAGAATGACTTCTTTTCATTCTGTTGGGCTATCTTCCTATTCGTTAGCTTAAAGGGAAAAGGACACAGCCAGTAAACAGCAATTAAATAATTGCAGAGCACCTATTCTGTACCAGGCACTAATCTATGAAGTGAACAAAAGAGAAAAGATGTCACCTGGGAGAAATAGTGTTCTTTGGGGAAAGCCAGGTCTAAGTTAAAGCAGAGAAGAGATCGAGAATATAGGATTTTGCTGATGACACACCATGAGTTCTATGCACTATAAGCCATTCAATCACTTATGCATTCAGCAAATATTCATGTTTTTTACATCCTTGCACTGTGCTAGGCACTGAAAAATAAAGCGGGGAGCAAATAGACATGAATATTGCAAGTTTATAGTCTAGCAGAGGATTAAACAAATAAATGAATATTTAAATGTATAATTACATATTTTTGGTAAGTGCTATGAAGGAAAAAAGAACAGGATGCTAGAAGAGAGAAAATCAAGGGCCTTACTTTAAAAGATCAACCCTGAAGATTGAGAAGAAGCTGGACAAGTGAAGAATGTTCCAGATAGAGGGAAGAACAAGTACAGAGGACCTGAAGTGAGACAAAGTTTAGGGTTTGCTGAAGATTAATATAACTGGGGGCCTCTGCCATGACTGGATGATATGCTCCGTTAATTGTATTTAGTACACATAGGAGGGAGTCCCAGGAAAAGGTGAGAAATTGAGCAGACACAAATGCAGGAAAATTATATATTGGGGGGTGGGTAGCAACATGTATGGGGTGCTAACAGGAAATTCTGGTGCTCTTAAGAATAGCAGGTGATAAGGCCAGGTGGTAGAACCTAATAGGCAGGCTGAAGATTTCGATTCTATTTGAAGCAAGAAGGGACTGAACAATCTTAAACAATGGAGTCAAATTTAGGAAGGTGAATCTCGGGGAGCAAGGGGATGAACTAGAAGCAGGAATACCTGTTGGGAAGCCCTTGCAATCATCCAAGCAAGAGCAAAGTAGGGCATGTCTAAGGGTGGTGGTACAATGAAGGAACTGCCCCTCCCTTAAATCCAACAAATATAAACAAATATAAAATCTCCCAAGGGGCAGAGGAAAAAAGCATTCTCCAGAGAGACTTTGGCAGGAGGGGAATGTCTGAAATAGCATCTGTGAGATTTTTGGATTCCCATCTCCTTTGGGGGTTCTATACCTTTGGGCCCCTAACCCTTCATCAAAATGCAGCAACAAAGCCTCCCAGAAGGGAAAGCTGAGCCCCTGGGAAAGGAACAAAATGTTCCCCAGGGTCCCAGTGAGGTGATGGCAGCAAGTCCAGCCATAGGAAATAATAATCAAAATCAGCTTCTGAAGCACATCCTCTCCTCACCTGGCAGCCACTCTCACTCTCCAAATGCTTCTCATTTGAAGACCTTTAGAGGACATTATTTTTTGTTATCTATATACTCTCATTCTCCAGGCATGGAGAAGTAGAAATGGGTAAGAGAAAAGATGGAAGAAAGTTTCCTGAGCACAAATTAATAGGACTTAGAGTCTAACCTGATTAGATTTGAGGGGTAGAGAAAGAAAAGATAAAAAATAACCGTGGGAGAAGCTAGGGTGTTGGAACAATGGTGATTTAAGATCTTCTCATTCCCTTTACACCGATTGTACCTTCCCTAAGCAAACTTCTGGTGTTAATTTTGTTTCCCAAGCTGACTTTTCTATAGAGATACCATTATATTTCTTAAGGTAAATTAGTAATTTGAGCTCTTGTGACTTAATCACAACCTAGGTGAAATGATAGAATCAAATTATTGAATTTGCAAATCAGAAATTCTAGCCTAATCGATCGGCTCCTTTGATGATCCACAATATGGGTCTGTCCTCTTGATCATTTTGTCACTCACAGGACAAAGTTGTGGAAAGAGATGGCATCCACAGTCAGTAGGTGTGGAGGGACTACAGTAAAGGAAACTAAAGTTATCCTCTGAAGCTGAACCTTATAGGAGTGATACTAGTAACATCAAGCGCTTACTATGCATCTGGCCTCATTCTCGGCTCTCTGGATAAATCTCATTAGGACTCACAACTATGAGAACTATGAGACACAGGCTCTTACAATGTCCATCTTAAGATGAGGAACCTAAGGCTCAACGAAATTAAATGATCTAAAGGCACACAACGAGTAAGCAGTTGGAGCTGGAATCCAAATCTGACAAACTTGACCCTATAGCCCTCTGGGTTTTACCTATACTGAGAAAAAATTACCTTGACCATAGTAGGTGTCCACAATGTTTCATGAATCTAAATAGATGGATCTTAAAAATGTAACCATTCTAACTCGTCATTTGTGTCTTACTGACGATGTATTGAGAAATATCCAGGTTCACTCAAGCCGGCGGTGGTGGTTAGGGGGCAGGGAGAGGACCTGGGAGTATTCATAGAACTGGAATATAATAAAGAAAGTTGCGAATAAATTAACTGTATTATAACTTCTGGGGGAAAAAGAATATAAAACCCAGGACTTGTTTTTTCATGATGTATTTTTAGCCTCTAGGATAGTACCTGAAACATGGTAGACTTTCAATGAATATTTGTTCAGTAAATGAATGATGCCACTCGACACTGTCCTGCAATCTTCCTGTGAGCATCTAGTATGCATTCTTCCTTTTCCCACTCTAAAACAACTTTAACAAGGTTTTTACTGTCTCCTCAAAAGCCCAACATTGCCCTTCTCTACCACCTCAGCTTTATCTCATAAGTCATGGAGAAAAAAGAAGCACCCAGGCAATGACTCCCAAATCTCCCACTGCCAAATCTATACACCAACTTGCATCTGTACCCATACTCTCTAGATTCCCTCCTTTTGAAACAAAAATACATATCTAATTTCTATTGCAGATCAAACTTCTTGAATTCTGGATGCCATCCCCTCTTGCCTTCTCAAGGACTTTTCTCCTGCAGTCCCCCCACCCTGTTTTCTACATTATATTTTCTCCTATTTTCGTGTATCATTTCCATACCCATACAACCTTGCTCTAGAATCTCCTGTTGAAATGGTTTGGCTGTGTCTCCACCCAAATCTCATCTTGAATTGTAATTCCCACGCGTTGTGGGAGGTACCCTGTGGGAGATAACTGAATCATGGGGGCAGATCTTTCCCATGCTGCTCTCATAATAGTGAATAAGTCTCACAGGATCTGATGGTTTTATAAAGGGGAGTTCCCCTACACAAGCTCTCTGCCTGCCACCATGTAAGACGCGACTTTGTTTCTTGTTCGCCTTCTGCTCTGATTGTGAGGCTTCCCCAGCTGTGGGGAACTATGAGTCAATTAAACCTCTTCCCTTTGTAAATTACCCAGTCTCGGTTATGTCTTCATTATGGGCATGAGAACATACTAATAAACTTATCTTTAAGAATTTCTTCCAAAACCTCATATCCCTTTAATAGCACAGCCCCATTTTTATTCTCCTCTTTCTCAGAAAAACTTCTCAAGAGGGTAACTGCCCTGCCCTTTTTACATTCATATCTCACATTAATTCTCCAATGTTCTCCAAACGGGATTCCACACCAGAGATCTACAGAAACTTCTCTAGTTGAGGTTACCAACCAATACTCATGATGTAATATCAAATGGTCATTTGTGTGCCCTCACCTTACCCAAACTCTTGTCAGCAGCCTACACAGCTGATCATTCAGCTTCTTCCTGCCACTTTCTTCTTTTGTCTTGAGGAATATCACACTCTTGGTTTTCCCTTTGTCTGTTCAGTGGGTTCTGAACATTCTTGGATGGCTGGATCCTATTCCTCTGACATCTCAGTGTTGGCCTGATCCTGGACCCTCCTCCTCCTTTCTGTTTTGAGGTTGCAGACCGTTGGCCCGGGAGGCGAAGTTTGCAGTGAACTGAGATTGTGCCACTGCACTCCAGCCTAGGCGACAGAGCAAGACTCTATCTCAAAAAAAAAAAAGAAAGAAAAGAAGAATATTTTCTTTGTCCCATAAAAGGATTAATGTAGCTATTGTGTGGACAATTGACTTCAGGAGGGCCAGAATAGAAATAGCTAGTCCCCTAAAAAGGTTACTCCTTAAGTTTAGATGGGAGGTATTAGTGAATAAAAGTAGGGTGGTAATAGCTGGAGGAGGTGTAAAAAAGGGTCAGTTTGGGAATATATTTTCAGTCAAGAGCCTGGACTGGATATGGAATGTGAAAGAAAGAATGGCATCGTGTACAACTCCAAAGTGCTTTGCCTAAACAAATGAATGAATAGTGGTGTCCCCTCCTTGGAGAGGGGCAGTTCGGACATGTTTTATGTGAGATGCCTAATAGAGATCCACAAGGAAATAGCAGGCGATTCTGAATTGTAGGGCAGTGGTGATAGCTAAATAGGCCCATTCTCGTTATTTGTAGGTCCTAGGAGCAAGAGCACAACTGGAGGCCTACATAAACTATGTCTAAATATTTAGAAGTTATAACCAAGCGAACAATGTACTATTAAGTAAAATATCTTCTATCTTTCTCCTTGATAAAAAAAAACACAAACTTCACAACAATACAATTATTAAAATATTGAATAGCTGTGATTTTTATGACTATTTGAAAATATCAAAGAAGCTGGGCACGGTGGCTCATGCTTGTAATCCCAGCATTCTGGGAGGCCAAGGTGGGCCGATCACCTGAGGTCAGGAGTTTGAGGTCAGCCTGACCAACATGGAGAAACCCCGTTTCTACAAAAAATACAAAATTAGCCAGGCATGGTGGCACATGCCTGTAATCCCAGCTACTTGGGAGGCTGAGGCAGGAGAATCGCTTGAACCTGGGAGGAGGAGGTTGCAGTGAGCTGAGATTGTGCCATTGGACTCCAGCCTGGGCAACAAGAGTGAAACTCCATCGAGAGAGAGAGAGAGAGAGAGAAAGAAAGAAAGAAAGAAAATATCAAAGATGACTGAAGTTAATTATTATTGTACACACCTGGGTATTTTATTGATGGGCCGGAGATGTTTAGATAAATTTAAAAATACAGCCAGGCACAGTGGCTCACGCCTGCAATCCCAGCACTTTGGGAGGCCAAGGTGGGCCGATCACGAGGTCAAGAGATCAAGACCATCCTGGCCAACAGGGTTAAACCCCATCTCGCTGGGCGCGGTGGCTCAAGCCTGTAATCCCAGCACTTTGGGAGGCCGGCTGGGAGGCCGAGACGGGCGGATCACGAGGTCAGGAGATCGAGACCATCCTGGCTGACACGGTGAAACCCCGTCTCTACTAAAACATACAAAAACTTAGCCGGGCGAGGTGGCGGGCGCCTGTAGTCCCAGCTACTCGGGAGGCTGAGGCAGGAGAATGGCGTAAACCCAGGAGGTGAAGCTTGCAGTGAGCTGAGATCCGGCCACTGCACTCCAGCCTGGGGGACAGAGCAAGACTCCGTCTCAAAAAAAAAAAAAAAAAAAAAACCCCATCTCTACTAAAAATACAAAAAATTAGCCAGGTGTAGTGGCTGACGCCTGTAGTCTCAGCTGCACGGGAGGCTGAGGCAGGAGAATGGCGTGAACCCAGGAGGCGGAACTTATAGTGAGCTGAGATGGCTCCGCTACACTCCTGCCTGGGCGACACAGTGAGACTCCATTGGAAAAAAATACATAATTAATACATTACTGTATTTTTCTTTTCCTTTTTTTTTTTTTTTTTTTGAGATGGAGTCACGCTCTCTCGCCCAGGCTGGAGTGCAGTGGTGCCATCTTGGGTCACTGCAACCTCTGTCGCCTGGGTTCAAGTGATTCTCCTGCCTCAGCCTCCCGAGTAGCTGGGATTACAGGCGCCCACCACCATGCCCGACTAATTTTTGTAGTTTTTAGTAGAGACGAGGTTTCACCATCTTGGCCAGGCTGGTCTTGAACTCCTGACCTTGTGATCCACCCACCTTGGCCTCCCAAAGTGCTGGGATTACAGGCGTGAACCACCGCGCCTGGCCCTATATTATTGTATTCTTCATACAATTTTTTTTTTCTTACCCTAGCAAAATCACTAATTATATTGATATAATAAAAATTTTTTCAAGGCCAGGCATGGCAGCTTATGCCTATAATCCCAGCACTTTGGGAGGTTGAAGAAGGAGAATCACTTGAAGCCAGGAGTTCTAGACCAGTGTGACCAACACAGCGAGACCCTGTCTCTACGGAAAATCAAAAAAATTAACTGTGTATGGTGGCATGGACCTGTGGTGCCAGCTATTCAGGAGGTTGAAGTGGGAAGGTCGCTTCAGCCCGCAAATTCAAGCCTGCAGTGAGTCATGATTGGGCCACTGCATTCCAGCCTGAGTGGCAGGGTAAAACTCTCTCAAAAAATAAACAGGCTGGGCGCGGTGGCTCATGCCTGTAATCCCAGCACTTTAGGAGGCCGAGGAGGGTGGATCACCAGAGGTCAGGAGTTCGAGACCAGCCTGGCCAACATGGTGATACCCTGTCTCTACTAAAAATACAAAAATTAGTGGCCGGGTGCGGTGGCTCAAGCCTGTAATCCCAGCACTTTGGGAGGCCGAGACGGGCGGATCACGAGGTCAGGAGATCGAGACCATCCTGGCTAACACTGTGAAACCCCGTCTCTACTAAGAAATACAAAAAACTAGCCGGGCGAGGTGGCAGGCGCCTGTAGTCCCAGCTACTCGGGAGGCTGAGGCAGGAGAATGGCGTAAACCTGGGAGGCGGAGCTTGCAGTGAACTGAGATCCGGCCACTGCACTCCAGCCTGGGCGACAGAGCGAGACTCCACCTCAAAAAAAAAAAAAAAAAAATTTGTTAGGCATGTTGGTGTGTGCCTGTAATTCCAGCTACTCAGGAAGCTGAGGCAGGAGAATCGCTTGAAGTGGAGAGACAGAGGTTGCAGTGAGCCGAGATCGTGCCACTGCAATCTAGCCTGGGCAACAAAGAGGGACTTCATCTCACAAAACAAAACAAATAATAAAAATAAAAGGCAAAATACAAAAATATCAAAATGTTGTCAATCTTAATATCAAGATGCAGGCTATATGATTAAATATTGAGTTCATTAAAGCACAAAGTTTAAGGACAGTCACCTGGGAGGATACAGACTCCATAAAGATGGAGTCAGTGCTCTGAAGTGGAGATGTTTGAGTGTTGTTTACAGTGTCAAGATCTGGGGAAGCTTAGTAGGATTTCAATATTTTCCATACAAGGTTATTGCACAGTTACAGCAATTTGATAGGCAGTGTTTCTGAAACCACCCCTATAAACATTATAAAATTAATCAGGGAAGAAGGGAGGGGGAGAAACAAAAACAAACCCAGCTTGCAGCACATTCAACATTAGTCATTAGGTTAGCTTGTTCTCTGAGCTGCTTCCTCATTGTCGTTTTGTGCCTAATGTCCTAGAATCATGTAGACCTCGTTACAAGATTATAGTTCTCCTTAACTGTTCTATAGCTAACAACTTGAAAATATGAAATGCTAAGTTCTCCCTTTGAGATATTCAGGTCCTGCATACTGAGAAAACCACTCACTCAGCTGGTCTGAAGGACCTCAAAAGAAGCTAACTCACCAAAGAATGTAGTTTCCACATCCTGATGACCTCATTCTCCCTTTACCCTGACCAATCAATTACCCCAATTCTCAGTCCCTTGCCCTCCATGATCCCCTTAAATCCTCAGCCCAGAACTCCTCAGGGAGGTGGATTTGAGGATCTTCTCCCATCTCTTCACTCGGCATCCTGTGATCATTAAACTATTTCTTTGCTGCAAACCCTGCTGTCTCGGTGTAATAGATATGTCACTGCACAGCAGGGATAAGAACCTGTTGGTTCTCTAATATTTATTTTTTGGGCAATGTAGTTTTAATATTCCACATTATGGATGTAATATGTAATAATCAAGGAGTTTTTTTTTTTTTTTTTTTTTTTTTTTAAGACAGAGTCTCACTCTGTTGCCCAGACTGGAGTGCAGCAGCATGATCTTGGCTCACTGCAGCCTCCACCTCCCAGGTTCAAGTAATTCTTGAACAAGTAGCTGGGATTACAGATATGTGCCACCATGCCTGGCTGATTTTTGTATGTTTAGTAGAGGCAGAGTTACGCCATATTGACCAGGCTGGTTTCAAACTCTTGGCCTCAAGCGATCCACCCACCTCAGCTTCCCAAAGTGCTGGGATTACAGGCATGAGCCAACGTGCCTGGCCTCAAGGAGTCTTTTTTTTTTTTGGAGGGGTGGGCAGAGTCTTGCTCTGTCGCCCAGGCTGGAGTGCAGTGGAGCGATCCCAGCTCACTGCAAGCTCCGCCTCCTGGGTTCACGCCATTCTCCTGCCTCAGCCTCCCAAGTAGCTGGATTTACAGGGGCCCACCACCACGCCCGGCTAATTTTTTGTATTTTTAATAGAGGCAGTTTCACCGTGTTAGCCAGGATGGTCTTTATCTCCAGACCTCATGATCCGCCCACCTCAGCCTCCCAAAGTGCTGGGATTACAGGTGTAAGCCACCACGCCCAGCCTAAGGAGTCTTATATGTTAGTCAAGACTCAGTCAAGGAGTCTTATATAGATTCAGTCAAGAAGTCTTATATCTCAGGTACCACCTGAGTCAGGTACAAGAAAATAAGAAAAGAAATTAATCTATGACAAAAAGTCAAGATTAAGAAGTCATGCTCCGTGACTCGGTCTCCAAAGTCAATCTTCCACAAAACCTAAGCTTTTAGAAGCCCCAAATAGACAGACTATTCATTTTCTTTCACACTTTCCCCTTTTCTTCAAGATCTTCAAAGAAAGCATTACAGACGAAGCATTTGTTAGAGAGTAGTTATATCTCACATCACTAGGAAGTCTCATTCCTGGAGAGTCATGTCCCACAGAGAGGGGAAATGTTTAATTCATAAGCTGAAAGAAGCTAAAGCCTAATTATAAAGAAACAGGAGGAAAGTATAACTTAGTGGTCTGATTCTGGTCGTGTGACTTATTTTCAATTAACGCAATTTTTAAGCAATTATTATTCTAGTTTTAGTCATTGATCACAAGCAAACTGTAACACGAATCATGAGTAATTTGATAACTAGGAAAATGGTAACTATACTTATGATTATGATAATAATTACTTGAAGACCAGAATGAAAAAAATGAACTTAGCCCTCAGGGTAACCAACTAAACAAGTCATTTAGAGAATCCAATTTTCTTTTCTTTTCTTTTCTCTCTCTCTCTCTTTCTTTTTTTCTTTTTTTTTTTTGAGACAGTGTCTTACTCTGTCAGCCAGGCGGGAATGCAGTGGCATGATCTTGGCTCACTGTAACCTTCGCCTCCCAGGTTCAAGTGATTCTCCTGCCTCAGCCTCCTGAGTAGCTGGGACTACAGGGGTGTGCCACCATGACCAGCTAATTTCTGCATTTTTAGTAGAGATGGGGTCTCGCCACTTTGACCAGACTGGTCTCAAACTCCTGGCCTCGGGTGATCCACCTACCTTGGCCTTCCAAAGTGCTAAAGTGGGATTACAGGAGTGAGCCACACTGTGCCTGGCCTAGAGAATCCATTTTCTAACATCTTATAACCATTCGTCTTTTGAGATTTATTTATTTATTTATTTACTTATGTATTTATTTTTGAGATATAGTCTCGCTCTGTCCCCTCGGCTGGAGGGCAGTGGCGCAATCTTGGCTCACTGCAACATCTGCCTCCCGGTTTCAACCACCGTGCCTGGCTTTTTTTTTTTTTTTTTTTGATGGAGTCTTGCTCTGTTGCCCAGGTTGGAGTGCTGTGGTGCAATCTTGGCTCACTACAACCTCCGCCTCCCAGGCTCAAGTGATTCTCCTGCCTCAGCCTGTCGAGTAGCTGGGATTACAGGCGCCCACCACCACGCCCAGCTAATTTGTGTAGTTTTAGTAGAGATAGGGTTTCACCATGTTGGCCAGGCTGGTCTCAAACTCCTGACCTCAAGCAATGTGCTCGCCTTGGCCTCTCAAAGTGCTAGGATTACAGGCATGAGCCACCACATCCAACCAAGTTATTCTTTTAAATTGAGTCTGCACTTCTCTAGAGGTATTAACACAGATACAACAAATGATGTATGCTACTGCACAGACTCCTCCTTTTTCAGCCAATAAATAGTCAAAGGCAATTATGTTATCTAGTATTACCTGGGCTAAGGAGGTCAAACATTTTTGGTGAGCTGCAATGCTTCTTGCATTGTCTCCAGCTATCTGACCAATACGAGCTGATATGTTTTTATTCATTTCTCCCAGCACTCAGGATTAGTATTCCCAAAATGCTTTGACCTAAATTATTTTAATATTCTGCTAACATAGTCCTCTTATCTCTGTAATAGAGAAAGAGGGGTCCATATATATGGGGGTCCCTACATATTGCCCAGGCTGGTCTTGAACTCCTGACATCAAGTGATCCTCCCACCCCGGCTTCCCAAAGTGCTAGGATTACAGGCATGGGTCACTGTGGGGAAAAGAAAGATCAGACTGTTACTGTGTCTATACAGAAAGAAGTAGACATAAGAGACTCCATTTTGTTCTGTATTTGAGATGCTGTTAATCTGTGACCCTACCCTCAACCTTGTCCTTGCAAGAGACATGTGCTGTGGTGACTTAAGGTTTAAAGGATTTTGGGCCGTGCAGGGTGTGCTTTGTTAAACAAGTCCCTGAAGGCAGTATGCTTGTGAAAAGTCATCACCATTCTCTTAATCTCAAGGACCCAGGGACACGTACACTGCCAAAGGTCGCAGGGATCTCTGCCTAGGAAAGCTAGGTATTGTCCAAGGTTTCTCCCCATGTGACAGTCTGAAATATGGTCTCCTGGGAAGGGAAAGACCTGATCGTCCCCCAGCCTGACACCTGTGAAGGGTCTGTGCTGAGGAGGATTAGTATAAGAGGAAAGAAGGCCTCTTGGCAGTTCAGATAGAGAAAAGCACCTGTCTCCTGCCCGTCCCTGGGCAATGGAACATCTCAGTGTAAAACCCGATTGTACGTTCTGTTTACTGAGAAAGGAGAAAACCGCCTTAGGGCGAAAGGTGGGACTTGCTAGCGCAATGCTGCTTTTTATGCACTAAAAAGGTTTATGGAGATGTTTACATATGCATATCAAGGCACAGCACTTTTCCTTAAACTTATGTCACAGAGATCTTTATGCACTTGTCTTACTGCTGACCTTCTCCCTAAGATGATCCTATTATCCTGCCACTTCCCTTTTTCCTAAGATGGTAAAGATAATGATCAATAAATACTGAGGGAACTCAGAGACCGGTGCTGGCATGGGTCCTCTGTATGCTGAGCGCCGGTCCCCTGGGCCCACTTTTTTCTCTCTCTATACTTTGTCTCTGTGTCTCATTTCTTTTCTCAAGTCTCTCGTTCCACCTAACGAGAAACACCCACAAGTGTGGAGGGGCAGGCCACCCCTTCAGTCACCATGCTTGGCTCCTTCATATTTTTATGTAATGATAAAAGAGTTACAAAATAACCTAATGAGTATATGTCCTTTCTTTGCCAACTATTGAGGCCACGGTATGCTCAACCAAACTACCTTGTGTAGGCAAATCATTCTTGATGCCACATACAAACGCAAAACCTGAGGGAGCATAAGTAATTCCCCTCAGGGTGTATTTTTTGTTGTTGTTGTTGTTGTTTTTGAGACGAAGTCTTGCTCTTGTCCCCCAGGCTGGAGTGTGATGGCCCTCAGGGTATATTTGTTAATAGCCTCATTAACAGAAAGAGTAGAGAGCAGAAAGTCAAACCAGAGATTTCCCTTTTCATATATTTGCCAGAACTCATTGCATGACATGAAATAAGAGGGAGATACTGGCAGACCAGGGATTTGTT
This sequence comes from Papio anubis, assembly GCF_008728515.1. NCBI lineage: Eukaryota > Metazoa > Chordata > Mammalia > Primates > Cercopithecidae > Papio > Papio anubis. The sequence continues at coordinate 38,413,514 of NC_044976.1, forward strand.
TTTTATTTTTTGAGACGGAGTCTCGCTCAGGCTGGAGTGCAATGGCACCATCTCGACTTACTGCAACCTCCGTCTCTTGGGTTCAAGCGATTCTTGTACCTCAGCTTCCTAGGTAGCTGGGATTACAGGCACAGGCCATCATGCCTGTCTAATTTTTGTATTTTTAGTAGAGATGGGGTTTCACCATGTTGGCCAGGCTGGTCTCGAACTCCTGACCTCTGGTGATCCACCCACCTTGGCCACCCAAAGTGCTGGGTTTACAGGCATGAGCCGCCATGCCCAGCCTGTAATGCATTTCTTAATCCAATGTAGAATGGAACAAGGAGGGCCAGGACCAAATTCTTTCCAAGTAGATATGATAGTAAATAGTTTTTGACAAGATATAGAAACTGAAGTGTCATGCATGATTTGAACTGGGAAAGTTAGCCTAGAAAGAAATCAGTCTAAATATGTAATGGCATTAGGGACATCTGAAAAATAAGTGACGGATATTACTAATGGCATATGTTGGTCATGAATAGATCTTGTAATCATATGGCAGATCCAACAGTCAGACAGGTTTCCTTCAGTAACAACGCTCTGGGATAGTTTAATCAAAGTGTTATCATACCATTCCATGCAGAGAGAAAAAGAAACAACCATAAGGAAAAAAATAAAATTCATTCTTCCTAACCAAACTACCCACTAAAGTCCTGAAACAACACTTATCTCAACAGAGTAGAATGAACAAGGGAAGAAATTTTCTTTGTCACATAAAATAATAATGATTGGCCGGGCGCGATGGCTCACGCCTGTAATCCCAGCACTTTGAGAGGCCAAGGCGGGTGGATCACAAGGTCAGGAGATCGAGATCATCCTGGCTAACACGGTGAAACCCATCTCTACTAAAAATACGAAAAATTAGACAGGCGTGGTGGCAGGTGCCTGTAGTCCCAGCTACTCAGGAGGCTGAGGCAGGAGAATGGTGTGAACCCGGGAGGCAGAGCTTGCAGTGAGCCAAGATCACGCCACTGCACTCCAGACTGGGAGAGAGCTTGAGACTCCATCTCAAAAAAATAAAATAAATAAATAATGATTAACCAGATTCTTGAAGCAATGGTGACAATGGTCACTAGTAGACAGGCCTAAGCATTCATTTAGATAAAGTTCTGGTCTGGCATCTTGGAAGAGCTGTCTACCTCAGATGTTGTCTTTTCCTCAGCCTGGTGTAAACTTGACAAGTCAAAGATCACCTTTCAGTAAAACAGGCCATTTGATGAGAAATGTGAATCCATGAGTTCATGCCTTCTAATTTTATAGCACAAGGTTAATAAGAAATACCTGATAGGCCGGGCGCGGTGGCTCAAGCCTGTAATCCCAGCACTTTGGGAGGCCGAGGCGGGTGGATCACGAGGTCAGGAGATCGAGACCATCCTGGCTAACATGGTGAAACCCCGTCTCTACTAAAAATACAAAAAACTAGCCGGGCGTGGTGGCGGGCGCCTGTAGTCCCAGCTACTTGGAGGCTGAGGCAGGAGAATGGCGTGAACCTGGGAGGCGGAGCTTGCAGTGAGCCGAGATCACGCCACTGCACTCCAGCCTGGGTGACACAGCGCGAGACTCCGTCTAAAAAAAAAAAAAAAAAAATACCTGATAGAGACTTTTCATTTCAGTCAAAAGGAATCCTTTAGAAGATAATGTTTCCAATAGACAAAATCTCCTGGCTGAAGTCCATGGGTTTTATGTTCTTCATTTACTGGGAGTTCACTATAAAAAGAATCTTTTACCAATTTGCAATTTTTACTTGTCTCATGAGGCCACTGCAGTAATGTAACGTGTCTCCTTTTAGCATTATGGATTCATAATTTCCTGGGGGTAGTTGTTTTTGTTTTGTTTTGTTTTTTGAGATGGAGTCTCGCTCTATCGCCCAGGCTGGAGTGCAGTGGCACAATTTCAGCTCACTGCAAGCTCCGCCTCCCAGGTTCACGCCATTCTCCTGCCTCAGCCTCCCAAGTAGCTGGGACTACAGGCACCTGCCACCATGCCTGGCTAATTTTTTTGTATTTTTAGTAGAGATGGGGTTTCACCATGTTAGGATGGTCTCGATCTCCTGACCTCATGATCTGCCCGCCCCGGCCTCCCAAAGTACTGGGATTACAGGCGTGAGCCACTGTGCCCAGCCTCCTGGGGATAGTTTTTATAGGTGTACCTGTTATTGTCTCAATTGGAGATAACTGATGTTTACAAAAAGGAGTGGATCTTAGGTTACGTTAAGCAAAACCAATGGAAAAGCTTTTGTCCAATAAATTTTAAAAGACTTGGTTAATTTTGCCAATTGAGTTTTGATTATTTCATTTGTGTGTTTTAGTAACCCAGATGACTGAGGGTAATATGCACAAGGGAAATGTTGGAGAATTGGCCAGATCTTACATATTGACTGAATAATGTATCCAGTGAAATAAGTACCTCTGTCGCTATCAGGTTCTAGAGGGACTCCTTAAGTTGGAATAATTTTTTCCAGGAGCATTTTACTTACCGCTAAGGTTGTTGCTCTTCCACATGAAAATGCTTCTACCTAGTAAGAAAACATACAAACCAAACTAGCACATACTTGTATCCTTGTGATGGGAGTAACCGAATAAAATCTAATTACCATACCTGGAAGGGGGACTTCAGGTAAAGAAAAATATCCATGAGAACTATATAAAGGTTTTCCTGGATTGTATTTTGGGCAGATATGGCAGCAACTGTATACCTTATAAGCTGTAGTCAGAGAAGGTTTCCAATAACATCATTGTCCCCAGCACCTATCTTATCAGGATTCTAGCTAGTTAAATCATGAACATAGGTCAAAAATGATAACTGGTAGGATGTACCGGCAAGTTGTTTGGTCCATACCATAGTTCATGTTTGGGGGAGTACGTTCCCTCCTTTGTTTCCCAATTTTTTTATTGGGAAGCTCTGGATTGAGTCAATTTTATGTCAAATTCAGGGACTTCTTTAAAAGTTAATATAGATTGTCTTTCTTGCCTAGATGTCTGTAAGCAGTCCTCTTTGCTGCCTTATTAACTAGTTGATTTCCCTTTTTTTTTTGGAGTATCTGATTTGGAGTGACCTGGGAATTTAATAATAGCTAGTGATCTGGGTAATAATATGGCTTTTAATAATTGCAACACAGGGTGCCCATTTTTATGGACTGACCAGGAGAGGCTAAGAACCCTCTTTGTAGCATTTCAAAGTCATGAGCTACTCCAAAGGCTATCTGCTATCTGTGCATTAGCAGTTATTCTGCTAATTAATGCTATCAATTGTTTGTTGAGCTGAGGTTGCTTCGAAAGATAAGCACTTTCTATTTCTTCAGCTACAGATATGATAGCACAACCTGTATAAGTTCCAGACTCACCTGCCAAGTAATATCCATCTGTAAATCAAACAACAACATCATCAGTAAGGGGAGTTTCTTGCAGGTTCATGCTAGGAGAGAGAAGTTGATCAGTTAAAGTTATGGCATTTCATCTGAAAGTAGAGGCGGAACAGTAGAAGGTTTTTAGATTATTGCCCTTAGAGAGTGTAATATGAGGTGCAGAAAGAAATAGAACTTCCTAAGGGGTCAGCTTGCTAACCGAATAATGCTGAGTATGGTGTGAAATTAGAAATGCTTCCACAGAATGTGGAATGAAGATAGTGAGGGGAGATCCCTTCATTATTTCTTCAGTTGCTTTTACTAGCAAGATGGTCTCTGTTATCACTTTCATGCAGGATGGCAATCATCTAGCCACTAAATCCAAGTGCTAACTATGGTAGCTTAAAACTAGCTCTATTTTAATCCCCCATGTTTTCAGGTCAGAATGCTTAGGACATTTTCTTGATTTTTATGTACAAGCAACGTAAATGGAATATTATAATTTGGATGTCCTAAGGGGCACAGGCACCTATAAGACCCCTTTTATTTATTAATATTTTATTTATTTACTTTTTTTTTTCACGCTCCTGGCTGTAGAATATAAGACTCCTTTTAATGTTGACTGATTTCTGCCTGTCCATTCCAGAGAATCTGGCTTGTTTTGTTTTTGTGTTTGTTTTGAAACAGTGTCTCGTTCTGTCGCCCAGGCTGGAGTGCAGTGGCACAACCATGGCTCACTGCAGCCTCGACTTCTTGGGCTCAAACAATCCTCCCACTTCAGCCTCCTGAGTAACTGAGACAACAGGCATGCACCATCACGCCTGGCTAATTGTTTTATATTTTTTATAGGAACAAGGTTTGCCATGTTGCTCAGACTGGTCTCAAACTTCTGGTCTCAAGTGATCTGCCCACCTTGGCCTCCCAGAGTGCTGGAATTACCGGCAAGAACCACCGTGCCTGGCCTGTCGTTTGTTTTTTAGAGAGAGGGTCTTGCGCTGTAACTCAGGCTGGAGTGCAGTGGTGCGACTGAAGCTTAATGCAGCCTGGAATTCCTGGACTCAAGCAATCCTTCCACCTCAGCCTCCTAAGTAGCTGGAGTACAGGCATATGATACTGTGCCCAGCCGGTTTTTTTTTTTTTTTTTTTTTAAGAGTACATAAAGGCTGAGTTTAAAAAAAAAAAACAAAAACTGGAATCCGGCTGGGCGCGGCGGCTCACGCCTATCATCCCAGCACTTCGGGAGACTGAGGCAGGCGGATTACCTGAGGTCAGGAGTTCGAGACCAGCCTGGCCAACATGGTGAAACTCTGTCTGTACTAAAAATACAAAAATTAGCCAGGCGTGATGGCGGGGTCTTGTAATCCCAGCTACTCAGCGGGCTGAGGCAGGAGAATTGCTTGAATCTGGGAGGTAGAGGTTGCAGTGAGCAGAGATCATGCCACTATACTCCAGCCTGGGTGACAGTGAAACTCCGTCTCAAAAAAAAAAAAAAAAAAAAAAAAAAAACAGCTGACACCCAAGAAATATGCTTTCAATACTTATAAGAAATAAGCTGGATTCTCAGTGTATCCCTGAGGCATAACCATCCATGTGTATTGTCTGTTTTTCAGGTGAGGGTGAAGAGAAACTGATTATCAATAGTAATGCTAAAAAACACACTACATAAATATATCACAGTAAAGAATTCACCTTCAGTTGAGATGGCAGCAAACAACATTTGGGAGGTTGGCACTACTGGATGTCAAGGAATGATTATGATATTCATTTCTCTTAGATCCTGTAGAAATCTCGATCCTCTATTGTTTGGCTTTCTCATGAGGAGAACTGAAGCATTACATGGACTTGTACAGGGCATACTAATTGCCAGGCATAGTGGCTCACACCTGTAATCTCCGAACTTTGGGAGGCTGAAGTGGGAAGATCACCTGAACCCAGGAGTTTGAGACCAGCCTAGGCAACATAGCAAGATCCCATCTCTATAAAAAAGTTAAGTGAGTTCAAGTGATTCTCCTGCCTCTGCCTCAGCCTCCCAAGTCGCTGGAATTACAGGCATGTGCCACCACTCACAGCTAAGTTGTATCTTTAGTAGAGACAGGGTTTTACCATATTGGTCAGGCTGGTCTCGAGCTCCTGACCTCAAGTGATCCACCCAACTTGGCCTTGCAAAGGTCTAGGATTACAGGCATGAGCCTCTGAGCCCTGCCTTTAGCTTTACTTTTTGATATTAACATGTGAACTAGTTAGCGTAAACTAAAAACCAAAAAAAAAAAAAAAAAAAAAAAAAAAAAAACAGGATCATATGCTTGAATATTCCATTCAAATTCTCTGGTGAAATGAGTAGGGTCCAGGTGAGAGTCAGGGAATTCTTTACGCCTTTAGGTTTCACCTTGGGTTCTCCCCTACCAGACACCAGCTATTCACAAAATGGAGCCAGAACAATAGGAGTAGAAGTGGGAGGAGGAAGAAAAAGTAGTTGAGATAATGAAGGATAAAGAGAAAGAGGAGTTATGGGAGGAGGAGAAATTTCAGCAGCTTTTTCATTTCAGAAATTGTTTTAGAGAATCTTTTGTTTTCTTCCTGTAAAGAAAGAACTTTATCAGAACCTCTTTTGGAAGCCTCTAAATGCCATTGAAAATAACTTTACCAATTGCTCTGTTTTATTTTAGAGCCAACTTATTCTAATTGAACATATAAGTAAAGTAGTTTAGGCATTTCAAGGGCACCCCACTTGGGCCATTATAATTTGGAGTCATCGTGAGTTATTCATGACCAATTTTCTAAATATTTACCTGAAAAGGCATCATATGTGTTAACTATAAATCCAGCTGGAGTTTCTAATAGTGGGACTCTCTTTAAGGAGGAAGATTCAGTTTTAGATGCACAGTTGCCCATAGTGCTTTCCTTTGAAAGACCAAAAGACTTAGGGAAAGTTGTTTTGGGATCAAGTGTGCTGCTTGTGAAAATAACTCCTCAAGGTGTCACCCTTGAGTCACTTCTTCCCACATACAAATCTCGATACCAACAAACTTGGATGCTGAAGATACAGGGTCATCAATCCTTCATGTGTGCTCACCAGATTAAGCGAGGTTTCCTTTAAGTTCTACTTAAGGGATTTCCTGTGAGACTGTTACTTAGCAGGAGTGATTAACTCAGATACTCATACTAGACTTTGGTTGCTTAAGGTGCCTTTTAGCTGGGAGAAACAGTGTCTATTACCTTCAGGAGTTATTTCATCCTTATACAGAGTATTTCATAATTTTGGTCACTCAAGAAGCAAATTTGAATTTGTCAATTGAACCGAGCCTCAGAACCTGGCTAGCTTTAAATATTATAACATTTATGCTTAAGCCACAAATATTTACTTCCTCTTTTCAAAAATAAACTGTTTTTCACCTTATCAAAATTTTGAATGAGAGAAAAAGTTGTAAAATCTCTAAGGAGTAATTCAACACAAAAACTTAACCTCACAGAAAAGTGAAAGTCACAATTTTTATTTATTTATTTATTTATTTTTGAGACGTAGTCTTGCTCTGTGACCCAGGCTGGAGTGCAGTAGTGTGATCTCGGCTCACTGCAACCTCGCTTAAACTCCTGGGTTTAAGCGATTCTCCTGCCTCAGCCTCCTGAGTAGCTGGCACTACAGGCATGTGCCACCACGCCCAGTTAATTTTTGTGATTTTAGTAGAAACGGGGTTTCACCATGTTGGCGGGGCTGGTCTCGAACTCCTGACCTGAAGTGATCTGCCTGCCTTGGCCTCCCAGAGTGCTGAGATTACAGGTGTGAACCACTGCACCTGACTCAAAGTCACAAATCTATGATCAGCAGAATCTCTAGAGAATAACAAATGAAACTCCTATCTTGCAGCAGTGCTTTAATTCTAACTCCCTCCAGTTAGGAATGTATAGCTAGAATAAAGTCTGAATCCTCATTAAAGCCAGGAGGACTACAGCCTGAGAGGAGCCTTACCAGGGATCCCCATTAGTTCCTTTGAGGGTGGATGAACAAAAGTTGTTCATGCTGGTTCCAAGATTTTGGCTGTTAGTGAAATGACAGGAATAACTGGAGTGAAGGTTTACCTCTGGTCCCTTCATGGTCGCCAAAATGTCAACCTTAATAATGAAATTCAGGCAACATGATTAAATAATTGAGTTTATTCGAGTGTAAAGTTTGAGGGTGGTCATCTAAGAGGATATAGACTCCAAAAAGATGGGGTCAGTGCTCTGAAATGGAGAGGTTTGAGGGTGCTTAAATAGGCAAAGTCTGGGGATACTTACCAGGATTTCAACATTTTGCATACAAGACTAATACAGCAACTTGATTGATTATACGCAGTGTTTCTTTTGGGGGAAGGGTATATTTCACATTTTACATTAAGGATGTAATAGTCAAGGTGTCTTTTTCTCCGGCAACATCTCGTTTGAGCCAAGTAAAAGAAAATAAGCGGCTGGGCGCGGTGGCTCACGCCTGTAATCCCAGCACTTTGGGAGGCCGAGGCAGGTGGATCACGAGGTCAGGAGATCGAGACCATCCTGGCTAACACGGTGAAACCCCGTCTCTACTAAAAATACAAAAAATTAGCCAGGCGTGGTGGTGGCGCCTGTAGTCCCAGTTACTCGGGAGGCTGAGGCAGGAGAATGGCGTGAACCTGGGAGGCAGAGCTTGCAGTGAGCCGAGATGGTGCCACTGTACTCTAGCCTGGGCGACAGAGCAAGACTCCGTCTCAAAAAAAAAAAAAAAAAGAAAAAAAAGAAGGAAGTTAATCCATAACAAAAGGCCACCGGGCACAGTGGCTCACGCTTGTAATCCCAGCACTTTGAGAGGCCGAGGTGGACAGATCACTTGAGTCCATGAGTTTGAGACCAGCCTGTGCAACATGGTAAAACCCCATCTCTACAAAAAACACAAAAATTAGCCTGGTGTGGTGGTATGTGCCTGTAATCCCAGCTACTTGAGGGGCTGAAGCAGAAGGATCTCTTGAGCCCAGAAGTTGAGGCTGCAGTGAGCTGAGATCACTGCACTCCAGACTGGGTGACAAAGTAAGACCTTGCCTCAAAAACAAAAACGAAAACAAACAAACAAAAATGCCAGTAAACAAGAGGTCATGCTTTGTGACTTAGTCTCCAAAGTCAACCTTGCTTAGGGCCTAACAAGTTTTAGAAGCTTAAAATATACAGACTGTTTATTTTCTTTCACAATTTTAAATTAAAATTAGGTAAATAATGCTAGAATTTTAAATTTCATTTAAAAAACAATTCAGTCTTATTTCTTATTAAATATTTTTGTACAAATAGTTATTCCCAATGCTACTATTCATTGTCTATTTATGATTATGTAAATGTTCAGTCTCACTCTCTACTCATGTTACATCTAGACAGATACATGTTTATATCAGTGTATACGCATATGTGTGTATTGAGACAATTAAAGAAAGGAACATCTGCCACTACCAGGAAACAATACATGTTTATGCACGAAAATTGCATTTGTGCTATCTAAGAGGAAGAGTATGACAAGCTAATTTGTGTTTTCTCTTACCTAAGTGTTTCTGTAGCTTGATGACTCTCTATGTAGCATTTCAAAAACAGTGCCTATTTCTCTCTCTCTCTTTTTTTTTTTTTTTTTTTTTTTTGAGATGGAGTCTGGCTCTGTCACCCAGGCTGGAGTGCAATGGTGGGATCTCGGCTCACTGCAACCTCCGCCTCCTGGGTTCAAGCGATTCTCCTGCCTCAGCCTGCCAAGTAGCTCTGGGACTACAGGCGCGCGCCACCATGCCCAGCTAATTTTTTGTATTTTTAGTGGAGATGGGGTTTCACCATGTTGGCCAGGGTGGTCTCAATCTCCTGACCTCGTGATCCGCCCACCTCAGCCTCCCAAAGTGCTGGGATTACAGGCGTGAGCCACCGCGCCCAGCCTGCCTATTTCTCTTAAGTAGCAAAACCCAAAACCTTCAAGACATTAGAATGCAGTTGCCTTTCATTTTTTTAATGGTGGTAAAATATGCATAAAGTAAAGCTTATCATTTTATCCATTTTTAAATGTATAGTTCAGAGGCATTAAGTACATTCACATTGTTGTGCAAACATCATCACCCTCCATCGCCGTAACCTTTTCGTCTTCCTAAACTGAAATTCTATATCCATTAAACAATAACTCTGCCAGCCTCTCTCTCCCCCAGCCCCTGGCAACCACCTTTATTCTTTCTGACTCTATGAATTTAACTACCCTACATACCTCATATAAGTGGACTCATACATTTGTCTTTTTATGACTGGTTTGTTTCACTTAGCATAATGTCTTCAAGATTTATCCATGTTGTAGCACATGTCAGAATTTCCTCCCTCATCCTGCTTTTCAGGAATGAATTTCTTTCCTTTTTAGGGCTGAATAACATTCCATTGCGTGTGTATACTACATTCTGTTTATTCATTAATGGACATTTGGGTCGTTTTTATCTTTTGGTTATTATGAATCACAGTGTTGTGAACATAAATGTACAAATATCTGTTCACGTCCCTGGTTTCAATTCTTTTGGTGCCTTTCAGCTTTGAATATACGGAACAAGAGATGTGATAAAGAGGTTCCCTCAAGCCTGAATAGTAGTGGTAAATAAAGCAAATATTTATCCGGGTGTGGTGGTGTGTACCTGTAATCCCAGCTACTCAGGAGGTTGAGGTGGTAGAAGAATCTCTTGCACCCAGGAGGTGGAAATTGCAGTGAGCCGAGATCACCCCACTGCACTACTCCAGCCTGGTGACAGAGGGAAACTCTGTCTCAAAAAACAAACAAAAAAACAAAACAAACAAACAAACAAACAAACAAAGAAAAGGAAAGAAAAGAAAAGAAAAGAAAAAAAGCCAGGCTTGTTGTTGCATTTCTGTAGTCTCAGCTACTCAAGAGGCTGACATGAGAGGCTTGCTTGAGTCCAGGGAGGCTGAGGCTGCAGTGAGCTGTGATCATACCACTGCACTCCAGCATGGGTGACAGAGTGAGACCCTGCCTCAAGAAAGCAAATATTTAAGATTGTACTTGTGCTGAGTGTGAGCGCTGGATCTCAAATGATAGGGGTGCCCATGTGTTCTTTAATATAGTTACTCTGTGTGTGTGTGTGTGTGTGTGTGCGCGTGTATAAGAAAGAGACAGAGAGGTTCGTGTGGCCCTCTAAAGTGTGGGACCGCGGGCAGGGCTCCTTTTGCCTGGGCTTATAGTGGTATTGTCATAAGCACATACATGTATCAGAACTGGGTGAGTGCAGTAGTGAGTATAGATAGAAAAGAAGTTGACGGACTATGCCTGGGACACTTAGAAATCACAAAGAAAAGAGAGAATAAAAAAAAAGAAATCAAGGCAAAAAAAAAATAAAAAAATGCCAGAATGTACAGACTTGGAATCCAAGAGAAATTAAACGTTGGGGAATTATCAACAATGCCAAATACTGCTAAGAGATTGACTAAACAAGGACTGAGAATTCACCTTTGGACACACAAAAAAGTAGAACTCAGTGGTGGTGTTAAAATGAGCTGTTTCAGTGAGTGGTGGGGATAAAACCTGACTAAGAAGAGTTCAAGTATGAATGAGAAGAGGGTAAGTAGAAACAGAGGGTCTGGCCAGCTCTTTAGAGAAGTTTTTCTATAATAGGAAGCGAAGAAGTTGGAGGGAAGCTAGATGAAGATGTGGTGGAGTCATCAGAGATTTATTTTTCTTTTTGCCTAATAGAGGTGGAACAGCTGATGGCCCTACATCTTCAGCTGAAGCTCCATAGTCACACATCCAAGTGCCTATCTGGCATCTCCATTTAAATGTCTGATAGGAAAATCAAACTTAACCTGTTCCAAATAGAACTCTCGATTCTCCCTCACTCTTTCCCCAATCTGTTCTTTCCTAAGCCTTCCTTTTCTCGGTAAACATCATCGCCAGCCATTCAAACCAAAAGCCATGTAGCCATTCCAGATTCTTTCCTTTTCCTCACAAACAGTGCATCAGCCCGTTAGTTCTACTTCCAAAATACATCTCTAACTTGATCATCTGGGAGTACTACAATAGCTTCCCGGCATTCATTCTCACCTCTCATCACCTATTCTCATATGGCAGCAAGAGTGTAAATCAGACGAAGTTACACCTCTGCTTAAAGCTTTGATTACTCAGTAAAACAATGATTACTCAGTACACTTCAAATCCCCACTGCTTACCTTGAGCTGTACTGTCCTACATGATCTGGCCCTTTGCTCCTTCTCCAATCTCATCTTCACCTCTTCCCCTCTCTTGCACCATATTCCAGACATGCTGGCCTAAACCTAATTTATTTGTATTACAAATATATAAACAAATACAGAATTTTATATATATATATATATATATTTTTTTTTTTTTTTTTTGAGACAGAGTCTTGCTCTGTTGCCCAGGCTGGAGTGCAGTGGCGTGATCTTGGCTCACTGCAAGCTGCAAGCTCTGCCTCCCAGGTTCACACCATTCTCCTGCCTCAGTTTCCCGAGTAGCTGGGACTACAGTCGGCTGCCACCACGCCTGGCTAATTTATTTTTATTTTTTTTAGTAGAGACAGGGTTTCACCGTGTTAGCCAGGATGGTCTCCATCTCCTGATCTTATGATCCGCCCGCCTCGGCCTCCTAAAGTGCTGGGATTACAGGCGTGAGCCACTGTGCCCCGCCCGAGAACTGTTTTGGATACTAATCAAAGCAATGGTTTACGACCGGGCGCGGTGACTCACGTCTGTAATCCCAGCACTTTGGAAGGCCAAGGCGGGCGGATCACTTGAGGCCAGGAGTTCGAGATCAGCCTGGCCAAAACAGTGAAACCCTGCCTCTACTAAAAATACAAAAACTAGCCAAGCATGATGGCGGACGCTTAGAGTGCCAGCTACTTTGGGAGGCTGAGGGACAAGAATCACTTAAACCTGAGAGGCAGAGGTTGCAGTGAGCCTAGATCATGCCACTGCACTCCAGGCTGGGTGTCAGAGTGAGACCCTGTCTCAAAAAACAACAACAATAAACCATGGTTATACATATGGGGAATATCATCTAGTCTGTGGCTTGTCTTTGTATGCTATCTTTTTAAACTTGTTACACAGAAGTAACACATTTTAATACAGTCAAATCTAAATATATTCCCTTATGGTTTGTGCTTTTCCGGTCTTATCAAGAAATTCTTAGCCAGGCGCAGTGGCTCACGCCTGTAATCCCAAAACTTTGGGAGGCCGAGGCGGGCGGATCACCTGAGGTCAAGAGTTCGAGACCAGCCTTGGAATGGAGAAACCCCGTCTCTACTAAAAATACAAAATTAGCCGGGCATGGTGGCACATGCCTGTAATCCCAGCTACTCAGGAAGCTGAGGCAGGAGAATGGTTGAACCAAGGAGGCGGAGGTTGCGGTGAGCCGAGCAAGATAGCGCCGTCGCACTCAAGCCTGGGCAACAAGAGTGAGGCTCCGTCAAAAAAAAAAAAAAATTCCTCCCTTTTTGACATTATAAAGCTATTTTTGTTTTCTGAAAAATGTTTTCAGGTCTTTAATCCATCTCGGCCTTATTTTTGGATACGGTTTGAGGTAGAAATCTAATCATTTATTTCCCTTTTGGAAAAAATGTCTCATCGCCATTTATTGAAGAGTCCGTCCTTTCGCCCACTGACTTGAAATGCCGTCTTTATCATAAACCAAGTTCCCTTGATGTTACTCTTCATTTCGGCCTCACAATCTTCGCTTATTTTCCTTCTACCAGGGATGCTTTTCGCTATGTTCCTTTCAGGGCTACCTTCAGATCGCAGTTCAAATGTCATCCCCCTCATATCCAGATTGCTCTACAGGCATTTCTGGCTCCGTGATCCCATGACCTCAAAGGGGTCTAGGTGGGCATAGCCTCTGACCAGTTGTTGCTGGGTTGTTGTCAGGACTGGTGATGCGTAGGCCACTGAGAGGAGGAGCACCCGGAGTCCAAGTGACGGAATCAGGCGGGCGCCCGCGTCGCTAAGGAGTGCGTCACCATGCGCGGGCGGACGGGGGCAGGGCCAGGGCTGAGTCACGTGGCTTGGTTGCCTACGCGCTGGTGGGCCGTGGGAAGATGGCGGACGGAAAGGGAGACGCCGCCGCTGTCGCCGGGGCTGGGGCTGAGGCTCCGGCGGTAGCGGGAGCCGGAGATGGAGCCGAGACTGAGTCCATGGTTCGGGGTCATCGCCCCGTATCTCCAGCGCCGGGAGCCTTGGGACTGCGGCCGTGTCTGTGGCAGCTGGAGACAGAGCTGAGGGAGCAAGAGGTGTCGGAGGTCTCATCTTTGAACTACTGCCGGAGCTTCTGCCAGGTGAGGGGCTGACTGGCTGGCTGAGGGCGGCGGGGCGGGGAAGTCAGGGAAAGAGGCCCTGGATACTCTGCAAGCAGCCGGGTCCGAGCTGAAAGGCGCCACCTCAGTGACTCGCCGCGCCCCCGGGCCGGGAAGGCCCAGCTCGGAAGCTCGACCGCTGGCCCCCCTGCGCCACTGCCCGACTTTGGCCACCCCTGGGGCGTTTTGCTCTGAGCCTTACTGAGATCCCGGAGGGCCCTAGCGGGTCCCTGGAAGGGCTGTGCCCTGTCGCCGTTGCCTGTGTCCTGACCAGGTGGTTGGAGCGCCACTGCCCCCTGAGGGATTGATTGCTTGTCCCTGCCGGGAGATCGTTTTTTGAGTGGAGTGCAGATCTCCGAACTGTTAAACCCGGGTTTTTCTGAATAATCCAGAGAGGCGTGTTGGGGCCAGAGATTTATTTTTGGAGTTAACATCTTTTGGGCTCCTAAAAGGTATGACAGTTGGCTTCGAAAGGCGTCTAGGGCTTTCTGATTAGGGATTGCGGAGCCGGTTGGTTGGCTGTTTTTTTCTTTTTTCTTTTTCTTTTTTTTTCTTTTTTTTTTTTTTGACGTTTAAGCTGTTCTTTCGTCTTTTCTGTATTTCTTTGAGAGGATTGTGCTACCAAGAATAAGGCTGACTCTTTGGGTAGAAGAGGATAGGAAGAGGGATGTAGAGTGTGGCCTCTTTTGGCAGTCGTATGATCATTTCTGTGCCATGGTGGGTCCTAACCTATGATTACATATTTATGGGTGTGTTTAGTCTCCATGACCACTCCGAGATTTTTCTGTATGTTTTCAAGTCTTTTACAAATATGAATATTGGCCATTATTATTTCTACTTCCAATGTTTGTTCTGTCAGGTTTCAGAGGCACCCCTCTGCTCCTTATCTGTTGTACCTTAGAAAATGCAAAATAATCGTAGTATGTTGGTACTTGAAGTCTTAATAAGTAGTCCAGTATGCTGAATAAATTGCGGCGTTCTAAAATAATAATTTTGGGGGGCAATTTGCTCTGTTGGTCCGGAGTAGAATAAAAGTTAGGTTGCTTGATTGCTTTTCTCCCTCTCTCTGCCGAGACAGAAGCACTTCATCTCTTTGAATGGAATTTTGTCCTTACTCATCTTTTCCATGGATTGTACCACTCCAGTTTTTGTGTGTACAACCTGCAACATTGCCCTGTACTATTAAATGTTAATGTATTGTTCTCAGCTTCCTTAGCAGTAATCATCCTTGTTTTGTAAGCTAATTTATTTTACAAATTTTTACTGACTGTATAGGATAGTGCCAGGGACTTTACCAAGTGCTGGGGAAACATGAGTAAGACAGCACTTAGCCTTGATGAACTTACAAGTTGGTGGGAGGTGGTAGAAATGACAGTATTTCCAGTGCGGTTTTGGTAATGATTGAAAAGGAGGTGTTGTAGAGACAATGGTGAGGAGAGAGCCCTCATGGGATATCCCGATGGGAAAGACAATTAACTAGTAAAAATAAGTAAAAAGATTAATTATAAATTGTAATATGTGCTTAGAAAGAAGTAACTGGGAGAGGCCACTTTAGATAGTAGACCCTATGGGCTGCAAGGATGAAAATGAGTCACCGTGAAGGTCTCGGGTGGGGAAGCATCCCAGTGCCAAAGGTAGAGATTGGTCAGGACCCAGAATGCTATGGGGGAAGGGGAAACTAATGGAAGGAGAGTGGTGGTGCAGAAAACAACTGTGGGTTTTGGGTAAGACTTCTAAGCTTGAGTTGTCTCCCTGGAAAGATGACAAGAATGAATGTAACCAGTCACATTGAAACTTGTCAAAGGATCACATATATATGTATTCTGCTTTATGTCTAGTGCTTGCAACTGCAGTTTTATTTAACGTAATATTTTAACGTCTTGAGTCTTGGTGACACCAGAGATGTGATGGCCCAGAAGAATTTTTAAAAGAAAGCATGTGTAATTTGTCTTTTCTATGAAGTTTTTTTTTAACCTAAAATTTTTCCAAAAATTGTTTTTTAGACTACTAAATGAAGTAAGAACAAGTATTCCTGTAGCACTATATTGTAATAGAAAGTACATGGGATTGGGAGTTAGTTGGGTCTTGACTGTGACTTTACCACTTCTTAGCTAATAATCTTGGGTAACCATGTCTGCAAAACTATCTTATTTTCTGATCTTTATCTCCTTATAATGCCTTATACAATCAGAATAGAAAGTTTGTGTACAAGTCTTCACAAAATTTGTCATATTTTTGACACATTTTTCCCTGTAGTCCAGATAAAATCAACTATGTCCTTGATGACCTGATACAGAAAAAGTAAAAATTGTATGAAGAAGCAGGAAAATTTTCACCATCGATAAATTTTGTTGAATAACTCTTGGTTTCACATTTGAAAAGAAGAATAAGATATATTCATTCACTTAAGGAGCACTGATTGTGTGACAGTTCTGAAGATGGGAACCTAGTAAGACAGTTTTCTCGGACTCTAGGAGAGGAGCACATAATATATAAAGATAGGTAGTAGGCATTTTTACATTATCATAAAGGCCTGACCCCTGCTTATGGGATGCTTAATACTACAAATGTATTTTCTTTTTTTTTGTTTTTTTTTTGTTTTTTTTTTTTTTGTTTTTTTTTTTTTTAAACGGAGTCTCGCTCTGCCGCCCAGGCTGGAGTGCAGTGGCCGGATCTCAGCTCACTGCAAGCTCCGCCTCCCGGGTTCACGCCATTCTCCTGCCTCAGCCTCCCGAGTAGCTGGGACTACAGGCGCCCGCCACCGCGCCCGGCTAGTTTTTTTGTATATTTTAGTAGAGACGGGGTTTCACCGTGTTAGCCAGGATGGTCTCGATCTCCTGACCTCGTGATCCGCCCGTCTCGGCCTCCCAAAGTGCTGGGATTACAGGCTTGAGCCACCGCGCCCGGCCTTTTACAAATGTATTTTCATCAGTTATTTAGTTAGAAATGTCATAGAGACTTAGATTGTACCAAGCAGATCCCTTTTGCAACATCCTGGGACCATATTCTCTCCAACTCTTGCAGCACTTAAAAGAAATGGCTCTATCTTTGGAATTGCACCAAATCAAGAAATAAACTAACATATGAGTGAATAGAGAAGCTTGTCTCATTCTGGGCGTATTTTCAACTTTCATATGTTTGTGAATATGATAAAATGAAACACTGAAAGTAATAGTTACTAAGAAAATGATACTTAGGTCAAACTGTATTCAGTGAAAAATTGTATTAAGTGACTATGGGATGTGGTTTGTTTTTTCTCTTCCTTTCAGTTCCTTTTGTGAAACCACTGCCAGACAGTGTGGATAAGATTAACTTTAGAAAACAGTCTTTCTTTGTTTTCCTGAAAAATTGATGATGTCTTCTCAAGTTTTTGCTGTATTTTGGGGACCAAGATTCCTTAAGTTTTACAGTTGGTGTCTCTATTTGTAACAGAAATTTTGAAGACTTTTTTTTAAGTAAACTTCGTTATCAAAATTGGAATTGTTGGGTGATTATATGATTACACTTTGAGAATGCTAGGCAAAGTAATTTTATGACTAAACCATGTTTATATGAGACACTTTTAGGTTCAAGACTAACAGTGACTTCATAGATTTTTAATGGCTAAAATAAGTAAGTACTGCATTAAAATTTCCATTTTTCCTAGATTAGTGATGGAGTACAAGGGCTGTGAGTCAGATAACCTGTGTACTGGCTTCACTATTGAAATAGTTGTGTAACCTTGGGCATGTTATTTTCTTTAAACCTTAATTCTTTTGCAAATGGATAATAGCACTTATGTTTTGTATGCAGATTCATTGTTGTAAGGACTTAATAAGAAAATCTCTATTTTAAAAAATACCTCCAGAATTGTCTGTGTTATCCAGATTTCTTAGCTTTGTAGCAAAAAGTTTTCACAGCCTTGGTCTCAGCATGCTTTTCAACCCTCCCCTCAGTCTCATCACCTGAATCCAACTGTTTACTCCTATTCAGGAGTTCTATACTTGGAGTCAGTCCATGGACCAACGTGTGATTGCAGTTATTCCTATGATTAAAATTTTGTCTGTATCTTTCCAAGCACATTATTTTGGGAAAGATGATTTTAATTTTCATTTGACTTTTCAAGATCCAATAAATGTATTAACTACGTTAACAAGATCTCAGGCCATGCCTTTCCCTTTCATTGTGAGGTTCTCTCATTTTCTGCATGGGAGATTTTTCTTCTTTAGGGCCCAGTATAAATGTCATCCCTTCTGTGAAGCTTTTCCTGATTCACCAGATAGATTTCCTCTTATTTGTTTGGGATTTTTTTTTTCCTTGACACTTTGTATATACCTATAGTTTTAATTCTTTTTTTTTTTTTTTTTTTTTGAGACAGAGTCTCGCTCTGTCGCCCAGGCTGGAGTGCAGTGGCCAGATCTCAGCTCACTGCAAGCTCCGCCTCCCGGGTTCACGCCATTCTCCTGCCTCAGCCTCCCGAGTAGCTGGGACTACAGGCGCCCGCCACCTCGCCCGGCTAGTTTTTTGTATTTTTTTAGTAGAGACGGGGTTTCACCGTGTTAGCCAGGATGGTCTCGATCTCCTGACCTCGTGATCCACCCGTCTCGGCCTCCCAAAGTGCTGGGATTACAGGCTTGAGCCACCGCGCCCGGCCAGTTTTAATTCTTAATTTTATTGCTGTCACTGTCTTCTTTCAGGTTTTCTCCTATTGCAGCCACCTCTTCACTAATCTCTTGTTTTCTGACTGACATTATCTGCAGTTCATCTTTGTGTTCTTTCTAAATTATAAATATAATCTTGTTAGTCACTTTATTCTCTAAAATGCCTTAAATTTTTTTCCCCCCAAAGGCAAGATAAAGTTCAAACTTATTAGCTTGGTATACAAAGCCTTTTGGAATCCGAACCACCAACTCCCATTTTTCCAGCCTCATTTAAAAAGTTGGTTTGATCCCACCTTCACCACTGTGTCCATTTCTCACTCTGCCTCAGTAACCCAGGGTCTTCCTTTCCCTATCTACCTATTTATCCTTCAAGACCTGGCTCAAATATTAGGGTCTTTCAGAAGCTTTTTCTGATGTCAGCAGGCAGAATTAGGTGGTTCTTTCTCCAATGTATTCTGTTAGCTTCCAGTACATAAACATGGTGCCTAAATATTTGTTTCCATGTTTGTCTTTTGTATTGACTTATAAATCAACAAGAGCAGAGATCTTGTTTATTTATTTTTTTGTATACTTAGTACCTAGCAATTAGTACAATGCCTGTCACACAAAACTGATTTGTTAAATGGATTGTATTGTAGGGACTTCATGATACACACATGAGATACACACTTAAAAAACAGTACTTTAGGGGGAACACCTAATGTAAAATCTATTATATAAAAAACAAATTTACCATAAGAAATTACTATAAAGGGAGAGGATGTGGAGAAATAGGAACACTTTTACACTGTTGGTGGGACTGTAAGCTAGTTCAACCATTGTAGAAGACATTATGTGGCAATTCCTCAAGGATCTAGAACTAGAAATACCATTTGACCCAACCATCCCATTATTGGGTATATACGCACAGGATAATAAATCATACTGCTATAAAGACACATACACACATATGTTTATTGCGGCACTATTCACAATAGCAAAGACTTGGAACCAACCCAGATGTCCATCAGTGATAGACTGGCTTAAGAAAATGTGGCACATATACACCATGGAATACTATGCAGCCATAAAAAAGGATGAGTTCATGTCTTTGTAGGGGCATGGATGAAGCTGGAAACCATCATTCTGAGCAAACTGTCACAAGGACAGAAAAGCAAACACCGCATGTTCTCACTCTTAGGTGGGAATTGAACAATGAGAACACTTGGATGCGGGGTGGGGAACATCACACACTGGGGCCTATCGTGGGGTGGGGAGTGGGGGAAGGGATAGCATTAGGAGATATACCTAATGTAAATGATGAGTTAATGGGTGCAGCACACCAACATGGCACATGTATACATACATAACAAACCTGCATGTTGTGCACATGTACGCTAGAACTTAAAGTATAATTTTAAAAAAAGAAGTTACTATAAAGGAACAGGATAGGAGCTTTTGGCCATTTCTTGGAGACATTACTTATCACCCTAAGCCTACATTCATATAATAATGTACACATTTACATGTGTGCAGTGAGGAATAGCATTGATGGAGAGAGAAAATGAGAGGCCTAGTATTGAGGAAGAGTTAACCACCTAACAGGACAATAGTTTGGAGATGCCAAGATGGGAATAATCAGTCTGCTTACCTTGAGGTTGATGGCCATGAAGGCTCTTGAGCCTTACTCTCTCATATATTTCAATAAGTTTTTAATGCACTAGCTTCTCTTCTTGTACTGCCTTCTTTTTAGTGATATTTAAATAGAAACTACATGACAAGTAGTTCTCCATAGCAAAAGCTAGCTTTGTAATGCACATGACAAAAACATAGTATAAATATGACCCGTGGAGCAGTGAAAACTTCGGGTGCTGTCATTTGCTGTGGTACCATCTTGTGTCTTACTGTGTACTGTGACCTCTAGTGGCTTCTGTTTCTTCCGTGGATCATACTCTTTTGAATAGTGTTGACAAAAACTGAATAGAAAGTACAACTTACTGCAAGGCTGCAAAGACTAAAACGTTTTATTTTCATTCAGGTCTAGACGCTTGTCACCTTTCCTAGTGACCTTCCTTGACTGTCTTATCTAAAATAGCACTTCCCCATTGCCTTTCACCTCTTTAAGTACTACTTTATTTTCCTTCAGATCACTGCTGATCTTGTATATCAGTCTCCCCAACTGGGATGTAAGTGCTATGAAGATGTTGGCTTTTATTTACCTAGTGCCTAGTCTCTAAAACTTAGTGGGTACTCACTAAATGCTTGTTGATCTTTATCTCCTCCCTTTCCTGTATCTCCCACTCTTATTTTTGAGAGTAACAAGCAAGTCTTAACTGTCTTTATCAAGAAATAGGGACATTTGGCCAGCTGTGGTGGCTCACGCCTGTAATCCCCGCCAGCACTTTGGGAGACCAAGGCGAGAGGATCCCCTGAGCCCCAGAGTTCAAGACCAGCCTGGGCAACATGGTGAGACCTTGTCTCTCCAAAAAATTTTAAAATTAGCCAGTTGTGGTAATGCATACCTGTGATCCCAGCTACTCAGGAGGCTGAGGCAGGAGGATCACTTGAGCCCAGGAGGTTGAGGCTGCAGTAAGCCATATTCGCGCCACTCTACTCCAGCTTGGGCGACAGAGTGAGACCTTGTCTCAATAAATAAATAAATAGAAAGATACTTGTTTGTTTGTTTGTTTGTTTGTGACAGAGTCTTTCTGTGTTGCCCAGGCTGGAGTGCAGTGGTAAGATCTCAGCCCACTGCAACCTCCGCCTCCTGGGTTCAAGCATTTCTCGTGCCTCAGTCTCTAGAGTAGCTGGGACTACAGGTGCTTGCCACCACGCCCAGCTAATTTTTGTATTTTTAATAGAGACGGGGTTTTGCCATGTTGGCCAGGCTGGTCTCGAACTTCTGGACTCAAGTGATCTGCCCACCTCGGCCTCCCAAAGTGCTGGGATTACAGGCGTGAGCCACTGTGCCTGGCCAAGAGAGAAAGAGACATTTTTTTGTCAACCAGTTTATCTTGCTTCCCAGCAGGGACCACACCTTATTGTTTTTTGAATCTTGATCAACTAAGAGTAGAGCCTCATTTTTATTATATAATAAAATATTTCATATAAAATGCATTAAATTTTGTATAAATAATATGTTTTGACCATGCACGGTGGCTCACGCCTGTAATACCAGCACTTTGGGAGGCCAAGGCAGGTGGATCACCTGAGGTCAGGAGTTCGAGACCAGCCTGGCCAACATGGTGAAACCGCGTCTCTACTAAAAATAGAAAAAATTAGCCGGATGTTTTGGCAGGCACCTGTAACCTCAGCTACTCGGGAGGCTGAGGCAGGAGAATCACTTGAACCTGGGAGGCAGAGGTTGCAGTGAGCAGAGATTGTGCCATTGTACTCCATCCTGGGCAACAAGAGCAAAACTCCATTTAAAAAATAATAATAATAATATGTTTTAACATAAATAGAAATTTATATAATAAAACTTTCATTGCTGGCACAAGGCCAACATACAATCCAGTACATGAAAAATTTGAGGGCCTAAATAATTTATTGAGGATCTTTTTGTGTGCCAAGCCCTCAGGTAGGTAGTGTGATTTTCATTTTACAGATAGAAAACAGGTCCAGAGAAGTTAAGTAACTTTCCCAGGATCACACAGCTGGTAAGTGGTGGTGAGTTCTTTAGACTCTAGAGCCTATGTTCTTTTTTCTTGCATCAGAATTTCCTAAACTGTGTTTCACTCCATGTGATATATTTATTAATAAGTGCTTCTTGAAATAAGGGTTCTATGTTCATGTAAGTTGGGATAAGCTTTTTTTTTTTTTTTTTTTTTTTTTTTGAGTTGAAATTTCGCTCTTGTTGCCCAGGCTGGAGTGCAGTAACGTGATCTCGGCTCACTGCAGCCTCTGCCTCCCAGGTTCAAGCGATTCTCCTGCCTCAGCCTCCCATGTAGCTGGGATTACAGATGCTCACCACCACACCTGGCTGTTTGTATTTTTAGTAGAGATAGGGTTTCATCATGTTGGCCAGGCTGGTCTTGAACTCCTGACCTCAGGTGATCCACCCGCCTCACCCTTCCAAAGTGCTGGGATTACAGGCGTGAGCCACCATGCCCGGCCATGGGATAAGCGTTTTAAATGTGAAAATACATTGTGAATTTCCAAGAGAGACATTAGGTATTGTGCAGCATTTGCCAAGCTTACCAGGTCTAGAACGTTTTGCCATATTCTGAAGCCTTTGTCAGCTCAAGAGTCACATGTTTTTTTTACTATAATAAAGCAGAGTGCAGAGGTGAAGAGATGATTGCCTTGTCTTTCTGCCTGCCACTGACTTTTAATTATTTAGTTTTAGCCTAAAATGTGATTCTGAGCTTTTTTTTGTTCTTTGTTTTTTTTGAGACAGGGTCTTGCTGTGTTGCTCAGGTTGGAGTGCAGTGGTGCAATCACAGCTCACTGTAGCCTTGTTAGCCTCAACCTCCCAGGCTTAGGCAGTCATCCCAACCTAGCCTCTCTAGTAGCTGGGACCACAGGCCGGCCACCACGCCCTGTTAATTTTTGTATTTTGTAGAGACAGGGTTTCGCCATGTTGCCCAAGCTGGTTTCAAACTGCTGAGCTTGTGATCCTCCCTCCTCAGCCTCCCAAATTCCTGGGATTACAGGTGTGTGCCAACTCGCCCGGCCCTCTTTAATTCTTTAGGCATGTTTCCTTCAGTTCTTTGAATATACAGTTGGTTCTCACTATTTGCGGATTCTGTATTTGTGCATTAGCCTACTTGCTAAAATTTATTTGTAAAACCGGCTGACTCTGACTGAGCTTTTTATGAAAAAATTTCTCCTCCGAAGGTTTTGCAGGGATTAAATTATGTGTATTGTTACATATGAAAAATATTTTAGTGTGTTATAATTTGGAGAAAGTTGAGAATGAGTTATATTTCAGACTATCTTGAGTCAAGATTTATTCTTATAGGTTTACCTATATTGCTGCAACATAGTTAGGCTGGGATTACTAATGTATTTGTTTATTTCTCCCCACTTTTGTGCTAACTCTGATTACTGTCTTTTTGAGTGCTATTCTTGTCAATATTATTATTATTATTTGGATCTAGCAGCTTATGGTGCTGACATTTGATTTGATAGTTGTTTTTTTGTTTGTTTGTTTCAATTTAGAGACAGGATCTTACTCCCTTGCTCAGGCTGGAATGCAGTGGTACAATCTTAACTTACTGTAACCTCAAACTCTTAGGCTCAAGTGATCCTCCCACCCCAGCTTCTCAAATATCTAGGACTGCAGGTGCATGACATAGTGCCCAGCTACTTTAAAAATAATTTTCGTAGAGACAGGGTCTTACTGTATTGCCCAGGCTGGTCTTGAACTTGAGGCCTTAAGTGATCCTCCCACCTCAGCCTCCCAAGCCACTGGGATTAGAGATGTGAGCCACCACTCCCAGCCTGATTTCTTGGTATTCTTACTCCCAAGGAAATAACCTGAATATGTCATATTAGCCAGCACAATTTCTTAATAATGTGGACATTTGTTATAAGAATTATTATCGCATATGATAAAATGTATATCCTTGCTTGGGAATTGCATTTTTATGATATATAATTTTACAAAATAGCCATATTTTTGTGATTCCATTTCATCATCTTTGCTTTTTTCAGATATATGTTTAAAATATATATAAGGTATCCTAAAGTAATAAAGCAAACATAAATATTTTAGTTTTTGCAACTCAAAACTAGTATGTGCTCTTTCCAGAAACTTAAAACAAGATTTACAAATAGATGAATTAGATAGTGAAAGTACCATATAAAGTCACTCAATAGCTTGGTGTATTTATCAGATTTTTGGAAAAATACGTATAGAATATGTGTTTATATAAATATTACAATTTCTAATTGTGCAAACAACTCATGCATACATTCTAATTGTTAAAAATTAGAACAGTATCAAAGGGGAGAATAAGAAGTAAAAGCTCCTGTCACACACACTTTTATGTACTCCAGTACTACCTTTTCCTAGGTAGACCATTGTTAACAATTTAGGAATGTATATCTATAGAATTTTTCTATATGATGTGTACATATATATGTACTATATTTAGAAAAAATGGTTTCAAGCTTATATACTAAAACCTGCTTATTTCATTATTGTAGACATCTTTTCATGTAGAATATGTGTAGACTTACTGTAATTAAGAAATAAATGCATAGTATTCCATCAGAAACTGCATTGATTTTAAATTCTACAGGTAGCAACACCTTCAACACTCTTAACTAAAAAAAAATTTTTTTTAAACTATAAAAACACTTTTTGAGGCAAAAAATACAGTACGGAGGATTTAAGGAAAAGTAAAAGCCTCTTTCCTTCTGCCCACAATCTTTCCAGTCGCTTCCCAGAGGAAATGACTGTTAACAGTCTCATGTGTCCTTAAAAACACAAATACTTACTCTTTTGCAATTTATTTTTTAATTTGATATGTTGACCCTTTTCTTTATCAGTACATTTTAAGCATACACCATAATTTAAACATCTGTGTTATTTTGTTATTATAAAGTGTCCCATGAACTTAGTTAAATATTAAGTGCTGCAAGGTCAGGAGATCGAGACCATCCTGGCTAACACATTGAAACCCCGTCTCTACTAAAAATAAAAAAAAAAATAGCCGGGCGTGGTGGCGGGTGCCTGGAGTCCCAGCTACTCAGGTGGCTGAGGCAGGAGAATGGTGTGAACCCAGGAGACGGAGGTTGCAGTGAGCCGAGATCACAACACTCTATCCTGGGCGACAGAGATCTCTCTATCCTGGGCGATCGCTCTATCCTGGGCGACAGAGCGAGATGCCGACTCAAAAACAAAAATGACTGGATTAAACAGGATGTTTAAGTTTTGATGGATACTTGCCTGTACTCTATCCTGGGCAACAGAGTGAGACACTGTCTCAAAAAAATAAATAAATAAATAAAATAAAATTAAGTGCTGGTTATTTCTATCTATAACATAAATCTGGAATTGAAATTACTGGATTAGGCTGGGTGCGGCGGCTCACACCTGTAGTCCCAACACTTTGGGAGGCCAAGGCGGGTGGATCACCTGAGCTCTGGAGTTCGAGACCAGCCTGGCCAACATGGGGAAACTCTGTGTCTACTAAAAATACAAAAATTAGCCGGTAGTCCCAGCTACTCTGGAGGCTGAGGCAAGAGAATTGGTTGAACCCGGGAGGCAGAGATTACAGTGAGCCGAGATTGCGTCACTGCACTCTATCCTGGGCAACAGAGCGAGATGCCGACTCAAAACCAAAAATGACTGGATTAAACAGGATGTTTAAGTTTTGATGGATACTTGCCTGTACTCTATCCTGGGCAACAGAGCGAGACACCGACTCAAAAAAAGAAATTACTGGATTAAGAGAATGTTTAAGTTTTGATGGATACTTGCCTATAAAAAGTTGAATATGTATTTCTGCCAGTAGTGTTTGGGAGTCCTCGTTTTACTAAATCCTTGCTAATGCTTGTATTGTTAAACTTATTAATATTTGACAATCTAATAGGAAAAAATTATCAGATTGTTACACTAATTTGCATTTTTAATAATATTCAGTTTGTTGTTGTTGTTGTTGTTTTTTGAGGCAGAGTTTTGCTGTTATTGATTAAGCTGGAGTGCAATGGTGTGATCTCGGCTTACCGCATCATCTACCTCCTGAGTTCAAGGGCTTCTCCTGCCTCAACCTCTCGAGTAGCTGGGATTACAGGCGTGTGCCACCATGCCCAGCTAATTTTTTGTATTTTTAGTAGAGATGGGGTTTCGCCACGTTGGCCAGGCTGATCTCAAACTTGTGGCCTCAAGTGATCCACCCACCTTGGCCTTCCGAAGTGCTGGGATTACAGGCATGAGCTACTGTGCCAGGCTGATCGTGTAATCTTGAGATTTTAGATCTCTTTGAAGTTCTCATGAAGCAGAACATGTCCAAAGAATTATAATTAGAGCTGTAGCCTAACCTGAAGCCATTGGAATGTGTGATACACTTTTGTGATTGATGGTGGCTTTGTGAGAGGTTTGTCAGTGTAGTCATTTATTGATCTCTTATAATCAATGCTTCTAAACTCTGGAAGACTAAGTCATAGCTGAATAACTGGAAAGACTGCAGTGCTTTCCATTAGCTAACTATAAAAAATACTGTGACGTGGCCGGGCATGATGGCTCACGCCTGTAATCCCAGCACTTTGGGAGGCTGAGTGGGTGAATCAGGAGGTCAGGAGTTTAAGACCAGCCTGGCCAAGATGGTGAAACCCTGTCTCTCCTAAAACTACAAAAATTAGCCAGGCACAGTGGCAGGCACTTGTAATCCCAGCTACTCTGGAGGCTGAGGCAGGAGAATCGCTTGAACGCGGGTGGCAGAGGTTGCAGTGAGCCAAGATTGTACCAATGCACTCCAGCCTAGGTGACAAGAGTGAGACTCTGTCTCAAAAAGAAACAAACAAAAAAAGTGACCTTTATATGTTTTCAAATAGAGTGCCACCAAATGGATGTATGACCTTGGAGCAAGTCAGCTTGTTATTTGGGGGGCCTCATATTGCTCCGTAAATGAGATACTCTTTAAGGTTTGATTCTACTCCAAAATTATATAACTCTATTGAAAAATGTTTGCTATATAAGATTTATTTTCTAAATCATCTCCAAATATTTGTCTTGTATATTCTTATCAAAATAAATTAATATCTTTTAAAAGTATATTTTATTTGTACCATACCTATATATTGTATAAAACAGACACAGACATACATAAAAGGGATGAGATTTTTAAAAACTCATTTGAATATAAGTATTAATATTATATTCCTTCTCCCTGATGGATTATCATTTGCCCCTCTAGAATAAATGCCCATCCCAGTGGAAACTACTGATTAGAACTGAAAGTATTGCATTAGTTATGCTCGCTTTCTTTATTTGGTTTTTTCTTCATAGTGCAATCTTGATTTCAGTCTTTAAAGGACATTGTCAATGAAAATGTTAAATCAAGGGGCCAAGCACAGTGGCTCACACCTGTAATCCCAGTGCTTTGGGAGGCCAAGGCGGGAGGATCTCTTGAAGCCAGGAGTTCAAGACCAAGACTGGGCAATGTAGTGAGACCCTGTCTCTACAAAAACTTTTTAAAAGTTAGTTGGGCATTGTGGTGTCCTAGCTATTTGGGAGGCTGAGGCAGGAAATCCCTTAAGCTGAAAAGTTTGAGGTTACAGTGAGCTGTGTTTGTGCCACTGCATTCCAGCCTGAACAGGAGAACCAAGACTCTGTTCTGTTGTCGGGTGGCGGGGAGGAGTTAAATCTAGAGCAGACGATGTCATAAAATTCTAACAGTAAATGTGCATAAAACATCACATTTGGATCAATCTTGTGTTTTTTTGTCATGTGAAATGGAGAACATATATGTATATTTGAACTTAAAGAATTTCACTTAAAATTCTCATTCTGGCCAGGCTCGGTGGCTCACGCCTGTAATCCCAGCACTTTGGGAGGCCGAGGCAGGCAGATCATGAGGTCAGGAGTTTGAGACCGGCCTGGCCAATATGGTGAAACCTTGTCTCTACTAAAAACACAAAAATTAGCTGGGCGTGGTGGCAGGTGCCTGTAATCCCAGCTACTTGGGAGGCTGAGGCAGGAGAATTGCTTGAACCCAGGAGGTGGAGGTTGCAGTGAGCTGAGATCGAGCCATTGCATTCCAGCCTGGGCGACAGAATGAGACTCCGACTCAAAATAATAATAATTCTCATTCTATTTGGGAGGCTGAGGCAGGAGAATCTCTTGAACCCGGGAAGTGGAGGTTGCAGTGAGCAGAATTGTGCCACTGCACTCCAGCCTGGGTGACAGAACAAGACTCCGTCTCAAAAGAAAAAAAAAAGTACAATTTGGTGAGCTTTGTCATATCTTAATATCCATGAAACCATCAAGATTATGATTATATCCATCATCCCTAGACGTTTCTTCCTACCGCTTTGTATTCCCTTTCTTACCCTCCTCCTGTATACATACCCTCCCATCCCCACTTAACTACTGATTTGCTGTCTCTATAAATTAGATTGCATTTTTAAGAATTTTATATAAATACTATAATCATGTGGTCTCTTTTTTGGCTTCTATCTGTATAATTATTGAAATTCATTAATCTTTTATATATCAGCAGTTATTTTATTGATGAGTATTCATTGTATGGATATATCATGATCTGTTTATTTACTGATAGACATTTGAATTGTTTCCAGTTTTTGACTACTACAGATAAAGCTGTTACGAACATTTTGTGTGGAAGTCTTTGTGTGGACAGATGCTTTTTCTTTTCTTTTGGGTAAATACCTAGGTGGAATGACTGGGTCACATGACAGGTTTTCCAGAGTAGTTGTATTATTTTACATTCACATCAACGGTGTGTGAGCGTTCTAGTTTTCTACCTCCTCACTAACACTTGGTGTGGCCAGCGATTTTCATTTTAGCCACTCTAAAATTACTGTTAGTTCATTGTGATTCTAATTTGCATTTCCCTAATGGCTTTTTAAAATTTTGAGACAGGGTCTCACTCTGTCACCCAGGCTGCAGTGGTGTGATCTCGGCTCACTGCAGCCTCTGCCTGCAAGGCTCAGGTGATTCTCCTACTACAGCCTCCCAAATCGCTGGGACCACAGGCTTGTGTCACCACACCTGGCTAATTTTTTTGTACTTTTTGTAATGGTGGGATTTTGCCATGTTGCCCAGGTTAATCTTGAACTTTTGGTCTCAAACGATCCTCCTGCCTTGGCCTTCCAAAATGCTGGGGTTACAGGCGTGAGCCACTGCACCTGGCTCTAATGACTTATGTCGCATGTCTTTTCATATGTTTGCCATCCTTATATCTTCTTTGATGAAGTGTCCAAATCTTTGCCATTGAAAAATAATTGTTTTCTTATTGTTGAATTTTGAGAGGTGTTGTGTTTGTGTTTCTGATATATGCTTTTGCAAATATTTTCTCCCTAGGTTGTGCCTTCTCTCTTTTTATTATTAACAGTGTATTTCTTATTTATTTATTTTTAATTAATTAATTTTTTTTTTGAGACCGAGTCTCACTTTGTCTCCCAGGCTGGAGTGCAATGGCGTGACCTTAACTCACTGTAGCCTCCGCCTCCCGGGTTCAAGTGATTGTCCTGCCTCAGACTCCTGAGTAGCCTGGGAACAGGTGCCCGCAACCACACCTGGCTAATTTTTGTATTTTTAGATGAGACAGTGTTTCGCCATGTTGGCCAGGCTGGTCTTGAACTTCTGACCTCAAGTGATCTGCCCTTGCTGGGATTATAGGTGTGAGCCACCACAACCGGCCTTAACAGTGTATTTCTTTTTTTTTTTTTTTTTTTTTTTTTTTGAGACAGAGTGTTACTCTGTCACCCAGGCTGGAGTGCAGTGGCATGATCTCAGCTCACTGCAAGCTCCGCCTCCTGGGGTCACACCATTCTCCTGCCTCAGCCTCCTGAGTAGGTGGGACTACAGGCGCCCGCTACCATGCCTCGCTAATTTTTTGTGGGTGTTTTTTTGTATTTTTAGTAGAGACAGTGTTTCATGGCATTAGCCAGGAGAGTCTCATGATCCCAAAGTGTTGGGATTACAGGCATGAGCCACCGCGCTGGTCAACAGTGTATTTCTAAGAACATAAATTCTTAATATTGATAAATTGTGTTTTTCCTGTTATATCTAAGAAATCTGTCTAATCCAAGACCACAGAGAAGTTCTGCTGTTTTCTTCTGGAGATTGTATAGTTTTAGGTTTTACATTTAAGTCTATGATTGATTTGGAGTTAATTTTTATATATGGTGTGAGGGATGGATGGAAAAATCACTCATGCTTGCTTCGGCAGCACATACGCTAAAATTGAAATGATACAGAGAAGATTAGCTTGGCCCCTGTGCAAGGATGACTTGCAGATTTTTGAAGCATTCTATATTTTTCAGGGAGTCTCAGGCCAAGGATGTCATCGAAGAGTACTTCAAATGCAGTAAATGAACAGATAAATCTTTGGCTCACACACACAAAAAATAAAAACACTCATATATATATCTATAGATATATATGAGTGTTATATAGGTATATTTATAGCTATATATATGAGTGATTTTTTTAAAAAGTTGCAGTACCATTTATTGAAAACCTATCCTTTCTTCACTGAATTGCCTTTGCACCTTACTGAAAATTAGTCAGCTATGCATGTGTGAGTCTCATTCTGAATTCTCTTCTATTTCATTGATCTGTTTGTCTAGTCTGATGCCAATACCACACTCTTATGTTGCGTTTTCAAACAAAATATAATATACCATGAAAGCTATATAGCACATAGAGACAGGAAATATAATAGTGGTTTCCAAGGGCTAGAGGGAGGGGAGGCGGGGGGGTTGCTTTTTAGTAAGTTCAGAGTTTCAGCTTTGTAAGATGACAGGAGTTGGGTGGGTAGATGTTAGAGTGGCAGCACAGCAATGTACAATGTGAATACTTAATACCACAGAAATATATACCTAAAAATTGTTCAGATAGTAAATTTTATATGTATTTTACCACTGTTTTGAAAAAATAGTTTGAACCCAAAGCTGTCTTTGGTGTTTTTTTGTTTGTTTGTTTTGTTTTGTTTTTGAGAGGTGGGATCTTGCTATGGTCTTTTTTGTTTTGTGTGTCTCCCCCTCCCCCCGCAGAGATGAGGGTTTGATATATTTAGCCCAGGCCGGTCTCAAACTCCTGACCTCAAGCAGTCCTCCCACCTTGGCCTCCCAAAGTGCTGGGATTCCAGGCATGAGCCACTGGTAGCAGCCTTACCACCTTTTTTTTTTTTTTTTTTTGAGATGGAGTCTTGCTCTGTCGTCCAGGCTGGAGAGCACTGGTGTAATCTCAGCTCACTGCAGCCTCCACATCCTGGGTTCAAGTGATTATACTGCCTCAACTTCCTGAGTAGTTGGGACTACAGGCCTGTGCCGCCACACCCAGCTAATTTTTGTATTTTTAAGAGAGACACGGTTTCGCAGTGTTGGCCAGGCTGGTCTCGAACTTCTGACTTCAGGTGATCCACCAGCCTGGGCCTCCCAAAGTGCTGGTATTACAGGCGCGAGCCACCCTACCCAGCCTTTACCACCATATTTTAAAGAGCTATTTTGTAGGATGCCGGTACAAAACGGGTAGTCAATTTCAGTTGACTGATTTCAGAAAATGAGACTCAGAGAGGTTATCTGGTAATTGATGGGGCAGAGATTTGAAACTGTAGCCAGAATGCCTGTTATTTCCCTCTGTTGTTACACAACTACCTCAGAATTGTAATGCTTTTACCCAGCATGATAAAGTTTGAACTTTACAATCTCCAGACTTAAGAAGTATTGTAAATCAGTCCTTTTAGTAATAATGGCTCGCTAATGCAGAAATGGAGGATAGTTTGAATTTATCCTCCCCATCCCCGGCCCCCATCGTCTTCCTTTTGCATGCTCATCCACTTCAGTTTCTTGAAAATTTCTAATCTAAAATCTCTAGACTTAAAGTTAACTCTTTTTTTTTTGGTACTTTTATTGTGGGAAAGTATACATAACATAGAATTTGCCATCTTAACCATTTTTGAGTGTACAACTTAGTGGCATTAAGTACATTCACATTGTTGTGCAACCATTACCTCCATCTATCTCCAGAACTTTGTCATCTTCCCAAAGTGAAACTATGTACCCATTAAATACTAACTCCCCATTCCCTTTTTTCTTCACCTTCTGGCAACCATCATTCTACCATCTGTCTCTATGAATTTGACTATTCCTAGGTACCTCATATAAGTAAAATTGTACAGTATTTGTCTTGTTGTGACTGCCAAATTTCACTTAATATAGTGTCCTCAAGATACATCATGT
Organism: Papio anubis; assembly: GCF_008728515.1. Taxonomy (NCBI): domain Eukaryota; kingdom Metazoa; phylum Chordata; class Mammalia; order Primates; family Cercopithecidae; genus Papio; species Papio anubis. The sequence goes on from NC_044976.1 coordinate 38,445,718, forward strand.
TGTATCATGTGTCAGAATTTTCTTCCCCTTTAAGACTGAATGATACTTCATTTTATGGATATATCACTTTTGTTAATCTGTTCATGAACATTTGGGTTTCTTCCTCCTTTTGGCTATTGTAAATAATGCTGCTATGAACACATGTGTACAAATACCTCTTCAAGATCCTGCTGTCACTTCTTTGGGATATGTACACTGAAATGAAATTGTTGGATCATACAGTATTTCTGTTTAATTTTTGGAGGAACCACCATACCATTTTCCAAACCACTGCACCATTTTACTTTTCTATCAGCAATGCACAGAGTTTCCTGTTTCTCCATACCCTTGCTAACACTTGTTCTGTTCTTTACTTTTCTTTTTTTGAGACCGGGTCTTGCTCTGTCACCCAGGCTGGAGTGCAGTTGCACGATCTTCACTTATTGCAATCTCTGCCTCCCGGAATCAAGCGATTCCTCTGCCTCAGCCTCCTGAGTGGCTGGGATTACAGACGCCCACCACCATTTCTGGCTAATTTTTTTTTTTTTTTCAGTAGAGACAGGGTTTCACCATGTTGGCCAGACTGGTCTCGAGCTCCTGACCGCAAGTGATCAACCTGCTTTGGCTTCCCAAAGTGCTGGGATTACAGGTGTGAGCCACTCGGCCTGACCTCTTTTATTTTAGATAATAGTCATCCTAATGGGTGTGAAGTCGTATCTCATGGTTTTGATTTGGATTTCCCTAATTAGTGGTGTTTCACATCTTTTCATGTGCTTATTGACCATTTGTACATCTTCCTTGGCGAAATGTCTTTTCAAGTCTTCTGCCCAATTTTTAATTGGCTTGTTTTTTGTTGTTGAGTTTCAGGAGGTCTTTATGTGTTTAGATATTAATCCATCGACAGATATATGATTTGCTGTATTTTCTTCCATTTTACGGGTTGCCTTTTTACTCTCTTGAGAGTGTCCTTTGATGCACAGAAGTTTTAATTTTGATGAAGTCCAGTTTATCTATTTTTACTTGTGTTGCTTGTGCTTTTGGTGTCATAGTCAAGAAATAATTGCCAAATCCAATGTAATGAAGCTATTTATCTATGTTTTCTCCTAAAGTTTTATCATTTTAGTTCATATGTTTAGATCTTTGATCCATTTCAAGTTTATGTAAATGGTGTAAGGTAAGGTCCAGCTTCAGTCTATTGCATATGAATATTTGGTTTTCCTAACATTGTTGAATGAAAAGGCTGTCTTCACCCGGGTGCAGTGGCTCACGCCTGTAATCCCAGCACTTTGGGAGGCCAAGGCAGATGGATTACTTGAGATCAGGCGTTTGAGACCAACCTGACCAATATGGCGAAACCTCATGTCTACTAAAAATACAAAAATTAGCCAGGTGTGGTGGCTTGTGCCTGTAGTCCCAGGTACTTGGGAGAATGAGACAGGAGAATCGCTTAAACCTGGGAAGTGGAGGTTGCGTTGAGCCGAGATGGCACCACTGCGCACTCCAGCCTGACCAGCAGTGCAAGACTCCATCTGAAAAGAAAAGCGAAGTGAAGCACACTGTCTTTTTCCCATTGAATGGTCTTGGCACCCTAGGTGAAAATCATTTTCATTTGACCACATATACAAGGATTTATTCCTGGATTTATTTCTTGGCTTTCTATTAGATTGCATTGGTCTATGTGTCTTTTATGGATTACTCTGCAGTAATTAGGTGTTTAGATTATTAAAGGAATATATGAAAAATTTTCTTGAACTGCCACAGTGATGAAAAGAATGTAAATTGAATAAAGTATTGTATTTCTTCTAGTAAGCTGATCCTCAAAAGTTATATTACAATTATAATATCTAATAATTGTTACAGCTTCTCAGTCTGTCACCTTTTAACACCAATAATAGGAATGTACATTGGAACAAATTTTCCGGAGCAGAATTTGACACTATGTAAAGCCTTAAAAATTATGCACCCAGCAATTCCATTTATAGGACATTATTATAAGAACATTGTCATGGATACATGAGAGAAATTAGATATAGGGGTGCTCATTTTAGTGTTTAGGGGTGTTCATCCATTATATATAATACTGCAAAGTTAGAAGCCATTATGTCCATAAATAATTGGGTAATAAAATATACTCACACAAAGTTGTGCAACCATAAAAACACTGACATTGAAGAAAACTTTACAACAAATGGAAAGACATATAGCATGATTCTATTAAAATATTTGGTTTAGGCATTAAAAAAACCCTCAAGCAGCCGGCATGGTGGCTTATGCCTGTAATCCCAGCACTTTGGGAGGCTAAGGCAGGAGAATCGCTTGAACCCGGGAGGCGGAGGTTGCAGTGATCACGAGGTCAAGAGAGCGAGACCATCCTGGCCAACATGGTGAAACCCCTTCTCTACTAAAAATACAAAAAAATTAGCCAGGCATGGTGGTGGGCACCTTTAATCCCAGCTACTCAGGAGGCTGAGGCAGGAGAATCGCTTGAACCTGGGAGGCGGAGGTTGCAGTGAGCGCAGATCATGCCCCTGCACTCCAGCCTGGTGACAGAGGGAGACTCCGTCTCCAAAAAAATAATAAAAAAAACCCCTCAAGCTTAATGTATTGCCTGTTAATAGTGGTCTGTTTCTGGATAGTGGTATTATGGGTTATTAAATTTTTATTTTTGCATATGTATTTAACAATGCTATGTTATTTTTATGACAGAACAGCAAAAGGCATTTTTAAAAATTAAAAATGAAATGAAACTAGAAAGCATAGTTAAATCCTGTGGCAGAATTGGTATCTAAAAATAATCTTAGTAGGCTGAGATTGATGGACTGAATCCGGTGAAATTTAATCAGGATGGATGAAAAAAAGTATAGCTAGATAGAGTAAAAGTCATATCTCTGGCTTTAAAAAAACCCACCTATAACCAATATAGAAAATGAGGCAGGGGGCATAGTAGCAGCATATGTTAAAGACTTAGGGGGTTTAATTTACTCTAGCCACTTAACTTCCTGGTTGTAAGCAGCCAGCTGTTCTCTCTCCATTTCATTTCATCTCACTCTCAGCTTAGTCTCTTGATGGGAAACCTCCATCAAGAGGTGCATCCTCATTACTGACATTTAAGTCTTCACCATTTACTCCCATCTGTTCTAGTGATCTAGTTGTCTATTCATCTTTTCTGACTTCTTTAAAGTTCTCTCTTTGGAGTCCTCCTGTTCCCGTCACTGTTGCTCATACTTCAGAGATCCATCTCAAGTGCTGCCCTCTCCTGGAAGTCTATCTCTTGTAGTGCAGTCACATTTTACTGAAATGTATAATTTCCTGGGAGTTTCACAAGTGGAGAAATTTAAATCAAGGTTTCTTGCTTTATGTGCAAAATTTGAAATAATTCAAACCCCTCTCTATTAGAAAACATGTAACTTCCTATTGCCATAGGACATACAGCTTTGAAAATGAACACTAGCTATCTTTTGTCAGTTTTTTTGTGACCCACCAGCATTCTGAAGTACAGGATATCTGTCAGTGCCATTGCTTGAAAACATTCCCCAGAAGCAGTCACTTTAAAATGGAAGTTAGATGTTGTAAACTCGGGAAGAAGGCCAAATGATGACCATGACACAACTTGCTGCAAAATATTAAAGCTGATGCTGGGGGGTGAGGGGGCAGAATTTAAAAGCACACTTAAAATAGTTGAATTGTGAAAAGGCATAAAGAAAGCATGGTGATTAAGTGTGGGCTGAGGAGCCAGATGGCTCTAGTTCAAATCCTGAATCCAACACTTACCTATTGGATGACTTTGGCCAAATAATTCAATCTGTTTCCTCATTAAGGAAAAAAAAAATCCCCAAAAGACAACTTGACAGTGGCTCCTTATTTTTAAAATGGGCTGATAATAAATCACCTAGCTCATGGAGTTGTGCGTATTAAATAAGTTTAGTGGCCTGTAAAGCTCTTAGGAAGTGCCTAATCCATACTATGTGCTCAGTAAATATAACTGTATTTGTTTCATTAGGAAAGTTAATCCTGAACTATGTGAGATTTAAATTGGAATGTATTCTTTACATTAAATGTGACCATCCTGAAAGAAATTCTCCTTTCTTGATAGTTTCAGAGAATAGTCAGAATGCTGCCAAGCTCCTTGAAACCATGTAGTGAGAAATATAGATAGAATTGAGGGTGAGGGGAGATTTTTTTTTGCTTTGAAAATGTAGTTATGCTTATTAAAGAAAATTTGAGAAGTTTAGAAAAGTATAAAGGTGACAAAAATTACTCATATTCCTGCTACCTCAGTGCTAACCATGTAAGCATTTTAGTTAATTTCTTCTAGTCATTTTCCCCTTGGACATTAATGTTTTCAGTGTACAGACATACTGTGATATAACACATTTACAGAACTAGAGGTTATTTAGCCTGGAGAAGTGAGCCAATGTAGTAGTCTAGATGAGGGATATTGGGGACCTGGTTTAGGTGAATGGCTACAGAGATAAAGCATAGGGACAGGAGACAAATGTATTTCTGAGATAGAATCAACAAACTTTAGTGTGGTGGTTTCAAAGATAGTTTTTTAGCTCTGGCTCCTGAAAGAGGCAGATGGAACATAGGAGGAAGAGCATATTTGCTGGGGAAGATGTTTGGTTTTGGACATGCTGAGTTTGAGATTTGAATAGGACATCTAGATGGAAATACGTAATAGGCAGTTGAGGTATATAGCAAGGACTTGAGGGAGTAATTTGAGGGTAATCTGCTTGGGATGTGAATGAGAGCACCTCAATAAGAAAGTTTAGAATAGTCAAATATGGTGTCTAAGTGAGCTAATTTTTTACATATATATCTGACCTCTTAGTATATATCATAGCCTTTCAAGGGCAGGAATAGAGTCTCCATCCTTACTTTCCAGCACAGTACTGCTACAAAATAGTAGGTATTTGTGGAATAAGTGAATATACTGAAACAAAAGAGAGAGACCATTAATTTGGTCACTGTAGAATGAACTTTAGGAGGTCATCTTTGTCATTTATTGCCCCTTTTCTCCAATTGTGATTTCAGTTCCTAAAGAAAAATAAGAGACCATGGCTAGGTACAGTGGCTCACACCTGTAATCCCAGCACTTTGAGAGGCCAAGGTGGGAGGATCACTTGAGGCCCAGGAATTTGAGACCAGACTGGTCAACAAAGAGATCCTGTCCCTACAAAAAAATTTTTTTTTAATTGGCTGGGCATGGTGATGCTCTTCTCCAGTCCTAGCTAATCAGGAGGTTGAGGTGATTGGGAGAGAGAATCACTTGAGCCTAGGAGTTTGAGGTTACGGTGAGCTGTGATTGTACCACTGAATGCTGGCTGGGTTCAAGCAATTCTCCAGCCTCAGCTTCCCAAGTAGCTGGGACTACAGGCATGTGCCACCACACCTGGCTAATTTTTGTATTTTTAGTAGAGATGGGGTTTCACCATGTTTACCAGGCTGGTCCCAACTCCTGATCTCAAGTGATCCACCTGCCTCGGCCTCCCAAAATGCTGGGATTACAGGCGGGAGCCACCTCACCTAGTCCAGTTTTTTAAATGCAAGATTGGGTTGAAAGGATTACAGCCATCCAAATAAAAGGATGGCTGTAATCCTTTCAACCCAATCTTGCATTAAAAAAAAAGAAAGGCCAGGCGCGGTGGCTCAAGCCCGTAATCCCAGCACTTTGGGAGGCCGGTACAGGCGGATCACAGGTCAGAGAGATCGAGACCATCCTGGCTAACACGTGAAACCCTCGGGCTCTACCAGCATGCAAAACTAGCTGGCGAGGCGGCTTGTAGTCCCAGCACCAGGAGGCTGAGGCAGGAGAATGATGTGAACTCGGGAGGCGAGTGCCTGCAGGTTTCGAGATCCGCCACTGCACTCCAGCCCCGCATAGAGCGGTGACTCCGCCTCAAAAAAAAAAAAAAACAAAAAAAAAACTGGGCGCGGTGGCTCACGCCTGTAATCCCAGCACTTTGGGAGGCTAAGGCGGGTGGATCACGAGGTCAGGAGATTGAGACCATCCTGGCTAACACAGTGAAACCCCGTCTCTACTAAAAATACCAAAAAAAAAAAAAAAAAAAAAAAAAATTAGCCAGGCTTGGTGGCGGGCGCCTGTAGTCCCAGCTACTTGGGAGGCTGAGGCAGGAGAATGATGTGAACTCGGGAGGTGGAGCTTGCAATGAGCCCAAGATCGCACCACTGCACTCCAGCCTGGGCCGACAGAGCAAGATACCGACTCAAAAAAAAGCAAAAAAAAAAACCAAAAAAACAAAGGCTGGGTGTGAGGTGGCTCTTGCCTGTAGTTACCCCAGCATTTTGGGAGGCCAAGGCAGGCGGGTCACTTGAGGTCAAGAGTTCGAGACCAGCCTGGCCAACATGGTGAACCCCGTCTCTACTAAAAACAGAAAAATTAACCAGAGTTGGTGACCCACAGTTCTAATCCCAGCTACTTGGGAGCCTGAGGTGGAAGGATCCGCTTGAATCTGGGAGGTGAAAGTTGCAGTGAGCCGAGATTGCGCCACTGCACCCCAACCTGGGCAACAGAGTGAGACTTCATTTAAAAAAAAAAAAAAAAAAAAAAAAAAAGCCTGGCCAGCCACAGTGGTTCATGCTTGTAGTCCCAGCTACTTGGGAGGGTGAAGTGGGAGGATCACCAGCAGTGATATAGTGAGACTCTATCTCAAAAAAATTAAAAAATAAAAAAAAGGGTGATAATGAAGATTGATTATTCCAGCCCTTCTTCACATACCCAGAGTATGCTTATAATGGGTACAAGAGATCTCACTACTTAATTTGAACCAACACATGAGGGGGTAAAGATTTAGGAATATAAAAAGTGTAAATTAGTATAGAGCAAACTGGAAGTTCCTCAAGAGTATTGAATCTTTGAAATTGTGTAACTTCTATAAGTCCTAGTGGAATGTCTGTCAGAAGCTATTAGATTGGTGGCAAGAGCATTCTAAGTGGACAGGTGGATTGTGGAAAGACTAACCCCATCTGTATGCACTCTGTCCTTCTCTTTGCATATTTTAGTTAGCAGTTGGTTAATTTGCATGTGTGGTTTTAGCCATCATGTTGTATTGACTCATTCTGAAAGCTCTGTGAGGATAGGCCACATGTCTGCCCGCCCCCACCGCATCTAGCACTTCATGTGTGATAATCTATTGAAAAATATTTGTCAAATGAATAAAATGGTGAATGTATTCAGCAGACATTTAGTGAGACTTGAGAATGTCCTGTGGGGGTGGTAGTGGGTAGAGGAGTGGTAGGGCTATAAAGATTGATAAGACATAATGTCTGACTTTAAGGAACATAAAATCTGGCACTAAATACAAATTTTTGAAACTCCTTAATTCTTAGAATAGCCAATGCAGACAGTAAGTAACTTATTGACCTAAACCAGAATTTTTTTGTAACATAGATTTTAATGATTATTATTATTTATTTATTTTTTTTGAGACAGAGTCTCACTCTGTCGCCAGACTGGAGTGCAGTGGCGCGATCTTGGCTCACTGCCTCACTGCAACCTCCGCCTCCCAGGTTCAAGTGATTCTCCTGCCTCAGCCTCCCAAGTAGCTAGGACTACAAGTGCACACCACCACGCCCAGCTAATTTTTGTATTTTTAGAGACGGGGTTTCACCCATGTTGGCCAGGATGGTCTCGATCTCTTGACTTCGTGATCCACCCTCCTGGGCCTCCCAAAGTGCTGGGATTGCAAGCGTAAGCCACAGTGCCTGGCTGATTTTAATAAATTTCTTAAGGGAGATTAGGTGAAATCTTATTATATAACAGACACCCATTCTGCATTCTCTCTCTACTAATTCAGCTGGGAAGCAGGATTGCTTAGGAGTCAGTTTATAATGCTACTCAGTTTTTTTATTTTATTAAAATTAGGGATTTGATTAAGTGATGACATGATGCTCTTCTGAAATTACAGAAGCGCATTTATCTAAAGTGACTGTGACAAAGTAGCAAGACACTTAATTGAGTAGGTGGGTATACTAAAAATAGCTCAACTGACTATAGTGATTCAGGTATGCAAAGATCAGATAATGCAATATATTAAGAGAACTTCTACTGTATATGGTATAATGGTCTAAGGTATATTTCCTTGTAAGTTGTTTCTCTCTTTTTTTAATTTTAAAGTAATCAAGATGATGCTAACAGTCAGTTACCAGAACTCATACAGGGGCCATTCGTGTGGAAACTAAAGCTGCAGAAAATCCAGCAGAATCCTGCGCTGCTGTTGTAGCTATTTGTAGTTCTTCAGGCAGAAAAATCAAAGACAGGAAGTTAGGAATCTTTGAAGACATTATTCTGGGGTAATGAATTCAGATAAGATGTATTTCACTCAAGTTAAAGCTGCCTTCTGAAAATAAGACTTGCCTATTGAAGTATCCCCAACCAAAAGCCTATTAGGAACTCCCTAGCCCTGTCAGACAGAATGTGTATTCCAGGGAGAAGGTTGTATCCTGCTTATGTTAGGCTATAATACATACTTCAGGTCTTAACTAGATATACCAATTAAGCATAGGCAAAACCTAATCAGTTGTCAGAAGGAAGATATATATGAACAAGAGAGAAAACAACTCCATGGAACTCAGAAGGAGAGTCCCCAAACATGAATTTGGCAGTGGTTTTTCAACACTGTCCAGGGAGAACATAAGCCAGCTTTCCACCATCATTTGGACAAATTCTTAGTGATAGGACACACATAATTTATCAGGCTTTATTTTGGTTTCATTTTCTTTTGGTTTAGATTCCATACTTGCCAGATAACTTCTCAGATGCCACAGTATGAGGAATAGGGTACCCTGTGTGGTAAGAGGACTATTCCCCCCATTGTAACCAGATAAACTGGCGTTGGCCTGTATGTTAATATTTTTCATAAACTTTATAAAAAATAAATATGTATTTTGTTGAGGATACAGGGCTAGTGAAAAATAAAAATACCAATATAACATTAACCTTTTACAAATTAGTTAGCATAAATTAGCCCTTGGAAGCCTAATCAATTCCATATGTACAGAAAAAAAAAAGGATTTTATGGGACTGTAGAACTGAGAGTCATACTCAGGAATAATTCATCTCTTGTTGTAGAAGGCAGGGATCATAGTCTTATTCTTATGTATCCAGTGCTTGGCACATGGTTGAAAACGCATTGAATTTTAGAGATGGCAACTCCAGAACTATAGTGAGAACAACTAGACATTTTATGGCTCTACTCTTAGAATTATTCTGACATCAAAAGAGTAGTTATGCCATTTCTTTAACTTAGCAGAAATAATTCATTAAGTGATGAAAATAGAATCTTCTAAACAAACCAGAGCCTTAAAAGGCAAATAAAAGGTATATGCATCTATTAGGAAAAAAATGGGAGAGCTATATGGTGCGTTTGAGGACAATCTGTTTCATTATTTTTGTTTGTAAATAATTTTTAATTTTATTTTGTAGACCTTATTGCAATATGCAAGCAACAAGAATGCGTCAGAACATATTGTGTATCTTCTGGAGGTATATCGACTTGCCATCCAAAGCTTTGCCAGTGCACGTCCATACTTAACTACTGAATGTGAAGATGTCCTCTTAGTGCTTGGCAGATTAGTACTGTAAGTTTAAGAACTTAAATCACTCTTAAAATTGAGTACCATTGGTCGTATTGTTTGCCTGGTTTCTCTTTACAGTGGCATCACATTTATTTTTCAGAGCACCATTAGAGTCATACCATTGAATGAAATTTCCTTTGTACTCACGTTGCCAGGAGATACAGTCCAAGTGAAGCTCCAGCCAAGCAACATCATCTTTAACTTGCCTCTAGAGTCTCTTTTCCTATTCAGGCTTGGAATCTGAGAATGATATATTTCTGTCCCTTAGGTATAGATTGATTTAAATGACAATACCTGGAAACTGGTAGTCTTTGAAGAACATCTTGGCAAAAACAACATGAAATTCTGCAATTTGATTATATTTGAACTAAGAATAATTTTATTAGCAAAAAATATCAGGGTACAGTATAAGATTACCATCCTAAGAAAGAGATCATGATTTAGGGTGGGCATGGTGGCACACGCCTGTAATCCCAGCACTTTGGGAGGAGGCTGAGGCATGAGAATCGCTTGAACCTGGGAGGTGGAGCTTGCAGTGAGCCAAGATGGTGCCACTGCACTCCAGCCTGGGTGAGGGAGTGAGACTGTCTCAAAAAAACAAAACAAAACAAAACAAAACATGATTTAGCTGTTGTTTTAATATTTAACTGCATAGTAGTAGACAAAATTACATCTTTATTGTAATTTTCATCTGCAAATTGAAAAGATACAACAGCTATTCAGTTTTAGCTGGGCATCACCTTGTTCAATTTATAGACTGTTTAGTGAGATGACTTCTAGTCTAGATGGTTTATTTTTTTTTTTTTTCTAGCTTCACCTGTTTTGCTTCCTATTCTCCAATGGCCCTGTATGGAAGACCAGCATTCCTGGTTTTATGATCCTATTTTTCCTTCTACCAAGTCTTAGTTTCTGTTTTACCTTTTGTAATCTCTAAGGGGTAAAGGATAATTCTGCAGGGTTTTAGAGAGGTGTTGATTCCTTGGTATTTTGAGTTGATCATTATTCAAGTTGTGCATTTCTTTTCTCAAAAAAAATCTTCCTGTTATTTCTTTTCTGTGTCTTCTGGATAATAGTTAGAAAAAGGAAACTCTTATGCTTGGTTTTTTCAGAGGTAAGGAAACGACTTTGCCAGTCTTCCTGTTTCCTCTGCAAGTGACAGAAACCTATAGATAACAGTTACATATATTTATCATTTTGTCAGCTGAATTGACAGTAGTATGAGCTCCCATTTTTGTCTACTGGAATTAGAATTGTCCTATACGGGTGCCTCTTCACACCCAAATAAACAAAATAAAACTGCTTGGAATGTGATTTCTAAAGAGCTTATTATATTCTTACCAAATGTACTAAAGCAACAATGTAAATATAAAGCCTTGTGGTCTTTCTTTTTTCCTCCTTTTTAGATTGAACAGTCAGTATAACAACTCTGAAGAAAATTTTGAAGAGTAAAAACATTTAAAATAGTCTAAACAAATGTAAAATAGATTTTTAGTATTGCTGTCATACTCTAATTATTACTGTAACCACCTTTATATACTTACTCATTTTTATTGTAGGAGTTGTTTTGAATTACTGCTTTCAGTATCTGAAAGTGAACTGCCTTGTGAAGTCTGGTTACCATTCCTTCAGTCTCTGCAGGTGAGTTGATTTTAACTCAGAAAAATTTTCTGTATCCAAGACACCTGATTAATTACTCCTAGCAAACTAAAATTAAAACCTTAGAACAAAAACAAAACTTATTATATATTGGTATTAAGTTCATCAAATGACAAAAAGGCCCGTCACTTGAAGGGGATGTATTAAAAATGGTTTTTTTTCATTTGGTTTTGTTTGCCTCGACATAGTTAGAAATCAACAGAAAAGTTTCATTATTCAAACAAAGTTTACACAGCATAAAGCTATCAAAATCATACACGATTATTAAGGAACAATATTTGGATCCTTCGTAGCATACTTATTGGTAACCTTCAATGTACAAAACACTATTTCATTACATCTAAGGTTCACCTTTTTCTTCCTAACACCTTAAGAATTGTACCCGGCTGGGTGTGGTGGCTCATGACTGTAATCCCAACACTTTGTGAGGCCAAGGCAGGCGGATCACTTGAGGTCAGGAGTTTGCAACCAGTCTGGCCAACATGCTGAAACCCTGTCTCTACTAGAAAATACAAATATTAGCCAGGCATGGTGATGGGCGCCTGTAATCCCAGCTACTTGGGAGGCTGAGGCAGGAGAATCACTTGAACCCAGGAGGCAGAGGTTGCAGTGAGCCAAGATCGCGCCGGTGCACTCCAGCCTGAGCAACAAAGTGAGACTCCATCTCAAAAAAAAAAAAAAAAAAAAGCATAATAAATAATAGACCGGGCATGGTCTATGGACTGTAGTCCCAGCCACTCAGGAGGCTGAGGCAAGAGAATCTCTTGAGCCCAGAAGTCGGAGGCTGCAGTGAGATACGATCACATCACTGCACTCCAGCCTGGGTGACAGGGCTCATCTCTAAAATAATAGGACTCATCTCTAAAAATAAATGCATTCTGTCATTCATTTATTGATCACTAATTATGTACCAATCACTGCTTTATACTACATGTTACTTGTTTTATATCTTCTAATCAAATTACAAACCTTATAGTGTGAGGATTATTTGAATCTCCATTTACAAATGGGGAGACAGGTGAAGAGAGGTTAATTAGCTTGGCCAAAGTTACACACAGATTTCAAACCCTGAGCTTACTTTGTTAACCACTTCCTCGAGGACACAGCTTAGACCTGTTGTAGCAGCTTAGACCTGTTTCATGTAGGCACAAATAAAGACATGCATATTAACAGACACACTTCATTATCTGAACATTTCTTTCCTCTGGAATGCGTAACCCAAAATGAAATGATATAATGTTCTCTTTAGTGAGAAGAGGATTCTTTGTCATGTTCTTGGCCTATTTAAATCCCTGTAATGCAGTCCTAATATCTCACATATCTGTACAGCTGCTAAAATCATCTTTCATGCGTAGCACTTTGATTTTTGTCACTCTGTGTTCTGAAGCCTGCCAGTTGTTTTGTTCTGGCATATGGCATTCTAGAAGGGCAAATCCTAATTAGGACTATTACTACTATATTAATACTGTTCCAGTATCCCATATCTCAAATGCTTGGGAGTATTTTGGATTTTGGAATATTTGCATTATACTTAGTAGTTCAGCATCCCTAATCTGAAAATCCAAAATGCTCCAGTGAGCATTTCTTTTGAGCATCGTGTTGATGCTTAGAAAGTTTTGGATTTGGGGAACATTTTGGATTTCAGATTTTTGGATTAGGGATACTCATCCTCTATTCTTTTTAGAGAGAAATCTCTCACATTTCTTTATTCTTTTCTTAGATAGCTTGCTTGAATAAAATAGTTGCCTCTTTTTCCACTTTTCAGCTTAAAAGTGTGTAAGCTTTTTCAGGTTTATCAGATGTGTAGGATATATTTTTTAACATGTGTTCAGTAAATAAAAGTAGTAGGAGTACAAATAAATGTTAAGACATGATCCCTGTTGAAATCCAAAAGATAAAAAACCCTTAATTTTTCTTATTTTATATTATAAATGGACAAGGCAGCAAATGCAGATAGGGGAGACTTTATATCTTGTAGTTTTCACTTGAGTGAATACTAAACTATATTCTTAGGCCTGTGAACATTTTTGGCTTGTAGTTTCCAAAGAAATGTTGACATAAATGGAAGCTTACGTTGCTAGAGAATTTCAGCAGTTTAAAATAAGGGAAACAAGAATTTTAGAACATGGGAACAAGCTCATCATAATCAATAATCCTCAGTAGTAATAGAGGACAGTGAGACATATACGTCATCATTTATACTGAATTAATTTTCTGACTCCTTTTCCCTCACACTTGAACTTTAATGAACAAACTATTGGTAAATACATTTTGTTTGTTTGCTGAGCTAATAACTTAGATTTTAGAGTCACCTATCATTTAAATAGCAAGTTTTTAGACGAATTTAAGCAATTATTTAACAATTTGTGTCACTAATAGTCCTGTAATTCCTGTTAGAGGAATAGGCAGCTTGTGTGAATACTGCAGAATTCTTTAAAAGAAAGCAGCACTGGTGGCTTTAAAATAATTAAATCAACGGACACAGTGGCTCATGCCTTTATTCCCAACACTTTGGGAGTCTGAGGCAGGTGGATCACCTGAGGTCAGGAGTTCAAGACCAGCCTAGGCCAACGTGGCGAAACCTCGTCTCTACTGAAAATACAAAAATTAGCCAGGTGTGGTGGCAGGTGCCTGTAATCTCAGGTACTTGGGGGGTTTAGGTAGGAGAATCGCTTAAACCTGGGAGGCAGAGGTTGCAGTGAGCCGAAATCACGCTATTGCACTCCATCTTGGGCAAAAAGAGCGAAATTCTATCTCCAAAGGAAGCAAACAAACAAAAAAACAAAAACTCCAAATATCCAACAGTAATGCAAGGACCTATCTTGAATTGTTGTGATAATTTTACCAGGGAGGAATTCAGGAAAACATTTTAAAGGCACTCTTTTACTTAGTGAAAACATCCTAGTTATTTATTTGTTTATTTTTGAGACGGAGTCTTGTTCTGTCACCCAGGCTGGAGTGCAGTGGCACAATCATGGCTCACTGCAACCTCCGCCTCGCAGGCTCAAGTGATTCTCCTGCCTCAGCCTCCCGAATAGCTGGAACTATAGGCTGGCGCCACCACGCCTGGCTAATTTTTTGTATTTTTAGTAGAGACAGAGTTTTGTCATGTTGGCCACACTGGTCTTGAACTCCTGACCTCAGGTGATCCACCCACCTCGGCCTCCCAAAGTGCTAGGATCACAGGCATGAGCCACTGTGCCTGGCCCCATCCTAGTTTTTTTTTTTTTTTTTTTTTTTTTAAAAACAGCAACAGAGGCCGGACGCGGTGGCTCACGCCTGTAATCCCAGCACTTTGGGAGGCCGAGGCGGGTGGATCATGAGGTCAGGAGTTCAAGACCAGCCTGGCCAAGATGGTGAAACCCTGTCTCTACTAAAAATACAAAAATTAGCTGGGCGTGGTGGCAGATGCCTGTAATTCCAGCTACTCGGGAGGCTGAGGTAGGATAATTACTTGAACCCAGGGGGTGGAGGTTGCAGTGAGCCAAGATCACACCACTGCACTCCAGCCTGGGTGACAGAGTAAGATTCTGTCTTTAAAAAAAAAAAACTGCAACAGAATTTCACAAGGCTTTAAGGATAGTCTTTTTGTTTTTGGTTACTTATTTTTAGGAAATCCAAAGTATAGATTCTTTCAGTTCCTAGGTGTATCAGATATGTTGAAAAGGCAAAACTAATTTTTATATTGTTAACTTATTTTCTGGGTATGCTGTTCTTGTTCTAGGAGTCACATGATGCATTATTGGAATTTGGGAATAATAACCTACAAATATTGGTTCATGTTACCAAGGAAGGGGTGTGGAAAAACCCAGTTCTTCTTAAAATTCTGTCTCAACAGCCAGTGGAAACAGAGGAAGGTAAGTCTTAAGACTATATTGGATAAGGATTTAGTTCTGAGAAAGTTGGAATTGATTATGGGTTAAAATTTTGGGAATTTCACTTGTGTATATATCTAGTCTTTCTGCTTTGAGCAGTAAAAATTAACCATTAGCATTTAATGTTTTGCTTAAGTAAGGATTCTTGCATTGTTAGATCGTTTTTGCACTCATTTTTAAATTTTGCGTTGAGTAACAATGTTCATACAAAGTTCCTGAGATAGAAATGAATAATCTGCTGTAATCTTTGGTGTGTGGTAGAGCTTTGCTTATACTTTTCCTGTTGTTTTTTGTTTTTTGTTTGTTTTTTTTTTTTTTTTTAGACAGAGTTTTGCTCTGTCGCCCAGGCTGGAGTGCAGTGGCGGGATTTCGGCTCACTGCAACCTCCACCTCCTGGGTTCAAGCGATTCTCCTGCCTCAGCCTCCTGAGTAGCTGGGATTACAGGCGCGCGCCACCATGCCTGGCTAAGTTTTGTGTTTTTAGTAGAGATGGGGCTTCACCATGTTGGTCAGGTTGGTCTCGAACTCCTGACATTGTGATCCACCTGCCTTGGCCTCCCAAAGTGCTGGGATTATAGGCACAAGCCACCGTGCCCGGCCTGCTTATGTCTTTTTTATTGGCTGCAACAACCGAGG
This sequence comes from Papio anubis, assembly GCF_008728515.1. Lineage (NCBI taxonomy): Eukaryota > Metazoa > Chordata > Mammalia > Primates > Cercopithecidae > Papio > Papio anubis. Next base: position 38,461,461 of record NC_044976.1, read on the forward strand.
GCCGTGAAAAAAATTTCTTTTTTCTTCTATATATAGGAAATAATTGGAATTCATTGTTTTAGAGATGCAAAGAATGAAGTTTTGTTGTTTTTGTTTTGTTTTAATTTGAGACAAGGTTTCACTCTGCCACCCAGGCTGGAGTGGCACAATTATGGCTCACTGCAGTCTCTACCTTTCAGGCTCGAGCGATCCTCCTGCCTCTGCCTCACAAGTAACTGGGACTAAGGCATACGCCACTGTGCACAGTTACTTTTTCTATTTTTTGTGGATATGGGGGTCTTACTATGTTGCCTAGGCTGGTCTTGAACTCCTAAGCTCAAGAGATGCTTCTGCCTTAGCCTCCCAAAGTGCTGGGATTACAGGCATGAACCACCATACCCGGCCAGAATGAAATTTTTTATTTGCAAAATTGTCAGTTGAAGACCAGAAAAATTATGGATTTGAATTGATACTTGCATTTTAGGTACACAAAATATTTTGTTTGATATAGCCAACAATTGTAACTTCATTTCCGTCAAGTTAGTGGAAAGTTCAAAGGATTACACTCTGTTAAGTACATTTTTTGCTATAAAAACAGATTTTAGAATAATTATTACACATTTTGAGATATCTTTAGGTCTTAGAAGTAGCCATTTGATTGTTGATCCTTTAAAATATCCCAGTTAGCTTATCCATTCACCCAGCTTGAGCACCTACCATATACATGGTGTTTGGACCTCTCTGTATAGTGAGAAGATGGGCATAAAGGCATTTAGATTTTTTCTTGCTCCGTTTCCTCTTATCATTCTAGTGCTTACCAGTTGCACTGACAAGAAAAAAAAAGAATAAGGAAAAGAGCTGTTAAGTAGAAAAAGATTGGTATTTATTGTTTTCCGTTGAGGTCCTCAATAAACGGCATCCCTTTATAAATGTAGATAGATGGAGGCTAAAATAACACCTTTGTTATTGACAAAAGCTGTTAGAGCCAGGTAATTTCAGAAACATCCCAGAATTGGGCAGATTCCTATCCAGATAAGTCTTTGACTGGGGCGGAGGAGATTGCATGTTTTGTGCAGGCAGGCCCAAGCCCAAGAGGGAAAAAGGGTGGGGTTGAATTAAACATCCTTAGTGTATTTTCCCCTGATAATACTAATCAACTATGTCACCCCACCTCTGGAGTTAACAGTAATTAATCATTTTTAACATAGAAAAAACATCAGTAAATGGGGAGAAGCATTGCTTACCTAACATTCTTGGTATCTTGTCTATTCAGTAAATATTAATTAAGCACCCACTATCTTTAAGACGCTGAATAGGTACATGATAACCTCCATATCTAAGGAATTATGTTGAGGACCACAGTATAAGTGGGAGGTAACATGTAGCCTGCCTCCTTTCACAGTTGACCCTTAATCTAATTTTGGGTCAAAAGATTAAAAAGCTTTCTTTATATCTCTGCTGCCCCTGCAGGCCAGATATTTAACATATTTGATACCAAAAAGCAGTGATGTTCATATCACTGATTGTCTTCTGTAATAAGTGCCAATTGTTGATACTTTTACCTGACATTCATGTGACATGATTAGTAAAGACGCCATGGAAGAGCTGTTTTTCTTTTTTTTTTGAGATGGAGTTTCATTTTTGTTACCTAGGCTGGAGTGCAATGGCGCGATCTCAGCTCACCGCAACCTCCGCCTCGGGGTTTAAGCAATTCTCCTGCCTTAGCCTCCTGAATAGCTGGGATTACAGGCATGTGCCACCATGCCCAGCTAATTTTGTATTTTTAGTAGAGACGGGGTTTCTCCATATTGGTCAGGCTGATCTTGAACTCCTGACCTCAGGTGATCTGGCCTCAGCTTCCCAAAGTGCTGGAATTGCAGGCGTGAGCCACCGCACCCGGCCTCTTTTTTTTTTTTTTTGAGACGGAGTCTCGCTCTGTCGCCCAAGCTGGACTGCAGTGGCCGGATCTCAGCTCACTGCAAGCTCCACCTCCCAGGTTTATGCCATTCTCCTGCCTACAGGCACCCGCCACCTCGCCCGGCTAGTTTTTTGTATTTTTTAGTAGAGACGGGGTTTCACCGTGTTAGCCAGGATGGTCTCGATCTCCTGACCTTGTGATCTGCCCGTCTCGGCCTCCCAAAGTGCTGGGATTACAGGCTTGAGCCACCGCGCCCGGCCTTTTTTTTTTTTTTTCTAAAGACGAGTTTCGCTCTTGTTGCCCAGGCTAGAGTACAATGGCGTGATCCCGGCTCACTGCAACCTCCACCTCCTGGGTTCAAGTGATTCTCCTGCCTCAGCCTCCCAAGTAGCTGGGATTACAGGCATGTGCCACCACACCCGGCTAATTTTTTGTCTTTAGTAGAGATGAGTTTTCACCATGTTGGTCAGGCTGGTCTCGAACTCCTGACCGCAGATGATCCATCTGCCTCAGCCTCCCAAAGTGCTGTGATTACAGGTGTGCACCACCGTGCCTGGCAGAACTGTTTTTCAACTGGATCTTAAGTGTTACTCTTTTTACATAATGAAGTATATAGTATAAGATGAAGTGTCATGATGTCTGCACCTTTCTTTTAAATGGTTCTGAAAAAGAGAAGGCAAAGGAATATGGCAAACCAGTTCAATTGTTAAATTTGGATGGAAGGGAGGGTATAAAAACTAAAACAAATTTTTTTATAGAAATGTTTGAAGAAATGAGATACAGAAAAGATTATGATTGGGAGACATTGTTTTAAATATTGAAGCATATGGTAGATTTCCTTTCAATAAAGAAATTTAAAGATTGATATCTTCAAGTGATTTGTAAAATACAAGATTGAGCTATATGTTAAAATTGATTTAGCAGCAGTTTAACTATAGTTATAATTATTGAATAAAATAGCTTACTGCATGGAAAATAATAGCTGTAGTTTTCAGAGTGCCTGCTCTGTGTTGGGCACTGTATTTGTGCTTTCATATCTCATTTAATCCATGAAACAGGTGAGAGATTACACATACCCAAGACCACGTAGTTAAAATTGTGGAGGCAGAATTTGAGCCCAGATGAGATGACGTTAAAACATTTTTGATTGGAGAGTGATGACCCTTCGGTTGCTAAGTGCATGGTTTAATTAAACATCTGTAATATACAAGGCCTTGTGCACTAAGCTGTAGGGAATACAAAGGCTAATGAGACATGATATTTGTTCACAAATTGCTGACAGTGTAATAAAGGAGATATCAGAGACAATAGTAAGTACTATTGAACATTTACTCTATGTCTGGCCTTGTGGTGAGTCTTATCTGCATCTTTAGTATTTCTTTAATTTGTTCATCCATGTGAGATGGATATAACTAACCTTTTTACAGATGAAGAAACTTGAGTCTCAGAGAGGTCAGTTAATTTGTCCAAGGGTCTCACAGCTATGTGTCAGAATCAGGTTTCAACCTCAGATCAGTGATTCTAAAGCCTGAAATGTTAACCTTTGTACACTATAATCCCTTATCACTGTTCTTAGAGAAAACTAAATGTGGGGAAAGAAGTAAAATGCTGTGGGAATTTGTAAGGTGATAGGTTGTATAGGTAATACGCCTGTTATCAGGTACGTTGCTTCCTGTGGGATTTGCAGAATTGCTTACAACCTCATATGGCAGATAAATAGAGCAGAATCTGATGTTAGGCAGAATAGGATATAGGGGAGACATGACAGGAAATAATAGGCATGAATTAGATTGGAGATGATTAGAAAAGAATTGCTAGGACATAATAACTAAGTTGATTTCCTTGAGGAAAGGAAGTATCAAGGAAGGATAATGCCAAAATTTTATTGTTGTATAATTGAGAGAATATCATTGCTGAAAATAGAAGTAAGGAATAAGGAGCTATGTGAGTGAAGGGTATGATTGTGAGTTCATCTTGTGGAATTTAGTAACTGTTGGACGAAAATGGAAAGTCCAAGTGATTGTGACCTGTTTTCCCTCCATGCTTTTTGACCTTGGCTACATATTAGAGTATCTGTGGGATTTAAAACCAAAAAACATACATCCCAAGGTCCAGACTCCACTTGCTAAATCATAATCTCCAGAGTTGGAGCTCTGGAATCCAGAACTTTTTGAAGTGCTTTAGGAAATGGGCACTTACATATTGCTGATGGGAATATAAATTGGTTCAATTTTTGGAGACCAATTTGGCAGTATGAGTCAGTATTACAAGTGAACAGAGCCTTTAGCAATTCCGCATCTAGGAATTTGTTCTGTAGATTTATTCACATGTTTCAGATGACCTATATATAGGGTTGTAAGTCGCAGCATTATTGATGATTGACAGAGATTGGAAACAGCCTGCAAGTGTATCAGTAGGGGATTGGTTAAATATAGTACATCCATACCACTGAATGCTATTCAGTTGTTAAAAATAAGAAGGTAGCTCTAACTGTACAGATGATAGAGTAACCTGTATTATATATTAAGTGGCAAAAGAAAATGTTTTCCATACTCAGAATATTTCTGGAAGGATAAACAAGAAATTGGAAACTTGTTGTTTCTCAGGGTGGGAAACCAGAGCGCTGGGGTCAGGGTAGGAGGGAGAAAAACTTTAACTGTATAGCTTTTTGTGTCCTTTTGAAATCTGTGATTATATCTATATTTTTTTCTTTATTTTTTTTAAAGGATAATTTTACGATTGATTCTGATATATAGTTAAAATTGGGCCAGTCATTTATCCTTAGTATAAACCATTGCTACTCTAGACAGACAGACAGACACACACACACACACACACACACCCCATCTGGGAGCTTGTTAGAAAAGCAAAATTTCAGGTCCCAGACCTAATAAATCAGAATCTGCATTTTAATAAGCTCCCCAGGTGACCCAGAAGGCACTTTCAAGTCTGAGAGATACCGTGTTAGATTAACCACCTAAAGCAGTTTGTTTACTCACCACTTGGCTTGACATGCAATATTCTCACCTCTATTCTTTAAGTAATATTATGTAGTGATGTCACATTCTTGTTGGATATTTACTATTCGAAAATTGAGGGCTCATCCAGAGCACTGTTCAGTCAATGCCAAGTGCCTAATATTCAGTATGGCTCAGAAGTACGGAAGTACAGAAGTACTGAGCTTCAGTACTTCTGAAGCTTTCAGAGTAGCATTTTCCAAAGTGTGTACTGAACCAGGAACACATGTTTTACAGGTTACTAATATGTATAAAAGGGTTCTCTGGTCAAATCAGTTTGGGAAACATTGGGTTTTTAAATAAAAGTGAACAGTTTTCTTTATTGCAGGACTGTTCAGAGATTTGACCAAGGAATCCTTTTTTTTTCTAGGACTATCTCTCAGGTCTTTTGGTCGGTGGAACACACTTTGAGAAATGCCTGGTTTAGAGGAAAGAGCACCACTGGCTTTGGAATCCTTGGCAAGTTACCTAACTTCTGTGAATGTTAATTTTCCTAACCTTAGACTGGGGATAATAATACTTGCCTTGGTGGTGGTGTGAAGAATAAATGAAAGGTATATAAAAATATGCAGCTTAAAACTTGATGTCTCATAAGCATTCAGTTGATAGTTGTTAATATTACATAGGTTACTTGCTTCATTTCTTGCATTTATGCTTATAGTTCATTTCACTATTTCTTAATTTTCCTCTCATCTCTGTTAGATGAATATTGAGACCAGAATAAACTTCCCATTTATATAAACTAAATTTTTATTAACTAAAAATCAAATAAAAAGATCTGAAATGTTCATCTTAACAAATCTGACATGTTATGTGGTATGTTGTCAAACTGTTTTATTTTTCATTTTTTCTAGTCAATAAATTGATTGCACAAGAAGGACCTTCCTTTCTGCAAATGCGAATAAAACATTTGTTGAAATCTAACTGCATCCCCCAGGCTACTGCTTTATCAAAACTATGTGCAGAATCTAAAGAAATTTCAAATGTGTCATCTTTTCAGCAAGCGTATATCACATGTTTATGTTCTATGCTGCCTAATGAAGATGCTATTAAGGAGGTGAGTAAATAATTGTCATCATTCAAACTTGGTATTAATTTAATAGATTTATATATATATATATTGCATAGTTTATTTTTTCCTTTTAGAATGAAAACCAAGATTCATTTTTTTCAGGCTACCAAAATGTACGATTTTAATCGTATATTTAACTGCTCAACAGATAGAATGTAATATTTTAGAGTAGATTTGAAAAGTAGATAAGAATATACAGAGGGATGTTTACTTGTTTGGATGATGATTTGCTGTGAAATCTTTAAATGTGAAAGTTGTTTTTTCTTTTTAAAGTAATGATGTCTCCACGTTTGGGGAATGCAGAAGTTGTTTAATTGTGGCATCAAAGTATAAACTAAAGAAAATGGCACTTAATTTTAGCTTAAGTTGCTTTATACATTTAATTTTGTAAGCAGAAAAGTATAGGACTCTAGAGTCCATGACTACAACCTGGACAATTAAGTGGCCAAACTGGATACCATGGAAAATAAGGGTTGAGTCTTTTTTTTTTTTTTTTTTTTTGAGACAAGGTCTCATTCTATCACCCAGGCAGGAGTGCAGTGGTGCAATTTCGGCTCACTGCAACCTCTGCCTCCTGGGTTCAAGTGATTCTTGTGCCGCAGCCTCCCAAGTAGCTCAGACTACAGGCACGTGCCACCATGCCTGGCTAATTTTTGTACTTTTTAGTAGAGACAGGGTTTCGCCATGTTGGCCAAGCTGGTCTTGAACTCCTGACTTCAGCTGATCCACCTGCTGCAGCTTGTACTACTAAAAGTTCAAAAATTAGCCAGGCATGGTGGTGGGCACCTGTAATCCCAGCCACTTGGGAGGCTGAGGCAGGAAAATCGCTTGAACCCAGGAGGCGGAGGTTGCAGTGCATCGAGATCGTGCCACTGCACTCCAACCTGGGTGACAAGAGCGAGACCGTCTCAAAAAAAAAAAAAAAACCCAAAAAACATAAAACAGCTATTTTATCTATCAGATTGCATCCTTTAAAAAAAAAAAACCTGAATTATTGTTTTTCTTAAATTTGGAGTTAGACTTTTCTAATGGTTTTTGACATACAGAAAAAAACTAGAAATTTTTAAACTTTATTTCATCATCTACCTTTAATCTTCTTATCTGCCATTCAATTCTGACATGGATTCTTACTCTGAACTGAAATTTTTTATTAGGTGTAGGAGTCCCAAGGATCTGGTTTTATGCTGTGGTAATTTCTGAAACTTTCTTGTGGTATCTTACTCTCCAAATACCATTATCTATCTTTCTACCTTACTCCCTTTAATATACAGACTCTACCAGGATCAATCAAGATCTGTTGATCTTGTCCCCTTTTCATTCTCCCTTATCCCCCGATGTATTCACTTCCCTACTTAGCTCTGCTTTGTCATTGTCAGATCATCGTTATCACTCCCTTACGTGTACTCTCGGGTCCTCTGCTGGTCGGTCTCTCTTTTTTTTTTTTTTTTGACAGAGTCTTGCTCTGTTGCCCAAGCTGGAGTGTAGTGGTGCGATCTCGGCTCCTGGGTTCAAGCAATTCTCCTGCCTCAACCTCCTGAATAGCTGGGATTACAGTCGCCCACCACCTTGCCTGGCTAATTTTTTCGTATTTTTGTAGAGACGGGGTTTCACCATCTTGGCCAGGCTGGTCTCGAACTCCTGACCTCATGATCCACCTGCCTCAGCCTCCCAAAGTCCTGGAATTACAGGCGTGAGCCACTAGTCCTGGCCACTGGTCTCTCTCTTAATTGTACTTGTTTGACTACCAGTATCCTGATTATCCCTAAATCTTCACCTACTCTTTATGTGTTTACCTGCACTCATGGGGCCAAACTTACACGGAGAAAAATCTGCCAGCTAATTTTACTCCAGGCTAGAGTGTGGTGGCACAAACACTGCTGACTGCAGCCTCAAAATCCTGAGCTCAGGTGATCTTCCCACCTCAGCCCCTGGAGTAGCTAGGACCACAGAAACATGCCACCATGCCCGGCTAATTTTTTATTTTTTATTTTTTGAGAGACAGGGTCTTGCCATGTTGCCCAGGCTGGTCTCGAACCCCCAGGGTCAAACAATCTGCCCATCTCAGCCTCCCAAAGTGCTGGGATTATGTGTGAGCCACTGTGCCCAGCCTGTATTTCTTTATCCCATTCATTCTCCCACTCTTAGATAGTTGCATAGTTTTTTCTTACTCTTCAAAACTATACTATAACACTTTCTGCCCTGTTTCACTCTCTGTTGCTGAACTTAACTCCCTATTTCTCTGAAAAAAACGAAGCGCTGAGAAGATAAATAAGAGAATTTTCATAAGCTCTGTCTCTGAAACATCTTTTCATCTACCAGCATCTGTGAATGCTATAGATGAATCTTCTCTTCTGTTACTAGAGATAAATTATATCTGTTCTCCTAGCTAAGGCCAGCCTCCTTCACTTCTGTATTTCAATTGATGTTGTCTCCCTTAAGGATAATGCTACAGCAGTTCTCCTTTTCTCTATTACATCATCGATTTCCCCATCTCTGTTATAACCACCCCATTGGCATTTATGCTATTATTTATTCTGTCCTTTTTTTTTTTTTTTTTTTTTTTGAGACGGGGTCTCGCGCTGTGTCACCCAGGCTGGAGTGCAGTGGCGCAATCTCGGCTCACTGCAAGCTCCGCCTCCCAGGTTCACGCCATTCTCCTGCCTCAGCCTCCGAGTAGCTGGGACTACAGGCGCCTGCCACCACGCCCGGCTAGTTTTTTTTTTTTGTATTTTTAGTAGAGACGGGGTTTCACCATGTTAGCCAGGATGGTCTCGATCTCCTGACCTCGTGATCCACCCGCCTCGGCCTCCCAAAGTGCTGGGATTACAGGCTTGAGCCACCGCGCCCGGCCTATTCTGTCCTTAAAAAAGAGCCCTTCGTAGATCCAGAGGTGGTGGCTCATGCCTGTAATCCCAGCACTTTGGGAGGCCGAGGCAGCACTTTGGGAGGCCGAGGCACAAGAATTGCTTGAGCCCAGGAGGCAGAGACTGCAGTGAGCTGAGATGGCGCCAGTGCACTCCAGCCTGGGCAACAGAACAACAGAGCGCGACTCTGTCTTCAAAAAAATAAAATAAAATAAAAATAACGCTGCTTTAAATCCTGTTTCTACTTTTAGCTACTGCCCCATTTCCTTCTGGCTTTTTAAGCATAACTTCCTAACAAATTGTCTTAATTTACTATCGAACATTTTTCTTCTTCTTTCTTTCTTCTTTTTTTTGAGACGGAGTCTTGCTCTGTCACCCAGACTGGAGTGCAGTGGCACAATCTCAGCTCATTGCAAGCTCCGCCTCCTGGGTTCATGTCATTCTCCTGCCTCAGGCTCCCGAGTAGCTGGGACTATAGGCACCCGCCACCATGCCCGGCTAATTTTTTTTGTATTTTTAGTAGAGACAGGGTTTCACCGTGGTAGCCAGAATGGTCTCAATCTCCTGACCTCATGATCTGGCCCGCCTCGGCTTCCCAAGTGCTGGCATTACGGGCGCGAACCACAGCGCCTGGCCTATTCTTCTTTCAAGACATTCTAATATGACCTTTGCCCCGGCAGTATACCATATCACTAAATCTAATGATGACTTTCAGTTTTCTGGCTACCTCATTGATTACTCCTTCTCAGTTCTACTTTGCTGTCTAATGAGTACATGTTTCAGTACCCAACGACTCTGTCACTGGGTCTTCTCTTTTTACACTTAACTAGGCTTATTTCCTTCATCTTTGGCTTTAAGTACCATGTATGGTCTGAATCCCAAAAGTTTTCTCTCCAGCCCTGTTCCCTCCTCCAAACTCCAGACCCATATCCAATTGCCTAATTACCATCTCTACTTATAGAGCTAATATCTCAAATTTAACATGTCCATAACTAAGCTCTTGATATTCCTGATATGTGGACTTTGCTTTTATGAGGGTTTTTTTTAAGTCCTCACTATGTGTTTGGCACCTAGCTAAATGCTTTATATATTTTGCTACATTTAATCAGGACAGTAGCTCTGAGGTAGCTCCATTTTATTGATGAGGAAAGTCAGGCTCACATTAGGTTGTATGCTTCAAGGTTACAAAGCTAAAGTGGTTAAGCTGGGATTCAAACCTGAGTTTGGTGTACTACCAGTAATATTAAAGACATAGGATAAGGAATATTATTCTTGTTGGTATTTACCTTAGGGTTTATATGCCAAATGCTGTGTTAGGCATTGGGGTTCAAAGATGAATGCAGAAGCCTCTGGACTGGCATACTTGGTTTTACTGTTGGCCTCTACATTTTATCTTGAAAATAGCCAGAATAATCTCTCTAAAACTTGTCATACCATGCCACTCCTCTGCACAAAATTATCTAATAGCTTTCCATCTTCCTCAAAATAAATTCAGAATTCTTTATTCTATGTGCCGTGGTCCCTGGCTACTTTTGTAACATTTTCTGACCTTATCTTGTTATCTTAGTGCCCACTGCTCCCCAGCCACCTTGTCTTTGCTGTTGTTTGAACAAGCCAAGCCAAGCATGTTCCTGTCTTTGAGCTTTGTGCTTGCTTTTCCCTCTGACCAGAATTCCCTTCCACAAGATAATTTGAATGACTTACTCCCTTACCTCGTGTCTGCTCTAAATATTCTCTTGTCTGTTCAATATTACTGTATCAGAGAGGCCTTCCTCGCTGTCTCATCTAAAATATTACCCTATCCCCCACTCTGCCCTAAGTATCTGCTGTCATTATTGTATACTAACCCATTTAAAATGACACCATCACTGTCTTTCTACCTATTTGTATTTTCTTTGTAGTACACATTACTATTTCTACTAGGCATTATATTTGATTATTCAGTATTTCCTCCCACTAGATTGTAAATTCCGTAAGGACAGGAACATAGGTTGTTTACTGGTATATCCCTATATTCTAGAAGAATGCTTAGCCATGTAGGCACTCATTACTTACTGAATGAATTAATGAAAAGTATAGCCTCATCCCTTGATCTTTTGTTACTAGGATTTCTAGCTTTATTACCTGAGTTATGACCAGAATGTCAAAGCTGGAACATTCCACTCATGCTTTGTAAGTTTTTAAACTTTGCTTGGAGGTCTTTTTGAATTTTAAAATTATGATTTTATATTTCTCTCAGCTTTATTTTATTTTGAAATATACTTATGCTATCTGTATATTTATAAAAATGTGAACCAAGATGAAACCAAATATAGTGATGTGATTCAGATTTCTGTATGGGTTGATTGCATCCTGGATCAGTGCTTGGGTCAGTAGTTATTTCAAATGGCTAAGACCCCCCGCTGTGGCCCAGCTCATATCTCCCCACTGTGAGAATCTTTTATCAGATTTTTTTGTTGAAAAATTTTTTTTGAACACAGAGTCTCCGTCGCCCAGACTGGAGTGCAGTGGTGTGATCTCGGCTCACTGCAGCCTCCACCTCCCGAGTTCACGCAATTCTCCTGCCTCAACCAACCTGAGTAGCTGGGATTACAGACATGTGCCACTACACCTAGCTAATTTTTGTATTTTTAGTAGAGACAGGGTTTTGCCACATTGCCCAGGCTGGTCTCCAACTCCTGACCTCAAGCGATCTGCCCGCCTCAGCCTCCTGAAGTGCTGGGATTATAGGCATAAGCCACCACGCCCGGCCCCTTGTTGAGATTTAAGATGTACTTATATCTAAGGTACTTCCCAGTGGCCAAAATACTGACTCCAGAAATTCCTGATTCTGTCCTGGCTCCTAGTAGTCTTTGCATTTCTGTCAACTAACTTATTTTTTCAAGTGCTCACAGACTTTATTCTGGGATGGATATTGGGTTAGCAACATTCCATTTGGAAGCACTGTGACCTGGACTTTGAGATTTAGTAGTAGCGTGAATCTGAGAGGATTGTCTAGGCAGGGAAAGTATAGAGAGAGACAGAATGCTAGTCATCTTTGTTTTAGGGAATGACCCTAGACAGGAGCACAGATACGGGATGCTGAGATGAAACAGCCAGTTGGTGGCTATGAAGTGGATAACATGTAGTTTCCTCAAATGGGGACTGAAGCTATGACCTAGGGCCTCATTAACAAATGTTCTAATTTGTTAGACTTTCTGGTGATAAAGAAATCAAAGGATAAAATGCTTTGCATTGCCTGTCTTTTCAGACTTTCCACTTGAACCTTAAATATAACTGCAGAAAACATTTATTGCTCACTTGTCTATTCCAAGCACTGTGCTGTGTGCTTTAAATGTGTTAGTATCTAATCCTTATAAAAATCTATTAATTTAGGCCAGGCATGGTGGTTCATGCCTGTAATCCCAGCACTTTGGGATGCTGAGGAGGGAGGATTGCGTGATGCCAAGAGTTCAAGACCAGCCTGGGCAACATGGTGAAACCCCATCTCTACCAAAAAAAAAAAAAAAAAGCAGAAATTAGCTGGGTGTGGTGGCATGTGCCTGTAGTCCCAGCTACTTGGGAGGCTGACGTGGGAGGATTGCTTGAGCTCTGGAGGTGCAGGTTGCAGTGAGCTGAAATTGCACCACTGCACTCCAGCCTGGATGACAGAATAAGACCCTATCTCAAAAACAAACAAACAAAAAAACTATGAATTTTATATAAATTAACTGAGGCTCTGAAAGATGATATTACTGGCCCATAGTAGTAAGATGTCCAGTAAGTGGTGGGCCCAGGGTTTAAATCCAAGGTGATCTGCCCCTGCTTTGCTTTTATACATATTAATCTGACACTCACACATCTCATATACATGATCCAACTCACTGGCACTGCCAACCTTCTAGTTCTTCCTGGATTCTGGTTTTAAAGTAGACTTGTTGCACAGGCAAGTTTTTATTTCTTTTGTTTACTCAGAGGGGATACTTCAGAAAAGATGGGAGGGAACTTTGAAGTTCTGAGGCTTGTGCGTGGCTCATTACTGGATTGAATTTACTGAGAAGCATAGGTAGAGTATGTTTTTCACAAGACATCAAGAGAAGTGAGAGCAACAATCAAAATATGTAGGCTTGAATCTTGACATTGTCATTTACTAGCCATACAGCCTTGGCCAGGTAGCTTTATTTTCGTTATCTGTAAAGTAGGCAAAACAGTAGTAGCCGTCTCACAAAATGTCTGGATAGTTTAAATGTGATAATATCTAAAACACTTAACACAGTTCCTGGCATATTTTAGACACTACAAATATAGACTCTAGTAGAAGAATTCTTTAAGCCTGGGGTGCAGAACTAGGGAGGAGCAGTTGAAGTCGAGATTGAGCAGAGGTGAAACCTGAATTTGCACAGAGAAACAATGTAGTATACACAGAGATAGTTAGCCTCCTATGACTTCATTTACATTTTTAAAAGCAGTCATATGGGTTGGGCACAGTGCCTCACACCTGTAATCCCAGCAGTTTGGGAGGCCGAGGCAGGCGGATTATGAGGTCAGGAGTTCAAGACCAGCCTGGCTAACATGGTGAAACCCCGTCTCTACTAAAGATACAAAAAATTAGTCAGGTGTGGTGGCGTGCACCTGTAATCCCATCTACTCGGGAGGCTGAGGCAAGAGAATCACTTGAACCCGGGAGGCAGAGGTTGCAGTGAGCCAAGATCACGCCATTTGCACTCCAGCTGGGGTGACAGGGTGAGACTCCATCTTAAAAAAGAAAAAAAAAAAAGCGATCATAAGGGACCAACTATAAACCTGTATGCTAATTTATTTATTTGTAGTATCAGGTAGTGTAAGGAGATAGATTCCTTACCTCTAATAGCAGCTGCAGTATTTTATGTTTGGGAAAGTTAATCAGACTGAGAAAATACTACATTTTGGGTTTGATTCCTCATCCTATAATAATAACTTTACTCTCTTAGCCTTTGTTTAATTAAAACCCGTTTTGTTTCTAATGTCGTATTAGGCATTGGCAAATACAGCAAATTGTGTATGGCCCAGTTTGTTTGCCAAAAATAGTTACAGGAAGATAAGTACTAAGCTCTATGATACTGCCCTAAATTCGGTAGAAGTGTAAAGATAGAGAATCCTGTGTTTATAGAAAAATTGATCCTTGAGTTGGAGCTTTAAGTAATGGTGGGTTTTGGATGGGTGGAAAGAATGGTTTGGAGATGACTGAGTGGTAGTAAAGGCACAGGTACTAATGAGTACTTTGCAGGGATCCACTACAGAATAAATACCCTGCCTAGAGCAGAGAGTGGTTATTGAAGTCTTGTGAGAAATAAGACCTGTCGGGGTTGGAAAAGAAGGGCTTGGAAACTCCATTGCATTAGTGGTTACATTTGATGCAGTAAAAATTAAGAAGGCTTTGAAATTAGGAAGTGACATGACTGAAGTGTTTTAGGAAGACTAGACAGAAGTAGTATATATTATGTTCAAGACAAGAGATTGTAGCCAGCAAGAGGAGAAAGGACAGGACTTGCTGACAGGGCAGAAACAGAGGAGGATGTACAGAGATACTTTCAAGAGGCTCATAAGGCTTCTAGCTTGGGAGACTGGAAGAATAGTGGTGTTCTGCTGCTAATTAGAAGAAAGAATGGGTGGAGGGACAAGGGAGAGTCTGGGAAGATGATCAGCTTTGTTTTATACATGATCTTCTCTGGTTTATTAATAACAATGTATGGAAACGGGATTTTTCGTGATTGTGTTGAGTTTGCAGGGAACTGTGTCACTGGAAATATAATTTGATACGGTTCACAACAAGGGGTTGGCACCCACCCAACTACCTGTTTTTATAAATAAGGTTTTACTGGCACGAAGTCACACTTACTCATTTCTTGTCTGTGGCTGCTTTTGTGCTGCAGTGGCGGAGGTGAGTAGTAGTAACAGACTCTCTGGCCAGAAAAGCTGAAAATATTTTCTGTCTGCCCTTGTACAAAAAATGTTTGCTAACCTCTGCTCTACAAGAATTAAATTTTTCAGTCTATTTCAGTGGTTTAATATCAGTTGGTCTCTCACGCCTGTAATCCCAGCACTCTAGGAGGTCGAGACGGGCGGATCACAAGGTCAGGAGATCGAGACCATCCTGGCTAACATGGTGAAACCCCGTCTCTACTAAAAAATACAAAAAACTAGCCGGGCGAGGTGGCGGCCGCCTGTAGTCCCAGCTACTCGGGAGGCTGAGGCAGGAGAATGGCGTAAACCCAGGAGGCGGAGCTTGCAGTGAGCTGAGATCCGGCCACTGTACTCCAGCCTGGGTGTCAGAGCAAGACTCTGTCTCAAAAAAAAGAAAAAAAAAAGAAAAAAAATATATCAGTTGGTCTAACCCTCCGTGTTCTATAAGTGATGAAACTGAAGCCAAGCTGATAATATTTCCAAGGCCCTTCCTGCATTAAGCTTATTAGAGAGGCCAAGCCCAGCTGGAATGCAGGTCACCTGGCTCCTTGGTCAGCCTTCTTTCCACTCCACCACCTATTTCCATGTGTTAGACACTGATAAACCATAGTCTGATTGGGAACATCTTGGTGATATATCATTCTGTTCATATTTATACATATAGGTGTGATTTAAAACATTTTTATCATGATCTGGATTAATTTGTTAAATATACCAATGCAAAAACATTTAGTACACATGAAGTTACCTGAAAATTATTTTAAAGGAACTCTAGTATCATCGTAACTAGTCAGTCTCTCTCTCTCTTTTTTTTTTTTTCTTTTTTTTTTGAGATGACGTTTCACTCTTGTTGCCCAAGCTGGAGTGCAATGGCGCAATACCAGCTCACTGCAGCCTCCGCCTCCCGGGTTCAAGCAATTCTCCTGCCTCAGCCTCCTGAGTAGCTGGGATTACGGGCACGCACCACCACGCCTGGCTAATTTTTTGTATTTTTAGTAGAAAGGGGGTTTCACCGTTTCTACTGGTGACCAACTGGTTTCAAACTCCTGACCTCATGTTGTCTGCCTGCCTTGGCCTCCCAAGTGCTGAGATTACAAGGCATGAGCCACCACGCCCAGCCACTATTCAGTCTCTTATTCTAGTGATACTTTTCTTTTGCAAGTGTCAACAGAATTAAAAATAATCTTTAGTCTGCTTTGGAAAATTACTAGTAACTCACTAGATGTTGATTAATTGGAGTTTAAATTCAGCATATGTTCTAAGGTAGCAGAGTTACGTATTTGCCATCTGCTTCACCTGAGTTCAGGAGAAGAGTTAACTTGAGCAACAGCTGGGAATAAAAGTATATTGTATGTTGGCACCTGTGGGTATCCCAATAGTAGGTATATGTAATAGGAAACCGCTGCTGGGGAAGATTTAGCCAGACACATACAATTAAGATTAATTGACTGGGTCATCTGAAAGCCAAAATTCAGAACCCAGTGGGCAAAGAGTGAGTCCTTTCAGAGATCTGGTAGGTCTGGAAGGCAGAAGAATTCCATGGAATCCTGAGTTTTAGGTTGTGATACTTTATTTATGTTGAATTGAATGAGGTGACATTGCTATTAACTTTACATATGAAAGGATTTTAATGAATGTTATAGACTTGGCAGTGGCCTGGTGTCCCAAGTGGATGTTTCCTATATTTTTTCATTACTGAAAGGAGAAATCTTTGCAAAGATTAGGTTTTCCATATAGAAAAGATAACATTTTAAACACGAAGCACTTCTATTTTAAAGAGCTCAAGAAATCTGTCGTCAGAGTTCTTGTCACAGTTAAGGCAGGGGTGTGTTTCATTCTTAATCCCTGAATAAACTACATCTTCGGTGTCTGACATGGTTGATAGACACAATAGCAGATGGTTGTTTCTTTTCCTGATGGGGAAAGGAAAAGATAAACAGGATCCAATTTACTCACCAGCCTAACACTGTTGGGAATTGACACAGTCACTAGGTATAAATGATAGAGCAGGTAACATTTAAACAGGACCAGTGGGAATTCAGTTTGGGAGTAGAAGAAAAAGTAAACAGGAGTATAGAAATTCCAGATGTAGTTTAAGTAAGAATCAAGATTAAGGTGAATTCTGAACAAGGAATAATTACAAAAGGTTTAATTAAATTTGAAATTTAAAATATGCCACCTCCACCACCTTCTTTTATGCTAATTGACTGCCTGTTAGACCACTGGTGTTTAATTGCCTGATTATTTTGAAAGTCTTAATACTTTTACTTTATCCTTGTGATCATGCAAGGAATGAGATATACACTCATTACACTAATGACAGAAAGGCTGTGTAAAGAAATTGAGGTTTTGCTTGTTTAGATATTTTAGATTTGCTTGTTTAGATATTTTATCTCCGAAAGCACAGTTCTTTTTCATAGGTTTGAAGAGACGTCTTCCCAGAACTTTGTATGCATGTGGATCTCACTTCTGGTCTTACTTTCATGGGTTATGTGTGGGTATTTTGGTTGGTGTATGATTGCACTGGAGGGGTCATTATGAAGAGTCTATCGGACATATCATTGTCAAGAATTCGGCAGGACATTTCAGCCTTCTTTCAGATACACACTGTGATAGGGTTTAAATGGAAGTGTTGGTGACCATTTATTTCTTTAAGAAATATGCAAGGTCGATGAGGCATCATAGTACTGGTATGTAGCATTACTGCAGTTTAAAAGGAGTCTCATGTTTTTTTTTTTTCTTTTTTTTGAGACGGAGTCTTGCTCTGTCGCCCAGGCTGGAGTGCAGTGGCCGGATCTCAGCTCACTGCAAGCTCCACCTCCCGGGTTCACGCCATTCTCCTGCCTCAGCCTCCCGAGTAGCTGGGACTACAGGCGCCGCCACCACGCCTGGCTAATTTTTTGTATTTTTTAGTAGAGACGAGGTTTCACCATGTTAGCCAGGATGGTCTCGATCTCCTGGCCTCGTGATCCACCCGTCTCGGCCTCCCAAAGTGCTGGGATTACAGGCTTGAGCCACCGCGCCCAGCCAGGAGTCTCATGTTTTTAAAACTGGTCAGTATTCTTTTTTTCCCAGATAATGTCTTTGAACCTAACAGATGATGTTCCCAAAGATATCTAGGGTTACTTGAAATGTAAGTTTGCTAACTGTAACTTCCACCTTTCTTCTACTGAAGGATGCAAGTGAATAAAGTATTATATGAATAAGCTTGAATCTATTTTGATTCCTTTTTGAAAAAATAAAACATTTATCAACTTTGATTTTTAAAATCTGTTGCTAGGAACAAATTGTTTTCAGTATACCTCAGGACTAATTGGGGAAATACTGCATTGAAAACCACTATTCTAGAGAAAGGTAAATGATAAAATATTAATGGCACTGGCCAGAATACTAGTTTACATTGATAGCCTAAGCAGGAAAATAACTTAGGAACATAAGTATGCTGCCTCTACCCACCGTGTGTTATGCCAGTTAGCTGCCTCTTATGTTTGTTATTACTGTTGTTTAATTGCCTGATTATTTTGAAACCTTTCTAACTGTATCTAATCTTGCCTTTTCCTGATTTATTTTCTACAGTGGCCAAGGTGATCCTTTTTCTTTTTTAAGTAAAATTAGACATTTTATTTTGAGGTAATTTTAGATTCGCATGTAATTACAAGAAATAATGCAGAAATGCCTTCCATTTATTCAGTATACATTCATTGGAGGTGTCTGCTAGGCAATGGGGATACAAGAATGAACAAGACAAAAGGGAGAGAAACAACAGACAGTGTTCACACAATGTGAGACTTAGAGGAGAGGTCTGAGCTGGAAATTAAGAGTTCTAAGTTATCACCATTTGAAACCAGAGAGTAAATAAGATTAACTTTTTTAGAATTCTGAAAAATTAAAGGCTTTACAGCAATCTGAGGAAGTTTTACTCAAGAAAAAGAGATAAATCTCATAAGAATATGACCTTTGACCTCAGCTGGTAATATGCCTGTCAGTTGACTCAAATTTTTTGCCACACTGTGCATGCTTGTGAAATAACCACAAAGGTGCTCTGATTATTGATTTGGGGGTTTTACAAATAAATTTTAGCAAGTAGGCTAATACACAAATACCGAGTCTGCAAATAGCGAGGACCAACTGTATATTCAAAGAACTAAAGGAAACTTGCCTAAAGAATTAAAGGAGGCCAGGTGAGGTGCCTCACGCCTGTAATCCCAGCACTTTGGGAGGCCAAGGTGGGAGAAACTCTTGAGACCAGCCTGAGCAACATCTACGTGTGCAACATGTAGAGACCCTATCTCTACAAAAAAATTTTTCAAATTGGCTGGGTGTGGTAGTGTGCACCTGTAGTCCCAGCTACTCATGAGACTGAGGTGGGAGGATCACTTGAGCCTGGGAGGTCAAGGCTGCAGTGAGGTGTGATCACTCCATTCTGCACTCCCACCTGGGCAAGAGTGAGCCCTGTCTCAAAATAAAATTGAGAAATTCCATTTCTCAAAATGAAATTCTGAAGTCAAAAAGTGCAGCAACTCAAGTTAATTCACTAGAGAAGGTCAGCATCAAATTTGAATTAGCAGAAGAAAGAATCAGCAAACTTGTCCAGTTTGAGAAATGATAGAGCCCAAAATGCATGAAATAGCAGCAAAGAGGCAAATAAATGGACAATTCAAATATGAGAGTTGGAGACTTTAATACCCACTCTGAATAATGGGTAGAACAACTAGGCAACAAAGAAATGGAACACTTTTTTTTTTTTTTTTTTTTGAGACGGAGTCTCGCTCAGTCGCCCAGGCTGGGGTGCAGTGGCCGGATCTCAGCTCACTGCAAGCTCTGCCTCCCGGGTTCACGCCGTTCTCCTACCTCAGCCTCCCGTGTAGCTGGGACTACAGGCGCCCGCCACCGCGCCCGGCTAAGTTTTGTATTTTTAGTAGAGACGGGGTTTCACCGTGTTAGTCAGGATGGTCTCGATCTCCTGACCTCATGACCCACCCATCTCGGCCTCCCAAAGTGCTGGGATTACAGGCGTGAGCCACCTCGCCCGGCCTAAATGGAACACTTAAACAACACTATAAACCAAGTGGACTGAGCAGCCATCTATAGACTACCCAACAGCAGCTAAATATACATTCTTCTCAAATGCACATGGTCTATTCTCTAGGATAGACCATGTGTTAGCCCATAAAACAAATCTAAATAAATTTTAAAGGATTGAAATATATAAAGTATGTTCTCTAACTACAGTAAAATAAAATTAGAAACGAATAGCAGAAGGAAATTTGGGAAATTCGCAAATAAGTGAAATTTAACTCTACCTTCCCAAATAAGCAATTAATTAAAGAAAAGAAAAAACCAAAACCAAAAACAAGATAAATTAGAAAATGACTTTTTGTTGTATTTTGTTTTGTGGTTTTTGAGACAGGGTTTCACTCTGTCCCCCAGACTGGAGTGCAGTGGCACAATCATAGGTCACTGCAGCCTTGAACTCCTGGGCTCACGTGGTCCTCCCAGTTTAGCCTCCCAAAGTATTGGGACTACAGGCATGAGCCACCACGCCCAGCCCAGAAAATACTTTGAGATGAATGATGAAACACAACATACCAATATTTATGGAGGGAAATTTATATTTGTAAAATGTTGATT
The DNA here is from genome assembly GCF_008728515.1 of Papio anubis. Classification (NCBI taxonomy): domain Eukaryota; kingdom Metazoa; phylum Chordata; class Mammalia; order Primates; family Cercopithecidae; genus Papio; species Papio anubis. Next base: position 38,481,864 of record NC_044976.1, read on the forward strand.
TTAAAAAAGAAATGTCTTAAGCCAGTAACCTAACCATTCACCTTAAGAAACTAGAAAAAGAAGAGCAAATTAAACTGAAAGCAAGCAGAAGGAAGGAAATAATAAAGATTAGAGTATAAATAAATGAAATAGAGAATATAAAATCAATAAAGAAAAGTAATAAAGTTAGTTCTTTGAAAAGATTGACAAAATTGATATACTTTCAGTTAGACTGAACAAGAACAAAAAGAATACTCAAATCAGGAATAAAAAAGGAGACACTGGCCGGGCGCGGTGGCTCAAGCCTGTAATCCCAGCACTTTGGGAGGCCGAGACGGGCGGATCACGAGGTCAGGAGTTCGAGACCATCCTGGCTAACACGGTGAAACTCCGTCTCTACTAAAAAATACAAAAAACTAGCCGGGCGAGGTGATGGGCGCCTGTAGTCCCAGCTACTCGGGAGGCTGAGGCGGGAGAATGGCGTAAAAACCCGGGAGGCGGAGCTTGCAATGAGCTGAGATCCGGCCACTACACTCCAGCCTGGGCGACACAGCGAGACTCCGTCTCAAAAAAAAAAAAAAAAAAAAAAAAAGACACTACCATCAACCTTACAGAAATAAAAAGGATTATAAAGGAATACTCTGAACAACTGTTTGCCAACAAATTACATTACCGGATGAAATGGACAAATTTCTAGAAAGATAAAACCCACTGAGGCCGGGTGCAGAGACTCAAAGCCTATAATCCTAGCACTTTGGGAGGCCAAGGCGGATGGATCACCTGAGGCCAGGAGTTTGAGACCAGCCTAGCTAATGTGGTAAAACCCCGTCTCTACTAAAAATACAAAAAACAAATCAGCCGGGCACGGTGGCGCGTACCTGTAGTCCCAGCTACTCGAGAGGCCGAGGCAGGAGAATCGCTTGAACCCGGGAGGCAGAGGTTGCAGTGAGCCGAGATTGTGCCGTTGCACTCCAGCCTGGGCAACAAAATCGAAACTCTGTCTCAAGAAAAAAAAAAAAAAAACACACACACACACACACAGAAACTGACTGACAGATAAATAGAAAATCCGAGTATACCTATGACTAGTAAAGAGGGTAATTTGAAAATTTTCCACATCCACAGGGTCTCACTGAACAGAACATTTACAGAAGAATTAATACCAGTCCTTCACAAAGTATTCCAAAAAACAGAAAAAGGGAACACTTCCCGACTTATGCTATGAAGCCAGTATTACTTTGATATTAAAACCAAACAAAGACATTGTAAGAAAGAAAACCACAGACCAGGCCAGGCACAGTGGCTCATGCCTGTAGTCCCAGCACTTTGGAAGGCGGAGGCAGGCAGATCACTTGAGGTCAGGAGTTTGAGTCCAGACTGGACAACATGATGAAATCCTGTCTCTACTAAAAATACAAAAATTAGCCAGATGTGGTGACACACACCTGTAATCCCAGCTACTCAGGAGGCTGAGACAGGAGAATTGCATGAACCTAGGAGGCAGAGGTTGCAGTGAGCTGAGATCGTGCCAGTGCACTCCAACCTGGGTGACAGAGTGAGACTCTCTCCAAAAAGAGACAAAATGCCAGAATGTCCACTCATGCCACTTCTGTTCTTACTGATCTCTTTGCCTCTATATTCTCCTCACCCACTCCTGTTTTTCTGGGCTGTTGAATACATCTGTAAAAACTCTTACTTAAGGCTGGGTCTAGTGACGCATGCCTGTAATCCTAGCTCTTTGGGAGGCTTAGGTTGGGGGAACATTTGAGGCCAGGAGTTCAAGACCAGCCTCGGCAACAATATGAAACTCCATCTCTACAAAAAAATAATAAACTGGGCATGATGGTGTGCGACTATAGTCCCAGCTACCTTGGAGGCTGAGGCAGGAGAGAGGATCACTGGTACCTAGGAGTTCGAGGCTGCAGTGAGCTGCAATCGCACCACTACACTCTAGCCTGGGCCACAGACTCCACTACACTCTAGCCCTGTCTCTTATAGTAAAAAAACAAACGGGCCGGGTGCAGTGGCTCACGCCTGTAATCCTAGCACTTTGGAAAGTCGAGGCGAGCAGATTGCCTGAGGTCAGGAGTTCAAGACCAGCCTGGGCAACACGGTGAAACCCCGTCTATACTAAAATACAAAAAATTAGCTGGGCATGGCAGCGTATACCTGTAGTCTAAGCTACTCAAAAGGCTGAAGCAGGAGAACTGCATGATCTCGGGAGGCGGAGGTTGCACCGAGATTGCACCACTGCACTCCAGCCTGGGCAACAGAGCAAGACTCCATCTCAAAAATAGAAAGAAAGAAAGAGAAAAATACCCAACTCCTACTTAAGTCACAACATAGCATAAGGTAAAAGAAGTAACATATAACCAGCATAGTATCCCCTTTCTTTAAAATGTGTACATATTTGCAGTAGTCACATATTAAACCCATGCTGTGTAACATGTATGTAGACATAATACTGGAAAAAAATTCACATTGTTGATACTAGTTATCATTGAGTTGTAAGATTGAAGATGATTTTTATTCTGTGTTCTGGGTTTTCTATTGTAAATATTTTTGTAATTAGCAGAAATCTAGTAAACAGTAATTAATCAAACTACGATTTCCAGTGATTTCTTTTGGATATATATACAAGTGAAAACAACAACAAAAATTGGTTTTCCCCATAAAAACCCGTGAGTAAGTTTCGGGTCCTTTAGTATTCTGTTACCATTGGCCTGCATGATAATTTTGTGGAAATCAGCCAAAAGTACCCTTACCCTCTAACACCACCTTCATATGGTTGCCTTTCAAAGGTCTTCCGTCTTCTGAGGGCAAAAGCCTCATTAGGGCTTGACAAGTGGACTGAATTTCAGCTCCCAGTAACTCTCTTGGCTGGTTAGTTTTGTGCCATGCAAAACTGTACAACTCTGTGACATGACCTTATTCAGTCTGTCTATCCCCCAGTGTGTGATTTAGCTCTATCCTAAGTCTCTCAACTTGTTTAGCCTTTCATTCACGGAGTGTCATCTGCGTGACATCACTCATTGCCGTTACATCAGATAACCTTTTCCCTCCTCACATGCCACAGTTACTCTCACATTAATTAGTTTGCTCATTCTGGCTTTTTATTTTTGGGCTACACTCTCCCCTGTCCATCTAGACCCTGCTATCTCCCCAATAATTATTTTCCTTGGAATCTTTGTGGCTTACTTCAGTCAATGTTATTCTTCCTGTCTTCAGTCTTCTGTCCCATTTATTCTTCATGTTATTTATCTTATAGTTATCTTTCATTCTGACAAGTAGTTATTGATGTTCATTCATGGGCCTGGCACTATTGTAGGCACTGAAGATAAGTGGGGAAAGAAACAGACTTCTGCCCTTAAGGAACTTATATTTTAGTGGTAAAATAGATAGTAAGCATACTTGATTATTTGAAACACATGTTCGGTTTGTTTTACCAGCTATAGAATTGTTAGCCCCAGGACTAGAAATTATATTTAAGAACAAAAAATTGTTTTAGTATCTAAGTATAAGATGTTACCTAGATACTCATTGAAACTCTCAGAAGCTTGTGGATGACCTTCATTTTAATTTACCTTAGCTGTGAAGTATTTTCTTGCATATATTTGTTTTTTAGTGTGGTCTTAGCTATTTATTGCAAAAGATTGAGGACAAGCAGTATAATGATATTTTGTTAGTGAGGTGTTATCTCATTTTAATTTACATGAATTTTTTCAGTTATTTATTTACTTTTATTTATCGTATCTTTTTTCCTCTATATTGAAGAAGGTACAGGTATTTGGGGCATAATACTGAGATTCTCTTCAAGTCAAAGGATGTTAACTGAGTGCTTGTTGTGTGAATATCCTAAAACAGGTGCCAAGGGGGATAAAAGTATAAAATAAGATCTAGTACCTGCTTTCAAGGAATTTAGAGTCTATAAGGAGGAACAGATAACAGATATGGAAAAAAACCTCTGGCTTCAGTTTTTCTCATTTGTAAAAATGATCAGATGTCTCATTTAGTTAAATGAAAGTGGAAAATAAGTCTAGAGTGATATTTATTTCTGTTATTACCTCAGATAAGTGGGCGCAAGACAATGAGCTCTTGAATTGGAAGCTTATACAAAGCCCCCACTGTATACTAGTTCCACCTTCACAATAGAAACCTTGATGGGCCGGGCGCAGTGGCTCAAGCCTGTAATCCCAGCACTTTGGGAGGCCGAGGCAGGTGGATCACGAGGTCAGGAGATCGAGACCATCCTGGCTAACATGGTGAAACCCCGTCTCTACTAAAAATACAAAAAACTAGCCGGGCGTGGTGGCGGGCGCCTGTAGTCCCAGCTACTCGGAGGCTGAGGCAGGAGAATGGCGTGAACCTGGGAGGCGGAGCTTGCAGTGAGCCGAGATCGCGCCACTGCACTCCAGCCTGGGTGACACAGCGCGAGACTCCGTCTCAAAAAAAAAAAAAAAGAAACCTTGATGGAAGCAAAACAGTCAAGTTAATAGATAATGAAAATGTGTATGTGAGATACGAAGCTTTGGAGTTATGAAGCTCTTGATCAGAAATTTCATTATCAAGCATACTGGTGTATTTTAAAATGCCAGGTAAACAGCAATATTACGAGCTAATTAAAAGAATGTTAAAAAAAAAAAAAGAATGTTAATATTTGCTGAAAATGCATAATTGGAGAAAGTTAAAGTTAAGTTTAATCTGAGACATTGGTAGAGAAAGTTAAGCTTTGCTTGTTTAGGCCAGTGCAGGAGCATGTTTACCAACAATCCCTGTGGTAACTTAGAAGGCACGGAGATAATGATAATAGAAAAACAGAAGTACTGGCCAGGCGCGGTGGCTCACGCCTATAATCCCAGCACTTTGGGAGGCTGAGGCGGGTGGATCATGAGGTCAGGAGATCGAGACCATCCTGGCTAACATGTTGAAACTCTGTCTCTACTAAAAATATTAAACAATTAGCCGGGCATGGTGTCGTAATCCCAGCTACTCAGGAGGCTGAGACAGGAGAATCACTTGAACCTGGGAGGCAGAGGTTGCAGTGAGCCGAGATCACGCCACTGCAGTCCAGCCTGGGCGACAGAGCAAGACTCCATCTCAAAAAAGAAGAAGAAGAAAAAAAAGAAAGTAAAACAGAAGTGCTTCTACTCCTAGCAACTCTCAAGACTTGATGCTTCCACAGTATTGCTGGGTTACCCACAACAATACTGAAATATTTTATTTCTGTTTCTTCAATGCCATGCTCACTCTTATTTAGGCCACTGCATGTGTTTTTCTTCTTGTTCTGGAGTATCTTTTGCAGTTCACTCTCCCTTTCCCATGGCTTATTCCTATTCATTCCCACTCATCTTAGGTGCCACTTTACCCGGAAAGTCTTTTTTGGTTCCCAAATTTGGGTTAGAGTCTTCTTACCAAAGGTATTTTTAAAATACTGTATACTCTCTCATTGTAGCTATTTAATTCTTAGTAACTGCTTCCTTACTAATAACCCTGACTAGACTGTGATATCCATTAGGGCAAAAATTAGATTGGCTTGCATCTCCAGTACTTCGCACAGTGCAGGTATTTAGCAAATGGCACTGCTTTGCTAGGCACATACATTTTGATATGGCTTTTTTTCTTCTTACAGGATTTTGTTTACAGGGGATTTGGGATATTATTTATAGAGCTGTGCTCTTGTCCTCGAGTTTATAGTCTAGCTGGAGAGCCAAAGTGAAAGTACATAAAAAAGTAAAATAATAGGGCCAGGGTGTTGGTTCACACCTATAATCCCAACACTTTGAAAGGGTGAGGCAGGAGGGATCACTTGAGGCCAGGAGTTTGAGACCAGCCTGGGCAGCATAGTGAGAGCTCATCTCTTTAAAAAAAAAAAAAAAAAAAGCTGGGTGGGGTGGTACAGACTTGTGGTCACAGCTACTTGAGAAACTGAGGCAAGAGGATATCTTGAGCCCAGGAGAGTGGAGACTTCAATGAGCCATGATTACCCTAACTGCACTGCAGCCTAAGCAACAGAGTAAGACACTGTCTTAAAAAAAAAAACACACACACACACACACACAAAAATAAAACGTAAAGGCCAGTATGAGTCGGTTAAATGTTGGCCCAAGGCAGAATAAATATCCCAATTTAAACATTTTCAATTTAAAAATGAACATTTGACTCATTTTTTATTTGTGAAATAGAAATATTGCCTGCCTTGCCAGTCTTATAGATTTGTCATGTTGACGTATGACAAAAAACGAGATAATACAGTAAAATTTATTTGAAAAAATAAAAAAAGTTCTAGAAATAAGTGCTACAAAGGAGAAATTTGAGTGTTTGACAGCGATCCAAATAACATGACCTCAGAAGTTAGGAAACGATTCTGTAAGAAAATAACATTTGAGCTGAGCTTTAAAAAAAGCCTTTCTGCACCTACCTGAAGATATGACTAAAATTAGAGCCTTAGAACCACCCCCTTGTAACTACATAGCACTCTGGAGGAGTTGAGCTGTTTACCTCATTTGCTCTGATGCAAAAAAAAAAGAATGAGAAAGGGTCTTTTAAAGTCTAGTTCACTTGTTTTATACTCTTTTTCAGTGTAGGAAAGGAGCCCCAGAAAAATTTGACTGATTTGTCTAGAGGGTTTTTGTTTGTTTTTTTTATGATTTAAGTCGTGTAAATGAAAAGATGTATTTCTAAAAAGGGTTTTGATGGTCTGAAAAACCCATTAATACACCAGAAATTTTCCTTCTATGAAAAAATGATGTTAATGTGGCATTTGTATTTAAAACAGTTCCTGAACTGGCCTCCTTTAGCCCCACTGACAGTGAGGATAAGCCATATGTTTTACTATCTGTAACCAGAGTGACCCAGCTGTGGTCATAGATACTAGGGGAAGACAGGAACAGGAAAGAAAAAAAAGATAATAATACTTCAGGTAAAAATAACCTGAGATTATTATATATAATTTGAATCATCTATATGGTAGCAATGTTCGTAAGTAATTTTTTTAAAATGCAAAAATGTTTCTATCTATATTGAGACTGTAGTAGAACTTCCTTATAGTGTCTGTTCCCTTCTTTAATGTTTTCTTATGTGAAATATTCATGCCAGAAGACTCATTCATTAGCAGGAGAAAATTATGTCCCTAATTTTTGCCTCATCAAGAAGTTTCACATTATATAACAAAGTTTACTGAAAAGTCACCATTTTCTTTTTGACTTAGTCATCTCATTTTTGATAGATTGCAAAGGTCGACTGCAAGGAAGTACTAGACATCATTTGTAATCTGGAATCTGAGGGGCAGGATAACACAGCATTTGTTCTTTGTACGACTTACCTTACCCAGCAGCTCCAAACTGCAAGTGTATATTGTTCTTGGTAAGTATATTTAGTTTTACACTCTTTATTTGTTAGCACATAGTATATAGCATTTAGGGTTTATGTAAAACGTTAATTTGTTTCTAATTTAAAACCTAGCATGAACTGTGAATAGCTTCTTGCTTCCACACAAAATCATTTAATTAAAAATATCATTGGTTTAATCTAGTCAAGAAAGGGTAAAATATTCCTCTTGATTATCCCATAAAGGGTTGTCTGTTAACTCCAATATATGTCTTCTATCTTGAAGATAAAATTTTGTCAATATGAAACAAACCTGTGTTAGATTGTTTTTCTTTTCATTTTTTTAGTATCTTCTGGGTAGTCCTTCCCATTCTTATTTGGGAACCCACAGATGAAAAGGATCAAATTATCTAGGTTTCTAGGTCAAACTAGCACTAAAAAAGAAATTCATTTGAATAGTAATCTCTTTTGCAACTTTGGAACTATATAGTTGAATTGCATTATTTTGGTTTTAATTCAATTTATATCTTGTTTGCCTACAGAATACTTAGTTGCTAAAAAGGAAACAGTAAGTGTATCCATGGTTCTTTCATTCTAACTGTATTGAATCTATTTAGGCCAAAGGGACAAACCTGATACACAGGAAACCTCTAAAATGTAAGACTCTCTGTCAGTAAGTATCAGATTAGTGGTATGGATAATGCTATAGGAGATCAGAGAGAGGTGCTCACTGTATACCAGAGTATTAAAGGTGTCAGGGAGGAAGTAATATTTGAGATTTAATTCTAAGAATGGGTTGGATTTGCATTATCTTGATTAGAGGAACTCTGACTATTTCAGAACCTAAGGATGGCTTAAAATTGGAAATGAGCATTTTGTTTATAGGAAAACCTAGTAAAGCCTTTTGTGTACTTCAGCCCTCATTGATCTCCCTCTGGATCGTCTGTCTATTTTAATAGTTTTATGGTTAATACTGTTGTATGTTACTATATTTCTTTTTGTTTATTATTTTATGTAGAAATTTGTGTGCTGTAATCTCACCCAGTCCTCATAATAATCATTGCACAGGTGAGGCAGTTGGGGGATCATAGGGACCAGAGAAAACTTGTAATTGTCCATGGTCTCAAAGCTAAAGTGGTAGAGCTGAGATTCAAGCCCAGGTCTTAAACTTCTAATCTAGTGCTTTTCTTCTGTATACGTGTTTTCTTGGCATAGGCCAAAATTCAAATTGTAGTTTTTTGCCACCAAATCCACTATGCCAGAGTTATACCTCCTGTGAGAAAGGAGATAGTGAGATGGGGACTTAAATATAATTTCTTTATGATGAAAAAAGTACCTACCATTATAGCTAGGTTTTCAGTACAAATAATAAATTAAATTGTATATGGAATGTGTTATAGATTGTGTTTAAAATTTTTCTCCCCTTCTTTAGTCGCCCACCATTCACTCTTCCAGAGCTGTTAGTGGCTCTAGGATTAATGCTGTTCTTCTATAGCAGGAAGGGATTAATAGAGATTTCCCTTTGTGGCCTCCTCAGGAGCTATAATGAGTAAAGGAAAGAAAATCTTAGTCATTTCACACTTTGTTAAAATTAAGCTTCTTTCAAGCAATTCAAGGAGAAATCACAGCTTTTTTTTGTTTTTGTTTTTGTTTTTGAGACCGAGTCTTGCTCTGTCACCCAGGCTGGAGTGCAGTGGTGTGATCTTGGCTCACTGCAACCTCCGCCTCCCGAGTAGCTGGGATTACAGGTGCACGCCGCCATGCCCAGCTAATTTTGTATTTTTGGTAGAGACTGGGTTTCACCATGTTGGTCAGGCTGGTCTCGAACTCCTGACCTCATGATATCTACCCGCCTCAGCCTACCAAAGTGCTAGGGTTATAGGCATGAGCCACCACGCCTAGCCACATCTTTTTTTTTTTTTAACCCTTCCATTGTTTTTGAAAGCTTTTTTTTTGGTAGTGGGATGCTGGAGTTAGAATATTAGAATAACATAAAACGTTGAATTTTGGCCAGGCATGGCTCACACCTGTAATCTCAGCACTTTGGGAGGCCGAGGTCGGTGGGTCACCTGAGGTCGGGAGTTCAAGACCAGCCTGACCAACATGGTGAAACCCCATCTCTACTAAAAATACAAAAATTAGCCATGCGTGGTGGCAGGCGTCTGTAATTCCAGCTACTCAGGAGACTGAGGCACCAGAATCGCTTGAACCTGGGAGGTGGAGGTTGCAGTAAGCTGAGGTCATGCAAGCTCAGGAGACAAGAGCAACTCCGTCTCAAAAAAAACACAAAAAACATTGAATTTTACTAAGGAAAATTAATCACAGGAATTCTGTTCAAATGAGATAGATTATTTTGTTATGCTTGAGGTAGTGGGACATAAGGAGTATTTGTTTAAAAAAAAACTTTTAAGTGGTATTTTGGATAAGAGAGATATCAGTATTTTTTAAATGTGGCAATAAAGTTGAAATACAAAGTAATAAAAGTAGTCATGCTTATTTTTAAACACGTATGCTAGAATTTATTTCTTGGGAGTATCATTCTTGAGTGTAGTTACCATGAAGATAATATTTGAAATGTAAACTATGTAGCTATCGGCCAGGTGCAGTAGCTCACGCCTGTAATCCCAGCAATTTGGGAGGCTAAGGTGGGTGGATCATTTGAGGTCAGGAGTTTAAGACCAGCCTGGCCAACATGGTGAAAATCCATCTCTACTTAAAATACAAAAATGAGCCGGGCATGGTGGCGTGCGCCTGTAATCCCAGCTACCCTGGAGGCTGAGGCAAGAGAATTGCTGGAACTCGGGAGGCAGAGGTTGCAGTGAGCCAAGATCATGCCACTGTACTCCAGCCTGGGCGACAGAGCAAGACTCTGTTTCAAAAAAAAAAAAAAAAAGCCAGATGGTACTGGTGCACACCTATAATCCCAGCTACTCAGGAGGCTGAGGCAGGACAATTGCTTGAGCCTGGGAGGTGGAGGTTGTGGTGAGCCAAGATCACAACACTGCACTCCAGTCTGGGTGACACAATGAGACCCTGTCTCAAAAAACAAAACAAAACAAAAACAAAAACCTATGTAACTGTCACTCAGAACATTTTTTATTCTTTTAGAAATTTCCCTCAGAGACATTTACAAACCACAGTAAAAAGTAAAAATGTTTTAAACTTTGCAGCAGTTATTGTTTAACTTACTTATTAATATTGACCCCAAAAGATTTTTTTTTTTTTTTTTTTTTTGAGACGGAGTCTCGCTCTGTCGCCCAGGCTGGAGTGCAGTGGCGCAATCTCGGCTCACTGAAAGCTCCGCCTCCCGGGTTCCCGCCATTCTCCTGCCTCAGCTTCCCGAGTAGCTGGGACTACAGGCGCCGCCACCACGCCCGGCTAGTTTTTTGTATTTTTAGTAGAGACGGGGTTTCACTGTGTTAGCCAGGATGGTCTCGATCTCCTGACCTCGTGATCCGCCCGTCTCGGCCTCCCAAAGTGCTGGGATTACAGGCTTGAGCCACCGCGCCCGGCCCCCAAAAGATTTTTGACTGTTGGAGAAAATTAAAGAAGTACTAGAAGAGGCCAGGCTCGGTGGCTCACGCCTGTAATCCCAGCACTTTGGGAGGCCGAGGCGGGCGGATCATGAGATCAGGAGATCGAGACCATCCGGGCTAATACGGTGAAACCCGTCTCTACTAAAAATACAAAAAATTAGCTGGGCGTGGTGGTGGGTGCCTGTAGTCCCAGCACTCGGGAGGCTGAGGCAGGAGAATGGCGTGAACCCGGGAGGCGGAGCTTCCAGTAAGCCGAGATGGTGCCACTGCACTCTAGCCTGGGCGATGGAGCAAGACTCCATCTCAAAAAAAAAAAAGAAGTACTAGAGGAGTAAGCTCCCTGTAGGTGCCTCTCAGTGGTAATATAATTGGAATAGCCATGCATTTGAAAAAGGTGACCATTTTGAGTGAGATGATGTATTATATAGAGAGAGGTGTAATTACTGCAGCCATTTTAAAGTCATAAAGTTGAACTTTGAACCTCCACAGTAAGCTTTCATTGAGTATTTGATAGACTGGCCTTTGCTTTCTGTAATGTGTCTGAGCTTAAATTTTGTGTTACACATTTGTGTTTCTTCAGATGTAGTTACATGTCTGTTCTGCCCCAACTAGACTGATATACCAACCAATATGTTGTTTAATTCACAGTTGTGTCCTCAGTAACTGGTGAAAACTAGCATATGTGTTTTATTTAACAGAATTTTGTGGGAGAGAAAAGAGGTCATGGGGGTCAATTACTATTGTATTAGCTTAAAAACTTTTTTTCTGTAATAGCCTTTTTTAGGGGATGATCATCCCTTGATTCCACAGTTTTATTTACTTCATTCCTAAAATACCTAAATTCTGAATCCCAGTGTAACATGTTAACTGGACTTTATGGGCTTCTTGCTATGTAGAAACACAGAGTAATGTTTGTATGCATATATGTATGTATGTATGTATTTATTTTTGAGACAGAGTCTCGCTGTTGTCACCCAGGCTTCAGTGCAGTGGTGCAATCTCAGCTCACTGCAGCCTCCGCCTCCCGGGTTTAAGCGATTCTCTGCCTCAGCTTCCCGAGTAGCTGGGATTACAGGTGCCAGCCACCACACCCGGCTAATTTTTTGTATTTTTAGTAGAGACGGGGTTTTACCATGTGGGCCAGGCTGGTCTCGATCTCCTGAACTCAGCTGAGCCACCACGCTGGCCAAAACACAGAGTAATTTAAAGTTCTTGCTTAGTAGCTGAATTCCTACCAAAATGTGTTCCTTGCTGTTAACAGAGCTAAATTTCCTTTCCAATTTTTATAAATTTATATATAACTTGTTGAAATGAGCTAGGTAATGGGCAAAATCGTGGGCACAGTAGATCATCTCAACATTGGAAGCATACATACAATGGAATTATTTTCCATGATTTTCAATGGTTGGCTTTTTTAAAAAAGTCACATTATTGTAGTAATTGAAGAAGAACTTATCCTAGTGCATGTTTGATCTATCAGGCTGTCGGTTACTATTGGATGTTGGTTTCAGTGTTCCAGTGTACAGATTTGAATGGATGATTGAAGTGACATCTTGCATCCTCATGAGTAATGTACTGGCTGTCATGGTTTCAGGCATGTTTATATATTTGGATGGGTAATCATTTTATATCGATTTATAACTATGCAAATATTTTTACAAAATACACCATAAATGCCCGTTTTTGATCATGCTTATTTGGAGTTAACATACTTGGAGCCTGAAATATTTAATTTGGAATACCAAGCCCTGGACATTCTGACTTACTCTTTTAAAAGTTATTTGAGTGGCCGGGCATGGTGGTTTACGCATGTAATCCCAGCATTTTGGGAGGCCGGCGCTGGTGGATCATGAGTTCTGGAGTTCAAGACCAACCTGACCAAGGTGCTGAAACCCCTTCTCTACTAAAAATACAAAAATTAGCCGGGCATGCTGGCAGGCACCTGTAATGCCAGCTACTAGGGAGGCTGAGGCAGGAAAATCGCTTGAACCTGGGTGGCAGAGGTTGCAGTAAGTTGAGATCGCACCACTGCACTCCAGCCTGGGTGACAGAGCAAGACTCCATCTGGGGGGCAAAAATTATTTGAGCCTGTAATCCCAGTACTCTGGGAAGCTGAAGTGGGTGGATCTCTTGAGGTCAGGAGTTCGAGACCAGCCTGGACAGCATGGTGAAACCCCATCTTTACTAAAATTACATAAATTAGCCAGGCATAGTGGCATGTGCCTGTAGTCCCCAGCTACTCAGGAGGCTGAGGAAGGAGAATTGCTTGAACCGGGGAGGTGGAGGTTGCAGTGAGCCGAGATCATATCACTGCATCCCAGCCTGGGCAACAGAACAAGACTCCGTCTCAAAAAAAAAAAAAAAAAAAAAGGCCAGGCTCAGTGGCTCATGCATGTAATCCCAGCACTTTGGGAGGGCAAAGTGGGCGGATCACCTGAGGTTGGGAGTTCAAGACCAGTCTGGCCAACATAGCGAAACCGCATCTCTACTAAAAATACAAAAATTAACCGGGCATGCTGGCAAGCATCTGTAATCCTAGCTACTTGAGGGAGGCTGAGGCAGGACAATCACTTGAACCTGGGAGGTGGAAGTTGCAGTGAGCCAAGATTGTGCCATTGCACTCCAGCCTGGGCGACAGCGTGAGACTCTGTCTCAAAAAATAAGTAAATAAAATTATTTGAGAGACCTTAATTCTCAACCTGCCTTTTAACCACTTTAATGGATTTATAAATCTAACTTTGTTGCCAGGCTGGAGTATAGTGGCAAAATCAAAGCTCACTGCAGCCTTGAACTCCTGGGCTCAAGTGATTCTCTCACCTCAGCCTCCCAAGTATCTGGAATTATAGGCTTGAGCCTCTGTGCCTGGCTTTAGTTGGTGAATTTTATTTTATTTGAGAGAAGATATTACTCTGTCACCTAGGCTGAAGTGTACTAGTGAGATCACAGCTTAATTCAGCCTTAAATCCTGGGCTCAATGACCACCCCCCCCATCTCCACCTCCTCAGTAGCTGGGACTACAGGTGTGCCACCAAGACTAGCTAGGCTTTTTTTGTTTGGTTGGTTTTAGGGTCTTACTGTGTTGCTCAGGCTGGTCTTGAACTCCTAGCCTCAAATAATCCTCTGCTGAGGTTATAGGCATGAGCCACTATGCCCAGCCCTTTAGTAAATTTTAGATAGTTGACATCGTTTACTCGTGTATATCTTTATAATCAGGATTTACTGGCTTTGATAATTTTTGTTCTGTTCAAATAGGACAGATCTCACATACATATGACAGATTACAAAAGTTTTTATTACTTAACATGCTTAAATCTGAATAAAGTAATTGTGTGTTTAAAATGAACAGTTATCCCAGCTTGCCTGGCTGGTGGCTATTTTCACAGCTGGCCTATCTCAATTTTCACTTCTTGTGGTTAGGAAAGTGGCACTAGCCAAATAAAGGCAATTTTTTTTTTTTTTTGAGACAGAGTCTCGCTCTGTCGCCCAGGCTGGAGTGCGGTGGCGCGATCTCAGCTCACTGCAAGCTCTGCCTCCCAGGTTCATGTCATTCTCCTGCCTCAGCCTCCCGAGTAGCTGGGACTACAGGCACCCGCCAGCACACCTGGCTAATTTTTTTGTATTTTTAGTAGAGACGGGATTTTACCATATTAGCCAGGATGGTCTCGATCTCCTGACCTCATGATCCGCCCGCTTCGGCCTCCCAAAGTGCTGGGAGTACAGGCGTGAGCCACTGCGCCCAGCCCCAGAAAGGCAAATATTTAAAGGCATTTTAAATTAATTGTATTTGTTATAGCTCAAATTTGCTATCCTATTAAGCTTCATTAATTTATCCTTTTTGTTTTTTTTTTTTTTTGAGATGGAGTCTTGCTGTGTCATTTGGGCTGGAGCATAGTGGCGCAATCTCAGCTCACTGAAGCCTCCACCTTAACCAATCATTTATCTTTTGAGACACCATATATTCATTTCAATCTTTGAAGCAAGTTTTATAACTACTTAACAATCTCACCTTATGCTGGGCACAGTGGCTTATGCCTGTAATCCCAGAACTTTGGGAGGCAGAGGCAGGTGGATCACCTGAGGTTGGGAGTTTGAGACCAGCTTGACCAACATGGATAAACCCCATCTCTACTAAAAACACAAAATTATCCGGGCGTGGTGGCACATGCCTGTAATCCCAGCTACTTGGGAGGCTGAGGCAGGAGAATTGCTTAAACCTGGGAGACAGAAGTTGCGGTGAGTCAAGATCTGCCATTGCACTCCAGCCTGGGCAATGAGAGCAAAGCTCCGTCTGAAAAACAAAACAAAACAAAACAAAAAACACCTCACCTTACAAGAGCCCCAATTACCTCTTTAGAAATATAAGAAAATAGTCGGCCGGGCGCGGTGGCTCAAGCCTGTAATCCCAGCACTTTGGGAGGCCGAGACGGGCGGATCACGAGGTCAGGAGATCGAGACCATCCTGGCTGACACGGTGAAACCCCGTCTCTACTAAAAAATACAAAAACTTAGCTGGGCGAGGTGGCGGGCGCCTGTAGTCCCAGCTACTCGGGAGGCTGAGGCAGGAGAATGGCGTAAACCCAGGAGGTGGAGCTTGCAGTGAGCTGAGATGCGGCCACTGCACTCCAGCCTGGGCGACAGAGCGAGACTCCGTCTCAAAAAAAAAAAAAAAAAAAAGAAATATAAGAAAATAAATTATGTTAAATATATTTACTTTAAATTACATGTTTCCATTTCTTAAGCTTTGGATTTGTAGCCAACTTTCTGGGAGACAGTCTGTGTTCATAGCAATATAGGATATCAGTGTTTTAAAATTGGCTTATGAAAATAATACAGATTTTTAAATGAAAATTATTTAATTGGTATCCATTGATTTACTTAAAAGAGCTACATTTTTTAAGTGATAGCATTCTTTTTAGTTTAGGTGTGTTTTTTTTGGTTTTTTTTGTTTTTCTTTTGAGACGGAGTCTTGCTCTGTTGCCTAGGCTGGAGTGCATTGGCGCTATCTTGGCTCACTGCAACCTCCACCTCCTGGGTTTGAGCGATTCTCCTGTTCTCAGCCTCCCAAGTAGCTGGGATTACAGGCGTCCACCACCACGCTCAGCTAAGTTTTATATTTTTAGTAGAGAGGAGGTTTCACCATGTTGGCCAGCCCGGTTTCGAACTCCTTACCTCAAGTGATCTGTCCCCCTTCACCTCCCAAAATGTTAGGATTACAGGTGTGAGCCACCTGCCATGCCTAGCCTCTTTTAGTTTTGCTATTAGAAGTGATAACATTCTTTTTAGTTTCACTATTAGCTTTCCTTGCATTCACATTTTACATTCTCATTAGCATTTCTATCCTTGGCATTTTTGAGTTTCTAATGCTTTTTTGCTTGAGTGTTTATTCATTAAATGTTTTTGTTTAATTTATTATTTTCAAGCTTTCCTTTTGTTTCCATGATAAATCTTTGTGAGATTCCTGTATTTTAGCCATTTCCAAAAAGTGCCATTTTACTTATTTCACTGGAAGTATTTAAACATTCCAAACTACAGGCTCTAAGTAGCATCCTGATATTTTAGATCTGGAAAGGGCCCTTAAGATCACTGTGTAGAAGTGTACAATTAGAGTATCCATTTGCTGTATATATATTTCGTTGTTAGTTTAGTGATGTCTGATTATCTCTGCCCATTAGGACAGGGCTTAATTTAATCAGTATAATAATTATCAGTGTGAAGGATAAAACCTTTTAGAACAACATGGGATCTAAATAAGTTTTTTTAAAATGTCACCGTAAAGGAAGTAGTGTTTTGTTTTTATTTTTCCCCCCAAACACAAGAGAAGTCAGGGAATCATTATGGAGGATTCTTAACATTTTTACCAGTTTGGGAGAAAGCAGTGGTGAATATAGATAGTTTTTAATCTAGTTTTTGTTTTCTCTACTGTCAGCTTTCTACAGATCAAAAAATTGGGTTGCCGGGGGCAGGGCAGCAAATACCAGTTACTTTAAATGTTTTACCATGATCTTCTTTTTTTATAGGGAACTGACTCTCTTTTGGAGTAAACTGCAAAGAAGAATTGACCCTTCTTTAGATACTTTTTTGGAGCGCTGTCGTCAGTTTGGTGTCATAGCTAAAACGCAGCAGCATTTATTTTGCCTCATTAGAGTTATACAAACTGAAGTGAGTACTTTATGCCTTCTCTGCTAACTGTAGCTGGAGGAAAGAAATGAGTGAGAAGATAATGTCTCAGGAAATTCCCTTTAGATAAAGGAAGATAAGAAATAATGAGTTTTAATAAGATTAATGGAATTGACCACATCTGACTGCTTCTCCAGATTGACTTCCTATAATTAATCAGAAACAAATTGATGGCCAAACAAGTTAGGTGATAATTATTTCTAATTACTGTGAATGAAGTTGTGTCTCCTGTCACATTAAGAACATTTTAAGAGGCCAGGCACAGTGACTCAAGCCTGTAATCCCAGCACTTTGGGAGGCCGAGGCGGGTGGATCACTTGAGCTCAGGAGTTCGAGACCAGCCTGGCCAACCTGGTGAAACCCTGTCTCTACTAAAAATACAGAAATTAGCCGGGCATGGTGGCGGGCGCCTGTAATCCCAGCTACTTTGGAGGCTGAGGCAGGAGAATCGCTTGAACGGGGAAGGCGGAGGTTGTGGTGAGCTAAGATTGCACCACTGCACTCTAGCCTAGGCGACAGAGTGAGACTTGGTCTTTAGAGAAAAAAAAAGAACATTTCAAGGTAACTATAGAACTTGCCCGTTTAAACAATTACTTCATAATTGGCCATCAGAACATTTTGTTTTGTTTAAATCTTTAATAAAGGTACTAATTTTCTTTTTTGAGACGGAGTCTCATTGTCGCCCAGGCTGGAGTGCAGTGGCGCTGATCTCGCTCACTGCAAGCTCCGCCTCCCGGTTCACTTCTATTCTCCTGCCTCACCTCCTGAGTAGCTGGGACTACAGGCTTCACCACCTCCGCTAATTTTTTGTATTTTTAGTAGAGACGGGGTTTCACTGTGGTCTCGATCTCCTGACCTTGTGATCCGCCCGCCTCGGCCTCCCAAAGTGCTGGGATTACAGGCTTGAGCCACCGCGCCCGGCAGGTACTAATTTTCTACTGTTGAATAACATATCACAAAAATGAATATTAAAACAATGTCCATTTTTATTAGTTCAGTTTTATAAATCAGAAATCCAGCACAATGTGGCAGGATTCTCTTCTAAGACTATCACATTGGCTAAAATGTAGTTGGTTAGGCTAAGTTCTTATCAGAAGCTCTGTGGAAAATCCACTTCAAAGCTTGTTCTTATCATTGACAGATTTCAGTTCCTGTGATTGTAGGACTAAGGTTTCTGTTTTCTGGCTGGCTGCCAGTCAGGGTCTGTTCTCAGGTCCTAGAAAGCTACACTCAGTCTTTGCGTCTATTTTCAAGCAGCAAGGGTGCAACAAGTTGGTGCTTGAAACCTGACATCCTCCATCTCTGACTTTAGTTTTCAGTTTTTGGTTAAGACAGGTCTCACTCTGTCACCCAGGCGTAGTGCAGTGGTGTGATCATAGCTCATTACAACCTCAAACTCCTTGACTCAAGCAGTTCTCCCGTCTCAGCCTCCAGAGTAGCTGAGACTACAGGCGTGTAGTTTTTTTCTTTTTTGGTGGGGAGCAGGGGCAGTAGATACAGGGTCTTGCTTTGTTGCCCAGACTGATTCTCAACTCCTGGCCTCAAGCAATTCTCCCACCTCAGCCTTCCAAAGTGCTGGGATTATAGGTGTAAGCTGCCACACCTGTCCGCTTGAACCTGGGAGGCAGAGGTTGCAATGAGCCGAGATCACACCATTGCACTGCAGCCTGGGCGACAGAGTGAGACTCTGTCTCAAAAAAAAAAAAAAGAAGCAAAGGTTAAATGACTTGGCTACATCCTATGTGCGCTTTCATCAATATGCCAAGTCACTCTTGATCCCTCACCTTCCTAGTTTAAGACCCACCAATTTCGTCAAAATTCAGCTCCACATTCCATATCTTGATTCAAATTTATTCACTACTCCTTTTAGTAACTTTTTGGCCTATCTGTTCAGAATATATAATGGTATTTCTGGTTACTTTTCTTTGAAAAGTGTTGTTAGTGATTTTTCAAATATTACCATCCCAACCAGATTAGGCTGTTGAAGAAAGAATGGCCATTCTTTGCTGTCCACCTCACAGTCTTCCAAAAGGAGTTAATAACTTGTGGAGAAACTGAATTATTTTAAAATTTGGCTGACTTTCCCCAAGTCCTCTGTGCTCTTACTTAACAAATGATAAACTTATATCACAGCATCCTAATAAGAGACCCATGGTCTAGTCCTGTGGAGCCACTGAAGCAACATGGCCTGTTTACTTGGACTACATTCCAAATGAGAGGGAGAAACTTCTATATTCTTTTGGCCACTACTGTTGTGGGATGTCTGCCATTCATAACAGAACCAGATCCTAGCTGATACAGGCTAAGTAATGCCTCTCTTTCAAAAAAGCTAGTCTCAGCTCGTCTGAAAGGTAGAGAGTTATCTCAATTGATTGTTCACAGTCAGTTACAGACTGAACTCTGTTCTACTCTTTCTCCCCTTCTCACTATTACACTTGACTAGTTTTAAAGGAAAAAAATGTTGGAGTCTCGGTTTGCAAGGGCTTCTACACTCACTCACTCCCTTTCCACCTACTAGTCCACATCTCTTCTACTCTTCAGGCCAAATTTTTATTTTATTTATTTTATTATTTTATTTTTTTTGTTTTTTTTGGAGACGAAGTCTCACTCTATTGCCCAGGCTGGCATGCAGTGGCATGATCTTGGTTCACTGCAACCTCCGCTTCCCAGGCTCAAGGGATTCTCAATGCCTCAGCCTCCCGAGTAGCTGGGACTTTGGGCCTGCATCACCATGCATGGCTAATTTTTTGTATTTTTATTAGAGATGGGGTTTTGCCTTGTTGGCCATGGTGGTCTTAAAACTCCATGCCTCAAGTGATGTGCCTAGCTCGGTCTCCCAAAGTGCGGGGATTACAGGTGTGAACCACCATGCCTGGCCTAAATGCTTTTAAGTCCTTGCTCGTCTGCTCACTAGTTGATGACACTGGGCAACTTAACCTTCTGAGTGTTGGGGATTTTTTGTCTATAAAATGAGGATATGTGCAAAAAAGTTTATTTCAAATAAGTGCCTAGGTTGTAGTAGGGGTTCTGTAAATCAATGACAGTGATTTCTTTGTGTTCCCAGCATTTAGAATGAATCATGCCCAACACAGAATTAAATGCCTGGCAAATTGTTGACTGATTTAAACAGTGGAATTTACTCCGTTATTTTACATCGTATTCTGTTGACCAGTTACAATGTGCTAGCGTTACTATTTCATCTTTATAACCTTAGAAGGAGGAAAATCTAGTATTACCATTACTGTTATCATTTTACCAATAAGGAAACTGAAGTTTAGAGGTTGAGAACCTGTCACTTGTTGTGAAGCTGGGGTTCAAAGGCAGTCAAAGTCTGATTCTAAAGTCTCTGCTCTTAGCAGTGCGTTTTAAGCCACTCAGACATATCTTGCTTTTCTTTTTTCATGTCATTTTCGTATTTCAGCCTCTCAGATAAAAAGAGTTATCTTGTATGTACCAAGCTTTTATCACATATGACCAGGTCATCCTAATTTTAAACTAGTTTCTGAGAACCTGCTGCCGTAGCAAGATTTTCTGATTTTTCTCCCTGGAAAGCTGAGATTCAGTACACCTGTGATGGTGACTATAAATTACTAAATTCTTTCAGGAGGAAATGGAGAGGATCATTTATTTTATCTTTGAAGTTTTGAAAAATCCAAGTGTTCATGATACAGAGATTTTTTTTTTTTTTTTTGAGACTGAGTCTCGCTCTGTCGCCCAGGCTGGAGTGCAGTGGCCGGATCTCAGCTCACTGCAAGCTCCTCCTCTCGGGTTCCCACCATTCTCCTGCCTCAGCCTCCCGAGTAGCTGGGACTACAGGCGGCCGCCACCTCGCCCGGCTAGTTTTTTGTATTTTTTTTTGAGACAGAGTTTCGCTCTTGTTGCCCAGGCTGGAGTGCAATGGCGTGATCTCAGTGCATTGCAACCTCCACCTCCCGGATTCTTTGAACCTCAGCCTCCCGAGTCGCTGGGATTACAGGCATGCACCACCACACCTGGCTAATTTTGTACTTTTTGCAGAGACGGGGTTTCTCCATGTTGGTCAGGCTGGTCTCGAACTCCTGAACTCAGGTGATAATGCCTGCCTCGGCCTCCCAAAGTGCTGGGGTTATAGGCATGAGCCACCGCGCCTGGCCACAGAGAATTTCTTGAATTGAATTTAATCTTAGATTCACATCTATACCTGTGTTTCCTGTTGCTGCCTTTTTAAACACTGCCCCTCTACTCAACATCATTCTATTTTGAATCCTCCAGTGACCTTACTTATCCTGAATTTCTTTGGATTCACATGCATTTATTGTTTATGCATTCGGGGTACAGATAAATTCCTTGAAAGTAAGGAACTGCTTTAATACACAGTGCCTAGTAAATGTACATTGTTCATAGTTGTAGCATCTAATTCAGTTCTTTGCATGTTGAGACAAGAAATATCTAAATGTCTTTCATGAAGAAAGATTTAAGATAAAATTTAGGAACTCTAAAAGTTTTTACAACCTAAAATTCCGTATCAGTGAACGTTATATACTCTTTCTGTATGCAAAAAAAAAAAAAGTTTTTTTATCCTGTTTTACTTACAGGCACAAGATGCTGGTCTTGGGGTGTCAATTTTACTGTGTGTCAGAGCTCTTCAACTCAGATCAAGTGAAGATGAGGAAATGAAGGCATCAGTTTGTAAAACAATTGCCTGTCTTTTACCAGAAGATTTAGAAGTTAGACGAGCCTGTCAGCTTACAGAATTCTTAATTGAACCCAGTTTGGATGGATTTAATATGTTAGAAGAACTGTATTTGCAACCAGATCAAAAATTTGATGAAGAAAATGCACCGGTTCCAAATTCTCTTCGATGTGAGCTCTTACTAGCTTTAAAAGCCCACTGGCCTTTTGATCCTGAGTTTTGGGACTGGAAAACTTTAAAACGACACTGCCACCAACTTTTAGGACAAGAAGCCTCAGATTCTGATGATGATTTAAGTGGCTATGAAATGTCCATTAATGACACAGATGTTTTAGAGTCATTTCTCAGTGACTATGATGAGGGTAAAGAAGATAAACAATATAGAAGAAGAGATTTGACAGATCAGCATAAGGAGAAAAGAGACAAAAAACCCATTGGCTCTTCTGAAAGATATCAGAGGTGGCTTCAGTATAAGTTTTTCTGTTTGTTATGTAAGCGGGAATGTATAGAGGCTAGAATTCTTCATCATTCTAAGATGCATATGGAAGATGGAATTTACACCTGTCCAGTTTGTATTAAAAAATTTAAGAGAAAAGAAATGTTTGTTCCTCATGTGATGGAGCATGTTAAAATGCCACCAAGCAGAAGGGACCGCTCTAAAAAGAAATTACTGTTGAAAGGCTCTCAAAAGGGTATTTGTCCCAAGAGCCCCTCTGCAATCCCAGAGCAAAACCATTCATTGAATGAACAAGCCAAAGGAGAGTCTCATGAATATGTCACATTCAGCAAATTAGAAGATTGCCACCTGCAAGACAGAGATTTGTATCCATGTCCTGGTACAGACTGTTCCCGTGTGTTTAAGCAATTTAAATACTTAAGTGTGCATCTTAAAGCTGAACACCAAAATAATGATGAAAATGCCAAGCACTACTTGGATATGAAAAATAGAAGAGAGAAGTGTACTTACTGTCGACGACATTTTATGTCTGCTTTTCACCTTCGGGAGCATGAACAAGTGCATTGTGGGCCTCAACCTTATATGTGTGTATCTATAGATTGCTATGCTAGGTTTGGATCAGTAAATGAACTACTTAACCATAAACAAAAGCATGATGATCTGCGTTATAAATGTGAATTAAATGGCTGTAATATTGTTTTCAGTGACTTGGGACAGCTTTACCACCATGAAGCACAACACTTTAGGGATGCATCTTACACATGCAACTTTCTTGGCTGTAAAAAGTTCTATTACTCCAAAATTGAATACCAGAATCACCTCTCAATGCATAATGTTGAAAATTCAAATGGTGACATAAAGAAATCAGTGAAACTTGAGGAGTCTGCAACAGGTGAAAAACAAGATTGTGTTAATCAGCCCCATCTACTTAACCAAACTGATAAATCACATTTACCTGAAGATCTTTTCTGTGCAGAATCAGCTAATTCTCAAATAGATACAGAAACTGCAGAAAACCTGAAAGAAAACAGTGACAGTAATTCTAGTGATCAGTTAAGTCATAGCTCTTCAGCTTCAATGAATGAAGAGTTAATTGACACACTAGATCACTCTGAAACCATGCAGGATATATTGTTATCTAATGAGAAAGTCTTTGGGCCCTCCAGTTTAAAAGAAAAATGTTCCAGTATGGCAGTTTGTTTTGACGGGACTAAGTTTACCTGTGGTTTTGATGGCTGTGGTTCCACATACAAAAATGCAAGAGGAATGCAGAAACATTTACGGAAGGTTCATCCATACCATTTCAAGCCCAAAAAGATAAAGACGAAAGATCTGTTTCCCTCTTTGGGTAATGAACATAATCAGACAACGGAAAAGTTGGATGCAGAACCTAAACCCAGCTCAGATACAAACAGTGACTCCCCAGATGAAGGTCTAGATCACAATATTCACATTAAATGTAAACGAGAACATCAAGGTTACTCCTCAGAATCCTCCATTTGTGCTTCTAAAAGGCCCTGTACAGAGGATACCATGTTGGAACTTCTGTTACGCTTGAAACATTTAAGCTTGAAAAACTCAATAACACATGGCTCTTTCTCAGGGTCATTGCAGGCGTACCCATCCAGTGGTGCTAAGTCTCTTCAATCAGTTTCATCTATCTCAGACCTTAATTTTCAGAATCAAGATGAAAATATGCCAAGTCAGTACCTTGCACAGTTGGCGGCTAAGCCGTTTTTCTGTGAGCTTCAAGGATGCAAATATGAATTTGTGACCAGAGAGGCTCTGTTAATGCATTATCTTAAAAAGCATAATTATTCAAAAGAAAAAGTCCTTCAGTTAACCATGTTCCAACATCGGTATTCCCCATTTCAATGTCATATTTGCCAAAGGTCATTTACAAGAAAAACACACCTTAGGATTCATTATAAAAATAAACATCAAATTGGCAGTGACAGAGCAACTCACAAACTACTAGATAATGAAAAGTGTGATCATGAAGGCCCATGTTCAGTAGATAGGTTGAAAGGTGATTGTTCTGCAGAACTTGGAGGTGATCCCAACAGTAACTCTGAGAAACCACACTGTCATCCTAAGAAGGATGAATGCAGTTCTGAAACAGATTTGGAATCATCTTGTGAAGAAACAGAAAGTAAAACATCTGACATTTCATCACCAATAGGCAGCCATAGAGAAGAACAAGAAGGAAGAGAGGGCAGAGGTAGCAGGCGAACTGTTGCTAAAGGAAATCTGTGTTATATTTTGAATAAATACCACAAACCATTCCATTGTATCCATAAAACTTGCAACTCCTCATTCACCAATCTAAAAGGCTTAATTCGCCATTACAGAACTGTACATCAGTACAACAAAGAACAGTTATGTTTAGAGAAAGACAAAGCAAGAACCAAAAGGGAACTTGTCAAATGTAAGAAGATATTTGCTTGCAAATATAAGGAATGTAATAAACGCTTCCTGTGTTCCAAAGCTCTTGCTAAGCACTGTAGTGACTCTCATAACCTAGACCATACTGAAGAGCCTAAAGTACTTTCTGAAGCTGAATCTGCAGCAAGGTTTTCTTGTAACCAGCCTCAGTGCCCTGCTGTTTTTTATACATTCAACAAGTTGAAGCACCACTTGATGGAACAGCATAATATTGAAGGGGAAATACATTCAGATTATGAAATTCATTGTGATCTTAATGGCTGTGGCCAGATTTTCACCCATCGCAGTAATTACTCACAACATGTATATTACCGACATAAAGATTATTATGATGATTTGTTTAGAAGCCAGAAAGTAGCAAATGAGAGACTACTAAGGAGTGAAAAGGTATGTCAAACAGCTGACACTCAGGGGCATGAATATCAGACCACCAGGAGATCATTTAATGCTAAAGCTAAAAAATGTGGCTTAATCAAAGAAAAGAAAGCCCCAATAAGTTTTAAAACCAGAGCTGAGGCCCTCCATATGTGTGTAGAGCACTCTGAGCACACACAGTACCCCTGCATGGTTCAAGGATGCTTATCTGTGGTGAAGTTGGAGAGCAGCATTGTGAGGCATTACAAACGCACTCATCAGATGAGTAGTGCCTATTTAGAGCAACAGATGGAGAACCTTGTTGTTTGCGTTAAGTACGGTACCAAAATTAAGGAGGAACCCCCTTCTGAAGCAGATACCTGTATAAAGAAAGAAGAAAATAGAAGCTGTGAATCAGAGCACACAGAACACAGCCATTCCCCGGGTGACAGTAGTGCACCCATCCAGAACACTGATTCCTGTCATTCAAGTGAAAGGGATGGAGGTCAGAAAGGGTGCATAGAAAGCAGCTCAGTATTTGATGCAGATACTCTGCTTTACAGGGGAACTTTGAAATGTAACCATAGTTCAGAAACCACTTCCCTGGAACAGTGTAATATAGTTCAGCCTCCTCCTCCTTGTAAAATAGAAAATTCCATACCTAATCCCAATGGGACTGAAAGTGGGACTTATTTCACAAGTTTCCAGCTGCCTTTACCAAGGATCAAAGAATCAGAAACTAGGCAGCATGGTTCAGGGCAAGAAAACACTGTAAAAAATCCAACCCACGTCCCAAAAGAGAATTTTAGAAAACATTCACAGCCCCGGTCATTTGATTTGAAGACCTACAAACCTATGGGATTTGAATCTTCGTTTCTGAAATTTATTCAGGAAAGTGAAGAGAAAGAAGATGATTTTGATGATTGGGAGCCTTCAGAGCACTTAACATTAAGTAATTCTTCACAGCCCAGTAATGATTTAACAGGGAACGTTGTGGCAAATAATATGGTGAATGACAATGAACCTGAAGTTGACATACCTCATTCTTCCAGTGACTCTACAATTCATGAGAACCTGACTGCAATCCCACCTTTAATAGTAGCTGAAACAACAACAGTTCCTTCCTTGGAAAACCTGAGGGTTGTATTGGACAAAGCATTAACAGACTGTGGAGAGCTTGCCTTAAAACAGCTTCATTATCTTCGCCCAGTGGTGGTTCTTGAAAGATCTAAGTTTTCCACACCAATTTTAGACTTATTTCCAACAAAAAAGACAGATGAGCTTTGTGTAGGAAGTTCATAAGTAGCAGTTTTGTTTTTGTAACAGACTGGCTCCAACACTGCAACATGGGGACATTTGCCAACTCGAACAAAGGCTGAGAAGCAGCCACACCGTTGTTTAGGTAGAATAGGCTGTGTATTTACATGAATGTATAATATCTATGTCAGCAGTATTGGCTGAATCCATTAGCTCTCCAGTTGGTTTAATGATTGGGTTTTTTTGTTTATTAAAAAAAAAAAAAGGAACTGTACTCTTGTTTGGTGCTAATTAATACATCAAAATATACTGGGGCTTCCTTTTTCAAATTAAGTGTGCATGATTGTATATGGAACAAATACTAAGGTCCCAGGGTGGGAGGGTTAGGGAAAGGGATATGGAGTTCTTACTTGACTTGAATGTGCACCTGAGGGTGCTTTGTGTAATATATTGTACACTACAGCATCTTATATTTTTTGAGTTGAGTTTCAATAAATTACAATTTTTCACCCATTTGTTGTTTACTCATAATGAGTTTTCATGCCACGTGTAAACTGAAATTGCACTTGTATTTTCTGAAATATGCCACTCACATTTTACCCCAGTAATTTTTTAATTATTAACTAAATCATTCAGAGCAAGGGTTTTTTTTGTTTGTTTGTTTTTTGTTTTTAAGACGGAGTTTCACTCTTGTTGCTCAAGCTGGAGTGCAATGGTGCAGTCTCGGCTCGCTGCAACCTCCCCCTCCTGGCTTCAAGTTATTCTCCTACCTCGGTCTCCCAAAGTGCTGGGATTACAGGTGTGAGCGACCACGCCCATCCCAGAACAAGGTTCTTTTTATCTTAAAATTTTTGTTTTTGTGGAAGAAGTTTCTGAGATTGAGTAATTAGCTGTAGGAGTGAAGATATCTCCCAGAGGATGTCCAGATGTTGGCCGAGTGGAAAGGAGAGGATATGCCTACCAGAACATGAAGGACATAGCAAATTCAGAGGGCATGTTTCTAGGAAACTACAAATAATTTGATACGCCGGCAATAAAAAGGGAATAAGAGAGTGACATCATTGAAGAGACAGCAGGAACTAAATCATGAACACTAAGGAGTTTGGACTTGAGTCTATAGGCATATATCACTGGGAGTGTGGAGTGCTCACTTGATTTGAGGAGCTGAAATTGGAAACAGTAGACTTGAAGTAATTGAGGCAAGCTTGGTGAGTGTATGTACTGATGCAGCAGAGGGCAGAATAGATGAAATTGAGATATTTAAGGAGACAGGATTTTGGGGGTTTGGAGAGTCAAGGAAAAGATTTGGTACTGATGCAACCATTTGAGGTAGGTATACAAAGGAGGATTGATTATTTGGGAAGATAATGGAAACCAAGGTGAGTTTGGCTTTTAGATGTGTTGAGTTTTATTAGACTGTGGGACGTCCTTTTAATACGGTTTTATTTCCTGTTCCTTGTGAAGTTTTCAACCACTTTCATTAGCTAGATATGAAGTGACTCAGACAACTAACATCTCTTTATCATCCTTGTGGTTAGAATTTTTTTTTTTCCGCAATTGAGTCTTGCTCTGTCGCCCAGGCTGGAGTATAGTGGCGCGATCTCGGCTCACTGCAACCTCCGCCCCTCTAGGTTTAAGCAATTCTCTGCCTCAGCCTCCGGAGTAGCTGGGATTACAGGTGTGTGCCACCACGCCTGGCTAATTTTTTGTGTTTTTAGTAGAAACAGGGTTTCACCATCTTGGCCAGGCTGGTCTTGAACTCCTGACCTCGTGATCCACCCGCCTCGGCCTCCCAAAGTGCTGGGATTACAGGCTTGAGCCACCGTGCCCAGCCTATTGTGGTTAGATTTTCAAGACCTTTTCTCTGACCCTTAAACCTTATTTTCGGCCGGGCGCGGTGGCTCAAGCCTGTAATCCCAGCACTTTGGGAGGCCGAGATGGGCGGATCACGAGGTCAGGAGATCGAGACCATCCTGGCTAGCACGGTGAAACCCCGTCTCTACTAAAAAATACAAAAAACTAGCCGGGCGAGGTGGCGGGCGCCTGTAGTCCCAGCTACTCGGGAGGCTGAGGCAGGAGAATGGCGTAAACCCCGGAGGCGGAGCTTGCAGTGAGCTGAGATCCGGCCACTGCACTCCCGCCTGGGCGACAGAGCGAGACTCCGTCTCAAAAAAAAAAAAAAAACCTTATTTTCTTGTTTTGTTAGCTCTTCAGGAATTTCATTCTGTCACCTCACCCTGAGTCTAAAGCACCCCCATAACCAAGTCATTTCTTGTCTCAGCTCCCAGTAGGTAACAGAGGATTCTGAGAAATCGGAATGATCTGAGTAAGACTGTTGAAAGAAGTGGCAGAAATGAGGATCTTAGAGACTGAGACCACTATTGTTTCTTTGGAATCCAGCTAATTCTTCAGCGACTTGATTTCCTCACTTACGAAGGGAGGGGGTATAGGTGAAAGGTCCCTTTTTGTGATTTGAGCATGAGAAGCACCTGTAGGCCTAGTAAAAATTCCTCATACTAGAGAGATGGTTAGCCCAGAATAAGAAAAAGCTACTAATTTATCTAAGACTGAACTATATCCATTCAACCACAAAAAACTTGTAGCCCCTGGAAGGACCAAGTGAGGCCATTCACAGTGAAACTAAACCCAGATTTTAAGAGCCCAATTAGGCCGGGCGCGGTGGCTTATGCCTGTAACCCCAGCACTTTGGGAGGCTGAGGTGGGCAGATCATGAGGTCGGGAGGTCAAGAGCAAACTAGCTAACACGGTGAAACCCCGTCTCTACCGAAAATACAAAAAATTAGCTGGGCATGATGGTACACGCCTGTAGTCTCAGCTACTTGGGAGGCTGAGGCAGGAGAATCGCTTGAACCCGTGAGGTGGATGCTGCAGTGAGCCGAGATCACACCACTGCACTTTAGCCTGGGTGACGGAGCGAGACTGTCTCAAAAATAAATAGTTCAAGTACAAGCCTAAGTAATTGATCCTAAGATCACTGTCTATCCCAGTTAGAGCAGCTTGCATCATTTGATCTGTATTAAATACTTTTGGCTGGGTGTGGTGGCTCGCACCTGTAATCCTGGCACTTTGGGAGGCCGAGGCGGGTAGGTCACCTGAGGTCAGGAGTTTGAGACCAGCCTGACCAACATGGAGAAACCCTATCTCTACTAAAAATACAAAAAATAGCTAGGTGTGGTGGCAGATGCCTGTAATCCCAGCTACTCAGGAGGCTGAGGCAGGAGAATCGCTTGGACCCTGGAGGTGGAAGTTGCAGTGAGCTGAGATAGTGCCATTGCACTCCAGTCTGGGCAACTGAGCGAGACTCCGTTTCAAAAAAAAAGACTTTTATGTTTAAACCAGCATGAATGACTATATGATAATACAGGGCAAAGGGTTATTTTTTTTTTTTTAGCTTGTAGTAATCATTTTAACTTGGTATCTCTGGAATTTGTCCCAACCCTGGCACAGACCTGAAAGCACTGACTTTGTTTTCAAAGCTTTTTCAATTCAAGAGTGCCTCCAAATGGTGAGTAGGAATGAAGACTTCCAGACGCTTCTATTCTTGCCTTTACCCAGAATTCTCTTGCTTCAGTGTTTTTCCCATTTTCATGAGCCCATGTATGAAAAAGGGTAAGGAACTGTGGAGAAGAAAGTCTTTTATTAGCCTTCCTCGGGGTATTCCATGCTCAATCCTTTCTCAGTCCCAAATGGCCTACTGAGCTGAACTGCCTAAGACATAGTCATTCATCAAATATTTAAGTACACATATTTAAAAAGATACAATTCCAGGTGCAATGGGAGACGAGGAAAAAAAGTAAAGTTGTCAGGGCCATCAAGAAGCTTTCACAAGGTGAAGGGAGGGCTGGAGTTTCTCATAACATTGTTACTTAAAGTGTGGTAGTGGGCCAGCAGTATGGGCATCACCTAGGATATTGTTATTAAAAATGCATAATTTCAGGCCCTACTCTAGACCTACTGGACCCAAATGTGCGTGTTAGTAAGATCTCCAGGTGATTCTTAGGCACAGAAAAGTTCTAGAAGCACTGGCCTGGAAGTGGGAAGTACTGTGAGAATTCAGGGTAGTTATGCTTTTTCTCATTTTACATAAAATTATCTTGTTGAATTTTCATAATCTAGTGAAGTAGGTGCTGTTATTATCCTTATTTGACAAAGTACTTGAGATGAAGCATCTTGCCTGGCTGGCACAAATAGAGATGGAGCCCAGTTTCCAATCTCTTCTGACTGGAAGAATGTCAGAGAGGGACATTTAGTATAAAGGAATAACAGATGGAAAGTTGCAGGTGGTATTTGAAGTCCCAAAAATACCACAGTTCTGTAATGTGAGTGTTTGTGAAGGTGAATAGTGGGAAATACAATTTGAAGTGTAGGTGAAAGCCAGGTTATTCAACTCAAACTCCACAGTCATGGTGTTGGCATTTCTTCATTTTTGAATATAGAGATGGGAAACTGGTGCATATTTTTTTCTGTGAATAACATGAAAACTACAAAAAAGGCAAGTTTTCTGAAAGAAACTTTTACTTACTCATTTTTGCTATTTTTTGAGACGAGATCTCATTAGGTTGCCCAGGCTGATCTTGAACTCCTGAGCCCAAGCAGTTCTCCCACCCCAGCCTCCCAAAGTGCTGGAATTGCAAGCATGAACCACTGCACCTGGCCAGAAACTTCTAAAACTCAGAAACGTTGCTCCTCCTCACCTCCTACTCCAAGGTAAACTGTGATACCTCCTGGCTTTATACTACTGATTTTATACCCTATTATGTAGAACTGTGTCTAGAAAGAGTGGCCTATCCCTCTGTGACCTTGGTCTACTCCTGCAGGAGTGGTTTCTGTGACAGACTGCATTTGGAGGTTTGATTCACTCTGGGGAAGGTAACCAGGATAGGCAAGAGATTTAAAAATCTGTCAACATGTATTTGGCAGGTATAGCCTGAAAAAAAAAAGACCAGAGGCATAGGAAAGCTATCTAAATGGTTAAGAAGCCAAATATTTAGAAAGCATATACTATCTGCTAGCCCCTGGGTGGTAAGTGTTGAACAAGACTCTTCCCTGCATCATAGAGATTTAAGAATCCAATAGGGGACTGGGTGTGGTGACTCATGTCTGTAATCCCAGCACTTTGGGAGGCAGAGGCAGGTGGATATTTGAAGTCAGGAGTTTGAGACCAGCCTGGTCAACATGGTGAAACCCTGTCTCTAGTAAAAATACAAAAATTAGCTGGGCCATGGTGGCGTGCGCGCCTGTAATCCCAGCTACTAGGGAGGCTGAGGCAGGAGAACTGCTTGAATCCAGGAAGCAGAGGTTGCAGTGAGCCGAGATCAGGCCACTGCACTCCAGCGTGGGCAACAGAGTGAGACCCTGTACCCCATCAACCTCCCCACCTCAAAAAAAAAAAATCCAATAGGGAAGACAGACATTAAAACAGTACAAATAAGTAAAAGTGCTTTTATTTTTAAACAGGGGGAATGGAGGGGCTTGTGAGAAGTGGACCAAAAAAGGACAGCAAAGGCTTCATTGAGGATAATGTTTAAACTGAAACCTAAAGAATCAATAGAAGTTAGCCAGGCAATAACCTGTAGTGCCAGCTACTCGGGAGGCTGAGGTGGGAGGATCACTTGAGCCCAGGAGTTAGAGGCTGTAGTGTGCAATAATCGCACCTGTGAATAGGCACTGAACTCCAACCTGGGGGAGGAGGGGGAAGCCAGGCAAAGAATGCGAGTAATCGTAATCCAATTATGTGCCAAGGCTTTGTGGTTCAACAGCTTGGTGTGTTGGTGACATTGATAAGACTACTATAGCTGGAGTTGAAAGAACAAATGGCAGAGGAAGAGAAGACTTGGTACACAAGCAGGGACCAGGCATTTTAGTGCCCTGTTAGCCATGTTACAGATTTTGGATTTTGTTTGAAAGGCAATGAAAAACCTGTAAGAATTTATCAAAGGCTGACTAGGTGCTATTTCTCATGCCTGTAATCCCAGCATTTTAGGAGGGCAAGGTAGGAGGATCACCTGAGATCAGGAATTCGAGACCAGCCTGGCCAACATGGTGAAACCCCGTTTCTACTAAAAATGCAGAGATTAGCCAGGTGTGGCGCGTGCCTAGTCCCAGCCACTCAAGAGGCTGAGGCAGGAGAATAGTTTGAACCCAGGAGGCAGAGGTTGCAGTGAGCCAAGATCGCACCACTGCACTCCAGCTTGGGCAACAGAGCAAGACTCTGTCTCAAAAAAAAAGAATTTATCAAAGGCTTGAAAGTAGGCATTGCATAAGTCAGTAAGTCCTAATAGGGCATGATGCGACTACTGAGTAGAAGTGACTGACAGATGAGTGGGTGGATGCCACTATTAAAGGTGAACTGAAGGCCAGGCATAGTGGTTCATGCCTGTAATCCCAGCACTGTGGGAGGCCGAGGCAGGTGGATCATGCGGTCAGGAGTTCGAGACCAGCCTAATCAACATGGTGAAACCCCATCTCTACTAAAAATTAAAAAATTAGCTGGGCGTGGTGGCGGGTGCCTGTAATCCCAGCTACTAAGGAGGCTGAGCCAGGAGAATCACTTGAACCCAGGAGGCAGAGGTTGCAGTGAGCTGACATTGCGCCACTGCACTCCAGCCCAGGCGACAAGGTGAGACTCCAAGACTCCGTCTCAGAAAAAAAAAAAAAAAAAAAAAAAGCCCTGTTTATATCCTATTTCCTTGCTGGGTGCAGTGGCTCATGCCTGTAATCCCTGCACTTTGGGAGGCTGAGGTGGGTGGATCACTTGAGGTCAGGAGTTCCAGACCAGCCTGGCCAACATGGTGAAACCCCATCTCTACTAAAAATACAACAAATTAGCCAGGCATGGTGGCGCAAGCCTGTAATCCCAGCTACTCAGGAGGCTGAGGCAGGAGAATCGCTTGAACCTAGGAGGCACAGGTTGCAGTGAGCTGAGATCATGCCACTGCACTCCAGCTCAAAAAAATAAAAATAAAAAATCCTATCTCCTCACATTTCCATTCAACCTCAATACACCTCAGCTTTTTTTTATTATGTGAAAATAGCTGCAACAGCTGCTGTCCATGTGATGAATTGTTGGAAATGTAGATCTACACTAAATAAGAGAGAAGCCACTAGCCACATGTGGCTATTTAACTTTTTTTTTAGATGGAGTCTCATTCTGTCACCAAGGCTGGAGCACAACATCAGCTCACTGCAACCTCTGCCTCCCAGGTTTAAGTGATTCTCCTGCTTCAGCCTCCCAAGTAGCTGGGACTACAGGTGTGCACTACCATGTCAGGCTAATTTTTGTATGTTTAGTAGAGACAGGATTTCACCTTGTTGGCCAGGTTGGTCTTGAACTCCTGGGCTCAAGTGATCCACCTGCCTCGGCCTCCCAAAGTGCTGGGATTACAAGCGTGAGCCACCGTGCCTGGCCAAATTTAGTTAAAATGCAAAATTCCATCTCTGCTGCACTGTTCACATTTCAGCATTAACTAGTGGTTACCATATTGGACATGGCAGATAAAGAACATTTTCATTATTGCAGAAAGTTGTACTGGACAGCACTTTGCTAGAGCCAGAACTAGCCAAAGATCAGATAAAGTAATATGAATGAACTGAAAACCCAGGCCGGTGCATGGGTGGTTTTGAGTAAGATTCACTGGTTGGGTGAGTGGGAAGCAAGCTGATCTTTGGAACAGTGACATCACAAAGCACAGCTCACAATGGCTCCAGAACATGTAGGCTGCCAGGCCACTACCCCTAACTGATATCTAGATTCCTGAAGCTTCTGCACATGTAGTTCCTGGAGCTGCTACTTATTAAAATGTCAACATCTTCGTTTTCTAACTGGGACAACCTCTTAGATTCTCTGAGCACAGTATGGAATTGGATACAAGCAAGTTTTTTGGGAGAGACTAGTGCACCTCAGCAAACAAATTTGGGACTATTAGATAATCTTGCTCCGGCTGTGCAAATCATCTTGAGGATTTCTTTCTTGATTTTGTTGGCAATAGGAATATATGCCTTATGGAAACGAAGTATTCGGTCAATTCAGGTTATACTTTTTTGTTACAAACATTTCTATAGTTATAAATTGAAATTTGATTAGTTCTCTCCCATATTGCTGCCACCAGTTTAAAGATCACACAGATGTACCAAGGCAAACCTTTGTCTCTTAAGTTGGCAGAAAGTAGGTTATCCTTGAAAACCTCCATCAATTAGGCTTTGGGCATAAAAATGCTCTTTCTCACAATGGTCTTTGGCTTGTCTTCTGTAATAAAATAGACCAAATATGTTTGTAACCTGAAAAGACGGCCTTACCCTCAAAATGTTTTGATCATTTATTCATCTTTGAGTTCTACTATGTTTATAGAATAGGCAACAAAGTATAGCTAGGATCATGAGTATGGCCTTTCTTCCTATGCCATTGTTCTGTAACTGATAAGAAGGCATATGTATGAAGTCATCACAATGTGCTCATTATTGTGTTTTAACAAAATAAGGCTCCACAAGTATATAGGAGCTCTTTGGGGAGTAAGAATTTAACTGACTGGGATTGTGAAAGACAGGATTTTACATCTGTGTAGTCATCAGTAATAACATTTGACATACAATATAGTCGAATGCTTTGAGAATCTCAAAAATTCCATGAAATGGACAGAGGTTATTTTCATATGACAAGTGAAGAAACTGAGGTGCACTGAGGTTTAGTGGAAACTTAGGGTGACAGGCTTTTAAAACGGCTTTCTTAGAGTGGCAAGTTTACTTGATAAATGCAGAGAGAAGTTGTTACTGGATCATTTTTTAGCATTTACTTATTTTCATATGTCACTATTGTTTAGTAATTATGGTCACAGGTCCTTTCTATTTTAAACCATCACAATCCTGCATAGTAGTCACGGCAGATATTATTTTCTCCATTTTGTAGATGAGAGAACTTGATTATCACCCACCCAGGTTCACATAGTTTGTAAGAGCTGGCAAAATTGGAGTTTGAACTGAATTTTTAGGATTTGAAATTCAGTTCTTCTCCAAAATCTCATTTAATGTAAACCAACTGGCCTAAATCTTGAACAGGAATGTGTGTGTATGTGTGTTTGCGCGTGCGCACGCATATATATGTGTATTGTGAGGATTACAGGAGATATTATATATATAAATCTTTTTTTTTTTTTTAGACGGAGTCTCGCTCTGTCGCCCAGGCTGGAGTGCAGTGGCCGGATCTCAGCTCACTGCAAGCTCCGCCTCCCGGGTTTACGCCATTCTCCTGCCTCAGCCTCCCGAGTAGCTAGGACTACAGGCGGCCGCCACCTCGCCCGGCTAGTTTTTTGTATTTTTTAGTAGAGACGGGGTTTCACCATGTTAACCAGGATGGTCTCAATCTCCCGACCTTGTGATCCGCCGTCTCAGCCTCCCAAAGTGCTGGGATTACAGGCTTCAGCCACCGCGCCCGGCCATATATATAAATCTTAGCACATATATGCAATAAGTGGTGGTACGGTGAAACCCCATCTCTACTTAAAATACAAAAATTAGCCGGGCCTGGTGGTGGCACATGCCTGTAGTCCCAGCTACTCAGGAGGCTGAGGCAAGAGAACTGCTTGAACCCGGGAGGTGGAGGTTGCAGTGAGCCAAGATCGCACCACTGTACTCCAGCCTAGGCGACAGAGACTCTGTCTCAAAAAAAAAAAAAAAAAAAAAAAAAGTGGTGCTAGTTGTTATAAGGAACAAGATGATTTTTTTTTCTTATCCTAGCAAGAATCTGTCCTATACATATGCATTTATTTTTCATTTATTTATTTTGAGATGAAGTCTCGCTCTTGTCCCCCAGTCTGGAGTGCAATGGCGTGATCTCGGATCACTGCAACCTTTGCCTCCCAGGTTCAAGCAATTTTCCTGCCTCAGCCTCCTGAGTAGCTGGGATTACAGGCGCGTACCACCATGCCCAGCTAATTTTTTGTATTTTAAGTAGAGACCGGGTTTCACCATGTTGGCCAGGCTGGTCTTGAACTCCTGACCTCAGGTGATCCGCCCACGTCGCCCTCGCAAAGTGCTAGGATTACAGGCATGAGTCACCGTGCCTGGCATATGCTTTTTTTTTTTTTAATTTCTTTTTTATGTTTTAGAGACAGCAGTGTCTTGCTCTGTCACCCAGGCTAGAGTGCAGTGGTGTCATCATAGCTCACTGCAGCCTCAAACTCCTGGTCTCAGGTGATCCTCCTGCCTCAGCCTCCTGAGCAGCTGGAACCATAGGCCTGCACCACCAGGCTTGGCTAATTTTTAAAACTTTTTTGTAAAGACAGGGTCTCGCTACATTCACTATGTTGCTCAGGCTGGTCTTTAACTCCTGGCCTCAAGCAATCCTCCCATCTCAGCCTCTCAAAGTGCTGGATGCAGGCCGGGCGCGGTGGCTCAAGCCTGTAATCCCAGCACTTTGGGAGGCCGAGATGGGCGGATCACGAGGTCAGGAGATCGAGACCATCCTGGCTAACACAGTGAAACCCCGTCTCTATTAAGAAATACAAAAAACTAGCCGGGCGAGGTGGCGGGCGCCTGTAGTCCCAGCTACTCGGGAGGCTGAGGCCGGAGAATGGCATGAACCTGGGAGGTGGAGCTTGCAGTGAGCTGAGATCCCGCCACTGCACTCTAGCCTGGGCGGCAGAGCGAGACTCCGTCTCAAAAAAAAATCAAAGCCTCTCAAAGTGCTGGATGCAGTGGTTCACACCTAAAATTTATTTTATATAAATAAAATATATATATAAAATTTGTTTAAGAGACAGGGTCTGGCTATGTTGCCCAGGCTGGAGTGCAGTAGCCATTCACAGGTGCCATCATAGCACACTACTCCTGGGCTCAAGTGATCCTCTCACCTCACCCTTCCTAGTAGCTCGGACTACATGTGTGTGCCATTGTACCCAGATCTCTCCTAGTGTGTGTGTGTGTATATATATATATATATTTTTTTTTTTTTTGAGACGGAGTCTCGCTCTGTCACCCAGGCTGGAGTGCAGTGGCACAATCTGGGCTCACTGCAAGCTCCGCCTCCCGGGTTCACGTCATTCTCCTGCCTCAGCCTCCCGAGTAGCTGGGACTACAGGCACCCACCACCGCGCCCGGCTAGTTTTTTGTATTCTTTTTAGTAGAGACGGGGTTTCACCGTGTTAGCCAGGATGGTCTCGATCTGACCTCGTGATCCGCCCGTCTCAACCTCCCAAAGTGCTGGGGTTACAGGCTTGAGCCACCGCGCCCGGCCATCTCCTAGTATATTTTAAGAACCTTTTCTATGACCAAGAAATCCAGTTTTTCAGACTACTATGTCCTAAAGTGTACTTGGAGGTGTAAATTTCTGGATTGTTGTCCTGGCTCTACCACTTCCAATATATAACCTTGGTCAATGACAGAGTTCAAACTGGAAGGTATATAGTTATCCAGTTCTGTTTTTTCTGCATAAATAGGTCATGCATAGGCAAAGTAACTTCCACACATTCAGAAAATGGTTATCTATGATTACAATCTTGATTAAATGCAAATAATAGTCCTGCCTGACCTGCCTACCTGTGGTTTGCAGTGAAAATCAAAAGATGAAACAGATGTGAAAATACTTTGCTAAATGGGAGACTTGTTATTGGAATGAGGAATTATTGTTACTATTACATTTTTGTTTTTTCTCTTATAGATAGTAAACTGTAGCAACTAACATTCAACTTCTGTTGTTCCATTTTAGAAAACGTTGTTGTTTATAATCACACTCTACAAACTTTATAAGAAGGGCTCAGCTATTTTTCAGGCTTTGCTAGCCAACCCAGAAGGAAGTGGTCTCCAAATTCAAGACAATAATAATATCTTTCTGTCCTTGGGTCTGCAAGAGAAAATTTTGAAAAAACTTCTGACAGTGGAAAACAAAGTGAAGGACCTAGAAGGGATAATCATTGCTCAAAAACCTGCCACGAAGAGGGATTGTTCCTCTGAGCCCTACTGCAGCTGCTCTGACTGCCAGAGTCCCTTGCCCACATCAGGGTTTACTTCCCCATTTGAAATGTGATGGACTCCAATCTTTTCCAGAAAAGCACTGTTTCCCTCATGTGTGCAGTGGTGTATCAATAAAGATAGAGAACTCTATTGAAATTACCCTGCAAAAACTGGCTCTCTATTTAGTAGCGCTGAACTCTACTTGTATGTATGGTGGGGTAAAGTGGGATACAGTGGTAGTTTAAAATGTCTCTAGGATTGTGGTGTACACTCAGCAGGCTGGAGACCATAAGCTGCCATAGAGGGGAGAGGATAGCTGAGCTGGAATCTAAGGCTGTAGAAAGAGAAGGGAGGGTGGTCAGGTGTATGGCCTTGAGGTCCATGACGACAAGGTTAGACTAAATATAATAGTCTAACTAATGGTGGTTCAGGCCTGTAATCCCAGCACTTTGGGAGGCCAAGGCGGGCGGATCACAAGGTCAGGAGGTCAAGACCATCCTGGCTAACACGGAGAGGGGCTTTGGTTCACTGCTATATCCGTGGCACCCGGAAATGCGTCTGGCATTTCACAGACATTCAGTATTAATTGAATGAATGAATTCTAGTCAGTCTTGGCTTTTTGAAACCTGGGCCTCCTACTCTCCTATCTCTTCAGACACATGGTGACCGATCAATGCTATGATGCCCCCCTCCCAAGCAGTAGCTAACCTTTATTGGGCACTCAGAGCCATCCACATTGCTAGGAGCTTTACATGAATTTTCTCATTTGATCTTAACAATACAAGAAAGTAAGTACATACTATGTTATTCTCATGTTACTGAGGAGGATCTGATGCACAGACAGATTAAATAACTTGCTAATACATGGTGCAGCCATGGCTGGCAATCAAGCAGCTTGACTCTAAACCTGTGCCCTTAGCCACAAAACTTGGGTGGTAGAA
Organism: Papio anubis; assembly: GCF_008728515.1. Taxonomy (NCBI): domain Eukaryota; kingdom Metazoa; phylum Chordata; class Mammalia; order Primates; family Cercopithecidae; genus Papio; species Papio anubis. The sequence goes on from NC_044976.1 coordinate 38,520,972, forward strand.
GCTCCTGTGAGGCTTTGGACTCAAAGACAGCTGAAGACAAGAGTGAAGAGGGCATAGCAATGATGGCCTGAGGGAGAGAAAATTTTGAAAAAGTGTTTACCCCTCATATTTTTAAGTTGGTATCTAACAGGTTTCATCATAAATTCAAATAGTTGCAATCGATGTAAATTCTTGCAAATTATAAATACTGACATTTTAAGATAAAACTGTTAAATCATTGCAACTTTTCAAGATAAAGAATTTTAAAAACTGTTAAATCACTATAACGTATCCAAGAGAATCTATATAACTGAATAACCACATTATCCATTAAAACATACACTAATGAGCTCTTCAACATTGTTCTTTTATTATCTCTAACATATTTAGATTGTACTCTAATAAAAAAATGTTATTCAAATGTAATACTTTGATGTCTGAACAACCTTTTATTGATCACTTCTTGGCAATAAAAATACGACATGTAGTAAACTTTAAAAAAATTTCCTGTAACTTTATGGCTCTACACTGGAATTCTTCTGAAGCGAGTAATCATCACAATAATCTTTAGTATATAATGGATCAAAATGACACGATTACAAATATCGATAATACGTAGTTATAAAAGGTGAAATTCTATTGGGAACACATTTCTTAGTCAGATAGATGGGGCTGACCCACCAATTAATTCATTTATCTGGATGAATACTTCCTACTGATGGATTAACAGGGTTCAGTTTCAATTCTGTTGTTTTCACAGATACAAGTGCTGAGAAATGGTTTTACATAAACAAATAGGTGAGAATGCTAGTAGTTTTGTTGTAAGAATGTCAATCAATCGTTTGGTTTCTTTCTGAGTTGCATGCCAAAAACCAAACAGTGTTCCTTCATCAGCTGACAATTCAATAGGGCCACCATTAATTTTGTTGAAAGCAAAGAACTGGAAACCATCTGACTTGAAAAGAATTTGTTATCCTGTTATTAGAGTCATCCACTTTCTCTAGTGACTTTTTTTTTTTTTTTTTTTTTTTGTGAGACGGAGTCTCACTCTGTAGCCCAGGCTGGAGTGCAGTGGCCGGATCTCAGCTCACTGCAAGCTCCGCCTCCCGGGTTCACGCCATTCTCCGGCCTCAGCCTTCCGAGTAGCTGGGACTACAGGCGCCCGCCACCTCGCCCAGCTATTTTTTTTGTATTTCTTAGTAGAGACGGGGTTTCACCGTGTTAGCCAGGATGGTCTCGATCTCCTGACCTCGTGATCCGCCCATCTCGGCCTCCCAAAGTGCTGGGATTACAGGCTTGAGCCACCGCGCCCGGCCTCTCTAGTGACTTTTAATTATACTAATTACTCTCAGAGGCATTTAGGCAGGGTTGAGAAATTGAAGATATTAATTTCAATACATCTTTAGCATCACAATATCACAGTAATTTAAATATATTTTAGTTGTAGCTATTTAGCTCACTTTATTGTAAATAATAATTATGCTAATTAGCAACGATAGTATGTTTAACCAATTAATCATCAGATTAACTTTCGGTCAGAATAATTGACTTCACTTTTTAAGTCAAAGAAATGTACAGGTGTCCCAGTCACCATATTTCACTTCTGAATTCCAAGAGAGAAATGGCATTGCGCCTTACTGATGCAAATTTGTGCCCTAAAGTAAGACGCTTTCATTTCAGGTATGTCTAACCCACGAGATCCTTGCTTTGTTCCAGGGCACTCTCGCAGGGAAAACGCCGCCTCTGACTACACTTGGGGTGGTTGAGACGAGATTTTCAAACGCTTGAATTCTCTCATACGCTTGAATTCGGAACACCCCAATACTGGCCAAAAGACTCCATTTCTAATGCCTGGTCTCGCTTTTGAGTTAGCTGTAATTCAGAGGCACGATTTTTAGAGACTGGGAAATTGGCTGCTGTCGCGTCCTTCCAAGCCACCTCAGGCGGGAGCCGCGGTCCACTCAGTCCGGCCCCAGCCCCGACTACCTGTCGCCTTGTTGGGGGAAGGAGGGCAGATACTGCAGCCCAGTCAAGGTAAGCCGCTGACCCAGGGGGATGGAACTGCGGCTCTGGAGATTAGAAAGCCAAGAATATCGCCGCGTTCACGGGCCCAGGAGGAAAGCCAGAACCCTAGACCGGAACCCAGCGTCAAGAGGTGGGGGAAGAATGTTGATGCAACACAGCTCAGCAGGTCCGGGAACTTGGCGTCTGGGTCCCCGCCCTCTTTGGGCCGGAAGTGAGGAAGGTGGGGCTGGGGCTTTTTCTGTAGAAACTAGGAGGGACTGGGTAGAGTCTGCAAAGGGAAGAGTGTGTCTGTGACACTGCCAGCAGCGCGCAGAGGGAGGGATGGGGGCGGGTATCGGAATAGGGGCCCTCGGAAAGAACGGATATAGCTGTGACACCGCGGGGACGCTCTGAGGGGACGAGTGTCGGTGTGGCACCGGTGCACGCTGAAGGAGCCGGCGGAACCGGGTGGCCATGGGGATGTGGGTATCGCTGGACGCTTTGTGGGAGATACCGGCCGAAAAGCGTATCTTCGGAGCGGTGCTGCTCTTCTCCTGGACAGTGTATCTTTGGGAGACCTTCCTAGCACAGCGGCAGGTGAGCCTAGACAGGGTCCAACCTGACCCCCACACCCGGCCAGCCCTGGACTAGCCTTGACTTCGACCCTGAGACTCTTGATTGCTCCAGTCCCTGCGCCAGTCTTGTCTCTGTGGTCCCTGCTGAGTCTCGTAACTTGGCCCGATGGCGGGCTGTGGCTTTGAGGGGGATCTTGGTGCGTCAAGGAAGTTTTCTGTAACGTTATCATGGGACCTAATCCCGTCAGGGCCTGGAGGAAGGCTTGGGCTCTTGTGCCCTCCCTGCAGCTTCCTTGGGATCCTTGGGCCCAGACTTGGCCTCCTTTATCTTTGGAATAAGCCTTCAAAAGGATTTAGACACCCAACTTCCTCATGACATTTATGTAATCATGCCTAACCACAGGATTTTGCAGTCCTTCCAAGAACTTGCGCCCTTAAAGAGCATATATTATTTCTGCTGAAAACAAAACTTATCGGGCTGGGCGCGGTATCTCATGCCTGTAATCCCAGCACTTTGGGAGGCCGCGAGGCAGGTGGATCACCTGAGGTCAGGAGTTCAAGACCAGCCTGACCAACGTGGCGAAAACCCCTCTCTACTAAAAATAGAAAAATTAGCCGGGTGTGGTGGCGTGCACCTGTAGTCCCAGCTATTTGGGAGGCTGAGGCAGGCGAATCGCTTGAGCTGAGATTGCACCACTGCACTCCAACCTGGGTGACAAGAGTGAAACTCGGTCTCAAAATTAAATATATATATTTTTTTCTCATTTTCTATAAAATCATCATTTTAGTTTAAAGTATTAAAATGGTAAAATAGAAAGTGAAAGTTAACAATTTACGGCCGGGCACGGTGGCTCACGCCTGTAATCCCAGCACTTTGGGAGGCCGAGACTGGCGGATCACGAGGTCAGGAGATCGAGACCATCCTGGCTAACACGGTGAAACCCCGTCTCTACCAAAAATACAAAAAATTAGCCGCGCGCGGTGGCGGGTGCCTGTAGTCCAGCTACTCAGGAGGCTGAGGCAGGAGAATGGCGTGAACCGGGGAGGCGGAGCTTACAGTGAGCCGAGATTGCGCCACTGCACTCCAGCCTGGGGCACAGAGCGAGACTCCGCCTCAAAAAAAAAAAAATTATCTGAGATAACCATGAATTAGAGATCTGAACTTTTATTTGTTTATTTTTAATCTTTATTTATTTATTTCATTTTAGACGGAGTCTAGCTCTGTCGCCAGGCTGGAGTACAGTGGCGCGATCTCGGCTCACTGGTTCAAGTGATTCTCCTGCCTCAGCATCCCGAGTAGCTGGGATTACAGGCACGTGCCACCATGCCCAGCTAATTTTTGTATTTTTAGTAGAGATGGGGTTTCACCATCTTGGCCAGGATAGAATATTTATTTATTTTATTCAGAGACAGGGGCTCACTCTGCCACCCAGGCTCAAGAGCAATAGCATCATCATAGCTCACGGCAGCCTCGAACTCCTGGGCTCAAATGACCCCTCCACCTCTACCTCAGCCTTCTGAGTAGCTAGGACCACAGGTGTGGCTCACTGTACCCGGCTAATTTTTTGATTGTTTTATAGAGCTGTTGCCTGGGCTGGTGTGGAGTTCCTGGACTCAAGTCATCCTGCTGCCTCGACCTCCCAAAGGGCTGGGATTGCAGGCGTGAGCCACCGTGCTCTACCTGCCCTCAGCTTTTATTGGCACACAACAATATATAGGGAAAGCATGTTGTAGTGGCCCATTATTTTGTTTGGTATCCATTCTCTGTATTACATTTCCTGAACTGAAATTACCCTTACCTTTTAGAATTTAGTATAATGAGAAAGTTGATCTTTCTCCTAAAGAGATAGAGTCTCTGTCACCCAGGGTGTAGTGCTGTGGCACAATATGGGCTTACTGCAACCTCTGCCTCCCAGGCTCAGGTGATCCTCCCACCTCAGCCTCCCAAGTAGCTGGGACCACAGGTGCACACCACCACACTCTGCTAATTTTTGTATTTTTTGTAGAGACGGGATTTCACCACATTGCTCAGGCCAGTCTCGAAATCCTGGGCTCAAGGAATCCTGCCCGTGCCTTCCAAAGTGCTGGGATTACAGGCGTGACCCAGCGTGCCTGACTGAAAGTTGCTCTTTTCTCACAGACCTGATATGTTTCCATCTGGTACTCCTCAAGTTTCTGGCATTTAGGACCAAATTTAATGAGCAGCCTCAGTATCTGTTCATACTCACGGTTAGCATGTGTGCTTCTCCTTTCCATGAGTTTGTTTTCTGTATTATAGGAGGTATGTAAACCTAGAATGAGTAGTACGTGTTACAAAGTTGTGATGTTACAACTTTGGTTTACATATACAAACTGAAGTGTGGTGACAACCCTGATTATAGTTTTACCAGTCAGCTAACCTCAGGTTCTCTTGTTCTGCTTTTTTTTTCCTGCATCAGTCATTTCAGTGGTTAATGTATTTGATCAAGTGCAATATTTGTGTAGGTATAAAGCAAATTCAACAGAAATAAGTGGCAAGCCATAAACCATTCAATGTTTGATCATAAATGACTATTGTAATAATCGACTGTTTCACTTAAGTGTTTTCTTTAAAATATTTCAGAGAAGAATATATAAAACAACAACTCATGTACCACCAGAATTAGGACAGATCATGGATTCTGAAACATTTGAGAAATCTCGACTGTATCAACTGGATAAAAGCACTTTCAGCTTCTGGTCAGGACTCTATTCAGAGATTGAAGGCACTGTGAGTAATTTACTTCTTGGAGAGACAGTCTGTCAAATTGTTTAATACTTCATAATGGTTGTTTTCATTTTCATATTTTTGTAACACAAAAGAGGGTGCCACACTTACAAGTCCCAGCATGCTTTCTTAACCTTTGTTATTGGTAGTAATGGCTGTGGAGCAAAAAAAACAGAAACATAACTGCTTAGTCAGTTTAAAACTACAGAATATGGGAACTGTTACCCTGAAGCCAGGTAGAAAAAAGATCCTCTTCCATTAGGATCCAGCTGAGATGTCATGTCTTCCAAGAAACCAATTGAAACTCCCTGCCTGATGAATGTGGGTAGGGTAGCATCCTATCATTATTCCTGTCAGAGTACTTACCGCATTATGTTGAATTTGCCTGGATTTTTTTTTTTTCTTCCGGCACGGTCTCGCTCTGTCACCCAGGCTGAAGTACAGTAGCATGATCTTGGCTCACTGCAACCTCTGCTTCCCAGGCGCAAATGATCCTCCCATCTCAGCCTCTTGAGTAGCTGGGACTACAGTTGCATGCCACCACACCCTCTCAAAGTGCTGGGATTACAGGCATGAGCCACTGTGCCTGGCCTGATTTGACTGTTTAATTGGCAGACTGGTAGTTCCTTAAAGAAATAGTACTTTAAGGTCTTGTTCATCATTTTATACCTAGTGCATGGCATGTAATCAGCATGTAGTTCCTATTTACCGAATGAAATAATGTGGGGTTTCTTTTTGTTGTTGCTTTTTTGTTTTGTTTTGTTTTGTTTTTGTTTTTGTCTTGCTCCGTCACACAGACTGGAGTGCAGTGGCATGATCTTGGCTCACTGCAACCTCCGCTTTCCGGGTTCAAGCGATTCTCCTTCCTTAGCCTCCTGAGTAGCTGGGACTACAGGCATGTACCACCACGCCTGGCTAATTTTTTTGTATTTTTAGTAGAGATGGAGTTTCACTGTGTTAGCCAGAATGATCTCAATCTCCTGACCTCGTGATCTGCCTGCCTCGTCCTCCCAAAGTGCTGGGATTACAGTCATGAGCCACTGTGCCCTGCCACTTTTATTATTTTTATCATCCTGATCATCATCATCATCATCATTTCTCTAGAACTTTTAGATCCACTAGTACCACTAAGAGAAAGATTCCTAAATTTAAAAGAATTATGATCAGATACCATCATTGTTTCGTGAGTTAAAGAAACTGGCTTTATGTAGCTGTGTTAAATGACAGAATTGTCTAGCTCATCACAAAATTTTTCTTAACAAGTATGGAATAATAAGACTAGTGTGGTTAGATCCAAATTATTAGAAACTGTGCTTATTTCTTCAGGGTGATGGAAAATGGCAATGCTTCTAGAAGAGTTAAATTTTGGTATTTAGAAAAATTAATAAATGATTTGGAAAACAAAATCTCATTGGCTTTGGGGATACACAGCTATTGCTGTTAAGTAATCTTTTCAATAATGACTTGGCTTTAGTTAATTTATCTGATCATTTCTTCTGTTAGGGACAGGTCACAAGTAGGAAATCATCCTTCAGAGACAGATGGAAGTAGAAGTGGTTAATTTAGACACTATTCTTTCTTTTTTTTTTTTTTAATAGATGAAAGAGAGTTTACTTATGTATTTATATAATGGCCTTGGTCCAAAAAAGACTAATGGGAGCTCAAAAAAGAATTATAGTAACTTTAAAAAATACATTAAGCATATCCAAGATCTTAAATGTATTATTCTCCCCAAAAGCTAGCTGCTTCCAAACTTGATTTAATATTTTGCATGTTTTCCCTCCATTGCTTGGTAAGTGTATTTGCCTCTCCTTTCTGCAATCGATGTCTGACAGCTGAGTTTTGCTGTTTTGTCAACTGCCATTTCCCCTTCTGTTTCACCAGTTTCAGAGGAATTGTTGAACAGCTTACAACACTACCTGAAGAAATAATACTGAGAGTTCTTGTTCTATACTGATTAATAGCTCCCATATTTTTCTTCATCTCCGAAAGGTCTGAATTCTCTGTTTAATGATGACAAGGCAATTAGATGAGATAGACACTATTCTCTTTCTGATGTTTGCTTCTTGGAAGTCCTTTGACTTTACCCCCTACAGGGCCATAGTAAAATGATAGGAAAAGCATTTTCTTTTTTTTTTTTTTTTTTTTTTTGAGACAGAGTCTGGCTCTGTGGCCCAGGCTGGAGTGCAGTGGCCAGATCTCAGCTCACTGCAAGCTCCGCCTCCCGGGTTCACGCCATTCTCCTGCCTCAGCCTCCCGAGTAGCTGGGACTACAGGCGCCCGCCACCTCGCCCGGCTACTTTTTTGTATTTTTTAGTAGAGACGGGGTTTCACCGTGTCAGCCAGGATGGTCTCGATCTCCTGACCTCGTGATCCGCCTGTCTCGGCCTCCCAAAGTGCTGGGATTACAGGCTTGAGCCACCGCGCCCGGCCGGAAAAGCATTTTCAATCTCCTTGGTTGTCCCTGGTAAATAGTGCCAGAAAAGATAGACAGTAGCTTGGTAATTATGGTTGGTGACTATTTGTTCTAGGAGATAACAGAAATAGGGAGAATACATATATAAAGTGAGAGCTTTGTAATGTACTGTGGCTCAAACTAGAAGCAGTACTGATGGGCTAAGGTTGGGAACAGTAATAGTTGTCATGATTTTCACTTCATACATAGTTTTTATATTTATTATTTGATGTTTACAACAGTGAAGTAGAAAGGATAGGCATTATTATTCCCTTTTTATGGATGAGGAAGCAAAGGCTTGGATAAATTAAAGGGCTTGCATGTTTAATGGCCAGGGGACATGCTAATAAGTAGTATAACTGGGTTTCAAACTCTGTTCTTCTGAGTCTTTAAAATGACATTGAAAAAACCATTCTTGAAACTCTGAAGACTGCAACATGAATGTGCTAAATTTATCTCTGGGGATTTTGTGGCTGCATTTACGCTTGGCAGGAAGAGTATTTTGGGTAACTTTGAAACCTTGTTTTGTTTGGAAACAAGTTCATTAATTTCTATTTGATTAAAATTAATAGGTTTGTATGTTTTGATCACAGAGATCAAGTGAGAAGATTAGTTTCGACTTTTTTTTTTTTGCCATAGTACTTTCTACTTGATAGAACCTAAATAGAGTCCTTGTGTGGCCAGTTATGGTTGCCACTGTTCACATAAATATGACATTGCATCCAGACAGAAAATGTTCAGCCTCTCTGAGACACTTTCTCTAGTATCTCACAGATATCAATAAAGGGCTCACTGAAGAAATGGAGTGGTTGAGGAGCAGAGTAGGGCAGAGTTGAAAAGTTTAAATTGTTGCTTCTGTAATTTTTGCATGTTTCTATGTGAGCAGTTTCACCTTCTTGAGCCTAAGTTTTCTCATCCTTAAACTAAGAAGTGGGCTGGGTACAGTGGCTCACGCCTGTATTCCCAGCACTTTGAGAGGCCGAGGTGGGGCGGATCACCTGAGGTCAGGAGTTTGAGACCAGCCTGACCAACATGGCGAAACCCTGTCTCTACTAAAAATACAAAAATTAGCCTGGACTTTTGGCACGTGCCTGTAATCCCAGCTAACTCAGCAGGCTGAGACACGAGAATTGCTTGAACCCAGGAGGTGGAGGTTGCAGTGAGCTGAGATTGTACCACTGTACTCCAGCGTGGGTGATAGAGCGAGACTCCATCTCAAAAATAAACGAAAATAAAATGAGAAGTGTGTGGATGTTAAGCCATACCTTGTATGGTTTGTGGCAAGGACTAAGTGAGTGAGGTAATGTAAATGAAGCTCAATGCATAGGAATTACTTAGTCATTGGGTTTCTTTGGCTAAGTTACTTTAACCTCTCAGTTAAAGTAACCTTTCAGTTAAAGAGTTTCAGTTGCCTCATCTATTAAATAGAGATGATTATACCCTTTTCCCTGCCTGCTTTTCAAGACTGTAGTAGTGAAGCCAGGCATGATGACTCAATCCTGTAATCATAGCATTTTGAGAGGCTCAGGTGGGAGGATCACTTGAGCCTAGGAGTTGGAGACCAGCCTAGGAAACATAGTGATACCCCATCTCTGCAAAAAAATTTTTTTAAAAATCAGCTGAGTGTGGTGATATGCACCTGCAGTTCCAGCTCCCTGGAGGCTGAGGTGGGAGGGTTACTGGAGCCCAGGAGGTCGAGGCTTCAGTGAGCTGTGATCACACCAATGTACCCCACCTGGTGACAGAGTAAGATTCTGTCTCAAAAAAAAAAAAAAGTAGTGAAATAATATATGTCAAAGCACTGGAATTATTTTTTCTGGGATCATTAATTTTGCCATAGAACAACCCTGGGAGCATACTTAGTGAAATTATCAACATAGAGACATTGTACAGTTCACCATGCTTTGTTTTTCAGTCCCCAGAAGAAACTAAACAAGGTTTGCAGTATCGATTTTCAAATGCATTTATAGATCATTCAAAATTCACATTAAAACTATCCTTAATGCTCATTTAAATACTGGACTTTTAGCAATAGTTGCTCTAGCCTTTACTAAAAGCATTATAAGTCCTTAATTATACATTATTATTATTATTTTTATTTAATTTTTTTTTTTGAGACAGAGTCTCGCTCTGTTGCCCAGGCTGGAGTGCAGTGGTGCGATCTCGGCTTACTGCAAGCTCCACCTCCTGGGTTCACACCATTCTCCTGCCTCAGCCTCCTGAGTAGCTGGGACTACAGGCGCCTGCCATCACGCCCGGCTAATATTTTGTATTTTTAGTAGAGATGGGGTTTCACTGTGTTAGTCAGGATGGTCTCGATCTCCTGACCTCATGATCCACCCGCCTCGGCCTCCCAAAGTGCTGGGATTACAGGCGTGAGCCACCGTGCCCGGCCAATTATACATTATTTATTAGTATTGGGAATTGGCTGAAAGAAATACCATCCCAGGTCAATTACTTCAACAACTAGGGCATATGTCAGACAGTGGTGTCTTTTGGGAAAACAAGGTTTATGTCTAAGGTTGAGTTAGTTGTAGTAAAGTGGAAATACCTGGAGGTAGTGTTAGGGGAGCCTTTTGAAAAGCAGTTTATTGGGGCTGAGTGCAGTAGCTCACGCCTATAGTCCCAGCACTTTGGGAGGCCACAGTGAGAGGACTGCTTGAGGCCAGCCTGGGCAACATAGAGATACCCTATCTGTACAAAAAATTAAAATTAGCCAAGTATGGTGGTGCATACCTATAGTCCTGGCTACTTGGGAGGCTGACATGGGAAGAGCCTTTGAACCCAGGAGTTAAAAAATACAGTAAGCTATGGTCATAACACTGCTCCCCAGCCTGAGTGACAGAGTGAGACTCTGTCTCTTAAAAAAAGAAAACAATTTATTAACGCAATGATTTTCAAACTTTAGTATACATCAGGTTTACCTAGAAACTGCTGGGTCCCACTTCCAGCTTCTGATTTGGTACATCTGGGGTAGGACCTGAGACACTGCGTTGCTGTGAAATTCCCAGATGCTGTTGCTACTGTCCAGAGACCATATTTGAGACCCATGATATTAAACCAATCCAATGTACTGCTAACAGTCTAAAAGATGAGTAAAGTGTGGGTGAGATTGTGGGAAAACAGAAACACTCAAGTACTGCTGATGGGAGTGTAATTTGTTATAAACACTTTAGGAAATATCCTGATAATACCAAATAAAGTTGAAGTCTACCATGGTTGGATCTAAGAAAATTTAGAGTATAAAAAGCAAATCGTAGACTGATAAGTACAATATAATGTCATTTATATACGTTCTTTAAAAGCATACATAAATCACTATATTATTTGTAGATACATATATGAAAATGCGAATTAGATTGAAAGGATACCCATGAAATACGATAGTACCAAAACCCCTGAAACCATGAGGAACTATGTCTGAACCAATGGGAATATTGTGCTTCCAGTCAAGGAATGTGATTGATCATTGTGCTCCTAAGGTCCTGTCCTGTAGAGAGAAAAAATAAATTGATTCCTCTTGACAAATGAGTCCCACAAAGTTGTATGTGTTTCGGGCAGTAGAATTTCTTAAACATGCATTCTTTTCAAATTTTGAGCTGCTTCCTAGCTCCTAATGTCCTGGTTATTTAGTGAATGTCTGTGTTCACTTTATCTGCCCAAGACCAAGACAAAGGGTGGTGCTGAGGAAGAGACTTCTCCTGTGAAAGCCTGGCCCCTACCTCGCCTCTTCCTGACCCAGCAAAGGCACAGATAATCCCATTCTGTTCCCCAGTTTAGTAAGTGGACATGACTCTCTACTTCTGTGCTTTGTCCTGATGGAAGAGGACTATTTTCTTTTACAGAAAAGACAATTATGGAGCCATATTAACATGGTTCAAATTCCATTTCTATCACTCATTAGCTTTTGGATTTCGAACTTCGTTGTTGTTGTTGTTGTTGTTGTTTGTTTTTGAGACAGGGTCTCATTCTGTCACCCAGGCTGGAGTGCAGGCATGATCATGGCTCGCTGCAGCCTCGACCTCCCAGGCTCAAGCAATCCTCCTACCTCAGCTCCCCCAAGTAGCTAGGACCACAGAATCATGTCACCATAATCGGCTCATTTTTGTATTTTTTGTAGAGACAGGTTTCACCATGTCCAGGCTGGGTCTCAAATTCCTGAACACAAGCAATCTGCCTGCCTTGGTCTCCCGAAATGCTGGGATTACAGGCATATGCTACCACACCCGGCTGTTTAACCTTTCCAAGTTTAGTTTGTGATTTTGTTGTGGTCTTTTGACAGAAGTGTGTTTTTGTTTTGTTTTGTTTTAGAAAAGCTTTATTGAGGTAATTAATGTACCATACAATTCATCCGTATATAGTGTACAGACAAAAATGTTATTTTAACTGCCTAAATTTAGTATCTCAGTGGTTTGTACTCATCTACATGCATAAATTATGCTAAATGTTAAATAGGTCTATTTTTTTAAAAATTAATTTTATTTTGTCATTTTATTTTATTTTATTTGAGACAGGGTCTCACTTTATTGCCTTGCTGGAGTGCAGTGTCACGATCATGGCTCACTGCAGCCTTGACTTCCTAGGCTCAGGCAATCCTCTCACCTCAGCCCCCCAAGTAGCTGGGTCTACAGGTACTATCAGGCCCAGCTAATTTTTAAATTTTTTGTAGAGATGGGGTCTCAACTCACCTTGGTGCCCAGGCTGGTCTTGAATTGCTGGCCTCAAGCCATCCTCCTGCCTCAGTCTCCCAAAGTGCTGGGATTACAGGCATGAGCCACGGTACTGGCCTCTTTTTTTTTTACTAGATTATTATTTTGTCCTTTCTTTCTTTATACCATGCTTTCTCATATGATAGTTTCTAGTACTGTTCAACTGCGATCAAAGTATGCTTTGTTTTATAGCTTATTCTTCTCTTTGGAGGAATACCTTATCTCTGGAGACTTTCTGGACGGTTCTGCGGTTATGCTGGCTTTGGACCAGAATATGAGGTATGTGATTATTAGCATATATTTGTCATGGTATTTCTTTTGGCTTGGCAGGCTTTCTACTAAAGTTAATTTTTTGGCTTCTGCCAATGTTAGATTTGCCTCTCTGTCTGCATAGTCCTTGGTTACCCATGCTGTATTGGCATAACATTAGTTATGATAACAAATCCCAGAATATCACAGGCTTATTTGCAATGGTTTATTTCTCAATCACGTAATAGTCCAGTGTGAGTATTTTTAGTTATCAGGTGACTTTCTTCCATGTGGTAAGCCAAGAATCCAGGCTCTTTATCTTAGGGATTTGTCTATATGATTTAAGGTACCTTTCATATAGTGCCTGTGTAGTAGAAAAGGATTTGTTTTGTTTCTCGTTTACTTCTCTCAAAAGTAAACTTTTTTGAAGGCAGGGATGATGTTTCAGAGCTTTTATTATCCGTAGAATCAAGCATATTGCTTGGGATGTAGTAAGTGCTCAGCAAATACTTGTTGATTTGTTTGCTAGTAGTTCATAAAAACTAGATTTTTGTTTTTTCTTTTGCTTAGATCACTCAGTCCCTGGTGTTTCTGCTGTTGGCTACACTTTTCAGTGCATTGACTGGTTTGCCATGGAGTCTTTATAATACTTTTGTGATAGAAGAAAAACATGGTTTCAATCAACAGGTATAATAAAGAATAACAAATGTTCTCTTTTAAATGTGAAAAACTTCTGTGCTTTTATCCTGTACTGTTTATAATTTAAACATAATTTACTATTTCAGAGTATGAATTGAGAAAAAACGGAACTGCAGATATGGTAAAGATCATAGCTGAAAGTCTTGGGAGCCACGGTGGCTCAGACCAGTTGCCCTGGCACTCAGGGAGGCGAGGCTACACGTTCAAGGCCAACCTGGTCAACGTTGATTAAAAAAAATAAAAAGAAAAAAAACTTAGGCCGGGTGCAGTGGCTCATGCCTGTAATCCCAGCACTTTGGGAGGCCAAGGCGGGCGGATCACAAGGTCAGGAGATTGAGGCCATCCTGGCTAACCCCGTGAAACCCCATCTCTACTGAAAATACAAAAAATTATCTGGGCATGGTGGCGGGCGCCTGTAGTCCCAGCTACTCAGGAGGCTGAGGCAGGAGAATGGCGTGAACCCGGGAGGCGGAGCTTGCAGTGAGCTGAGATCTCGCCACTGTACTCCAGCCTGGGTGACAGAGCAAGACTCCATCTCAAAAAAAAAAAAAAGAAAGCCTCGACTGGGTAGAGTGGCTCACACCTGTAATCCCAACACTTTGGGGAGGCTAAGGCGGGAGGATCACTTGAGCTCAGGAGTTCAAGACCAGCTTGGGCAGTATAGTGAGACTTCATCTCTACAAAAAAATTCTAAAAGTTAGCCAGTTGTGGTGGCGTGCACCTGTAGTCCCAGCTACTTGGGAGGCTAAAGCAGAAGGATTACTTGAGCCCAGGAGGTTGAGGCTACGGTGAGCCATCATTGTGCCACTGTACACCAACCTGGGCAACAGAGCCAGACCCTGTCTCTTAAAAAAAAAAAAAAGAAATTTATGTTATAAACTCTTTTAGCACTAATGTCTGTTGTTTTTCAGCTACTGATAATCATTTGTTTGTTTGTGACAGGGTCTTGTTCTGTCGCCTAGGCTGGAGTGCAGTGGCAGGATCATGGCTCACTGTAGCCACAACCTTCCAGACTCAAGCAATCCTCCCACCTCAGCCTCCCTAGTATCTGGGACTATAGATGAATTACACTACACTAGGTTAATTTTTTTTTTTTTTTTTTTTTAATTTTTAGTGACAGGATCTCACTATGTTGCCCAGGCTGGTCTGGAACTACTGGACTCAAGCAATCTTCCCATCTAGGCCTCCCAAAGTGGTGGAATTATAGTCGTGAGCCACTGCACTCGTCCTCAGTTAATAATGTTTAAATGAATTTTCACCTGTAAGATGCAGGACATTTACTCATTGTCTTAAGCTATCTAATGTCATATAATATAGTTTCACTGCATGTTAATTTAAAAAATTGCTTTAATAATGTATCCTTTGTAGTTATTTATTAGTTATTTAAAAAGCAAAACCAGTTTCTCAGTTTCTTGTGGTAATGTTTTCTTTTTGCAGACTTTGGGGTTCTTCATGAAAGATGCAATCAAGAAATTTGTTGTGACTCAGTGTATTTTGTTGCCTGTGTCTTCACTTCTACTTTACATTATTAAAATTGGGGGTGACTATTTTTTTATTTATGCCTGGCTGTTTACATTAGTTGTGTCTCTGGTGAGTAAAATCTTTATTTCATTTTCTTTACAAAAGTTCCTTGGTGAGATTACTGTAATCTTCATTGGCATGTAAATAGTTCTTAAGAAGCAGCTGAAATATAAATAGGTGCTTATATACATTTCCCCTTTGGTTTCTGCTTTTGATTATAGAAACAGGAGTATTGATTGACCATAAATTTCCTTCTCCTTATGCTAACTCTTACAGGTCATAGAAACTAGTTGTTAGTCACTTTTAATGATTCTGTTGTCAGGCAGTTTTGGGTTGTGCATTTGTGAGTTGCCACCAGAATGACTAAGTGTGATAATTTAATGACTCCTGACTGACCTCCACTGCCTAAAATCATGGTTATTTTGAAGAGAAATGAGATTTAAGAGGGACAAGAGAAAGAAAACATATATTTAACTGGCTTTCTTCTGCTTCCCTTCCCCTGCCTTTCCCTTCCCCGTTAGACACTCTCTGCCTTCTTTGCCCCATCTACTTCCCCTTCCCCTTCTATCTTTTACGCATTCTTCTTCCTTTCCTTCTCCTTTGTCTTCCCTTGTCTCCCCAACTGTCACCTATTCCTGCCTCTCTTCTTCTCCTTTCCTTTTCCCTCTCACTCTTTTCCCCCTTCCCTCCCTCACATCTCCTATTCCTCTTCTCTTTCCATACTCTCAAGTGCTTCACAACACAAACACTGCAACACAGTCAGAATGGTCTGTTCAGGGCCAGGCACAGTGTCTTATGCCTGTAACCCCAGCACTTTGGGAAGCCAAGGTGCGAGGATTACTTAAGCCCAAGAGTTTAAGACCAGCCTAGGTAACACAGTGAGACTGTGTCTCTACAAATAATAACTTTTTAAAAACCCAAATGAAAAAGACCAGAATGGTCTGTTCAGTACACCCAGAAATTATCATCTATCAGCTCTTCAACTCCACTGATGATGAGGTTTATTTTAGTTTAGTTTAGTTTAGTTTAGTTTAGTTTAGTTTAGTTTGAGACAGGGCCTCCCTATGTTGCCCAGGCTGGAGTACAGTGGCTATTTCACAGGCATGATCATAGTGCACTACAGCCTTGAACTCCTGGGCTCAAGCAATCCTCCTGCCTCAGCCTCCCAAGTAGCTGGGACTACAGGTGTGTTATACCACGCCCCAGCTGAGGTTTATTTTAGTCTGAATTACATAATGCCCATTGTTTCATTTTCCACTGGTGGGATCAAGATCAGAAAATGGGCGGTAGTTGGATTTACAGGTATCTATTGTATGGCAAATTAAAGTAAGAGGAAAAAGAGCAGAGAAAATGCTCTAAAAATGCTTAAGGAAGTGCTTTTTCAACCACAATGTACGATTATGAACTACAGGTAATTAATTTTAGCTGATAAGCCAACCAAGTAACAGCATACAATCAAGTTCTACGAATTCTTTTTTAGGAAAGACTTCAGGTCTATTGTGATTACGCTCAAAGGCAGAACTGCGTGTTATGATTGGCTCATGAAGCATCGGAAATCCCCAAGATAGTTTTGAAAGGACTATACTTATTACCACCTAGAGATCTTAATCACTGTTAGTAGCATTATCCTCTAAAATAAAATTCATGGGTTTACTCGGTTACCAGACTACTCATTTCAATTTAATTCATCAGACAGATATTATGCTCTTACTATCTGGTACTATTTGGGCCTGGGAATACCAGAGCAAGTAAGTTCCTTGTTCTCAAGTTTGAGGTCAACATAATTGTTTTAATATAATTTAATCTGTATAATAAAGAATGGTTTTTATTTAAGAACATGTTTATATGTTGTTCTGACATTTGCTTTTCAGGTTCTTGTCACAATCTATGCTGATTATATTGCCCCTTTATTTGACAAATTCACACCTCTGCCCGAGGGAAAGCTTAAAGAAGAAATTGAAGTGATGGCGAAGAGTATTGACTTTCCTTTGACGAAGGTGTATGTTGTGGAAGGTAAGGCTACCTGGGGATAAGAAGGTTTTATTCAAGTGGTTTGTTTTATTTGATGATTTATTCTTAAAATTTTAATAAAAGAATAAATCAGTTTTTGGTTTTTTTCTTTTTAAACTTTGTTATTTAAAGGCTAGGAGTTTACCTTTTGGCTTTTTAAGATTTACAGAAATCGATAACATAGGCCAGGGGTAGAAACTGGTGGCTTGATGCCAAATCCTGCTCTTGTCTGCAGCTATGTTTGTTTGGTTTTACAGTATTGTTTTGAGTTTTTGGCCAAGGTTTTTTCACTCTCTGTTATATTATGTTATATGTTAGACTGATTTATTCACTTCTGTTATCTGCCTGGTTCTTTCAGGTAATTAAGTTGAACTCTTGAATAGTCAGATTCTGTTTAGTATTAGTTTGGAGGCTCTTAAACAAAGCCAGTGTTATTGACCTTGTCTCCTCCAACAAAATATCCAGTGTTCTGGAGGACTCACCTGAAGATTGATTACCAAAGACTACAGTACCATCGAGTACTGCAGATTCGTTATACTCTGCTTTTTTGATGATTGCTTTTGAGATTTAAGTGGTCTCTTGACTGCTACTCAAATCTTGACTTTCCATTAACACCCAGTCTATTACTTTCTTTGAGACTTTGGTAGTCAACTACCAAAGTCTCAAAGAAGCCTACGGAGATGTAGAGAGAAACTGTTGTAAGGTTCTATGACTTTGAGAATTTATAAGGTCCATATAATGAATGTAATAGTTCTGCCCCTGCCACTTGCCAGTTATGGGATCTTGGACAAGTAACTTCACCCTTCTGGGTTTCAGTTGTGTTTCCTCTAAGCTATGGTTTCACAAATGTTTTTTGTAAAGGGCTAGATAGTAAATATTTTAGGCTTTGTGGGCCACTTGTTCTCTGTTGCAACTATTCAATGCTACTATTATAGCGCAAAAGCAGTCGTAGACAATACTAAACAAATGAGCATGGCTGTGTTCCTGTAAAACTTTATGAAAATAAATGGCAGACTGGATTTGGCCTGTGAGTTGCAGTTTGCTGATCCCTGCTCTAAAATAAAATATTACCAGTGAGAAGCAGCTATGTTAGATGAAGGACTAGAAACTGAGAAGCAATCACAGGGTTAGAGGAAAATAGAGATGGTCACAACTGAAAAGAATAAATCAACAGCAACTGGAAGAACTTAGAAATTTCAGACATTTAGTGGCTCCTGAGGATATATAGCCCAACTAAAGCCACAATTGGAGTAGCTTAAAAGTCTGTGGATAAATGGTAGAAGAGTAAGCCAGTTCATACTTACTTCTTTAGCCTCTGAAATAACTACTGTTTTTTTGGGTTTTTTTTTTAAGGTAATATTAAACTAAAAATTTAATCACTAATCAGTACAACAGAATAGTCTCTAAGTGGCTTTTACTAAAGGAGCAACCTAAGTTGCTGATCCCTTAAGTTATAATCAGATAATGTGAAATAATAGCTAATGCTATTGACAGTGGAGGTAGTCAATAGAATATGTGAAATATATCAGTGCTATTTTCTTTTTATCTTTTCCCCCCCTACAACATCCAGAGTATGAGAGCTATTTTCATTTTAGATAAAATAGTCAGGGAAGGCTTTATGGAGGGTTATGACCTGAGCTGGGTGTTAATGGGAAGTCAAGATTTGAGTAGGTTGGGGGCAGCATTTCAGACATCAGGCTTCAGGGTCAAAAGGCTTGGGTTCGAATCATAGTTCTATCACAGATTACCAGTGCTGGGTTTAGTGGCTCCAGCCTGTAATCCCATCTACTGGGAAGGCTGAGGTGGGAGGTCAGAAGTTCGAGACAAACTACTTGTGTGACTTTGGACAACTTAGGTTTGCTAAACAGCAATTTACTCATCTATAATGTATGTTTTTATTGTTAACAATAGTAACAGTTCTCAAAAATATTTCGAATGAATGAATGTTGTTGCCGACAATAACAACACATATTACGTATTTGTAAATTGGTAGGGAGATTGTAGTGAAAAGCCAGGAATCTTGCTCTCAAAATATTATCAGGTAGCAAGTGCTATGCAGAGAATTAAACTAGTTTGGTCTGATAAGTTGATACTGTAGATTGGGTCATCAGATTAAGCTGAGACCTAAACGGAGGAGCTACCCACTTGACGTCAATGGGAAGATGTTCAGGGACCATAAAGAAGTCCAGTGTGGCTGCACCATAGCAGGAGAGTGTTAGGAGATGAAATCTGAGACATAGGCAAGAATCAGACTACATAGGCCTTTGTAAGTCAGGGTAAGGAGTTTGGATTTTAAGTTCAGTGGGAAGAGCCATTGGAGGCTTAGACACGAAAGTGACATGGTCTGCTTTGTATTTTTAAAATATCCTGGGCTACTGTAAGGAGAATATATGTAAAGAGAGGCAAGAGTCTAGGTAGGACATAATGGTAGCTTAGACTAGGATAATAGTAACTAATGGAGAGAAGTGGATATATTTGGGACAAGTTTTAGGGCTAGAGTTGATTGAATTTTCTAATTGATTGCATTGGGAGAATAAAGGAAAGAGTGACATCAAAGATAATGGCCTAGAACTTTTGACCTGAGCAGTTGGATATATCGTAGTTTACTGAGATGGGAAAAACTGGGAGACTAGTAGGTTTCTGGGGAATTAAGACTTCTAATGGTTATATTACATATTGAGAAACCTATTAAACATTGTATTAGAGTTCTGTAAGCAATAGAAACCAACTGTGGCTGATTTAAGCAGAAAAACTGCTTATTGAAGCAATATTTGGGCCAGGCGCGGTGGCTCATGCTTGTAATCCCAGCACTTGGGGAGGCTGAGGCGGGCGGATCACTTGAGGTCAGAAGTTCGAGACAAGCCTGGCCAACATGGTGAAACCCTGTCTCTACTAAAAAAAAAGTTAGCTGGGCGTGGTGGCGGGCGCCTGTAGTCCCAGCTACTTGGGAGGCTGAGGCAGTAGAATTGCTTGAACCCGGGAGGCAGAGGTTGCAGTGAGTCAAGATGGTGCCACTGCACTCCAGCCTGGGTGACAGAGCAAGACTCTGTCTCAAAAAAAAGAACAGTATTTGGCCAGGTGTGGTGGCTCACACCTGTAATTCCAGAACTTTGAGAAGCTGAGGCAGGTGGATTACCTGAGGTCAAGAGTTCGAGACCAGCCTGGCCAACATGGTGAAACCCTATCTCTACTAAAAATACAAAAATTAGCCGGGCATGGTGGTACACACCTGTAGTTCCAGCTACTTGGGAGGCTGAGGCAGGAGGATCGCTTGAATCTGGGAGATGGAGGTTGCAGTGAGCCGAGATCACACCACTGCACTCCAGCCTGGGCAAAAGAGTGAGACCCTGTCTCAAAAATAAAAAACAAACAAACAAAAAAACCAGAAACAATATTTGATATCTCACAAAGTCTGCGGGAAAATTAAGTTTACAAAGTTCAGAAAATGGGCTGTTACATAGGAAGGCTAGGAACGTATGATCATATTGTGGAGCCTATCTGGTGAGGACACTGCTGTGGCTACTTCAGAACACCGGATTCAGCCACTAGCACCTGCATAATTAATTCCTCACTGCTTTGCTTTTTTGTGTAATTAGCTAACTATTCAGAGTCCCTAAGGGGTGCATCTGATTGACTAAGCCAGGGCATGGGGCTAGCTGCTCGGAGTGCTGGAGAAACAAATCTCTGGTCTTTTTAGATTTCTCAAATGAGAAGCAGCCTCTCACGTGGTGTGACACTCCCTAAACTCTGAAAGGAGATTCTAATTTTGGACAGGAAAGAAGACTACACACAAGAATACAAACAACAAATAGGTCTATAGACATCACTGTGGAGATGTCAAATAGGTAGCTGTATGTATGAGTCTGGAGTTTTAGGGTGAGGTCAGCACTAAAAATACAGATTTGGAAGTATCTGGCACATAGATGGTGTTTAATGCCATCAATGAGGGCACTTACGAGAAGGGGACCAGGGTCAGAGTCAGCAGAGAAACAGCCAGGAGGGAGGATAAGGAGGAGAGGCCCTTGAGGTGGGAAGAAAACCAGAAGAAACTGGTGTCTCAAAAGCTGGGAGAAGATTGTGTTTTAAGGAGAAAGTGGTCAACTATGTTAAATGCTGCTAAGAGGTTGATTAAGAGGAAGCATTTTAAAGAAAAAATGGCAATGCCTTACATTTTTGTAGAATGTTTTGATTTTTGGAGTTCTCAAATACATTACTTCATACCTCAAGTGATATCATTAATCCATTCAGTAAATAAGCATCATTGAATATACAGTCATGCATCGCTTAATGATGGCAATATGTTCTGAGAAATGCATCATTAGGCTTTTCATTGTCATGCAAACACCAAGAGTATACTCATGCAAACCTAGATGGTATTACCTACTGCACACCTAGGTTGTATGCTATAGCCTCTTGCTTCTAGACTACAAACCTATCTAGCATGTTACTGTACTGAATACTGTAGGCAATTTTAGCATGATGATTAGCATTTGTGTATCTAAACATAGAAAAGATAGTGTGCTCTGCTACAACATTACGGTGGCTATGAGGTCACTAGGTGATAGGAATTTTTCAGCTTCATTATAATTTTGTGGGACCACTGTCCTGTATGTAGTCTGTGGACCGGGATGTTATTATGTGGTATGTGACTGTATACTACATGCCAGGCACAGCGATATAAAAAGCTTATGTTACAGTACAGGGATTCTTTTTTGTTTTTGAGATGGAGTTTTGCTCTGTTGCCCAGGCTGGAGTGCAGTGGTGCGATCTTGGCTCACTGCAAGCTCTGCCTCCCGGGTTCAGGCCATTCTCCTGCCTCAGCCTCCCGAGTAACTGGGACTACAGGCACCCACCACCACGCCCGGCTAATTTTTTGTATTTTCAGTAGAGACACGGTTTCACTGTGTCAGCCAGGATGGTCTCGATCTCCTGACCTCGTGATCTACCCGCGTCGGCCTCCCAAAGTGCTGGGATTACAGGCGTGAGCCACCGCACCTGGCCAGTACAGGGATACTTAAACTTTAGTAAGTATAAAAGTCCCTTGAGAGTTTGTTAAAAGACAGATTCCTTGAAGGGGTGGCCTGCCCCTCCACACCTGTGGGCGTTTCTCGTTAGGTGGAACAAGAGACTTGAGAAAAGAAGTGAGACACAGAGACAAAGTATAGAGAAAGAAAAAGTGGGCCCAGGGGACCGCCGCTGAGCATACAGAGGACCCATGCCAGCACCGGTCTCTGAGTTCCCTCAGTATTTATTGATTTTACCATCTTAGAAAAAGGGAAGTGGCAGGATAATAGGATCATCGTAGGGAGAAGGTCAGCAGTAAGACATATGAATAAAGATCTCTGTGACATGAATAAGTTTAAGGAAAAGTGCTGTGACTTGATATACATATGTAAACACCTCCATAAACCTTTTTAGTGCATAAAGAGCAGCATTGCCAGTAGCACGGCCCACCTTCAGCCCTAAGGCGGTTTTCTCCTTTCTCAGTAAACAGAACATACAGTCGGGTTTTACACTGAGATGTTCCATTGCCCAGGAACGGGCAGGAGACAGGTGCTTTTCTCTATCTCAACTGCCAAGAGGCCTTCTTTCCTCTTATACTAATCCTCCTCAGCACAGACCCTTCATGGGTGTCAGACTGGGGACGATCAGGTCTTTCCCTTCCCACGAGGCCATATTTCAGACTATCACATGGGGAGAAACCTTGGACAACACCTAGCTTTCCTAGGCAGAGATCCCTGGGTCCTTGAGATTAAGAGAATGGTGATGACTTTTCATAAGCATACTGCCTTCAGGCACTTGTTTAACAAAGCACACCCTGCACAGCCCCAAATCCTTTAAACCTTGAGTCACCACAGCACATGTCTCTTGCAAGGACAAGGTTGGGGGTAGGGTCACAGATTAACAGCATCTTAAATACAGAACAAAATTGAGTCTCTTATATCTACTTCTTTCTGTATAGACACAGTAACAGTCTGATCTCTTTCTTTTCCCCACAATTCCTGGGCTTCATTCCCAGAGATTCTGACTTAGTAGGTGTTTCCAGTATCTACTTCTAACAAGTACCCCTAGGTGATTTTGGTGTATTCCTTGGACCACACTTTGAGATACTTGGACTGGTGGGAGATAGTAAGACATTAATTTACTTTTGTTTGTGTGCATACAATCTGCTTACTTTCATAAATAACTTCAGATAGCATTTAAGAAATTTTTTAAATTAATTTAAAAATTTAGGATTAGGGCCAAGCATGGTAGCTCACGCCTGTAATCCTAGTACTTTGGGAGGCCGAGGTGGGCAGATCACCTGAGGTCAGGAGTTCAAGACCAGCCTGGCCAACGTGATGAAACCCCGTCTCTACTAAAAATACAAAAATTAGCTGGGTGTGGTGGCGTGTGCATGGAATCCCAGCTACCCAGGAGGCTGAGGCAAGAGAATCGCTGGAACCCGGGAGGCAGAGGCTGCAGTGAGTAGAGATCATGCCACTACCAGCCTGGGTGACAGAGTGAGACTCCATTTCAGAAAAAAAAAAAAAAAAAAAATTTAAGATCAGAAAAGACAGAAATGAGATAGAAGAATGGGACTTCAAAGGGTAACACAGACAAAATAAACAAACATGTTTGGCTCTTCCTGGCAACCAAACCGAAAAGAAATGTAATAATGCAATAAATAAATAATAGCTTCTATTTGTCAAAGTTTTACTACTAAACATACTGCCAAGTACTTTTCATTAGATATATGAGTAGATAGAAAATTCATGTTTTTTGTGAGAGACTTCAGATTCTCAAGAGAAATAAACATTTATCATTTCTTTTTTGAAAAAAGTATATAAATAATTGTAGTAGTATAGAGATAAGACAGCATACTAATTGCTTCACTTAGAATCTCTCATGTAATCCATAATCTAACCTAATAAGGTAGATAATAGCCTCGCTTCATAAATAGGAAACTAAAGCTTAAAGAAATGAAGAAAGTTTTCTAAATTTACATAACTAATACATGGCAGAGCCAAGATTTGAACCCAGAGTCTATGCTCTTAATCACTGTACTCAACTCACTGCACATTGTAGAACATTTGGAAGTCAAAGAAGTATATAAAGAAGAAAATGAAAATCAGCCATAGTTCAGGTACTGTTAAAAATGTAGGTATGGGCTGGCTGTGGTGATTCACACCTGTAATCCCAGCACTTTGGGATTCCGAGGCAGGAGAATTGCTTGAGCCCAGGAGTTAGAGACCAGCCTGGGCAACGTAGCAAGACCCTGTCTCTACAAAAAATTAGCCGGGCATGGTGGTATGTATCTGTAGTCCTAGCTACCCAGGAGGCTGAGGCAGGAGGATTGATTGAGCTCAGGAGGTCAAGGCTGCAGTGAGCCATGATTATGCCATTGCATTACAGTCTGGGCGACAGAGAGAGACCCTGTCTCAAAAGCAAAAAAGGTATGTCTTCTTCCAGTCTTTATAAAAATTGCTTTAATTATAGAAGTAGGTATGCTTATTTTAAAAGTCTTGGGGAAAAAAAGGAAACAAAAATCCATAATTCTAGAATTTAGTGATAAACATTTCAGTATTTTGGTATGTTTCCTAACAGGCATGGGCTTATGCTTTTCTATTAATATTTATTAGATCGGTGCAAAAGTAATTGCGGTTTTAGACCATGAATTTTATAACTAGGCTTAAACACATCTTTATTAATCAAAAGAGGAACCATTACAATCAACGCATTTGTGCCAACAAGAAATAAGTTTGTTTATTCCTGTAGGGTAAAACTCTGTGCTTCGGGATTTGGCAAACTTTTGGAAAGCATTTTCTGCATCCAGCTAGTTGTGGAAACGTTTTCTCTTTAAAAAGTTGTCGAGATGCTTGAAGAAGTGGTAGTCAGTTGGCAAGAGGTCAGATGAATATGGCAGATCAGGCAAAACTTCATAGCCCAATTTGTTCAACTTTTGAAGCATTGGTTTTGCGATGTGCAGTTGGGTGTTGTCTTGGAGAAGAATTGGGCCCTTTCTGTTGACCAATGCTGGTTGCAGGCATTGCAGTTTTCTCATCGATTTGCTGTGCATACTTCTCAAATGTAATGGTTTTGCCAGGATTCAGAAAGCTATAGTGGATCAGACTGGCAGCAGACCACCAAACAGTGACCATGACCGTTTTTTGGTGCAAGTTTGGATTTGGGAAGTGCTTTGGAGCTTCTTCTGGGTCCACCCACTGAGCTGGTCATCGCCCGTTGTTGTATAAAATCCATGTTTCGTCTCACATCACAGTCTGATAGAGAAATGGTTTGTTGTATAAAATAAGAGAAGACGACACTTCAAAACAATGATTTATTTTTATTTTTATTTTTGCTCAGCTGATGAGGCACCCACTTATCAGGCTTTTTCACCTTTCCAGTTTGCTTCAAATGCCAAACGACCGTAGAATGGTCGACATTGAGTTCTTCGGCAACTTCTTGTGTAGTTGTAAGGGGATCAGCTTCGATGATTGCTCTCCATTGGTCGTTGTCATCTTCTGATGGCCTACCACTACGCTCCTCATCTTCAAGGCTCTCGTCTCCTTTGCAAACTTCTTGAACCACCACCGTGCTGTACGTTCGTTAGCAGTTCCTGGGCCAAATACGTGGTTGATGTTGCGAGTTGTCTCTACTGCTTTATGACCCATTTTGAACTCAAATAAGAAAATTGCTTGAATTTGCTTTTTTTTTTTTTTTTTTTTTTGTGAGAGAGTCTCCTTCTGCTGCCCAGGCTGGCGTGCAGCGGCGACATCTCTGCTCACTGCAATCTCTGTCTCCTGGGTTCAAGCAATTTTCATACCTCAGCCCCACGTGTAGCTGGGATTACTGGCGTGCGCCACCATGCTCGGCTAATTTTTTGTATTTTTGGTAGAGACAGGGTTTCACCATGTTGGCCAGGCTGGTCACGAACTCCTGACTATAAGTGATCCGCCTGCCTCAGCCTCCCAAAGTGCTGGGATTACAGGTATGAGCCACAGTATCCGGCTGAATTTGCTTTTTGTCTAATATCATTTCCCTTATCTAAAATAAATATAAAATAAACAGCAAGTAATAAATCATTAGCAAAAAACAAAACGAGAAATGTGCATTAAAATGACATATAACATAACCATATTTAAGAATGAATTCCAATATCAAACAGCAAATTTCAACAATGCAAAAATCGCAATTACGTTTGCACCCATCTAATACATGTACACTTTTTCTTGACAATAATGGAACCTTATATATATGAAGTTTTGTATGCTTCACAATATATTGGTGAGCTTTTTCTTGTTAAAATTCTTTGGAAGTACAATTTTTTTCTGGCTGCTTAAAATTCTATTTCATAGTTTTACTATAATTGAATCATTCCATAACTGTTGGATGTTTAGGCTTTACTTATTTACTTATTGCTATAAAGCTGTGATGAGCACATTTATTGGCAAAAAACAGACACTCTCCACTTCTGGTGGTGAATTATATTGATATGGTTTTTCTTCTATTAAACAATTTAAAAATGTTAATGTCCTTTCCAGTAATTCAATTTCTAGGAGTCTCTCCAAAGGACCCCAAACTTTTTAATTATATTCCATGCTTTGAACTGTCTTTTCCTTAGGATCTAAACGCTCTTCCCACAGCAATGCTTATTTTTATGGCTTCTTCAAGAACAAGCGAATAGTTTTGTTTGACACTCTACTAGAAGAGTACTCTGTACTAAACAAAGACATCCAGGAGGATTCTGGCATGGAACCCCGCAATGAGGAAGAAGGGAACAGTGAAGAAATAAAAGCTAAAGTTAAAGTGAGTTCTTTTTTCCTAAGAGACTCTACCTTAGTTTTTATACACAGTTCCTGTGACAACTCAAAATAGCATCAGTTTCTATGCAGTGAGTGTTGAATTCAGGGAGACTATCAAATAAAAAACCATGGCTCCTTTATAGTTCTGGTATTTAGGAGAGTTTACCACTATTATTACATGCTAACTACCTTGCAAGCTTTTAAAGAATGTAGAGATTAAAATTGGAAGCTCTTATAAGAAAATTCATATGATTATAAGCTGTCTTTAAAACAGTAACTTGGGGGGGGGGGGTGTGTGTGTGTATAAAATTTCTGATGTGTTTATGATCAAAGAATTCCCACAAGCAAGATAAAGAGAAGATAAACATCTAATTTTTAGCTTTATTAAGACAGTAATTATAGGCTTTGGCAATGGAGAGACTTGGATTTGAATCCTGGTTCTGTCATTTAGTAGGTTTGTATCCTTGGATACATTATGTAATTTAGTCTGTTTTATTTGTTTAACACACATTTATGAAATGTATACTCTGTGCTGAGATACTTTGCTTGGCACTAGGTACACAAAAATCAAAAGGAATACCTTCTTCTTAAGCTTACAGTCCAAAGGGGAGCTAGTCATGCAATCACAGTACAATACGTTAATTGCTACTGTCAAGCTTTAGACTCTAGATACAGTGGGAGCACAAGAAAAGATGTTTCTCGAATCTGACCTGAGAGTCTGAGAAAGCTGCTTCTGAATCCTTTTCCTGGATAAGACTGACTGATATTGATTAGCAGAATTTAAAATATCAAGACTAAATGGGGGAGAGGGGACAATGATAAGAAACAATACAAACTGTCAGAAACAGTCATCAGTATTTGTATGTGTGATGGAATGTACCATTGCCTTTGGTGTCATACAGAGATGATTTTAGATCCCTGTTCACTCACCATCTGTGTAACTCTGTGCAAGTAAGTTAAGCTTTCATTTATCTTTTTTTTTTTTTTACGGAGTCTCACTGTGTCTCCCAGGCTGGAGTGCAGTGGCGCAATCTCGGCTCACTGCAAGCTCCGCCTCCCGGGTTCACGCCATTCTCCCGCCTCAGCCTCCCAAGTAGCTGGGACCACAGGCGCCCGCCACCGTGCCCGGCTAATTTTTTGTATTTTTAGTAGAGACGGGGTTTCACCATGTTAGCCAGGATAGTCTCGATCTCCTGACCTCGTGATCCACCCGCCTCGGCCTCCCAAAGTGCTGGGATTACAGGCTTGAGCCACCGCGCCCGGCCAAGCTTTCATTTATCTATGTATTTATTTATTTTGAGATGAGGTCTCATTATGTTTCCCAGGCTTGTCGAACTCCTGGCCTCAAGTTACCCGCCTGCCTCGGCCTCCCAAAGTGCTGGGATTATAGGCGTGTGCCACTGCACCCGGCCAAGCTTTCTAAATATTTGATTTCTTAACTGAAAGATGAGGCCAATAGGGTTTCTCAAGCTCCACACTATTTTTTGGGGACAGATAATGTTTTTGTTGTGGGAGGCATCTTGCGCATCATAGGATGTTTAGCAGCATCCCTGGTCTCTCGCCACTAGGGGCCATTTCCCCCCTACAACCTCCAAAAATTGTGACAATGTCTCAGAATATTGCCAGATGTCCCCTAAAGGTTCGGGTGGGGTCAGGTCTCCCCTGGTTGAGAAATACACGGCTAAAGATGCCTACATTTTAGGATTTTGAAGATTAAATGAAATAATATGTGTGAAATACCTTGTACTGTCTATCAAAATGTAGAGAGTACCAGAAAATGATTAGCATCTGAGCATCTGTTTTGACCCTAAAAACAGGTTCTAGTAAAGTACCTAGCCTATTATAAATATGTAGAGGAAATAAAATTCTGTGAAGGGATTAGAAGACATCTTAAGGTCATCTTATAGATAGGAAAACTGAAGTCCAGAAAGAATAACCCAGTGATAGCACTAGAGAATCATGCAAGTTTAGAAAGTTAATCTGCTTATGGTCGGGCGCTGTGGCTCATACCTGTAATCCCAGCACTTTGGAAGGCCAAAACAGGTGGACCACTTGATGTCAGGAGTTAGAGACCAGCCTAGCCCACATGGTGAAACCCCATCTCCACTAAAAATACAAAAATTAGCCGGGCATCGCGTGCCTGTCCAGAGGCTGAGGTGGGAGAATCGCTTGAACCCAGGAGGCAGAGGCTGCCGTGAGCTGAGATTGTGCCACTGCACTCCAGCCTGGGTGACAGAGTAAGACCCTGTCTCAAAAAAAAGAAAGTTAACCTGCTTAAGAGGCATCTTAAGCATTGTCTAAACCTGGTAATGTTAAGTAATGTCTAAACCTAGACATTAGCTAATGGTGCACTGATTACAAGCAAAGTACAGAGATAACAGACATTTAATGTCTATGAGAATAGTTTTCTTTGGCTACAAAAACAATTGAGTGGTCCTTTGAAGTATGTTGAATGGGATTTGACTTATTTTGCTGGCTGCTTTAGAGGCCCGCAGCTGGGTGTAGTGGCTCACACCTGTAATCCCAGCACTTTGGGAGGCTGGGGTTAGAGGATTGCTGGAGCCCAGGAGTTTGAGACCATCCTGAGCAACATGGTGAGACTTCATCTTCTCAAAAAATAAAAAAATAGCTGAGCGTGGTGATGCCCACCTGTAGTTCCAGCCACTCGGGAGGCTGAGATGGGAGAATCACTGGAGTTCAGGAGGTTAAGGCTGCAGTGAGCTGTGTTTGCTCCACTGCACTTCAATCTGGGCAACAGAGCGAGACCATGTCTTCAAAACAAACAAAAAGAGCCTGCTTTGCTTCATTGGTTAACTACAAATATTTTACTGTCTAAATACATATTACATGACAAGATACAACAGACATAGTTTTACCCTAAAGAACCTACAGTAGAGGAGACAAATAGCCTAGAGTTTAAGGCAGGGCATGGTAAATGTCATGAGTAGCAGCTGATATAGTGTGGCTTTCAGAAATGGAGATATTGATGCAGATTCTAATGGTCAGCAAGTTTCTTAGAAGTGAGGCTATTTGAAGTAGGTAGAAGTTTGACTTGGGGCTGGGGTTTTTCAGGTTGAAGGCTAGGAATAAATAGAGATAAAGTTCACAATGCCTGTTCTGAAACTAATGATTAAATGGATTCTTGTAGATGGGGATAGGAAGGTAGGCCAGGACCAGTTTTTTGAATACTTTTTCCTGAAGCCATCAAGTGATTGTTTCCAGTGGCCTGGAAAGTTTAATTTGGGTAGAGGCCAAAGCTTATTTTAGGAAGATTCAAATCTGATGGCAGAATATAGAATAGAGCAAAGATTGGAGGCAAGGAGACTTCTAGGAGTCTACTGCATTAAGATGACCAAGATAAGCGTGAGATAATGAGGGCCTGCGCCAGAATGAGAGGTCCAAGTAAGTGCAAGAGTCATAATAAAGGATGGATTGAAAGTACAGTCATGCTCCACATAATGACATTTCAGTCAATAATGGACCAAATATGCTACCATAATATTATAATACCATGTTTGTAACCATACTTGTCCTAAGGTTACATATGCTTAGATACACACTTACGCACTATTGTGTTACAGTTGCCTACAGTATTCAGTGTGGTAACATGATAGACAGGTGTTTGTGTAAGTGTACACTATGATGTTTGCACAACAAAATCACCTAACAACACACTTACCAAAACATATCCCCATCATCAAATGATGCATGACTGTACTTAGAGATTGATATTATGGGAAGTGAAGGAGAAGGTCAAAGATTGACTCAACAAGCCAGGTGCGGTGGCTCACGCCTGTAATCCCAGCACTTTGAGAGGCTGAGGCAGGTGGATCACCTGAGGTCAGGAGTTTGAGACCAGCCTGGCCAACATGGTGAAACCCCGTCTCTACTAAAAATACAAAAATTAGCCAGGCATGGTGGTGGGCACCTGTAATCCCAGCTACTTGGGAAGCTGAGGCAGGAGAATCACTTGAACTTGGGAGGCAGAGGTTGCAGTGAGCTGAGATTGTGCCATTGCACTCCAGCCTAGGCAACAAGAGTGAAACTTCGTCTCAAAAAAAAGACTCAACAGTTATTACTTTATTGCTTTTTGGCACATGTACCACTGGTGAGATCATTTTAGGTATATCAACATTTTAAATTTGATTAGTTTTATATCTATTAATGTATATTAGGGGGAAAAATGAAACTAGTGTATCAAACTCATGATTTCATACAAATGTATTGTCACTTAGGATAAGGCTAGTTTTAAAAAGTGGCTTGGTTTAAAGAAATAAGTAAATAATTACATGGAGGGTACACAGATGTGGTGGAAGTTTAGGAAGCAGATTTATTCAGCACTTGCTACTGAATGCCTACTATGTACAATGCAGTAAGGGATGCAAAGATGGTGTTAGCCTGGATGGTACAGAGAACATGAAGCTTTTCATTTTAACAGAAATTTAAAGAAAAAAACTAAAGTTACCTGAAATCCCACCCCTTAGAGATAACTAACATTTTGATGAGTGTGTCCATAATGGCTATTACATTTTAAAAGATAACTGGGAAACCTGGCTGGAATTTTACCCTTCAGAAGACAAATAGAAGAATTGAAACAACCTGTCTCAAAAGCAATTTAAGGCCAGGCACAGTGCCTCACGCCTGTAATCCCAGCGTTTTGGGAGGCCAGTGTGAGAGGATTGCTTGAGGCCAGGAGTTTGGGCAACATAGCAAGACCCCTATCTGTACAGAAAATTAAAAAATGCAAAATGTTCAAAAGCAATTTAAGAAAATAATTTTAAATATATATAAGCTGCCCTTTTGTAGAAGACAGCAAGTATTTCCCCAGTAAGTACTAGGGTTATATGAAAGTCTTCCCAGTTGATAAATATGATGGAAAGGATGCAGGCTCTGGAGAGGTGGATTTTACCCACTATTTAGTAGCAAGACATTTTAATTTCTTACCTCCTTTTCTTCATCTCTAAAATGAAGACCTTTCTTCCCATCTGCCCAACTTGGTGTTGTGAGGATCAAATGAGGTAGTGTATGAATTTTGTAAAAAGGAAAATGCTAAGAAAACTAATAGATGGGCAGTACCTATTTTTGTTCTCTTATGTGAAATTAGAGTGGGAAGAAAAGAAAATCGAGAGCTAAGAGTCTCTCATGAATAAGAAAGTCTCCTTTCTGTGGAAAGTGATCCACACTGTTTAAACTGTAATCATTCCACGTCACCATATCTTTGAGTGTGACCCTGATGCTGTTCTAAACAGCTTCCTAAATCCAGACATCAAACCAAGAGACGAGAGCATATCCTGAACAATAGAGAATTGGTTGTTTTATAAAATAATGCATAATTCATATTGGAAAGCAGGTGACTGGTGAAAACAGAAGCCTAAGGACCATGTTACTTTGTGTAAAATAAGGCTGTTAATACCTGCCTTATAGTAGTGAAGATTAATGAACTGTTTGTAAAATATCTGATACCTACAGTATCTGTACATAGGCAGTTAATAAATGGAAGCTGTTATCACTGTTATTATTAAACAAAAACATTAGCTATATTTTTGCTTATTACTAAAGTAGAAAAGTCGGCCTGGCACAGTGGCTTACCCCTGTAATCCCAGCACTTTGGGAGGCTGAGGCTGGTGGATCACCTTAGGTCAGGAGTTTGAGACCAGCCTGACCAACATGGTGAAACCCCATCTCTACTAAAATTACAAAATTAGCTGGGTGTGGTAACACATTTCTGTAGTCCTAGCTACTTGGGAGGCTGAGGCAGGAGAATCTCTTGAACCCGGGAGGCAGAGGTTGCAGTGAGCCAGGATCGTGCCATTCCACTCCAGTCTGGGCAACAAAAGTGAAAGTCTGTCTCAAAAAATAAATAAATAATAAAAGTAAAAATAAAACAGTTAGAAAACATCAATAACAAAAATAATGATCCAACAAACCATAAACATCTTACTAGATATATTTCTAGTCTTCTAAAGTATAATTTTTTTTTTTTTACCATTTTCCTTTTATTGAATATATGGATTGTTTCCAATTTTTTGCTGTTAAAAATGTTTCTGCAGTTTTTTTGTATGTAATCCTTCAGTTGTAACTCTTAATTTTCCCTTTAGAGTAGTCTATAAATTGGTGCTTTAGTTTGTTACTCCTTCATGACCATTCCCTGAAGGTACAGGTAAGTGTGTGTCTCTTAGCTCTTTAAGGAACGAGGTTAGTTATGTGATGCGTTTCTCTACTAAATGTACTGTGACCCAAACTCTAAAATTTAAATAGGAAAGAGGTAATAAATGTTAATCATGTATTGCAAATCATTATAATTTATCCCTCTTTCTCATACAAGGGACCTAGCTTCTCTATATGTGGTCATTTTCCTTTAAAAAATGAGGAACTGGTGAAAGAGGGGGAAAGTGGTAGAATATCTAGATTCCAATAAATCTTGTCTGTGTTCTCATGAGGCTGCATTTTCTCAGCTGTGAAACAAAATCTATTCCAAGTTCATCCTTTTTTTTTTTTTTTTTTTTTTTTTTTTTTTTACATAATTTGCTCTTTTCAGTAGCTGAAGCGTATTTCAAAATCTTTAGCCTGAACTTTCTGGGATATATGTTCTCTAACTGTTGCAGGGTACTGTATGTGTCCAATGGATCAAACTTGTTTATTATTTTATTCAAATATTTATATCTTTATTAATATTTTATTTGTTTGGTGTTTCCATTATTGATAGGGGTCTGTTACTATCCTTTATTATAGTAGATTTGTCAAGTTTTCTTTGCAATCTTTTTTTTTTTTTTTTTGAGACGGAGTCTTGCTCAGTCACCCAGGCTGGAGTGCGGTGGCGCGATCTTGGCTCACTGCAAGCTCTGCCTCCCGGGTTTACACCATTCTGCTGCCTCAGCCTCCCGAGTAGCTGGGACTACAGGCGCCCGCCACTATGCCCGGCTAGTTTTTTTGTATTTTTAGTAGAGACGGGGTTTCACCGTGTTAGCCAGGGTAGTCTCGATCTCCTGACCTCGTGATCCGCCCGTCTTGGCCTCCCAAAGTGCTGGGATTACAGGCGTGAGCCACTGCGCCCGGCCTTCTTTGCAAATATTACAGTTTTGAAATAATATATTCTGAGGCCAGTGTATAGTTACATGCAAATTAAAAATTAATGTATCCTCCTGGTAAAGTGAAATTTTTATGATTGTGTTGTGGCCTTCCTAAATAATCCTTTTTGCCTTTACGTTGCCTTTAAGTTGGCTGGGCACGGTGGCTCACGCCTATAATCCCAGCACTTTGGGAGGACGAGGCAGGTGGATCACCTGAGGTCGGGAGTTCGAGACCCACCTGACCAACATGGAGAAATCCCATCTCTACTAAAAATACAAAATTAGCTGGGAGTGGTAGCGCATTCCTGTAATCCTAGCTACTCAGGAGGCTGAGGTAGGAGAATCGCTTGAACCCAGGAGGCAGAGGTTGCAGTGAGCTGAGATTGTGCAATTGCACTCCAGTCTAGGCAACAAGAGCTAAATTCCGTCTCAAAAAAAAAAAAAGGTTGATTTTGTCTGATATTAATACAGGTGTCCCAGCTTTCCTTCGGCTAGTGTTTGTTAGAGGTTATCTTTTTTATTTTTTATTTTATCATTATTATTATTATTATTATTTTTGAAACGGAGTCACACTGTCGCCCGGGCTGGAATCCAATGGCGTGACCTTGACTCACTGCAACCTCCGCCTCCTGGGTTCAAGTGATTCTCCTGCCTCGGCCTCCCGAGTAGCTGGGATTACAGGTGCCCACCACCAAGCCTGGCTAATTTTTTCTATTTTTGGTAGAGATGGAGTTTCACTATGTTGGCCAGGCTGCTCTCGAGCTCCTGCCCTTTTGATCCGCCCACCTCAGCCTCCCAAAGTGCTGGGATTACAGGCATGAGTCACTGCACCCAGCCTCAGAGGTCATCTTTTTACTTAAAAAAAAAAAAAATTTAGTGATGGCCGGGCACAGTGGCTTATGCCTGTAATCCCAGCACTTTGGGAGGCTGAGGCGGGTGGATCACGAGATCAGGAGATCAAGACCATCCTGGCTAACACGGTGAAACTCCATCTGTACTAAAAATACAACAAATTAGTCAGGCATGGTGGCAGGCACCTGTAGTCCCAGCTACTCAGGAGGCTGAGGCAGGAGAATGGCGTGAACCTGAGAGGCGGAGCTTGCAGTGAGCCGAGACCGTGCCACTGCACTCCAGCCTGGGCAACAGAGTGAGACTCCGTCTCAAAAAAAAAATTTAGATAAAATTCACATAAGATTCACCATCTTAACCATTTTAAAGCGTGTAATTCAGTGGCTTATAGTATATTCAAAAAGTTGTATAACCATCACTAAACCACTATCTAATTCATCCTTTTACTTTTAACCTTGGCCTTTTATTTTCAATGTCTTTTGTATATAGCATGTTAATAGATTTTATTATGGTTGTTTTTAAAGCTATACTGACAGTTACTATCTTTTTATTGACAGATTTAGTTTATGTATGTTGTGATTACTGACATATTTGGAATTATTTCTGCCATATTATTTTATGCCCTTTGTGTCTCTTTTCTGTCCTTTCTGTTCTCCACCCTTATCTTCTCCTCACCTCAACACAACATATACACCCTCCCACTTTTTTCTAAGAACTGATTGAAGGTTTTTAAAAAATTCTGCTTAGGTCATTATTCATCTTTGGATGTTCTAGTATTACTATTCTTTTAATGATTGCCGCTAAAACTTAAGCATGCCCACATATCTGAAGATCTTAAAATACATGATATCTTCACTATTTCCGGAACAATCCAGGGTCCTTAAATACTTTGAAACCATTATGCCTTTCATCTTTTATTTTAGTTTTATCCTGTTCATTGTTTATCCCCCAAATTGTCATTTTTTTTTTTTTTTTTGGTCTTATAGAGTTATCATTTAGATTCGTCTATATGCTTATCTGTTTTTCTGCTTAACATTCCTTATTCACCTCACATCTTTTAGAAATCATTTTCCTTGGCCGGGCGCGGTGGCTCAAGCCTGTAATCCCAGCACTTTGGGAGGCCGAGACGGGCGGATCACGAGGTCAGGAGATCGAGACCATCCTGGCTAACACGGTGAAACCCTGTCTCTACTAAAAAATACAAAAAACTAGCCGGGCGAGGTGGCGGGCGCCTGTAGTCCCAGCTACTCGGGAGGCTGAGGCAGGAGAATGGCGTGAACCCGGGAGGCGGAGCTTGCTGTGAGCTGAGGTCCGGCCACTGCACTCCAGCCTGGGTGACAGAGCGAGAGTCTCAAAAAAAAAAAAAAAAAAAAAAGAAATCATTTTCCTTCTTTCAGAAGTATATACTTTAGGATTGTCTTTTTCTTTTTTTCTATGAGATGGAATCTCACTCTGTCACCAGGCTGGAGTGCAGTGGCGTGATCTCAACTCACTGCAACCTCTGCCTCCCGGGTTCAAGTGATTCTCCTGCCTCAGCCTCCCAAGTAGCTGGGACTACAGGCACAACTACAGGCGCACGCCACCATGCCCAGCTAATTTTTGTACTTAGTAGAAACGGGGTTTCATCATGTTGGCCAAGATGGTCTCGATCTCTTGACCTTATGATCCACCTGCCTCGGCCTCCCAAATTACTGGCATTACAGGTGTGAGCCACTGCGCCCTGCCGTGCTTTAGGAATTTCTTTGGAAAATTCTGGTTTTGTTTTTATTTTGCTCTTATTCTTGGATATCAATGCAGAAATGACAGCTCTTTTATATTTAAAGATAATCATTCTGCCAGGTGCTTACACCTGTAATCTCAGTACTTTGGGAGGCCAAGGCTGGAGGGTCACTTGAGCTCAGGAGTTCAAGACTAGCCTGGGCAACATAGCGAGAACTTGTCTCTACTAAAAATAAAAATTAGCAAATTAGCTAGGTGTAGTGGTGTGTGCCTATAGTCCCAGCTATTCAGGAGGCTGAGGTGGGAGGATCTTTTGAGCCCAGGAGATCAAGGCTGCAGTGAGCTATGATCGTACCACTGCACTCCAGCTTGGGCAACAGAACGAGACCCTGCCTCAAAAATAAATAAATAAATAAATAAGATAAAGATAGTGTTCTATTGTGTTCTGGATTTTTTTTTTTTTTTTTTTTGATACGGAGTTTCACTCTTGTCCCCCAGGCTGGAGTGCAATGGCGCTATCTCGGCTCACTGCAACCTTCGCCTCCCAGGTTCAAGGGATTCTCCTGCCTCAGCCTCCTGAGTAGCTGTGATTACAGGCGCCTGCCACCACGCCCAGCTAATTTTTGTATTTTTAGTAGGGACAGGGTTTCACCATGTTGGCCAGGCTGGTCTTGAACTCGTGACCTCAGGTGATCCACCTGCCTTGGCCTCCCAAAGTGCTGGGATTACAGGTGTGAGCCACCGGGCCCGGCCCATGTTCTGGATTTCTTTGTTGTTCCCGTTGAAAACATCTGGCTCTGAGCTTATTGTCTTCTTTTTTTATTATTATTATTTTTTTACATTTACAAATTAGGATGCATTTTTTTTCCCTTTTTTTGTGAGACAGTCTTGCTCTTGTTACCAGGCTGGAGTGCAATGGCACAATCATAGATCACTGTAGCCTTGAACTCCTGGGTTCAAGCCATCCTCCCATCTCAGCCTCTCAAGTAGCTGGGACTATAGGCGCACACCACTATGCCTGGCTAATTTTTTAAAAATTTTTTTGTAGAAACAGGGTCTCATTATGTTGCCCAGGCTGGTCCATGACTTTTTATTTCTTAATTTATTCCTTTATTTTGGTAGGAAACATCCTCTAGTACCTTCCTGAGAAAGATTACATCGGTAAAGTTTTAAGTTTGTATGCTTAAAATGCCTTCATTTTTCTGTCATACTGGCTTGCTACTTAGACTGGGTATAGAGTTCTACTTCTCCTTCAGGATTGTGAAGGCATCGTTTCATTGCCTGCTTGATTCCAACACTGCTGATGAAGTATCTGAAGTCATTCAGATTACTGATCCTAGCCAGGCATGGTGGCTCACGCCTGTAATCCCAGCACTTTGGAGGCCAAAGGCGGAGGATAACTTTTGAGACCAGGAGTTCGAGACCAGCCTGGCCAACATGATGAGGAAACCCCGTCTCTACAAAAATATAAAAGTACCTGGGCATGATAAAGCTCCATACCAATGATCCCAGTGCCCAGAGAGTCACAGGCACCCAAAATTGCTTGAACCTGGGAGGTGGAGGTTGCGTGGGCAGAGATCCGTCTGCATTCCAGCCTGGGTAGCAGAAGTGAGACCCTGTCTTAAAAAGGCGGTAGCGGTGGCTGAAGCCTGTAATCCCACCACTTTGGGAGGCAAGGCAGGCCCGGGATCCGCGAGGTCAGAGATGCGGTCATCCTGGCTGGCTGCTGATTGGAACCCCATCTCTTTATAAAAATACAAAAACCAGCGGGCGGGGTGGCGAAGCCTGTAGTCCCAGATACTCAGGAGGCTGGGGGCAGGAGGAGAAAAGCGTCCAGCAGAGCGGAGCTTGCAGTGAGCTGAGATCACGACCCTGCACTTCCAGCCTGGGCGACAGGCGAGGATCCGTCTCAAAAATTGCTGATCCTTTTGTTTTTGTTTTTGTTTTTGTTTTTGTTTTTTGCTTTTCTGGAAGTTTGTTAGATCTTTCTCTGTTTCATTGTTCTAAAATTTCACATACCCTGATGGGGATCTGTTTTCTTCCACCGTGTTATATGCATCACACTGTTTTCATCCACTGTGATGTATGCATTAGGCTCTTTTATTCTGGAAATCGAGGTCTTGTGGTTATAAGAATTTTCTGGAATTATTTTGTTGATTTTTCTCCTCTCCATTTTTAAAATTCTGTCTTTTCAGGGCTCCTCTTACTCGAGTGCTGGATTTCTTATACTGAACTCTCGTATCTTTTTAACCGTCTTTTCCATTTTAAATATATCTCTTTCTACTTTCTAGAATTCCCTCATCATCTTCCAATTCTTTTTTTTTCTTTCTTTCTTTTTTTTTTTTTTTGAGATGGAGTCTTGCCCTCTCACCCAGGCTGTAGTGTAATGGCACAATCTCAGCTAACTGCAACCTCTGCCTCCCGGGTTTAAGCAATTCTCCTGCCTCAGCCTCCTGAGTAGCTGTGATTACAGGTGCGCACCACCACGCCCAGCTAATTTTTTTTATTTTTTATTTTTGTATCTTTAGTAGAAACGGGGTTTCACCATGTTGGCCAGGCTGGTCTCGAACTCCTGATCTTGTGATACACCTGCCTCAGCCTCCCAGAGTGCTGGGATTGCAGGCGTGAGTCACCATGCCCAGCCTTCAACTTGGATTTCTAAGAATTTTTTTATCTGAATTTTCCATGTTACAGCACTTTGTTATTTTTTCTTAGGTACAGTATCTTAATTTTCTAAACTTTCTCTTTATATAATTTGTTTATTTCATGTTGCTTTTTTTCTGGATCAGATCTTCCATGTTAACAACTTACCTCATATGTCTGGTAAATCCTTGGTTATTTGCTCCTTAGTAAGAGAATGGGACTAGGCCGGGCACAGTGGCTCATGCCTGTAATCCCAGCACTTTGGAAGGCTGAGGCGGGTGGATCCCCTGCGATCAGGAGTTCGAGACCAGACTGGCTCACATGGTGAAACCCCGTCTCTACTAAAAATACAAAAATTAGGCAGGCGTGGTGGTGCATGCCTGTAGTCCCAGCTACTCAGGCGGCTGAAGCACGAGAATCACTTGAACCCAGGAGGCGGAGGTTGCAGTGAACTGAGATCGTGCCATTGCACTCCAGCTTGGGCAACAAGAGTGAAACTCCGTCTTAAAAAAAAAAAAGAAATAACTATTGTTAACATTTGTATATACTTTGTCTACTTTTTATATTTGTATATTTTTATATACACATTCACATTGTTTCATAATTAGAATCATACCATATATTTTTAGTTTGTGTCTTTCTTCACCTAATCATTTTCCAATGTCAGAACATAATCCTTTTTTTTTTTCTTTTTTTGAGATGGAGCCTCACTTTTTCGCCCAGGTTGGAGTACAGTGGCGTGATCTTGGCTCACTACAGACTACGCCTCCCAGTTTCAAGCAGATCTCACGCCTCAGCCTCCTGAGTAGCTGGGATTACAGGCATGCACCACCACACATGGCTATTATTATTATTATTATTTGAGATGGAGTCTTGCTGTGTCGCCTAGGCTGGAGTGCAGTGGCGCGATCTCGGCTCACTGCAACCTCCACCTCCCAGGTTCAAGCAATTCTCCTGCCTCAGCCTCCAGAGCAGCTGCGATTATAGGCACCTGCCACCATACCCGGCTAATTTTTTGTATTTTAGTAGAGACAAGGTTTCACCATGTTGGTCAGTCTGGTCTTGAACTCCTGACCTCGTGATCCGCCCACCCTGACCTCTCAAAGTGCTGGGATTGCAGGCATGAGCCACCACGCCCAGCAACATTTTGTATTTTTAGTAGAGATGGGATTTTGCTGTGTTGGGCAGGCCAGTCTAGAACCCCTGGCCTCAAGTTATCTGCCTGCCTCGGTCTCCCAAAGTGTTGGGACTGCAGGCGTGAGCCACTGTAATTGGCCCTAATCTTTGAAAACAAAATTTCTAATGGTTTTGTAATACAGTGTGACTGTCATATAACTTTATCATGATTTATTTAACTATTGTCCCATTGATAAAGATTTCTATTTCTTCCAGTTTTTTTTTTTTTTTTCCCTAATCTAAGTTAGTCTAGACTGTAAGCTTTATGTAGTCTGGAAATGTCCATCTTGTTCGTCATTCTGTCTTCAATGCTTAGCCCACTGTCTCATGTGGAGCAGTGGTTCAGGGAATGTTTTGTTAAGACAACAGTTTTGAACAAAACTGATTATTTCTTTAAGTTAAAATCTATGAAGGGCTATTACTGGGTTAAAAGATAAAACCTTTTAAAGGTTCTCAATAATTTATTTTTCTTTTTTTTTTTTTCAGAATAAGAAACAAGGATGTAAAAATGAGGAGGTACTTGCTGTACTAGGCCATGAACTGGGGCACTGGAAGTTGGGACATACAGTCAAAAATATCATTATTAGCCAGGTAAGTGTGGAGTGACAATTATTTTTTTATGGCATGGTAGTCAAATTAGAACTATGGCAGGCATGAGAGGTCATATAAGAGAGGTCAAGACAGACACCACAGCCAGGCTACCTGGTTTCCCATCACAGCTCCCTGACTTACTACCGGTGTGACCTCAGCCAAGTTCCTTAACCTCTGCCTCTGTCTCCTC
Source organism: Papio anubis (assembly GCF_008728515.1). Lineage (NCBI taxonomy): Eukaryota > Metazoa > Chordata > Mammalia > Primates > Cercopithecidae > Papio > Papio anubis. The sequence goes on from NC_044976.1 coordinate 38,561,942, forward strand.
ATTGAATGATGATACCTCATAGGACTGTTTAAGAATTAAGTGAGTTAATACATGTAAAGATTTTAGACTAGCACCTGGAATGTGGTGAGCACTGTATAAATTATTATTATCACCACCATCACCTCCAGAGTAAGAACTTGGAAGATCAAAAGGAACAAGCCTAGATAAGTTGGACATTAAAATGCTTTTTTAAAATTAAATTTAAAATTTTTTTTGAGACGGAGTCTCACTCTGTCACCCAGGCTGGAGTGCAGTGATGTGATCTCGGCTCACTGCAACCTCTGCCTCTCAGGTTCAAGTGATTCTCCTATCTCAGCCTCCTGAGTAGCTGAGACTACAAGCACCCACCACCATCCCTGGCTAATTTTTGTATTTTTAGTAGACATGAGGGGTTTCACCATGTTGGCCAGGCTGGTCTCGAGACTCTGACCTCGGGTGATGCACCGCCTCAGCCTCCCAAAGTGCTGGGATTATGAAGCGTGAACCACTGCCCCCTAAAATGCTTTTTGGTCAGGAGTTTGGCTCTTGTTGTCCAAACTGGAGTGCCAATGGCCCAGCGATCTCAGCTCACTGCAGCCTCTGCCTCCCAGGTTCAAGCAATTCCCTGCCTCATACTCCCCAGAGTAGCACAGGAATTGAGCATACCTTTTCCACCACACAGGACCTAATTTTTGTATTTTTAGTAGAAAGCTGTGGTTCTCCCACATGAGCCAGGCCAGTCTCGAACTCCTGACCTCAGCTGATCTGCCCAGCCTCAACCTCCCAAAGTGCTGGGAGTGCAGAAGGCGTGACCTGCGCCCAGTCTAAAACATTTTTCATTTTAAAGTTATTATTATTATGGCTGGCGTGGTGGCTCCATGTAATCCCAGCACTTTGGGAGGCCAGATGGTGGATCGCCCCGGGAGGTGAGGAGATTAGAAACCAACCTAGCTATCAATGACCCCATCTCTGGGGCCAAAGTGTTTCCAGGCGTGGTGGCACCTCTCATCAGCTACTCGAAGAATCTATTTAAGCTGCCTCAACCCAGAGGAGAGGCAGAGGTTACAGCCCAGTGCACTCAGCCTGAAGTGACTGGGGAGTGAGACTCATCTCAAAAATTATATATTCATTGAGTAGAAAATACAAAAAGAAACCAATTCCAATAACGTTCTTCCTCTGGGTTCTAGAACCTCTAAACCAACAGATGTTTAGACTTTGGGTGAAAAAGCACTATATCATGTTGACTAGTTCTGAGCATATGTGGCCTTAACTGAATCTTCAGTGGGTTTTCAGACCTTTAAAAAGGCTGGCTGAGCCAGGCATAGTGGCTCATGCCTGTAATCCCAATACTTTGGAAGGTTGATGAGGGAGGATCACTTGAGGCCAGGAGTTTGAGACCAGCCTAGGCAACATAGCAAGACCCCTTCTCTCCAAAAGGTTAAAAAATTAGCTGGGCTTGGTGGTATGCACCTGCAGTCCCAGCTACTTGGGAGGCTGGGATGGGAGGATGGCTTGAGTCCAGGAGATCAAGGCTGTAGTGAGCCATGATCACACCACTGTACTTCCAGCCTGGGTGACAAGGAGACCCTGTCTCTAAAAAACATTAAAATAAAAAGGCCAGCTGGTTCTGGGTGATGAATTACAAGGGAAGACTTGTGAACTCCTGTGGGCACTTTCCTGTATCTTTAGGTATAGAAATGCATTCCTTGGCTTGAAGCTGTGTTGTGTGGATACATGGCACTGAGTAAGACTAAATAAATCCAGGTCCAAATTCAATTGAATTTTCAGTCTAATAAGGAAAATCACTGCCCCTTCCATGAGGGAAGGGTTCCAATGGAATCAGCCTACCACAAGGTGGTTGGCTGGTCCCTGAGATGTGGTACCTTATCAAGACTGGGACTGATTGCTTCTCCGGACAGACTGGACATATGGCAGGTGCCAGTGAGGAGGGTGTCTGTGTTGACTAATACGTTAACTCCATCTTTGTCACTGTGGCCACTCTATTCATAAGTCCCTTGACTAAGTCATGGAGTGGCTACAGAGAAAGGCTAGCTGACCTTCACAGAGCAGGTGTCTTCCCCAGTTGACCAAGAGCCTCCTTGACTGTGGGACTCTTTTGGTGAACATTAACATTAGGCCACCTATAATCAAACTCTGCAGTAATTTTGGAAGTTTTGTCACATACCTCTTTGCCAAATCTCCTTGTTAGCCATCCTCTACTTTTTTCCAAGGCCCTAATTATCCAGCCGAACCATTTTTTTCCCACTGCCAATGAATTAGGATATATATCCTTGCCTCAGGCTCTCTCTCCTCCCAGGCTTAGTGGACAGTGAGATATACACCTTAAAGTTCCCCTCACCGAGAGTATATCCCTTCACCGCCGCCTTCCAAGACCATCCCTGAGTGGCTCTGTAATGCCACAGCAGTCCACTTTCATCTGGTGCCAGCATATTGTGTTAAGTTATTTGTAAAATAGGCTCTGATTTTTTTCCTGTTCAACTAATTGATTATAGGAAATGGCTTATGAGTAAGGGTTGGTTGAGGGTTGTTGGTGGCAGGAGTTGGTGTACTAGAGTATGAGCCACCTGCTTATTTAACTTACTGGTGCCTTCATAACTTGCTTCATTTCCACTCTTATATCTATCACTTATGCTTGATGATGAAGTGTTTCTGGGCATACCAGTTTCCTGGCTAGGCAGATTAACATAGCATCCAGTTCAGGAGGAATAGTTCAGGTTGCAGGATCATGGTATCCCATGACCAGGAATTCAGTCTGTAGTAGGGCCCAGTAGCAAACCAAAAGTTATTTTTCAAAAGGACAATGGTTACTTGACAAAAGTGGATGCATAGATGATAAGTGTAGGAGACTTCACTGAGTTTTCTGTTGGAGCTTGTCATATGGATCCACTGAGTGATAAGGATGAGGGCGAAGCTGCTTGTCCTTTGTCCTGGAGCAGCTGGTGAGCCTTCTTATGCTCTGAGCCCCATTCTAAGCTGACAGCTTCTTGGGTTGTCTCGTAAATGGTTTGGAGCAACACACTTAAATAAGGTCCATGTGGCCTCCAAGATCCTAATTTGCTACAGAAAAAGAATGTTGTGTGTTCTCCAACCTTACTCGAAGAGGTTGTATTTTGGTATAGATTTTTTATTTTTTTCCCCACTCATTTATTGTTCAAGATGGATCTACTTTCTCCCCTGACCTTTCTAACTATTCGGTACAGCTCCAGTGGGCCTAGAGAGGATTCAAGGGAAGCCTGTTGCTTTGGAGCCTCCACTTCAAAGTCAGGTGGGAGACGTTGTATCTGATTACAGTCTTATAAAACAAGGCCAGAATCCATTCTAGCACTTCACCCTTTACAGAGAGAAAATATCCCATTGCTATTGACCACTTCAAACCCTCAATGATAGGAGGCTCAACTGAAGCTTGCCCTTATAGAAAATGATACAGTTTATACATTTGGGAACATTTTGTTTTACCTTTGAAATAAAAGTGAAACTAAAAACTACTGGCGGGGCAGGATGGCTCATGCCTATAATCCCAGCACTTTGGGAGTCTGAGGTGGGCGGATCACCTGAGGTCAGGAGTTCAAGACCAGCCTGGCCAAAATGGTGAAATCTCGTCTCTACTAAAAATACAGAAAAATTAGCTGAGCATGGTGGCAGGCTCCTGTAATCCCAGCTACTTGGGAGGCTGAGACTGGAGAATCGCTCAAACCCAGGAGGCAGTGGTTGCAATAAGCAGAGATTGTGCCACTGTAATCCAGCCTGGGCAACAGAGTGAGACCCCGTCTCAAAAAAATAAAAATAAGTAAAAACTACTTAAATAATTTGTTCTGTGATCACACTGATACCTTTCTTAAGATCACACTATGATTTCTTTTTTGTTGTCGTTTTTTTGAGATGGAGTCTCGCTCTGTTGCCCAGGCTGGAGTGCAGTGGCACGATCTCAGCTCACTGCAAGCTCTGCCTCCCAGGTTCAAGCCATTCTCCAGCCTCAGCCTCCCGAGTAGCTGGGACTACAGGCGCCCGCCACCATGCCCAGCTAATTTGTTTGTATTTTTAGTAGAGACAGGGTTTCACCGTGTTAGCCAGGGTGGTCTCGATCTCCTGACCTTGTGATCCACCGCGCCCGACCACAGTTTGATTTCTTATACTTTATGGATGCTACTGATCCCATAGTGAAATCAGCTTGGTAATAACTTAGAAATTTCATGTCCTTCTTTCTAGATGAATTCTTTCCTGTGTTTTTTTTTATTTGCTGTATTAATTGGTCGAAAGGAGCTTTTTGCTGCATTTGGTTTTTATGATAGCCAACCCACTCTAATTGGACTATTGATCATCTTCCAGTTTATTTTTTCACCTTACAATGAGGTAATGTATGATCTTTAAAATTATCACACATACGCTCTTACCTGCTTCAAATCTAGAGCTTTCAGGATAGTGGAAAAGGAAATAGAACAGTACAGTTTTAACAAATAGATGAAACAAAGTCTTTTAGTCCCTGGATTTACTGGTCAGTATGACAAAGTAGCAGAAAAATTCAAGCCCAAATAAATAAACGCTTGCATACTCTTAGGAAAATGTAAGTAGAAAATTAGACTTCAGTGGTGAACACCTGAAAGGACTCGGTAGAATGTTGTGTCCTAGGCCACATATTCACCAGTGCTTGGGTAAAAATCTTACGTGTGTGAGGGGACAAAGCAAACACTAATTGAGTCTGTGTACGGCTCAGTAAGGGAGGCTTAGTGACTGTTCCTCTGCTCCATGACCACCTGCCTCCATATAGCCTGAGGGATCCACCCAAACCCACAGAATCCAAATCAGGTATTTTGTGGTAAATGAAACTTAAGAACATTGCTCTGTGTTAGCTCATTAGGGGTATTCTGTGTGAGTGATAATATATAGGTTAATGAGACTATATAACAAACCTGACAGTGGCAACATTTCATCATGTTTGGTAAGGCTTCCAAATTACGCTAAGAAATAATATCGAAGATCTTGAGGTATCTCCATTCAGAAGAATTCTTTCTTGGGATAGATTGCAGAGTTAAGATGAGCTAAATGAATCATATTTTTCTATTATGTATGGTGGGGACCCCAAGAAAGAAAAATGGAGGGGCATAGATCATATTCATATAACATTTTCCACATAAACCAAATAAATTTGGCAGAGGACTGAGATGTATTATCTTTAAACGCTTTTTTTTTTTTTAAGATGGAGTCTCACTCTGTCTTCCAGGCTGGAGTGTGGGGGTGTCATCTTGGCTTACTGCAACCTCCCTCTCCCGGGTTCAAGCAATTCTCCTGCCTCAGCCTCCCGAATAGCTGGGATTCCAGGCGCCCATCACCACGCCTGGCTAATTTTAGTATTTTTACTAGAAACGGGGTTTCACCATATTGGCCAGGTTGGTCTCGAACTCCTGACATCAGGTGATCCGCCTGTCTCAGCTTCCCAAAGTGCTGAGATTACAGGTGTGAGCCACCTCACCCGGCCTGAGCATGACTTTTGAGTCTCATGTCAGCACTCAAAAGTTTCAGATTTTGGAACATTTCAGATTTCAAGTTTTCGGTTAGGGATGTTTAACTTGTATATGTGTTTCTGGCCTGTTTGCTTGGGGGAAAATAAGGCTCAATTTATAATTTCCTCACCCTAGGTCCCCTAAATATTAGTGATCTTTCTTTTGTCCTGCCATTCCTCTTATCCCAAGCCAAACTTCCTCTACAGTCTCAGCTCATGGAACCTTCAGTAACAACAAAGAGGTAGACAGTGGCTAAAACCCTTTCATTTACTTTTTCAGGTTCTTTCTTTTTGCCTAACAGTCCTAAGCCGCAGATTTGAGTTTCAAGCTGATGCATTTGCCAAGAAACTTGGGAAGGCTAAAGACTTATATTCTGCTTTAATCAAACTTAACAAAGATAACTTGGGATTCCCTGTTTCTGACTGGTTGTTCTCAATGTGGCATTATTCTCATCCTCCACTGCTAGAGAGACTTCAAGCTTTGAAAAGTATGAAGCAACACTGAGATGCCCAGGGTCTGTGACTGCAGACATTCTGATTATTTCTGTCCTGGCAGCATGTTCCAGCTCTTGATGTTTTTAAACTTTTTTTTAAAAGAAAAATTAAGTACAGAAAAGCCCAGATTTAAATACGTTTAATATGTCATTTCAAAAATGATTTTAATAATTCATTTCTTAAAGAAAACACCGAATGAATTTTGAAGCTTAATGTTTTTAAAGGCATAGTTTTATCTTTGACATCTAATTTACCATCAAGTTGTAAAATTGTTTGGAAAAATACAGAACTTGTTTTATTTATATACTTACATGGAAACTGCATGTGAGGTGTTTGAGGGCATATGTTTGAAAGAGGGAGCACCACCTCGGGAATCCTTTCTGTGAGGCGGAAACCGTGGTCCTGAATCGTTGTGCTCATACCTAAGTTGAAATCTGGTCTTACTTTCATGCTGTTATGATTTCATCTGGTGAATCAGTGTTTTAAATAAGAAAGGTAATAGTTGGTAAGGCCAATATTATTTAAATGAAAGTAGTTAGAAAAATGCTCTCCTACCAAATTTTAAATTTCTCTCTTCCCTCTCTTGCTACACACTGATCAAGAGTTTTTCATAGTGCTTTGAAGTTAGAAATTATGTATAGGATATTTTAAATCATTGAGTTTTGTGTTTTGTTTGTTTTCATTTTTTGGAAAATCTCTGTCTTTATCTTTTTTTCCCACATGGTAAATATGATCCCATTGGGAGTAAATTGTAGCTTTTTCTCATTCATGCAGTAAATAATACATCCTTTCACTTAGCAGAGATGGCCATATTAAACACGTTTTGCTATGTTAAAAGTGGCAGAACATGAAAGACAAAAATAACATTTTTTAAGCGACATAAGGGTGAAATGAATCTCTATGACATTTCGGGAAAAAATATAGTTTTCTATCTCTTTCAAGGGCAGAAGAGTTTTCATTTTTATTTTTGTAATTTTATCTGTAAGTCATAAGTACTGCTTAATCAGGCCTGATTCTACTCTTGAAAATTACAGTTCTGGAAATGCAGATAATGTTTACTTTGAAAACAAATGTCATGAAAGATTTCCAGTTTTTAAAGCTGTATGTTTCACTGCTTCATATCTCTGTCCACTTTCTGAATGAGAACTTAGTTTGTGCCTAGAGCTGTCACTCACTGATAATGCTTACCTTCTGGGCATTTATTCCAAAGTGGGATCGACTGTGCGCCTTTGGTATCTGACCATAAAGTCTTTTGTTCCACTGACATTTGGGTGATGTCTTCACATGGAAATATAATAAAAGTGAAAATCTAGTTTAGTACTGCATTATTTATTTTCCTGAGGCTAAAGAGGAGCAGTCCTATGCCTTTTATTCAGCATCCTTTATCTGTGACTTCATGCTCTGATAACTGCCTTTCCTTCCTTCTGTGCCTTTGAATACAAATTTCAGTTCTGCAAAAGTTAAACATTAAACATTGCCAATGCAAATGTATGTACTTTGTCTTTAGTTTGATATTTGTGTATCATTTGTTTAATTTGTGTATCGTTTGTTACCTGAACGTATGTTTATTACCCAAGAGGAACTAGGTGCTAGCAATGAAGAGGGGAATGAAGAAATAGCCCTAATGATGAGTGGTGTCAGCACCACCTAATGATGAGTGTCAGCACCACCACTCATCATTAGGCTTTACACAGAGTCTCTTCAGTGGCTTCCTCCTCCTCTGCTCCAGAGTATCACCAGTTCTTGCAGATATTTCCTTGGAAGCTTCATTTGGAACCATTCCTTCTCCATTTTTATAACCTCAAATTGTTGGGCCTCCCTGGTCTGCTCCAGCTGCCTCTTTGGTTTTCCTTACATATGGTGGCAGTAATTAGCTTTTAAATATGTGACTGACTTAGTCACCCACACTTTATGGATGGCAGAGGCATAGGGATGGCCAAAAGGATACTGGTAGGTTCCTGAGATATTGACCAGTCACTGGTGGGTTCCTGAGATATTGACCAATCAAAGGAAGAGTAGATAGGCCCACCAAAAAAGGAAGAGATGCCACTTTGCACCCTAAGACTTGGTGGATGTGCAGCAGGGGCAAAATTGAGTAGGTCAGAGCCTTGGGTAAAATGGCACAACTCCAGCAGAGTTAAGCTCTGAATCTAAGGTAGAATCTCTGTTGTGTGTATATACTGGCTTTATCTGAGTTGGTCCTTTGCTGAGGTCTGAGAACTGCTTGTAAATTCTGCCTCTGTTTAGGATAGGAGAATTCCCAGGATCAGTTCAGTGGTTTTAGAACCAAATGAGAGTCCCAGCTTGCCCTTATGCTTTATATGCTTATTGTTACCGCTGATCCTACATGTGATATTCCCTCCCTAGGAAACCTTCTACTTGGTCTTTTTTTTTTTTTTTGAGGAGTTTCTCTCTTGTTGCCCAGGCTGGAGTGCAATGCCCTGATCTCAGCTCACCACAACCTCCGCCTCCTGGGTTCAAGCGATTCTCCTGCCTCAACCTCCCGAGTAGCTGGGATTACAGGCTTGCGCCACCATGCCTGGCTAATTTTTTGTATTTTTAGTAGAGGTGGGATTTCACCATGTTACCCAGGCTGGAGTGCGGTGGTGTGATCTCGGCTTACTGCAACCTCTACCACCTAGGTTCAAGAGATTCTCCTGCTTTTCAGCCTCCTGAGTAGCTGGGATTACAGGCATGTGAGCCACCACATCCAGCTAATTTTTGTATTTTTTTCTTTTCTTTTCTTTTTCTTTTTTTTTTTTTTTAGACTCTCTCTCTCTTGCCCAGGCTTGAGTGCAGTGGCGCGATCTCGGCTCACTGCCACCTCCGCCTCCCAGGGTCAAGTGATTCTCCTGCTTCAGCCTCCTGAGTAACTGAGATTACAGGCATGGGCCAGCACGCCTGGCTAATTTTTGTATTTTTAGTAGAGACGGGATTTCTCCATGTTGGCCAGGCTGGTCTCGAACTCCTGACCTCAGGTGATCCACCTGCCTTGTCCTCCCAAAGTGCTGGGATTGTGGGGTGAGCCACCGTGCTCAGCAAATTTTTGTATTTTTAGTAGAGATGGGGTTACTCCATGTTAGCCAGGCTGGTCTCGAGCTCCTGATCTTGTGATCTGCCCGCCCCAGCCTCCCAAAATGCTGGGATTACAGGTTTGAGTCACCGCACCTGGCCGTGTTCTTATAAACTTTGTATATCTTTGATAGTTTTGAGTATTCTGCCATCATTAGCAGAAAGCTAACATACCACTTAAGGGCCTTACGTTCTCTCCTAAGGGCAAAACAAAGAAAATTACAGATAATTTGTAATCCAAAACTTTTATCCAGAAACTTTTAAGACCACAGTGATATAACTTGAACGGTGTGTGTCAGGCTGAGTACAGCTTGGTGGGAAGGCAAATATAATCCATCAGGGAATGGGATAGGCCCATTTAGACAATATGGATAAGGAAACCTTGGGCTCTTCCCTGTTATCCAGGATGATTTCCAGGGAGGAGGATTCCTAAACAGTTTGACCAGAAACAGCTAGGAAGATACCTCTGTGTGTTCTAAAAACCCATGAAGCCGGGACCACCAATACTCAGGAAGCAGATTAGCCTTACTCTGCCCTTGGCTGAGTCAGAGCTCCCCTCTGGCTCTCTGGATGACGGTCAATAACAGGTAAAGTATTAGGATTAAGCCTCGGGCTCTCTAATCCAACGTGCCACTTACTAGTAAGACTTTGGGTAAGAAATTTGACCGAGACTGTATTTCTCCATCTGTCCCCACTCTACGAAGCGCTGCTCTAGGTGCTGGGGAATACATAGTAACAAAAGGTACAAAAATCCTCCACCTCTTGGAGTTTACATTCTAGTATGGGGGAGGCAAACAACTAAAATTTATGTATATGGTGATACATGTTTTAGAAAAAAAAGGGGGAGGCTGAGGTGTTTGGGTGGGGGTGGGAGCTGTAATTTTATTTTTTTATTTTTTATTTTTTTGTGACAGAGTTTCACTCTGTCGCCCAGGCTGGAGTGCAGTGGCACAATCTCGGCTCGCTGCAACCTCCGCCTCCCAGGTTCAAGCAATTCTCCTGCCTCAGCCTCCCAAGTAGCTGGGATTACAGGCATCTACCACCACACCCGGCTCATTTTTGTGTTTTTAGTAGAGATGGGGCTTCACCGTGTTGGCCAGGCTGGTCATGAACTCCTGACCTCAAGTGATCCACCTGCCTTGGCCTCCCAAAGTTCTGGGATTACAGGCATAAGCCACCGTGCCTGGCCAGCAATTTTAAATAGGGTGGTCACAAAAAGGCATCACTGAAAGTCATGTTTGAACCAAGACCTGAAGGAAATGAAGAGTGAGGTGTTCTAGGGAGGTGTCTGAGGGAAGAGCATCCCAGACGCTAGATTTTGCAGGGCCTTGTAGGCCATTGTAAGAATTCAGGCTTTCCTTGAGTGTGGTAGGAAGCCATTGCAGAGTTTTAGGCGAAGGAGTGACATGATCTGAATTTTTAATAGGACCACTCTGGCTTCTATGTTGAGGAGCAAAGGTTGAAGCAGGGGACTAGTTGGGAGATGCTTGCAGTCCTTCTTGCAAGAAATAATGGTGCTAGACTGGAGTGGTAGTCAGGAGGTGGTAAGTGGCTGGATTTGGGATATATTTTTAAGACTGAACCAACAGGATGTGCCGATGGATCAGATGTGGGCTCTAAGAGATAAAGTGGGAGTGGAGGATGACTCCAGTGTCCTTGGCTTAAGTAACTGAAAGGATGGAGTTGCCCTTGGGCGAGATGGGAAAGATCGCAGGAGGGGGGATTCTGGAGGGGAAGATCAGGAATTGTTTTGGACATGTTAAATTTGAGATACCCATCAGACATTGAAGGGGAGATGTTGAGTAGGCAGTTGGATCAATGGATCAAGTTAAGCAGTGAGATCTGGACTGGGGATGTATAGATAAGGGTTGAAGCCATGAAACTGAATGAGATAGGAGAGAAGCCAGAGAAAAAGATGTGGTCCAAGGACCAAGTGACTTTCAGATACTGGAGAGATGAGAAATCAGCGCAGGAATCTGAGAACAGTGCAGTGAGCTAAAAGCCAAAGTGAGACCAACCCTTCCCATAAAAGGGAGCAAAAATTTAGGATAGTATCTACAGGTGGGATTGAAACAGAGATTTTATTTTTTAACATGACAAATGGGGTAATACCTACTTTACAGGGCTGTGGTAGGGATAGAATGAGATAATGTTTGCAGACGCTTAGCACAGTATCTACTAATATAAGAGCTCAACAATTGATACTTGGTGATATAATAATTCACCCTAATTGCTATGATGTAAATAAGCACAAAATTAAAATGTTTCTGGGCTGGGTGCGGTGGCTCAAGCCTGTAACCCCAGCACTTTGGGAGGCCGAGGCGGGTGGATCATGAGGTCAGGAGATCGAGACCATCCTGGCTAACATGGTGAAACCCTGTTTCTACTAAAAATACAAAAAAATTAGCCAGGCCTGGTGGCGGGTGCCTGTAGTCCTAGCTACTTGGGAGGCTGAGGCAGGAGAATCACTTGAACCCGGGAGGTGGAGGTTGCAGTGAGCCGAGATCGCACCACTGCACTCCAGCCTGGGTGACAGAGTGAGACTCTGTCTCAAAAACAACAACAACAACAAAAAAGGTTCTAACCCAGCTGGCCTTTAGGGTGAGGAGAGGATAGCTAGAGATCAAGTTTGAAAGAGGAGTCAGCAGCTGCAGGTGTGGGATTCTCCTCGCAGGCTGCATTCTAGAGGTGCAGTTTGGTGTTGAACCTTTGCCAAAGAGCTGGGCTGTCTTGGTGCAATGCCCTTTCTGTTAAACTTCTAAATCCCTCTTTTCCTAATTGTAAACAGGGGAACTGAGTTCCTACTTTTTTTTTTTTTTGCATCAGACTGTTGCCTCCCAAGATTCAGCTGTCAAAAGGGCAGGTCCCTGTTCTCAGTAGGTGAGGGAATAAAACTTGGACACTGGGCCATCTCAGAACACATTTCAGCCGCACACAAGGGATCTGGAGACCAGATCCCTTTCTTCCTGGTTTGATGATTGGTGGGGTCTTCCTCTGAGCATCCTGAACATATTCATTTAATAAGTATTTATTGAGCACCTGCTGTGTGCCAGGCACTGTTTGATGTGCTGCAGAATAGAACAGCGAATAAGAGACAAAAGTTTCCACCCTTGTGGAGCTTATATTCTAGTGCTTTATGTTGAACAGTAAGTGTGGAAGAGAAATAATAAAGCGGAATGGTATTATGGAATATCAGGGTAAGGATGAGGTCAGTTTTGAATAAAGACCTGAAGCAAGGTCACTGGCAGTGATATTTTGGGGAAGAACATTCCAAGCAGAGGTCATGGCTTGTGTGTGGTGCACGTGTTAGAGGAACAGCATAGGCTGGTATCGCTGCAGTGGAATGTACCAGAGTCCAAGCACGGAGGTGAGTTTAGAAAGGCATATAGGAGATTCGTAGATCACAGCAAATGGTCTGAGTGAAATTCACCCACCAGGGAGTCTTACATAGGCTACCAACCACTGGTCCTTAGGAATTAGCCCCCTTTCAGCCCCTTCAAATTGCTGTCAGAAGGAATGAGGTGTAACTGCATGAGATTTGTGAATCATCAGCCTCTCTGTGGTGCTGAAACCCTCCAGTGGACCATCTCTGGGAAGGCTGCAGAGAGGGACAAGGAAAGGGCCCCAGGGCAGGTGCACGAAGAGACTTCAAGGAGTAGAGTGGCTCTCTAAACCTAAGGTTCCAGGCACTAGGAGCAAGTGAGGGATCCAGCCCAGGGAAGGGAGAACCCTCCTCCCCACCAGGTATGTAATACCTGAGAGCCTGCCCAAGGCTTGGCTTCAGCTGCCTCCTGCAGCTCGCATCCTCTCCCTTCCTCCTCTGTGCCCTGCATTCCAGTAGGTACTTGGCGGCTACGGTAGCAGCGTGGCCTTCCCTGGGGACTGAGATGCTATTAACTCGGGAACTGCCCAAGCACGGAGGGTGAAGCCACATCAGTGGCCCTCAGTTTAACGCCGCTGTGTTCCTCCTGTGTCCCTGGATTGGGGTAGGGGGTGCTGAGATGTCACTAGTGGTAAATGTGTGTTGAGGGGAGGAGGGAGGAGGGAAGATGGGCTAGTGGAGGGTAGGGGGGAGAAGAAGGAGGAGGGCAAGGATGCATCAGCATAGAGGGGACTTGGAGCCAAGTTTATGGTAAGGTGGGAGGGCCTAGGCTTCCGCACATGCTTGGACTTCAGGCTGGAGTCCCTGAGCCTCAGCCCCCTCCCCTCTTCTTCCTCCTTGAAGGCCTACAGAGCTATGGGCTGGGAACCCCCAGGTGGTACAGATCAGATCTGAGCCAGTCTCTCCTGGACTTTTTTCATCCAAGTCCATATCTGTTTTTCTCATGAACCCGGAAACCCTTTGAAGGCAAGAACAAGGTCCTCCAATCTTTCACTACCAGCTCCTACTCCAGGGCCAGCACACCGTGGGTGCTGAAACTCACAGATGACCTTCCAAGTGGCAGACTCTGGCAAGACACTGGGTGTGCTATACTGGGTTGAGCAAGATACAGGTGAGTCCTTGCCACAGTTGTACAACGGCTCAAAAGGGATTCACCCAAAGTTACACAGTAGGTCAGCATCCTGCCTCCATTCTCAAGTTCCTCTCACAGATGTTCCTCAAAAATGCCATGCCATCCTAATGCTCAGAATTCAGGTGCCCAGAGAAAACGCCCTATCCTGCCTTCCCCCTCCAGAGCCTCTGTCCTTCCTGCCTGGGCAATGGAGGCCCAGCAACAACTGCCCCATCCACAAGAAGAGAAGCCCAACAACTCCTCTGTCCTGGTTAACTCGGGATAGAGTAACTCCGATATCCTGGTTTGTACCCAACTTGGGAGCTTTTATTTACAGAAAGGCCTGGGCGGATCTGGGGAGAAAGGGGTGGGGAGTTATTCGAGAAAGAGAAGGGAGTTGATGTTTAAATACTCAGTTGGGAGGCAGGGAAGGAAGTAGTGGGGCTGGCTTAAGGGTATAGCCGCCTCAGGGTGGTCACCCAGCAGCAGTCACCTGATAGGTCAGAGAGGGAGATGGGCTCAGGAACTGGCAGAGACCTCAGTCATTAATCCTCGAGCTGAGGGGTGGAACTGTAGCTGGGCAGGGCCCAGGCCTCCCCGGGTGCCCACGTCCCACTGACCCAAGGACAAGATGGCCAGTGGAGAATGGTGCAGATTGCAATGTTTGTTTTGGTGACAGCCGAATGATGCCCCCTGGAAGGAAAGCCACCTCATTCCTTCAGAGCTTCGACTCCATCGACACCACTTGCCCTGTGTGTTGGCCTCACTTTTTCACCCATCAGTGCTCTCCCCCCACTTCCCCGATGTTTTAGAATTCCTTTTCCTCAGGACTCCTGGGTTCCAGACAGAAGGTGCTGGGGGAGATGGTTTCCTGGGTTGGGGATGGGTACATGTCCACCCAGAGGGGACCTGGTCCTCTCCCCCAGGATGCCTGCCGGGCTCTGTCCGGGCCTGATGCTCAAGGCCCCTTGATGGATCCGGGCTCTGCAAGGCGGGCAGAGGCATAGGCCGAAGCTCCAAGGCAGGCTGCAGGTTCACAGAAGCCTGGCAGCCCTACGGGGCCTGGCAGCCCAGGTCGACCTGCCTCTCCTGGAGCCCCTGGGGACCCTCGATCGCCATCCTTGCCGTTGATTGCCTGGCCAGGCCGGCCAGGGAGTCCTGTGAACAGGAGAAAGTTAAGACATTAGGGGCGCCTCTTGCCTCAGACCCAGGATTTTGAAGGTGGAGACATTTTTCAGATGGAGAAAATGAGGCCAAAGACACCACAGGAGAAGGGACTCTGCCCCAGAGGCAGAGATTACGTGATTGTCCCCTACTCCCAGCTCCCAGTGAGTTTTGGGAGCAAACGTCCCATCCGTCACCTTCGTAAAGTGATGATGGTGGGTCCTGGGAAGTCCTGAGAGGTCCAGCTTCCAGAGCTAGAACCACCCAGGGACTCCCGGGTGCTCCAAAGGGGTGCAGAAGCGGAGTATCAAGGACTGAGCTGGCTGAGCATGTAGTCGCCATGGAGGAGGCCCTGGTGTCCACGTGTCATTAATTCCCAAGCTGAGGAACACACTGTAGCTGGGCAGGGCCAACAGCTTACCTGGGATCCCTGGGGGCCCAGGCATCCCGGGGTGCCCCCGTCCCACTTCTCCTGGATCACCCTTCTCTCCACGTTTTCCTGTAGACAAAAAAGGGAATCTTCATTTTTTCAGAATTGAAAAATGCTTTTCCTCTATTTTTTGCTATGTTTCACACACAGAAATTATTCCTGTTTTGTGCTAGTTTATAATAGAGGAAAGTTGGAAATGATCATGCAGGGCTTGTTAAATAAAGGAAGGTGCAGACAAAGGATGGAAGATTATGTAGCCAATAAAGTTTATTACAGGAAAGTAAGCATAACAGTATCTCGCATTTACTGTGGATCAAGCAGTGAACTAAGACGAACGCTATATGAACTACTGTCCTCACTGCTACACTATGAGGTGGGTACTTTCAGTGTCCCCATTTTACAGATGGTAAACCTAAGGCCCAGGGAAATTAGTAGGTAACTTGTCTGAGAGCCACGCTGAGAAAGGGGAGTCTGGATTCACACCCATGTGTGGCTCCAGCCTGCCTGCTTGACTGCTCCGCTGGTCTGCCGCCCCATCTCTACTGACATGGAAAGATGCTTATGGGGTATCACAAAGCACATTCAAAAACAAACCCCAGAAACCCTGAGTGATAAAAATAGTACATTCGTTTCCATCCATTTGCTACTGGGAAAGAAAGTCCAGGAGTGTCTCCCGGACTATGTGGCTGAGGGACTGGGGAAGGGTCTGTATGTCATCCTGGGAAGGGAATGGGGAAAGGGCGGGCCGGGACAACACCCCCTGCCTGGCCGCCACGCCCACTGCAGAGGAGCACTCACCCTTGGGCCCCGTGTTCCCGATCTGACCCACGGCTCCCACGATGCCAGGAACACCCCGAGGGCCAGGGTGCCCATGGGGTCCCTGCTTGCCTGGGTATCCAGGGGGCCCAGGAGGTCCTGGGGGACCCACCATGCCCACCGCACCCAGGGCTTCCCGCTTGGCACTCACGGCGACCTCAGCCAGTTGCTCTGGAGGGAGGGAGGGAGAGGGAGGTCTATGAGGTGGGTGTCAGCAGTAACACGAGGGGAGGCAGAGCATCTGTGGGCCCTGGCCCCTAGGTTTGCAGACAGCAAAGCACCGTGTTTAAGTTCCCCCTTCCTTGGGCTCTGTTTTGCGGAAGTCAGAGGCCCAGAGTGACTTATTCAAGGTCCCGAAGCCCTTCGGAGACTGGGCTGGAAGGAACCCCAGGACTCCAGATTTTCAGACAAGTGAACACATGGAGGCTCCGGGAAAGGGTGAGGGGGCGACGATGCCCTCGAACGGACTGTGAGGAGGGGTTGCTGCCCTCACCTTGCAGCATCTTCAGCGCCACATCCACGATGTGCTGGTCAGTGGCATCCCGGCCCTGAAAGCAGAGGCCGTTCAGGGAGAAGCCCCTGGCTGCAAGGGCCCACCGCTCCTGCTCCCACCTGGCTGAGCGTGAGGCCGCCACGGAGGAGACTCTGGTGTCCAGTCATTAACTGCCAAGCTGAGGAACAGACTGTACCTGGCAGGGCCACGGGCTTACCTGGGAAGGTCGCGGGGTAATCCCTCAGGCTGCACTCAACAGCCTTCCTGTCTGCTCTGGGCTTGGAACCAGTCTGGGGGAAGTCGGTGAGTCTCTGGGAACCCCTAGCCTTTGGCGGGTAAGCTGCACCCCAGAACAGATCTACCTAGAAGAATCACCCCCCACCCCGGGGCCCAACTCACCGCCACGCCCTGTCTCCCGGGCTGTCCTGGAACGCCTCGGTTCCCCACCAGTCCTCGAGGGCCGGGGAGACCAGGGTAGCCCTGAACCCCTGGGGCGCCCGCATCCCCACTGGGGCCGGGGTAGCCGGGTTCTCCACGTACTCCTTGCTACGGGAGGATGGGGTGGGATTAGAGCCGGGTGAGAAGGCGCCCGGGCGGGGGCGTGTGGGCGAGAGTGGGGGGTGGGGGTCCAGGAATTGGGTGGGGCTGGGAGAAGGGAGGGGCCGGGAGAGTGGAGGTCCCAGGGCTGCCCAGGAAAGTCGGAGAACGCGGGGAGGGGAGGACTTGCGGCGTCGGAACGGGAGGATTCACCTGTCCCTTGGGCCCCGGCTCACCGGACTCGCCCTGCAGGCACAAGGAGCCCCGGTCACGAAGCGGTGGGGGACCCCAGGGCCAGCCGCCGCTCCCCGCCCTTCCCCAGGTGGCGCGCTCACCTTCTCGCCTTTCTCTCCAGGAAGGCCGGCCACCCCCGGGTCACCCTGCAGAGAGAACCACGGGTCGGACGCGCGGTGGCAGTGGCGGGGACGAGGAGCAGGGTTGGGGGTGGCTGGGAATAGGGGCGCTGGGACTCACCACTCCGCCGCGAGGCCCGGTCTTCCCTGGGGAGCCCTGGAGAAAGCGTGGAGTGAGGGGTTTGGCGAGTTACCCCCTCCACGGGGTCCCCCACCTAACTTTCTGCCACACCCCTCTTTCCAACTCTGCCTCGCCGACCAGACCAGAACCCTGCGACCTGCAGGTTTGGAGGCTCCGGAAGGACCTGCGTCCTGCCGACCCCACTTCCCCTGTTTTAGGGTGCCTTTCCCAGGTGTTTCCCAGCCCCATCTGGTACCTTGTTTCCTTTGATGCCCGGCAAGCCTTGGGGCCCCGGAATTCCAGGGGAGCCCTGCTCACCCTTAGGGCCCTGAGGAGAAAAGAAACCAAAGGAATAAATGGAGTGGGGGGCCTGGATATGATGCCCTGCCCACCTCAGCTGGCCTGCACTCACCTGCCTTCCCTGAGGGCCCGGCTGCCCCACTGGACCCCTCTCGCCCTGGTCACCCTGAAATGGAAAGAGAAGGCCACACCCTCAGCAGCTCTCGGCAGATGCAGCCTCTCGCGCCCGGGCCTGACATGGCATGGTCAGGGTGCCCTCCATTTCTGCTGTCACTGGCAGGGGGTCCTTTGCTCCACTTGGCAGACCAGCAAAGGAAACCCAGGCCATGCCTGGGGAGGCCTCTCACAGGCTAGGCTGCATGGAGCAGGTGCTATATCCAGCAGTGCCAGCTGCTGCAGAGGCCCCTGGCGAGGGGCCACTGTGCCAGGTACTTACCTTCTGTCCCATGATGCCCTGAGGACCAATTTCTCCTCGAGGCCCTGGCTCTCCCTGGAGGAAGGAGAATTTGGGGCTAAGCATTTGTCCTGGTGGAACCCACCGTTCCACACCTGGCCAGTCCCTCCCTACCCTTGGGTCTCAGCTACTTTGCTTCATCAGGGAAGGCTTCCCAGACCCCCTGTTCCATGCCTTTGGGTCCCTGTAGTTTTCCTTCAAAGGATCCAACACAATTTGAATTACTTATGTGATCATTTATTTCATGTCTATTTCTTCCATTAAACTATACCCTCCGTGTGAGGAGGAGACTCATAGTTGCAAGTATTTAGTGAATGTTTATGCAATGAATAAATGAATGAAGAACTCTGCCTGCTGGATTCCCAGTCTGTCAACTTGGTCATCTGGGAAGGTCACACTCCAGAACAGAGCTAGTCCCCACCCTCCCTGCAAGGTACATAGGGAAATGGGCCCAGAGAGGAGAAAGAGCTTCCCTGGGTCATTGGGTCAGGGCAGAGCCAGACTAACTCTCCCTAGGTTAGGGCTCCACCCCATGGCCTCACCCTAAAGCAGGAACCCTTTTGTCAGTGGAGGGAGCACTTACCTCTTTCCCAGGGGGACCAGAGAACCCAGGAAGGCCCTGCGGGCCCGGCTCACCCTGCAGGAAAACACAGTTCTCAGGTCAGTCTGGGTGGCCCAGTCAGGCCCTTGGCCTCAGGGAAACCCAATGAAGCCTGAACAGAGCCTGGAACCAGATGAGTTGGGGAGGGACAGACGGTATTCTTGGTTCAGTCCTCTTGGCTCCTGATTTTCCTGTTTGTTTCTCCTCTGGATTTAAAGCCATGCCATCCTATCTACACTGAGGCAGGCTGAGGAGTGCATGATGGGTGGGAGGTGGCAGGAGGGAGGTGGTTAGGCCCAAGGGGCTTATGTTCAGGCTGAGCCTCTGAGACTTGGCTAAGGCCTGGGCCTTGCTGTCTTCCTGGCCCCAGACTTCCTTGCTCAATTCTGTCCCCAGCTTGGGATCGCCTCACCTGGTCTCCAGGGCCTCCTTTTGTCCCAGGCTGGCCCGGCACACCCTGCAGAAAGAAGTTGAAGTCAGTTTCTGGCCTGGCAGGGGGGAGCCCCATGCACCTGCTGCTTTGCCTCCCATCCCCAATCCAGATTTCCCCCACCTGTGGGGGCTGAACAACAGAAGGCCCAGCCACGGCATCATGAACTTAACTGTACTTTCCCACAGTGGTGGGAGAGGAGTGGGGCACAGTGAATGGCCTGCCTTCCAGGACCTGGGGTCTATGGGGAAGAGATGAGTATGTGCTCTCAGGTGCCTGAGCCCAGGAACACAAGTTTACACGTGTGCACAGAAACAGGTTTGGCCACTCAGTACCCCCACAGGGAGGGAGGGCAGGCTCCCATGGACTGGACTCCAGAAGGTATGGAATGGAGATGGCCCTGAACAATGAGAAGGCACAAGAGACCAGAAAGGGCATTTCAAGCACAGGGACCAGCAAAGGCCTAAAGGTGTGGAGGCAGAAAAGCCAAGGCCTGTTGAGAAGGGAAAGGACAGAGAGGGGCCATTGCTGATACGGCAGGAGGCAGGTTGGGGTCAGATTATGGTGGTCATTGAATGCTAAGATGAGCCACAAGGACAAAGATTGCATCTGTCCTGTTTATAATTGTTTACCTGCCACTTAGTATACCTCAGATATTCAATAATAATTTTTTTTTTTTGGGATGGAGTCTTGCTCTGTTGCCCAGGCTGGAGTACAGCAGTGTAATCTTGGCTCAGTGTAACCTCTGCCTCCTGGGTTCAAGCAATTCTCCTGCCTCAGCCTCCTGAGTAGCTGGGATTACAGGCATGCGCCACCATGCCCGGCTAATTTTTGTATTTTTAGTAGAGACAGGGTTTCACCACATTGGCCAGGCTAGTCTCGAACTCCTGGCCTCAGCCTTCTGAAGTGCTGGGATTACAGGTATGAACCACTGCACCCAACCTCAATAACTACTTATTGAAGGACTGGACTGAATGACTTTTTCCTGGAGGCGGTGGGGGGTCATGGAAGGTGCTATAGTGGGGAAATGGTCAGATTCCATTTAGCCAACATGGAGGACTGGAATGGCCAAAGAGAAGGCTAGAGTAATTGTCCAAGTGATGAGGCCCTCGCCAGGCCAGGGGCCAGAGTCGGTAATGAGGCAAGAGGTGGTGATTGAGCAAGAACCCCGGGTGTGTGTGGATTCTAACTTCATCAGCCACTAGCCCCTGGCCAGCCCCCATGGCTCCACCTGATACTTACCGCTAGGCCCTGGTGGCCTGGGCTTCCTGGCCGTCCTGCCTGTCCTGCACTGCCCTGGGATAGACAGAGAACCAGAGATACAAATTAAAGCTCCAGCCAGAGGGCCATGGCTTCTACCCAGATGCAGGTAGGGAAACTGAGATCCAGAGGCAAGAAATGGCATGTCCATGACAGAACCGAGGACCCCAGGCTCTAGGTGTCTAGAACCTGCGTGGTCGGACTCAAGGCCCTGCCCCTGCACCAATCCCAACTGCAGCCCCACTCCTACCTTCATGCCAGGCGTGCCTGGTGTCCCGTCCTTGCCGTTGATGCCTGGGGGACCCTACTCAGGAGGAAAGTTCAAGGCAGAGTGACAATGCAGAGATGTCTGGGGTCCGGCCACCCACCCCCGTTCCTCTGCGACAGCTGCAGTGTGCAGGGAGGGAGTGGCTCTGGTCATCCCAGGAAGCCCCACCAGCCAACTAGGGGAGGGGAGCTGAAGTGGGAAGGGGATGAGGACCATGGAACACAGCCCTTCCCTAGTGTGGAGGGTGGTGTCCCCGACTGCTGCAAGCTCCCCATGACCTCCCTTATGTCATCACCCCTGTTTACAGATGTGAGGCACAGAAAGGGAGGCATTTCCTGAGGTTACAGAGCCAGCCCACCAGTTGCAGAGTTCAGACTAGCATCCCAGGCTTCTCTTCTGGGGGTTTGGACAAAGCAACAGGGCCCTTGGTCTCTGTCCTGGTGGGCCTAGGCCTCTGGCACCTACCGTTGCTCCCTTCGGGCCTGTGATCCCCTGGGGTCCACGAATACCTGGGCTGCCCTGCAAAGCGGAGAGACACCAGGTCACCTTCAGGATATCGGGTCCCTGTCTGGCTGTGCAGAGAGGGGAACCACTGAGAACAGTGGCCTCTGGGTCCCAGAGTTCCTCTGGCACAGGCCACACCATGCAGGGGCTGGAGGAGGGAGCATTGGGAGTACCCTTCCTGCCCTGGCACCCGCAGGAGGGAGAAGTCAGTGCCAGGAGGCCAGGCTGGGCTGAGCAGGAGCAGGGGTGGGAGCCAGCATCCACTGAGACTCTGGCCAAGGCCCCACCCTCCACTCAGCCAAAGGAACACAACCACCAAATGCAGTGTGTGGATGCTGTGTGAGTCTCGGTGTGAACAAGAACCAGGAAAAGACATTTTTGAGATAATTGGGAAAAACTGAACAGAGACTGGTCATTAGATGATGTTAGGAAGTACTTGTTGATTTTGTCAGTTGTGATAATGTGATTATATGAGAATGAGTGCTTATTGTTTAGAGATATGTACAAAAGTATCTAGGGGTGAGATGATAGGATGTTAAGGATTTACTTGAAAACATCAGAGCAAAGCAATAATAAAAGCAAAGGAAGGAGGGGGCTGGGAGATAGAGGATCCAAGAATGACAAAATGTTAGTAACTGAATTGGAACCTGTGATAGGTACATGGGGATTCTTTATATCACTCTCACTGGTTTTCTGTATAGTTAAAAAAATCGCATTAAAAAAACTAGATATGGCTGGGCGTGTTGACTCACGCCTGTGATCCCAGCACTTTGGGAGGCCAAGGCAGGTGGATCACCTGAGGTCAGGAGTTCGAGACCAGCCTGACCAACATGGTGAAACGCTGTCTCTACAAAAAATACAAAATTAGCTGAGCGTGGTGGCACATGCCTGTAATCCCAGCCACTTGGGAGGTTGAGGCAGGAGAATTTCTTGAACCGGGGAGGCGGAGGTTGCAGTGAGCTGAGATTGCACCATTGCACTCCAGCCTGGGCAACAAGAACAAAACTCTGTCTCAAAAACAAAACAAAACAAAACAACTCGATGATCTCTGCTATCCAATAGAAAAAGAAAAGTATAAGAATTTTTTAAAATTTAAAAAGAAAAGAAAATAATAATTAAAAAAACTAAATAATAATAACAGTTAACTGTGTTTTCTGCTCCATTTTTCTGTAAACTTAAAACTGCTTCCCCCAACAGGTCTACTAATTAGAAAAAAACAGAGTTAAGAGAACTGGGATCCAGACCAAATCCCATTAGCCCCATGGCTGATTTGCTGGAATCTCATTGTCTGGCCCCAGTGACCATGGGACTGGATCCCAGGGCTTCTCCTAAAGTCTGAATTTGGGCTGACTGGGCTCTTGGCACAGATGGTCCTCCCCAGCAGGTCACCCACTTGTGCACACACATACTCACTCATACACACATACATACACTCAGAGATATCCTCACACACACACTCACGTACACTACACACACAGCCTCACACATACTCTACACACACCCTCATATACACAGTCTACACACACACACACTGCACATTCACACGCACTACACATTCACACGCGCACACACACTCTCACACACACTCACACACTCTCACACACACTCACACACTCACACTCTCACACTCACACACACACTCACACTCTCACACTCACACACACACTCACACTCACACTCTCACACACAGCCTTAGGGAGAGCTTTGTCCTGCCCAGTACTCCCCAGGGGTCCTGACTGAACAATGGGTGCCTGAGGACTCACCACGTCGCCCTTCTCCCCAGCTCGGCCTGGCGGTCCCCTAGGACCTTCCTCACCCTGGCAAGAAAGACAAGCAGGAATCCAGGTCACACAGGCTCAGGGGGAGCCACGCCCACTCTGTGGCTGTAGCTGTAGGAGCTCCAGCCTCAGGGGTGGGGGAGCAAAAGCAGGCTTACCGGGGGCCCAGTGGCACCAATGGCGCCCACCATGCCTTTATATCCATGAGGGCCCTGCAGAGAGGAAAGGGTTGCAGGTCAGTCCTGGCTGAACTCCAGGGGCCAGAAGGTGGCTCCTGGAAGCTCTTGTATGACACCCCGAGATTCACTTACCGTCTCTCCCTTGGGCCCTGCCATGCCCGGGTAGCCCCTGATGCCCTGGGGACCCTGTTGAGACAGGAAAATGACAGCAATGGCAATTGCAAAGCCCACGTCATTATACCTTGTCTGACGCCCACCTTCAGCCTTCCAGTGCCCTTTTGAGGTAGGCAGCAGAGTCTCTGTCTCGTGGATGGGACATTGAGGTTCAGAGATGAGGAGGGACTCACTTGGTTACTCAAAGGGACGATGTCAGACCTGGACCTCAGCCTGGGCTTCTTGCTGACAGTTTTGGTTCCTGTCCCTCATTCCTGACAGTTTCAGCCTCCCTCTCCCCATCCAGAGACACTCCCAGCTAGACACAGGTGTCTCTTTTACAAGCTAGAGGCCTGAGCAGGCGAATGACTCCATTAAGGGCTTCTGGGGTGAGGGAGAAGAGGGCCGCTGAGGCAAGGTGTTCCTTACCGGTGGTCCAGGGATGCCTTGCTCTCCAGAGGCACCCACATCTCCCTTGGGACCCTAAAGGGCAGGGATGAGCTGTCAGACAGGCAGGCAGATGGCAAGACACATATACAGACAAGCGAAGATACCATCTCCTTTCCCCTGCACAAGCAGACAGGAAGGACTCCTACAAACCATACAGTCCCATGTCACAGATAGAGAAAGGCCAAGCAAGGAGACATGACCAAAGACATGCCGACCCGGAGCACAGGTCACCAGCCCCCGGCTCAAGGCTCTGTCCCCAGAACCCACAGGGGAAGGGGAAGGCGAAGGGATGAAGAAGGGGATAGAGCCCTGTAGGACCATCTCCACGTATCCTCGACCCACAGCCCTCACCCTCGCACTCACCGGCTTCCCCTGGCGGCCAGGATCACCCAGAACCCCGCGTTTGCCCGCATGTCCCTGAAGGGAAGGAGAGAGCTCAATACGAGGTCCCCTCCTGTCAGCTGGACCACCCTCCCAAGATTCAGGCCAGGCGCTCTCACCTTCACTCCCTGCAGCCCTGGTGGACCTTTCATCCCCGGTGGACAGTTGGTTGGACACTGGAAAAAGAAAAATCCGCAGGGCCCTGTGATCAGCTGGGCGGTGCGCCCCCATCTCTCCAACTCCTGTGCTCTCCTCCGCCTCATCTGGTGGAACCCCTGCACTGCAGCCCCTCCCCATCTCTCCCGACCCCGCCGTCTCTGTGGCCCCGCCTCCCTGCATTAGCCCCGCCCCAGACCTCGCCTCTCACCAGGAAATCCGCACTGCCTTCCAGAACCTGTATGGTTCCCGGGCGACCCTGAGAGGAGAGATGAAGATGGAGCTTTGCCTGACCCTTTCCCACTGCAGCCTTGCTCAAAGGCTTGCTCCCCTGCACTTTGCCATGTCGGGGTGTCTGGGGACACTTACAGGTCTCCCTGGAGGTCCTGGGGGCCCCGATGGTCCATCTGGTCCAGGGTCCCCCTGGAAGCAAAAGAAGCCCAAATCATACCCCTGACCAGCCCTTCCCAGCTTACCCTAGTGCCCTCCTCCAGGTCCTGCCGCTGCCCTGTCCACCCTGTCTTCCCGGTCACCTTGTGAGATCCACCATCTTGGGACATCAAGGCCTGATTGACAGGGGATGGGGCCAGCCCTTGGCGTCCCTAAAAGACCTAGGGCCGGGTGGGCTCATAGGAGGGGCTTCTGCCCCAGACCTGGAGGAGTTTCCCAGTGGCCAGGAGCAGGCCCAGGAACTTCCAGAAAGACCACCCAGCTTGCCAGCTTGGAGATAGAAGGCAGGAGGCAGCGAACAAGGTGGCTGGCGCTCACCTTGGGGCCTGGGATTCCAATCTCACCAGGGAGGCCAACAGGTCCAGGCGGTCCCTAGGGAGCAGAGAGGTGATGGTCAGGATGCCTCAGAGGGTCAGATACCCTGGGCATGAAGGTAGAGACAGGCAACCAAAGCCCGTTTCTCCACTTTTACTTTTTTTTTTCTTTTGCCAACCCCCGAGAGACTGACAGACTAGGGCTTTAAGGACCAGAGAATTGCAGAGCCAGTGGACAGGCCCAGAGTGGGCTGGCCCTGGGTCTCTGGCAGGTCCACCTATTCCCGACACTATCACAGCACACCGGCCCTCCCCATGGCGGCCATTCCCTTGAAGCCTTTCTGTTGTCCCCTCCTTCCCTAGGAGCTCTGGGGACCCTGACCTATCCCTGAGGACTTACAGGAGGTCCAGCAAAACCAGGGCCCTGTAACAGAAGGAAAGAAAATTGGCTTCATGGCTCTCTCTGCAGATCCCCTCTCCCCCGAGAGTCCCTCGAAGCCCTTGCAGGTTATACTCACTGGAAGGCCAGGAGGACCAGGAAGCCCGGGCTGGCCCTGCGGGAGCAACGAGAAAGGCTCAGACACTGGGGTTTCCCTGGCCCCTACTTCCTATCTACAGCCACTCCCAAATGCTGTCCCTAGATTGCCCCTGCTGAGGCCCCAGCAGGCCCCTTACCTTGACTCCAGGGATACCCATGGGGCCAGGCTCCCCCTTGGCTCCAGTTAAACCCTGCAGAAGAATGAAAATGTAGGATCAGTGAGGGCCAACCTGCCCCCTGACCCACAGAACAGGACAGGTTCAAGGGTCCCTCCTGGGTGGGCCAATGGTCCCTTTCACCATACCTCATGAAGGCCTGGGAACCTTGACACCTGTCTTTCCTTTTCCCCAGTTCCCATAGTAACCCTAGGAGGCAGGTAGAACAATTCCCTTCTTTTGAAAGATGAGAAACCAAAGCCCAAAGATTTGGCTTCATGCCAGGCCCAGGCTTCATGCCTCTGGGTTCAGGAGTCAAAAGACCTAGCCATGGGTCAAGATTGGTCATTTGCTTGATGTCCTGCCCTGGCAACTTTTTCCTTTTCTTTTCTTTTCTTTCTTTACTTTCTCTTCTTTCTTTTCTTCCTTCCCTTCCCTTCCCCTCCCCTCCCCTCCCGTTTCCTTCCTTCCAACACAGTCTCACTCTGTTGCCCAGGCTGGAGTGCAGTGGTGCAAGGTCAGTTCACTGCAACCTCCGCCTCCTGGGTTCAAGTGATTCTTGTGCCTCAGCCTCCCAAGTAGCTGGGACCACAGGCACGTGCCACCATGCTTGGGTAATTTTTGTATTTTTAGTAGAGACGGGGTTTTGTCATCTTGGCCAGGCTGGTCTTGAACTCCTGAGACCTCAAGTAATCTGCCCACCTTGGCCTCCCAAAGTGCTGGGATTACAGTCATGAGCCACCACACCAGGCCACTGGAAGCTTTTTCTGAGCCTTAGTTTCTCATGTGGGTGCCTCTCTGGGTGGATGTGAGAACCAATGCAATATAGAAGGCAATATGCCTTGTAATCATTGCAGGGTATGGATGAGTTTGAAGAGGCCCTGGTGACTGTCCCAGCCCTGGTCACACCTCATGAACCAGCAGGGCAGAGGCAAGTCATGGGGGTTTCTCCTTTCTCCCATCTTTCAGTGACTGACCCAGTGTAACTCCCACCAGATGTCGTCCTCATGCCCCTGGGACTGGCTGTGTCCAGGAGCCTGTGACCTTGGGGGCACCTGGGAGCTCTGGGGTATCAGCTAAGTGATGTTTCTCTCCTGAGTCATGCCTGAGACTGTGGGCAGGGGTCGGGGGAAGAGCAGAGGGAGGACAGGGCACACAAGGACAGCCCCACCCAACATATTCAACCTGATCCTTGGAGGCCAGAAATGTGAGACTAAGTCCTGACTGCTGCAGGGGAGCAGACCCTCTCTCTGGACCCCGGTTGCCTGCAAATCAATGCCCCTGGCGGGGGGATGTGAGGTTCCAGGGAGGTCACAAGTCATACCAAGGTGAAGGGGGGCTCACAGCTGGAGATTCTCCATCCTGCTGCCCATCTCTGAACAGATCAGTGAAGATGCCAGAGCCAGGCCCTGGAGGTCAATTGGTGGAGCCCTTCCCTACCCCATCCGACCTGCAGGTACTCACATCAATCCCAGGCTTCCCGTCTGGACCATCTGGCCCAGCTTTGCCAGGCTCACCCTTGGGTCCCTTGAAAACAGAGATGGAACAAACATGAGCCAGAGGAGAGCAAGAGCAGGAAGGGTCAAGGCTAAAGAGGATAAAGCACTCACCGGAGGGCCAGCTTTGCCAGGGGGCCCCTTGTCACCCTGCAAGATACAAGTTGGTGAGACAGCACAATACGGCCCACGTGGGCACACACAGGCCCTGGCAGGCCGCTCCCAAAGGCTCTCCTCACTCTCCTCTCTTCTGTCTACATCCCCTAAGCCTTGCAATTTTTGAGAAAAGAGCCCCCTTTTCCTCAAAAATAAAATCCAAATGCAAATTATAGGAGCATGAGAATAAACCTGGCTGGGCTGGAGAGGGTGACAGCAACATGCAAGAAGGTACAGACATGCTGATGTCATGAAGTGCCAGCTGTGAGACCCACTACCAGGGCTGGGGGCTCCACGCTGATGCCTCTTGGATTTGGGCACGTGTGGGAGGAAGGTTGGGGCTTCTGGAGAAACGTGAAGGGGGATGAGCAAGTTGGGCAGCAGCTCTATTCCAGACTGCAGGGCAGGAGAACAGGAAACTGAGCCAGTGGCAAGGACCAAGGGGGACTGTAAGGGGGAAATTCAGTGTTCCCAAGGAGGGAAGGACCTCCTTCCAGTGACAAAGGACCCTTGGTGGTGGGCAGGCAGGGCCGGTGGAGTCCGGTTCAGCCCCAGAGAGGCCTCCAGGCATTTCAGAGCCCTTAGCAGCCAGGGCCTGGCCGGGGGCCCAGCATCCTGTGTTTAGGGGGTGGGGGCACCAGGTTGAATAGAAGTCTGTCCAGACTGGTAAACATCAAGCGGCCCTCCTGCGGGAGCCTTCAGAATGAAGTATTTAACCCTCGCCCTGCAGGGAACAAGCCCAGCTGATTCTAAATCAGGGAGAGAAAACCGAAGGGAAGAGACAGGAGTCTGGCCCAAGCTGGTCGGCGGTCTGGCCAAGGCTCCCAATGACCCTGAAGAAGCGTCCAGATGTGCCAGAGGCAGGGTGAGGGGTTGAGGCGCCTCCCACCCCACAAGGAGGGGAAAGGAGAGGAGGGGCATGAGGCCTCGCTGTGAGCTGCGGCCGGCGGACTGAACAGCAGCTCCTTGTCCGTCGGCGGCTACGACCCGCTCCGCAAGTCAGGCCTGGATTGAGGTTTTTGCAGAACAAACGGCGTCCTTGTGGTGCGGGCCGGCGCCGCCTACTGGCGACGGGGGCACTACATCTCTGGGCACCCCAGTCCCCACCCCCACCACAGCGCTCACAAAGTTCTCCTTTGTCCGCCGCCTCCCTCCCGCCCTGGTCCCTTGTTAGAGACTCACGTCGATGCCGTCGGATCCAGGCACTCCCGGCGGTCCCGGGGGGCCCGGGGGGCCCCGTTCTCCCGGTGGACCTCTCTGAAAACACACACGGCGGGGGCAGTCCTCAGACAGTGCGGGAAGCTGGGCGTCCCCGGGGCTGCAAGCGACCCTGGGAGCGGGGTCCTAGGGGCGCACCTCCTCCGTGAACTCCCACGTATTGAGAACCTTCTGCATAGCAGGCACTGTGTGCCAAATGCATAATCTTAAAGAATACTCAGAACCGGGAGGCGGGCGCTGTTACGGGCCGCCGTTTGCAGTCGCAGAAACTGGCTCTGAACATGAAGGGTCCATGGTCACTGAGAGTGGGCAGCGGCGCCAGGACTCCGCCCTGGGTGCCCGACTTCTACTGTGCCAGGTTGCCCTTGCGCGGTGGCGGTGGGGAATAGCTGGAGACGTGGGCAGCTCAAATAAATCACAGATGGAATGCAAGGTTGTGCCTAGCAGGCTGCCGGCCCTCAGTGAGCGGTGACTCGGGTTATTGTTCTTACGTGAACCACAGGCAGAGACAGCGCCTCCTTCTCTCCCCATGGTGCGGGAAAACCCGACGGGAAAGTAGGGGAGGCGCAGGGAAAGGAGGTGTAGGGAGGTGAAGCGGGTACTCTCTTCCCACTCGGAGCGCCCCTCCCGCAGCACAACTGCCGGGTCCTCCCTCCGCTAAGTCCTGACTGCTGCGGGCAAGCAGGAGGAGCCTGCACCTCCCAGAAAGCAGACCCTCTCCGTGGACCCCGGTTGCCTGCAATTCAATGCAGGTGGGTGTGAGGTTTCAGGGAGGTCACAAGTCATATGAAGGTGAGGGGAGCTTACAGCTGGAGAATCTCCGTCCTGCTGCCCATCTCTGAACAGATCAAAGATCTTAAAAGGCGGCCCTTTTCAGAGGCCAGCTCGGACCCAGGCAGGGGTCCCGGTGCCCACCACCTCCCCAGGCCGCGAAGTGCCAGGCTGGCGCCCCGCAGGCGAGCTCGGAACCACACCCAGCACCCCACGGGGCCGGGTCTCTGCCCTACCCGCGCGCCCGCAGCCCCCCGGCGGCCCTCGGAAGGGAGACGTGGGTTGGCGGGCAGGGCCGAGAGGCCGCCTAGGGGCGATAGCGGCGTCTGGTTGGAGCCGGCGCCCACTGGGAGGCGGCGGGGGCGGAGGCTGCGCAGCGGGTGAATGAGCACCATTGTATGCCCTGCCACCTGGGCTCCCCGGGCTGCCAGGACCGGGCGCCAGCTCCTGCCCCACGCTGCCTGTCCCGGGCGGGGCCGCGCGTCTCGGGACGGGTCCCCTCTGACTCCCCGACTCAGCCACCTCCATTCACAGTGCCGCGATGGGCACCATGTATGCACCCACCCAGGGGACCTGCCGGTGGCGCTGTCCTCAGGTGGCCCCTCGGGCTAGGGCTGTCAGTAGGCGCGGGACACAGGCAGAGCTCCTCCATCCCGGACCCCAGACCCTGCACCCTGGACCCTGGCAGCGGAGGGGCTGCGAGACTTACGATCTGCGCCAGAGCGAGCACTAGCACCTGGAGAAGAACAAGGAGGCAGCGGGGGGCGACCGCAGCGACGGCCATGGCGGGCGGCGAGGTCAAGGGGGACGGGTGCGGGTCCGCGCACGCACCGACGGCAGAGGCTCCTGGCGCTGGCTGTTCGCGGGCGGGGTGGGCCGGGGCTCCTGAATATGCGGGGGGCGGGGCGGGGGCCGGCGTGAGCTGTCACCTGAGAGGACCAGCGGGGTTGCGGGGAGGGAGGCCGGCGCCCGGCATCCAGCTCCGCCCCGCTCGGTCCACCCTCTATCCTCTGCCCGGGCTTCCCGGGCGCCTTAGCCTGGTAATCCGAGGGGCGACCGGGGTGCCGGACGGAGATGATGGTCCGGTTTCTTTGTGAGGAGGCATAAGGCCGTCTGAGGTCCCCCTCAGGACCTTCAGGCCCCAGCACCTTCCCCCGACGCACAGCCTGTGCCCCATCACTTACCCCACGTCCTCTCCAGGGCCCAGGCCGAGAGCGCCTCGGCCTCTGCAGACCTTGCTGCAGGCTCTCCCCAGCTCCCGCCCTCCTTGCTCCCCTCTACTTTGGCTCCTTCCTCTCCAAGCACAAACAAACAGGCCTTTTCCATATTAATATGCCACAGCCCTTCCTGGATCAGCCGTCTCACGAATACTCCATCGGCCTCTTCCAGCTCTTTAGTGGTGGTGTGCACCTCCCCCAACCCCCAACTTCCTCACCTCGCTTTCACCTCCCTACCTCTGTCCCAACAAGCAGATCCGTCTCCTGGGGGTCTCCAGTGAAGCCCAACCCTTCTTCAGTCCTCCAGGCAGGAAGCTGTTGGCATCTTCACCTGACCTTGAAGTCTTCCCCATCCATGTTCCTGCCATCCAGCTCCCCTTTTTCTATTCCCTTTTATTCTCTGCAGCTGCCTTAAGCACTGGTGTGTTTAGGATGAGGCCTTCTCACTCCATGTTCATAGAAACAACTACCACTTTATTCACCAGAGTTTCCAAACCCCACTGTCCAGCATAGCCTGACTCCAGAGAGCCTTCCCTTCCCTACCACTCACTTAAGCAATATTGGTAAAATGATTTGGAATCTGACTTTGTCACAATTATACATATGACTACAGGCACCTAAAACTCTATGAAGTATCAGTTTCCTCATCTGTAAAATGGGGATACTAATAGTCTATATATCTGTATAGTCTATATATCTAATATATATATGTATTTTTTAAAGACAGTCTTAAAAGGCTCTGGAGTGCAGTGGTGCGATGTCAGCTCACTGCAACCTCTCCTCCCGAGTTCAAGCGATTTCTCTGCTTCAGCCTCCCGAGTAGCTGGAATTACAGGCATGAGCCACCATGCCTGGCTAAGTTTTATATTTTTAGTAGAGATGGGGTTTTGCCATGTTGGCCAGGCTGCTCTTGAACTCCTGACCTCAGGTGATCCGCCTGCCTCAGCCTCCCAAAGTGCTGGGATTACAGGCATGAGCCACCGTGCCCGGCAAATAGTCCTTATCTTAAAGGGGTTTTATGGAGATTGAATGCGTTGACTCATGTGAGGCGTTTAACCTCGAACCAGCACATAGTAGGTGCTTGATGCAGTTTAGCTTTCATTGTTATTTATGGATAGCTGTTTTACTAGGTTGGCATCCAATGTGGGGAAGCTGGCCACAGGCAGATCTGCTGAAATGATGAATCTAGTTGGAGCTAGAAAAGTCCAGCTCCACGGCGCATGTTAGCAAAGGGCTCTGGACTCTGAAAGGTTGTCCTGGAGCTGAGTTTGGGAGAAAGAGCTTGAGAGAATGTAATTGTTCTGCCTAACAGTGTGAAGAATTTGAAGTTTGTAGGAAGATGAGAGCAGGAGGAGGAGGATGTAAGAGAGGGATGGTAGGCATTGCTTGGGGTGGGTGGGGTAAATCTATAAAGGATTTTTGGAACTGGGATTTCAAAATTTAATTTTAAGTTGTTGGTTTCACATCATTTATCTCTTCATCTTTTGTGGCTAACCACAAAGAAGGCCTTGTGTGAGTAAGTTTTCTTTTGTGTGTGGAAATTATGGAAAGGGGATGAGATTCACAGTCTGGACAGCACACATTGGTGTATTAATTACCTGTTGCACCATAACAAATCACCCTAACATTCAGCAGCTTAAAATGACAATTTCTTTGGATTAGGAATTCGGGAGTGGCTCTGCTGGTTTGGTCTGGCTTGGGGTCTGTTATGAGGTCACAGTCAGATGGTGGCTGGGCCTGATGTCACTTAGAAGGCTTCTTAACTCACATGTCTGATGTCTGTACTGGGATGCCTTCAACTGCTGGGGCTGGAACAGCTGGAGTTGCTTGGACAGTTCTCTCCTTTATCCCTTTGTGGGCTTTCCATAAAGTCTCTCCAACATGGCGGCTTCAAGGTAGCTGAACATCCTCTATAGCAGCTCAGAGGCAGTAGGAGAGCACCAGACTGAAGAGAATTGCCTCTCAGGACCCGTCCTTGGAAGTCATGCAGTGGCACCTTCACTACATTCTTACTGTTGAGGCAATTACAAAGGTCCGCCTGGGATCAAGGGGAGGGAACAGAGACCCCACCTCTTCAAGGATAAGTGTTAATGTCACTTTTTTTTGAGATGGACTTGCCCCATTACCCAGGCTGGAGTGCAGTGGCACGATCTCAGCTCACTGCAACCTGCTCCTCCTGGATTCAAGTGATTCTCCTGCCACAACCTCCTGAGTAGCTGAGATTACTGGCGTGCGCCACCACACCTGGCTAATTTTTGTATTTTTAGTAGAGACAGGCTTTCACCATGTTGGTCAGGCTGGTCTTAAACTCCTGACCTTGTGATCTGCCCACCTTAGCCTCCCAAAGTGCTGGGATTACAGGCGTGAGCCACCGTGCCCAGCAAATTGTGGGTTTCTAATCTTCTGGTCTATAGATTGCTGCTTAGAAAAAATCAAAAGTGGAAAATTTCAGCTAGTATTTCCTCAAATATTTGTTGTTATCCACAATCTCTCTCTCTTATCTTTGTGGAACTCCAATTATACATGTATTAGATCTTTTAACAGTGTCTATTAGGCCGTAAAGATTGTGATCACTTTTTTTTTTCAGTTTTTTCTCCCTCTTTGCTTCAGTTTGGTTGATCCCATTAACTTGTATTTACACTTATGGGTTATTTCTTCAATTATGTCAAATCTACTCAATACATCCAGCACATTTTAAATTTCAGATATTGACTGGGTGTGGTTGCTCATGCTTGCAATCCCAGCACTTTGGGAGGCTGAGGTGGGCAGATCACAAGGTCAGGAGATCGAGAACAGCCTGGCCAACATGGTGAAACCTTGTCTCTACTAAAAATACAAAAATCAGCTGGGTGTGGTGGTGGGCGCCTGTAATCCCAGCTACTTGGGAGGCCAAGGCAGGAGAATCATTTGAACCTGGGAGGCGGAGGTTGCAGTGAGCCAAGATTGCGCCATTGCACTCCAGCCTGGGTGACAAGAGTGAAACTCCATCTCAAAAAAAAAAAAAAGAAAAGAAAAGAAAAGAAAAGAAAAGAAAAAAAGAGAAACATTTTGCTAGAGATCCTATTTGTAGCCTATCTCAGAGATCCTTAGCTCAAATAAAAAACCTCCTTGATGAGTTTCAAGTCAAGGCTAAATTTTAAAAGAAAAAAACCTTCTTAAGGTTTTTGTTGTTGTTTTGTGTCTTTTTTCTTTCTTTCTTTCTTTCTTTTTTTTTTTTTTTTGGTAGAGATAGGACCCCACTATGCTGCTCAGGCTGATCTTGAACTCCTGGGTTCACGTGATTCTTCTGCTTTGGCCTTCCTTCCAAAATGTGGGGATTACAGGTGTGAGCCACTGTGTCAGGCCCTTCTTGAGCTTTTCTTTCATTCCTCTCTTCTTCCTCTTCATTCTTTTCTCTCTTCTCTCTTTCCTTTCTTCCTCTTTCTCTTTCTTCTTTCCAAAATATTTACCAAACACTTTCTCTGTATCTAGGCACTGCTCTGTTTAAAATAGAAGGTGCAATTATCCTCAGCAAACTCCTGTTCATCCTTAAAGACACCACCTCCAGAAAGTCTCTTCAGGATCAACAAGCTGGATTAACACAGAGAACATGATTGAAAACTATTTTTATTTTTTTATCCTACAAATATTTGTTGAGGACGTTATGTGTCAGGCCTGTAGTGTGAGAAGATAATTAAATGACATCATCATGAAGGCAGCAGCTAAGAACTACCGTTTATTATTATTATTATTATTTTCATTATTTGGGGACCAAATCTCACTCTGTTGCCCAGGCTGGAAGGCAGTGGCATGATCTCGGCTCACTGCAGCCTCCACCTCCTGGGTTCAAGCGATTCTCTGCCTTAGCCTCCCAAGCAGCTGGGACTACAGGCCCACACCACCACACCTGGATAATTTTTGTATTTTTAGAAGAGACGGGGTTTCACCACGTTGGTCAGTCTGGTCTTGACCTCCTGACCTCAGGTAATCCACCCACCTCGGCCTCCCAAAGTGTTGGGAGGCAACCTCCGCCTCCCAGGTTCAAGCGATTCTCCTGCCACAGCCTTCCAAGTAGCTGGAATTACAGGCACCCGCCCCCATGCCCAGCTAATTTTTTGTATTTTTAGTAGAGACGAGGTTTCACCATGTTGGCCAGGGTGGTCTCGAACTCCTGACCTCAGATGATCCTCCCGCCTCAGCCTCCCAAAGTTTTGGGATTACAGGCATGAGCCACCAGACCTGCAGTGACTGTTAATTTTGTGTACTGATTTTATGTATCATCTTGACTGGACTAAGGGATATTAGGTGGCAAAACATTATTTCTGGGTGTGCCTTTGAGGGTGTTTCTGGAAGAGTTAACATTTAAATCAGTAGACTGACAGCAAAGAAGATCCACCTTCATCTATTTGAGTGGGCAGCATCCAATCCACTGAGGGCTTGAATAAAAAGGCAGAGGAGGCCGGGCGCGGTGGCTCAAGCCTGTAATCCCAGCACTTTGGGAGGCCGAGACGGGCGAATCACAAGGTCAGGAGATCGAGACCATCCTGGCTAACACAGTGAAACCCCGTCTCTACTAAAAATACAAAAAATTAGCCGGGCGTGGTGGCGGCGCCTGTAGTCCCAGCTACTCGGGAGGCTGAGGCAGGAGAATGGCGTAAACCCGGGAGGCGGAGCTTGCAGTGAGCCGAGATTGTGCCACTGCACTCCAGCCTGGGCGACAGAGCGAGACTCTGCCTCAAAAAAAAAAAAAAAAAAAAAAAAAAGGCAGAGGAAGGGTGAATTCTCTGTCCTTGAGCTGGGACATCTATTTTCTCCTCCCCATGGACATCAGAGCTCCTGGTTCTTGAACAAGTTTCCCTCCCCGACCCCACTCTCAGGCCTTCCACTGGGGACTAAATTACACTACCGGCTTTCCTGGTTCTCAGCTTGCGGACGGTTTATCATAGCACTTCTTGGCCTTTGTAATTGCATGAGCCAACGCCCATAATAAATTTCCTCTTATGTATCTATATATATCCTATTGGTTCTGTTTCTCTGGAGAATCCTGACAAATACGACAATAATGTTTACATTTAAATATATTATCATAATTATTGTTTATAACAATATTTATTAAGCACTTGCTATACGACAGATATTGTATCAGTGTGGCACATGCATTTTGTGTTTAACTCCTCACAACCACTCAATGAGGTAGGTCCCTTGATTATCCTCATTTTATTTATTTATTTATTTTTAATAGAGATGAGGTCTCACTATGTTGTCCAGGCTGGTCTTGAACTCCTGGGCTCAAGCGATCCTCCCACCTTGGCCTCCCAAAGTGCTGGGATTACAGGTGTGAGCCACTGTGCCCAGCCTATTATCCTCATTTTATTTACAAGAAGATTGAAGCTTAGAGGCGTGAAGAGATTTCCGCAAGGACACACGGCTGTTTCCCACAGTTTCTAGCGCTGGATAGGTCTCAGTAACATACATTTCACCCGTTTTCCACTAAGGCCACAGCATAGGGTTGTGCATTTTAGGATCTACACAAAAAGGGAGGACAGAGGAGTGGGGCTGAGACCCAGCCTGTCGACGTTTGCCACAACATTTTATTTTGTTGTTTCTAGCCTTTCTCAGAGAAGTCTTAGGATCTTCTGTTTAACTTTAGCCCTGGGCTGCCCCAGTTTACGCTCCTCAGATCTCTAAATTTATTTGTTTATTTACTTACTTATTTATTTATTTTTGAGACTGGCTCTGACTGTTGCCCAGGCTGGAGTGCAGTGGTGCCATCTCGGCTCACTGCAACCTCTGCTTCCTGGGTTCAAACCTCAGCTCCTGCCTCAGCCTCCTGAGTAACTGGGATTACAGGAGCGCACCACCATGCCCAGCTAATTTTTGTATTTTTAGTAGAAATGGGGTTTCACCGTGTTGGCCAGGCTGATCTCCAACCCCAGGCCTCATGTGATTCACCTGCCTCTGGCCCCCAAAGTGTTGGGATTACAGGCGTGAGCCACCACGCCCGGTCAAATCTCTAATTTCTAACCTTCCAATCTCCCAATCCTTTCTTCCCACCTCTGATAGGAAGGAGAGGTGGGCTGGAGGGCAAGAAGAAAAGGCCCGGCTCCCTTCCCCACCAGCTACTCCTTTAGTCACTGCAGGTGAGCAGTAAATTAGGCTGGTTGGTGCTCTCGCGGCACCTAGTGGTCTTCTGCGGCGGCACACCATGATGACTGCTTGACAAGACGAATTAAAAGCCCCTTTCTCCGGGAGCTCCTAGCGAGATGAAACGGAGATAGAGGTTGATAAAGCACTATAGGAACCCAACGAGGGAGCAATCGTGGTTTCTGGGGAATTAGAATTTAGAATTTGGATTCAGCTAGACTTGGATCCTGGTTCTGCCACATACTGACTGTGACCTTGGGCAAGTCATTTCACCTCTTTAAGCCTCGGTTTCCTCAGTTGTAAGATGGGGAGAATATCAGTGCCTCTCGATGACCATGAAGTACTTAGCACAGTGCTCAGAACGCTTTGGATATTCGTTTTGGGCAGAAGGAACTTTGTTTTGTTTGTTTGTTTGGGACGTAGTTTCGCTCTTTCGCCCAGGCTGGAGTGCAGCGTGGCAATCTCTGCTTACTGCAACCTCTGCCTTCCGGTTTCAAGCGATCCTTCTGCCTCAGCCTCCGGAGTAGCTGGGATTACAGGCGCCTGCCACCACACTAGGTTAACTGGCAGAAGGAACTTTGTAAGAAAGGCAGGGAGTGGGATGAATATTCAGAAAACAGAGTAGGTGACAGATGATCCGCCTTCCCTGCTAGAGAAGAGCAAACACAGCTGGTCAGTCCCGTGGAGCAAGTTGGGGCGGGGCTGCGTCTCTTAATTACAGCATAGTGAGAGGACCTGGAACCCCTTCCTGGGAACAGCTGCCCATTCTGGGCTGAGCTGGAATCCTAAACAAGTTTGCTCACCTGGACTCTGGCTGCCCTCATATACCTGGGCAGAAAATACCAACCATCAGTTTCCCACAAGTGCTTCTTTCTCCAGGTAGAACAGAGCTCCTCCAAACTCCTCAGAACTGCCAATCCTGACCGTGGTTTCATCTGACCTCCCACTTGTTCCATCTAATTCCTTCCCAGTGCTGGCCCAACACTGATAAGCTTTAGTGTCAGCTTACATGAACTACACTCTCCTGGCTTTCCTTCTACCTCTCCAGCTGTTCTTTCTCAGGCCCCTTGTAGATTTGTTTTCTTTGCACACCCTTACTTAGCACTCTACAAGGTCGGGTCCTGTCTTCTTATTCTTCATACTCTTCCTGGGCCATCTTATCCATCAGGTTGACTTTAACTACTACCTATATGTTTTCCCGAGTCTCAGACCTGCTTATCCAACTGCTTCTCGGATGTTCCACAAGCACCACCAACCTGACATGTCCCAAATAAAATTATCTTCTTGCCCACAAACCTGTTCCTCTTCCTGTGTGGCCTACACAGCCAGTGGTCCCACCGTCTGTCCTATTGCATAAGCCAAAACTATGGATGTCATCCTGGAGAAGAGACTTCCCTCTCTCCTCCCTGAGAAATATCATCGCCTTGTCCCAATGACTATACCTCATAGGTATTTAATCCATCCACCTATCTCCATCCCCACTGCACCTGCCTCATTCAGCATACCATCCTCTTTTGCTTGGGGTATTGCAACTGCCTCTTATTTTAACTCCTTGCTTCTAGTTTTGCTCCATTGTTTTCCCTCTGTGTTCCTTTCTGAAGGCTCAAGGAGATAATTCATGCCCAGCCTTTCCCACCTTCTAGAGGCTTCCCACTTTCCTTGGTTTCCTCTTCTTCCATCTTCAAAACCAAAAAAGTTATGTCTTACTGACCATACTATAGTAAAATCTCCCTGTGCTTCTCTCTTCTGTCTTCCCCTTCCACTTTTTTTTTTTTTGACGGAGTTTCACTCTTGTTGCCCAGGCTGAACTACAATGGCATGATCTTGGCTCACTGCAACCTCCGCCTCCCAGGTTC
Organism: Papio anubis; assembly: GCF_008728515.1. Classification (NCBI taxonomy): domain Eukaryota; kingdom Metazoa; phylum Chordata; class Mammalia; order Primates; family Cercopithecidae; genus Papio; species Papio anubis. The sequence goes on from NC_044976.1 coordinate 38,600,621, forward strand.
AAGTGATTCCCCTGCCTCAGCCTCCTGACTACCTGGGATTACAAGTACTCGCCACTACATCTGGCTAATTTTGTATTTTTAGTACAGATGAGGTTTCACCATGTTGGCCAAGCTGGTCTCGAACTCCTGACCTCAAGTGATCTGCCTGCGTCGGCCTCCCAAAGTGTAGGAATTATAGGCATGAGCCACCGTACCCGGCCCCCTTTCCACTTTTAAGGACCCCTGTGATTATTGGGCCTATTAGGTAATGTAGGATAATCTCCCTGTCTCATAATCCTTAGTTTAATCAATTCTTCATAGTCTCTTTTTGCCATGTAATGTAACAGATTCACAGGTTCTGGAGGAATCTTTGGTGGGTCATTATTCTGCCTACCACAGACCATTCTCTGGTCCCAGTACTCATATCTGTCTCACATACAAAATGCATTCACCTTATTCCAAGGTCCCTGAAAGTCTCAGCCCATTAAAGTATCAACTCAAAGGTCATAGTCTCATTTACATCTCATTAGCTCAAGAGTTTCAAATTTATCATAGATATTATCTAAATTAGGTATTGGATGAGACTCAGCATAATCTATCCTGGGGCAAAGTTTCTCTCCATCTGTGGACATGTGAAACTAGAAAATAAGCTTCTGCTTCCAAAATATGATAATGGGTCTAGCGGAGGATAACACTTATAGACATTCCCATGTAAAAGGAGAGAAAGGAAGAGATAGAGGGGTCACCAGTCCCAAGCAATTTCAAAATTAAGTTAGACAAACTCCATTAGGTTTCAAAGCCTGGAAATAATACTTTGCAGCTCAGGACTCTGCCCTCTGGTCTCCCAGCTCTGTCCTCTGAGTCATTCTTCCTTTTTCTTTTTTTTTTTTTTTTTTTTTTGAGACGGAGTCTGGCTCTGTTGCCCAGGCTGGAGTGCAGTGGCCGGATCTCAGCTCACTGCAAGCTCTGCCTCCCGGGTTCACGCCATTCTCCTACCTCAGCCTCCCGAGTAGCTGGGACTACAGGCGCCCGCCACGTCGCCTGGCTAGTTTTTTTTTGTATTTTTTTTTTTTAGTAGAGACGGGGTTTCAACGTGTTAGCCAGGATGGTCTCGATCTCCTGACCTCGTGATCCGCCCATCTCAGCCTCCCAAAGTGCTGGGATTACAGGCTTGAGCCACCGCGCCCAGCCCATTCTTCCTTTTTCATGAAAGATTCAGCACATGGTTGCAGCTGGGTGGTTTTATCAACTTGTTTCCTGCCTGTAGAATTTGGGGGATCTTATAGCTTTCTTTCATTTCATACCCTCTCTATCCCGTTCAGTCCAAGCTCCAGTGTTTCTGCTGGTATAAAATTCTCAAGAACCCTGTGGGTCTCTCATATATGTCACTCCATTAGACAAAATGCTCCTTTGCAGATCTTCACTTGATAAGCCCATTTCTATTTCTGTCTTCTGTTGAGGTAGCTGGGGGGATATATGAGTCTCACACTTAATTGCTTCAAAAAACCTCTTATGTGACAGAATACTCTGAACTTTTTTTTTTTTTTTTTTTTTGATAGGGTCTTGCTCTGTTGCCCAGGATGGAGTCAGTAGTGCAATCACAGTTCACTGCACCCTTGACTCTCCAGGCTCAAACAATCCTCCCACCTCAGCCTCCCAAATAGCTGAGACTACAGGTATGCACCACCTACCCAGCTAATTTTGTTGTTGTTGTTGTTGTTGTTGTTTTCCGTAGAGTTGAGGCCTCCCTATGTTTCCCCAGGCTGATCTTGAGCTCCTGGGCTCAAGCAATCCTCCCATCTCAACCTCCCAAAGTGCTGGGATTACAGGCATGGTACTCTGATCTTTTGATCTTTCTGAGGTTGTCCAGCCATGTCCTTAGCTTTTTCTCTAAAGCACACTTTCCTGACAGTGAATTTCATCTTTTTAACATCTTTTGCAATCTGAATAGGCTGAGAATTCCCCCAGTCATCGAGTTCTGGTTCATTTTCTGTTGAACATTACTCTCAAATTATCTATTTCCTCTCACATTTTACTATAAGCAGCAAGAAGAAACCAGACCACACGCTTCAACACTGCCTGGAAATCTCCTTAGCTAACTACCCAATTTCACTTTTTTTTTGTTGTTGTTGTTGTTTTGTTTTGTTTTGTTTTTGAGACAGGGCCCCACTTTGTCGCCCAGGTTGGAGGACAGTGGCACTATCTCGGCTCACTGCAACCTCTGCCTTCTGGGTTCAAGCAATTCTCCTGCCTCAGCCTCCCTAGTAGCTGGAACTACAGGTGTCTGCCACCATGCCCAGCTAATTTTGTATTTTTAGTGGAGATGTGATTTCACTATGTTGGCCAGGTTAGTCTTGAGCTCCTGACCTTAGGTGATCCGCTCGCCTCGGCCTGCCAAAGTGCTGGGATTACAGGCGTGAGCCACCTTGCCCAGCCTCAAGTCCATTGTTTATAAGTTCTGTGTTTCATATAACTTCAAGGCATTGGCTAAGCTTTTTGTCACTATGTACCAAGGATCCCCTTTCCTCCAGTTTCCCCCAAAATATTCCCCACTTCCTTCTCAGCCATCACCCACAGCACCTTTAACAGCCATATTTCTTCCAAGCCTGTTCATAAATTTCTAAATTGTCTCATATTTTTTTTGAGGACGGAGTCTCGCTTTCTCTGTCGCTTCAGGCTGGAGTGTTGTGGGTCGGTCTCAGCTCACTGCAGCCTCGGGCCTCCCCGGTTCACGCCATTCTCCTGCTCAGCCCCCGAAGGCTGACTACAGGGCACCGCCACATCAGCTCAAGCAGTTTTTTAGACATTTTAGTAGAGACAGGGTTTCACCGTGTTCAGCCAGGATGGTCTCGACCTCCTGACCTCGCGATCCGCCTCCGCCTGGCCTCCCCAGATTACAGGCTTGAGCCACCGCGCCCGGCCTGGTTCATATTTTCTTGACTCTGCTCCTCACTGATTTCAGAGTCCTCCCTGTCCAAGCTGTTAGCATCCACATTTCTCCTGGCAGTCTATTCAAGGCCATACAGGCTTTTCCCATCATGCTCCTCAGTATTTTTCATGCCTCTTCCCGAAGTTCAGTTCCAAAGCCACTTCTACATGTTTAGGTATTTGTTACAGCAATAACATAATCTGTATCCATTTTCTGTTACTCCTATAAGAAATTACTACAAAATTAGTGGCTTAAAACAATACAAATTTCTGGCCAGGCGTGGTGGCTCACACCTGTAATCCCGGCACTTTGGGAGGCCAAGGCAGGTGGATCACAAGGTCAAGAGATCAAGATCATCCTGGCCAACATGTTGAAACCTCGTCTCTACTAAATATACAAAAATCAGCTGGGCATGGTGGCGGGCATCTGTAATCCCAGCTACTCGGGAGGCTGAGGCAGGAAAATTGCTTGAACCCGGGAGGCAGAGGTTTCAGTGAGCCGAGATCGTGCCACTGTACTCCAGCCTGGTGACAGAGCGAGACTCTGTCTCAAAAAACAAACAAACAAACAAACAAACACAATACAAATTTGTTACTTCTAGCTCAGTAGGTAAGAAGTCCAAATGACACTGGGCTAAAATCAAGACGTGAGCAGGGCTGCATCCCTTTCCTGAGGCTCTAGGGAAGAGTCTATTTCCTTTTCTTTTCTCTCTTCTAGAGGCTTTCTGCATTCTTTGGCTTGTGGCTCTCTTCCTCCATCTTCAAAGTTTAACAATGTGATATCTCCCTGACCACTCTTGCGCAGTAAAATCTCCTTTGGCTCTCTCTTCTCTCCCCACCTTCCACTTTAAAGGACATTTGTGATTACATTGGGCCAATCTAGTTAATCCAGGATAAACACCTCCTCTCAAAATCCTTAACAACACCTGCAACATCTCCTTTGCCATGTAAAGTAGCATATTCATAGGTTCCAGGGATTAGGATGTGGTCATCTTTGGGGGGTCATATTTCTGCTTACCACACCCCTCTAAATCTTGTAGTCAATGTGGTCTGTCCAAGCAAACTCAGTCTCGTTAGCCTGCTGCTTAAAACTCTCCAATGGCTTTCCATGGACTTTTGGATGCAGACCAAATTCTCACCGTGGCTGTTATAAAGCAACGTTTGTGAGTTGGCCCTCCTTTCCTGTGGAGCATCATGTCTCTCCCTTCTCCTCTCTCCTGCCTCCAGCATCCTGCATTGCAGGCCTACTAAACTGCCTGCAGCCTCACGGTGTCAAGGCTGCCATCACCTATCCTTTCTAATATTGTTCCTACTTGCTCCTCATCTAGTTCTCTCTTACTTGTTCTTAGATGACATCCAAGCTAGACATCTAAACTCTTCTGGAATCCTGCCCTGTCACTCTCCCCCAGACCCTCTGGTCCCAGTCTAGCTATGTGCCCCCTCCAATGTGCTCCTGTCAGGGTGTATTGTATGCTACCGGAACGACCCATTTATTTTTCAGTCTTATCTACTAGATTGTAAACTTCAAGAGGGGAGGGACTGTATCTGCCTCACTGCTGTATCCTCAGTTGCTTAGCAAGGGTCCAGGGTGAAATAGAAGCTGAGTATTTGCTGAGAAAATGAATGGGCAAGATTCCTTTGAGCTCACACAGTCCGTTCTGTGAACCCTCATTGCATGATTTGCTGGAGGATGATGGCAGAGACGTCCAATGCAAACATCATGATAGAGGAAGTGACTTGGAGCTCAGGGTGGGGGCGGCAGAGGGAGAGCGTCAGGCAGCCGGACCATTGCCTCACTAGTGAATGGCAGTGATTGCAGTTCATTCCTAGCTCAGAAAGCAATGCTTTGAGCCACAACTGTCACAACTCCAGGTTAGTCCCTAAGGAGATCTTTCTTTCTTTCTTTCTTTCTTTCTTTCATAAGGTGTGGTTGTGGGAGGAGTTTCTTTTCTATTGATGCAAAACAGACAGCTCAGCTCTAAAGACTGACATTTATTTGCTTTTATTTTTTGTTGTCATTTGTAAAAAGCAAAATAGGGGCTGGGCATAGTGGCTTACACCTGTAATCCCATTGCTTTGGGAGGCCAAGGCGGGAGGATCACTTGAGACCAGGAGTTTGACACGAGCCTGGGAAACATAGCAGGCTCCATCTCTACAAAAAATTAAAAAATGTGTCTGGGCATGGTGGCACACACCTGTAGTCCTAGCTACTCCCTGGAGGCTGAGGAGGGTGGAACAGTTTGAGACTGCAGTGAGCCATGATCGTGCCACTGCACTCCAGACTAGGCAATAGAGCAAGACCCTGTCTCTAAGGAAAAAAAAAAAAAAAAGTAAACAGTATCTACACTTCCACCTGTTAAAAACACTCTATCAATTTATCCACGCACCCCCCCCACCACACACATGCACAATTTTCATTTTTCTTTCTTTTTTCTTTTTTTAAAATAGGGTCTCACTATGTTGCCCCAATGCCCAGGCTGGTTTTGAAATCCTGGGCTCAAGCAATCCTCCCACCTCAGCCTCCCAAAGTGCTAGTATTATAGGCATGAGCCACTGCACCCAACCTTTTATTTTCATTTTTAAATCTTTCTTCACAATTTTCTCTTCTTCAGCATATCGTGAATTTATTTCCTGATCAGTATATAAAGATCTCTCTCATTGTTTTTTAATATTTTATTAAATACATTTAGAATACATCTATTGTGTATTATAATGTTAAATTTGCATCTGGCTGGAGGAGAAAGGAGGGGAAGTATTATGCTGGAGTTTCTTTCTTTTCTATATTATATTATATTATATTATATTATATTATATTATATTAGAAAGTAGTCTTCAGACCAGGTATTTCTATCACCCTTTTTTTTTTTTTTTTTTTTTTTAAAGAGATAGGTCTTGCTATGTTGAGACCCAGGCTGGTCTCAAATTCCTGAAGTCAAGCAATCCCATCTAGGCCTTCCAAAGTGCTGAAATTGCAGGTGTGAGTCACTGCATCTGGCCACAATATACTTTTAAAGTCACTTTTATATCTGTTAGTAGCTGATGTGCCCACCAGAATCAAGGAACTAGATGATGAAAATGCAATCGCTTTCCCTGCTCTAACCCTTCACCCCTATATAAATACATTATTTAACCAGCCCCTATGTTTACAAAAATGTGAATAATGCTGTGAAGAAAGTTACAACACATAATGCTTTGTGCGTTTATTAAATCGTGTCCTTTGGATTTTGGATACTGCTAGAACAGGTTCTCAAAGACAAGAATAGGATTTTTTTTTTTTTTTGAAACAAAGTCTAGCTTTGTTGCCCAGACTGGAGTGCAGTGGCATGATGACAGCTCACTGCAGCCTCAACCTCCTGGCCTCAAGCGATCCTCCTGCCTCTGTCTCCTGAGTAGCTGGGACTACAGGTGTGCACGACCACACCTGGCTAACTTTTTAATTTTTTGTAGCCATGGAATCTTGCTATGTTGCCCAGGCTAGTCTCAAACTCCTGGCCTCAAGAGATCCTCCAGTCTCAGCCTCCCAAAGTGCTGGGATTACTGCCATGAGCCACTGCACATAACCAAAAGTATGATTTTTTAAAAAATCATTTAATATATTGCTGGTGTTTTTCAGAAAATAATTTTTAACCAATTTAAACTTCCAAGTAAATGAAAATCCGTAGTTCCTTGTATACTCCACAACATTAGGTATTATAATTAAACTTATTTTGCTGGTTTGATAAGTTTTTTTAAAAATATCGTTTCATTTATTTTTAATTTTTTTAAAGAGACAAACTCTTGCTCTGTTGCCCAGGCTGGAGCGTACAATCATAGCTCACTGCAACCTGGAACACCTGGGCTCAGGTGATCCTCCTGCCTCAACCTCCCAAAGTTCTGAGACTACAGGCGTGAGCCACCTGGCCTGGCTTAAAAATCTATTTATTTATTTATTTATTTAATTTTTGAGACACAGTCTTACTCTGTTGCCCAGGCTGGAGTGCAGTGGCGCGATCTCGGCTCACTGCAGCCTCCACGTCCTAAGTTCAAGCGATTCTCCAGCCTCAGCCTCCCGAGTAGCTGGGACCACAAGTGCACCACCACGCCTAGCTAATTTGTGTGTGTGTATTTTTTTTTTTTTTTCTTTAAGGAAAGACGGAGTTTCACCACATTGGCCAGGCTGGTCTCAAAGTCTTGACCTTAGGTGATTTGCCAGCCTTGACCTCCCAAAGTGCTGGGATTACAGGCATGGCTCCTGGCCAAATCTCATTTTCATATGTATTTCTTTCATTGGTAACAAGGCTGAATATTTTTCTTACGTTTATTAACCACTTACACTTTTTCTGTGAATTGTCTTCAGATGATTCTTGGGTTTTTGTTGTTGTTTGTTTGTATTTTGAGACAGAGTCTTGCTCTGTCACCCAGGCTGGAATGCAGGGGCACAATCTCAGCTCACTGCAGCCTCCGCCTCCCAAGTTCAAGTGGTTCTCCTGGCTCAGCCTCCAGAGTAACTGGGGTTGCAGGCATGAGCCACTGTGCCCGGCCTGTCTTCAGGTAATTCTTTGTTTATTTTTTTGTTGGAGGGCATTTTTATTGATTTATAGTATAGCATACACATTTTTAGTGTAGTGTTTTAGGATATTAACAATTCGGCATATTTGTGGTACATATTCTTCCAGCTAGTTGCTTTCCTTTAAATATAATTTATGATCTTTAAAAACATACATTAAGTGTGTGTGTGTGTGTATGTGTGTGTGAGATTTATTCCATTCCATGAATTTTATGCTTAGAAAAATTTTTGGTCATTTCTTCTACATACTCGTCTATTTTTTTCAAATTTATTTTGGTGTGTTTTCAATTTCTCACTATTATAAATAATGTTTTAAAAATCCTAGCTGGGTGTAGTGGCTTACACCTTTAATCCCAGCACTTTGGGAAGTCGAGGTAGGCAGATTGTTTGAGCTCAGGAGTTCAAGACCAGCCTGGGTAACATAGCGTGACCTCATCTCTGCAAAAGAAAAATAATTTTTTAAAATAAATAAAATACTTAAAAAATCCTTGTATTCGCCAGGCGCAATGGCTCAAGCCTGTAATCCCAGCACTTTGGGAGGCCGAGGCAGGCGGATCACGAGGTCAGGAGATCGAGACCATCCTGGCTAACACGGTGAAACCCCGTCTCTACTAAAAATACAAAAAACTAGCCGGGCGAGGTGGCAGGCGCCTGTAGTCCCAGCTACTCGGGAGGCTGAGGCAGGAGAATGTCTGTCGGGAACCCGGGAGGCGGAGCTTGCAGTGAGCCGAGATTGCGCCACTGCACTCCAGCCCGGGTGACAGAGCAAGACTCTATCTCAAACAAAAAAAAAAAAAAAAAAAAAAAAATCCTTGTATTCAACTATAATTATTGCTTTAGGATACATTCTTGAAAGCAAAATATCAAGACAGAGTACACAATATTTTAAGACATTTGATATGTGTTTCTGAATTGTTCTCTAGAATTGAGTTAACAAATTACAACCCCCTCCTTGCCAGCATTGTACAAGGTTACCTGCTTTCCACTTCCCAGCCCAGGAAGTATTATAGTTTAAAAATCTTTGCCCACATGGAGGTTGAAATACAATTTTAGGCCAGGCGCGGTGGCTCACGCCTATAATCCTAGCACTTTGGGAGGCTGAGGCGGGTGGATCATCAGAGGTCAGTAGTTTGAGACCAGCCTGGCCAACACGGTGAAGCCCCGCCTCCAGTAAAAATACAAGAATCAGCTGGGCATGGTGGCATGCACCAGAGAATGAGGCAGGAGAATCGCTTGAACTTGGGAGGCAGAGGTTACAGTGAGCAGAGATCGCACTACTTCACTCAAGCCTGGGAGACAGAGCAAGATTCTGTCCCCCCTCGAAAAAAAATTAATAAACGTATGAAAAAATTTGCTCTCACTAGAAATCAAAGAAATACAAATCAATGGAAGAATAAAATACTATTTCTTTTTCTTTTCTTTTCTTTTTTCTTTTTTTTTTGAGATGGAGTCTCGCTCTGTTGCCTAGGCTGGAGTACAGAGGTGCAATCTTGGCTCACTGCAACCTCCACTACCCGGGTTCAAGCAATTCTCCTGCCTCATCCTCCTGAATAGCTGGGATTACAGGCACATGCCACCACGCCCAGCTAATTTTTGTATTTTTAGTAGAGGCAGGGCTTCACCATGTTGGCCAGGCTGGTCTCGAACTCCTGACCTCGGGTGATCCACCTGCCTCGGCCTCCCAAAGTGCTGGGATTGCAGACATAAGCCACTGTGCCTGGCCTCATTTTTGTTTTTCTTTAAAGTGCTTGCTCATATTATCTTCTCTATTTTCCTATTGGGATGTTTAATTTATTAAATTCTCTCACAATTTCATTTCTGTGAATTTTTCTTAGATTATTCTTTTTGCTTTTGGATGCTGATGTTGCGAAGTTTTGTAATGTTAATGATAAAGCTGGGGTCAAAAATAGGCCTGCTGTTCATAGTCAATAATAACGATAGTTACCCCTTGTTGAGCACGTACAGTATCCCAGGTACTTCTCAGACACTTCTCATCTATATAGTTTCTAATTTTCACAACCACCTTTTTATCCTCATGTTACAGATGAGGAAACTGCAGCACACAGAGGTTAAGTATCTTGCCTTAGGTCACACAGCTAGTAAGTGGCACAGCTTTTTATTATTTTGAATCCTCATAACAGCTGGTACTAAATTGTATTCTTTTTCCTTTTTTTTTTTTTTTTTTTTTAAAGATGGAATCTCACTCTGTTGCCAGGCTGGAGTGCAGTGGTGCCATCTCGGCTCACTGCAACCTCCACCTCCTGGGTTCAAGTGATTCTCAGATTCTCATGCCTCAGCCTCCCGAGTAGCTGGGATTACAGGCACGTGTCACCACACCTAGACATTTTTTTTTGTATTTTTAGTAGAGACAGGGTTTCACCGTGTTGGCCAGGATGGTCTGGATCTCTTGACCTCGTGATCTGCTTGTCTCGGCCTCCCAAAGTGCTTGGCTTACAGGCGTGAGCCACTATGCCCAGCCACAAAATTATTTTCTCTGCAATCCCAGCATCAGTGTTCCATTCCTTCTAAGCTGACTTGCAGAAGCACCTTGTCCAACATGTTATCTCCAACATTGAGTCAGTTGGAAATGGCAGAGAGCAGGCAAGTCAGACAGAAGGCAAGAATCATCTCCCACCTTTCCACAGAGTCAAGGTTGGCTGGGGGGACACTACTCCCAGGCCTCTCAGAGGCTGTGGGGTTGAATCTCCCACCAGTGAGGAGGACAGGTGTGTGACCATGTGTTCCCAGTATCAAGAAGCTATGGGGTAGCTGCCCAGCAGAGTACTCTGAGGTCATGGAATAGGTCATAAGATGAAGCCAACAGCTAGATAGCATCAGGGCCAGAGACTAGGCCAGGTGAGTCAACAGAGAGGCAGCCGCTGGTTTCCTGAGTCATGGCCTTCAGCAGGGGTCAGTAGAATACCCAAACAGAACAAACAGGATATCCTCGCGTGTGCCTCAGGGTATACAAGTACCAGACACATAGGAATCAGATCAGACCCACCAGATCATGTTGGGGATTAACAAAGGGTGCACGACGCAGAGTGCACACCTGAGGTCCCTACTGCATGACACCATAAAAGCATGATCAGAAGAGGTTCAGGAATCAGTGAGAACTTCCAGGACAGAACAGGAATCAGTGAGAGCTTCCAGGACAGAACAGGAATCAGTGAGAGCTTCCAGGACAGAAGAGGGTGGGCTGGCAATGATGGGTGACCCATCTGTTTCTCAGTAAGAGACAAAACCGGGAGGAAACTGTATTATTGGTGCAAAACTGAATTTGTGTGGTGATTTGCAAATCTGCGCTACTTCCTGTTCAGGATCCAGTTATGTAAATCATATATTTGGGTAAGTAGGGCCCCAACCAGTGAATTCAGGGAAGTTACCACCTAAATCAACGGCCCTAGTAAGGCCCTATTGTGTCTATTTGGATGAAGATTTCAGGTATGTGGCACCTAAAGACTTCTTAAACTCAGGAATTAATTGGAAGGAACCAAAACAACACCATTAGTGAAGAGGTTTAGTCATGTGAAGAACATTTCTGTATCTTTTTCTAAAACAAACATTTTAAAATTCTGTTGTTTACTGGGATTTTTACAAAATCATTTCTCTTTGGATTAAGAAACCTGTGATATTATTCTGCCCCATTCTGCTCACTAACTCGTTACAAATAATCATTATAAGCCTCCAAAGTGGAGACTCTGAAGACTGAAAGTCAGGAGCAGATCCAAACAATCTCCCTCCTTACCCAGAATCACAAGGACCTGTCGTAGACAAGAAGTTCCCTTGTGCTTGTCCTACTCTCCTTGGAAAAGAATCCTCTCTTGTTCCATTTTCTGGTGGCTTCTGGAGTGCCCCGGCTTTGATGGGGAGCTGGTGGGTCTCTCTTCACAGATGTCCCACTCCCTCCTTTCTCATCATTTGGGAGTGGTGACAGACAGCAAGGCTGAGAGGTTATTGGAGAGAGGAGGGATTCTGTGGCCTGACAAGGAGGGGAAAAGGAGACACTCATCTCTCTTGGCACTTGTTGGAGATTGTCCATTGCAGACATTGCACAGGAAAGGCTGTGGACAAGAAGATAGAATCCCAACTCTGATCTGAACTCTGTCTTTTCTAGTTAACCTGGATCTAGAGTCTGGTCTGAGTATACATTTATTCTGGTGATGAATACAGAATACAATGATTAACTCCTTGACTCCTTAAAGAAGTGATTCTTTTATTTATTTATTTATTTATTTTTGAGACAGAGTTTCACTCTTGTTGTCCAGGCTGGCATGCAATGGCATGATCTTGGCTCACTGCAACCTCTGCCTCCTGGGTTCAAGTGATTCTCATGCCTCAGCCTCCGGAGTAGCTGGGATTACAGGCATGCACTACCACGCCTGGCTAATTTTGTGTTTTTCATAGAGATGGGGTTTTACCGTGTTGGTCAGGCTGGACTCAAACTCGTGACCTCAGGTGATCCACCTACCTTGGCCTCTCAAATTGCTGGGATTACAAGGGTGAGCCACCGCGCTCAGCCTACTTTCATTTTTTTTTTTTTTTTTTTAATAGTGACATGGCTTTACCATGTTGGCCAGGCTGGTCTCAAACTCTTGGCCTCAAGCCATCTGCCTGCCTCGGCCTCCCAAAGTGCTGGAATTACAGGTGTGAGCCACCACACCCAGCCAGATTCTTAAACTTCTTTGGGTTATGCACATCCCTGCAAATCTGGGGCCCTCTCTCCAGAAGACTACACACACCCACACATCCATGAATTTTTATTCTTTTTGTAAAGCGAAAGCAAGTTTATTAAGAAAGTAAAGAAACAAAAGAATGGCTACTCCATAGGCAGAGTAGCCGCACGAAATTTTTCATACAGTTTCAGAGGGTTGATATTATAGATAATACTTACAATAAATAGTGTTGATAAGGTACCAAAGTCCATCTGTGGACCCAGGATAAGATGCCCTCCAAGCTTTAATGATATTAGGAACAGGGTGGAGTTCAATCTCCTCAAAACAGCATACAAGGCCTTTCGTGATCGGGCCCTCACCCTCCATCCAGCTTCTCCTAATGCTTGCCACACGTAGCCTCTCTAGGCAGCTCACAGTTCTTTCTCACTTCCACATTTTCATGCATATTAATCTCTCTGCCTGTAATGTTCTCCTCCCTGATTGCTCGGAAAAGAACTCAACTCTGTCAAGGCAGAGTTCATCACTTCCTTCTCTTCTTCCTTCTTTGTTGTTTCCCCTGCTCATTTAAAAATATTTTAATTAAAAAAAATATATATTTGCTTTTAAAGACAGGGTCTTGCTCTGTCATCCAAGCTGGAGTGCAGTGGCATGATCATAGCTCACTGCAACCTTGAACTCCCTGGCTCAAGCAATCCTCCCACCTTAGCTAAGACTACAGGAGCAAGCCACCATTCTCTGCTAATTTTTTTAAAAAGTTTGTAGAGACAGTGCCTTGCTATGTTGCCCAGGCTGGTCTCAGACTCCTGGCCTCAAGCAATCCTCCCTCCTTGAGGTCCTAAAGCTCTAAGATTACAGGTGTGAGCCACCATACACGGCGCCTCCTGCTCATTTTTGATGGGAAAGGATTCTTTTAGCGTGATGAGTAATGATCTCGACCACAATTGATAGATATTAACAATAATGAAATTTCTATGTCTAGGTACTCCCATCTGAAGAATCTGAAAGTTCAAAGACTATGTTTGCAGATGGAGTCAAGCATGACATTATCCTTGGTCCTGACCACCATGGACTCCATGGCAGACATTGTCCCGGGCTGCCCACAGCCATGTCCAGCACCCACCTCTCTTGCTGCCTCCTGCCATAAGGGCTTTCCTGGTGTCCTTTGCAGTTAGAGGCTGAGCCATGCAACCTGGTTTTGGCCAAGGAGTCTTAAGGGAAAGACTGCTGGGAGCTTTCTGTTTTCCTGATGAAAGGAACAGCTAAGACTGGGGACATTCCTTTTCTCTTCTTCCTTCACTGAAAGATGATGCAATGTTTAGAGCTGTGGTGACTGTCTTGTGACCATGAGGTGATCTGCATGAGCAGCAGTTCTCAAACTTGAATGTGCACCAGAATAATCACCCAGAGTGATTATAATCCAGAGATATTATATCCAGAGTGATCTAAAACCAGAGATATTATAATCACCCAAAAAAATCTTTATTTTTTTGAGGTGGAGTTTTGCTCTTGTCGCCCAGGCTGGAGTGCAATGGCACGATATTGGCTTACAGCAACCTCCGCCTCCCAGGTTCAAGCGATTCTCCTGCCTCAGCCTCCTGAGTAGCTGGGACTACAGGCATTTGCCACCATGCCGGGCTAATTTTTTGTTTTTTTTTAATAGAGATGGGTTTTCACCATGTTGGCCAGGCTGGTCTCGAGTCCCTAATCTCAGGTGATCCACCCTCCTTGGCCTCCCAAAGTGCTAGGATTACAGGTCACTGCACCTGACCCAGAGGGCTTCTTAAAAGAGACTGCTGAGCCCTGTCCTCAGAGGTTCTGATTCATACATCTAGAGTGGGCTGAGAATTTGCATTTCTTTCTTTCTTTCTTTCTTTTTTTTTTTTTTTTGAGGCGGAGTCTTCACTCTGTCGCCCAGGCTGGAGTACCATCTCGGCTCACTGCAAGCTCCGCCTCCCAGGTTTGCGCCATTCTCCTGCCTCAGCCTCCCGAGTAGCTGGGACTACAGGTGCCCGCCACCGCGCCCGGCTAATTTTTTGTATTTTAGTAGAGACGGGGTTTCACCGTGTTAGCCAGGATGGTCTCGATCTCCTGACCTCGTGATCCGCCCGCCTCGGCCTCCCAAAGTGCAGGGATTACAGGCGTGAGCCACCGCGCCCGCCCTCTTTCTTTTTTTAAACAGACAAGTATCTTGCTATGTTGGCCAGGGTGGTCTTGAACATCTGACCTCAAGCAGTCCTCCTGCCTCAGCCTCCCAGAGTGTGAGCCACTGTGCCTGGCCAGAATGTGCATTTCTAACAAGTTGCCAGGTGACACTGATGCTACTTGTCTGGGGACCACACTTTGAGAACCATTGAATATCAGGATAAAAATACAATAGGTTGAGGATGGCAAAGCAGAATGATAAAGCCTGGGTATTGATGGCCTTGTCCAGTAACTGAATCAATGTAAACCACTCCCTTGCCTCTGGATTTCTTGTTCAGTGATAAAATAAACCACTCTTCAAGCTACTGTGAGTTGGGTTTCTCGTGATTCTCATTCAAAGGCCTTCTGAACTTACAGAGAGCTGGGCTCTGTAGGCAGGGCACAAGCAGAGAAAAATCCAGTGGGATGCTCATCCGAGGGTGACTTCAAATGGAATAAAGACTGCCTCAACAGGAAATGTCTCAAATTATCTCCTAGAGTCCATGGGGGTTGATAATAGTAAGATTGTGAGGTTTTGTTGTTGCTGTTGTTTGTTTGTTTTGTTTTTCTTTTGAGACGGAGTCTCGCTCTGTCGCCCAGGCTGGAGTGCAGTGGCGTGATCTCGGCTCACTGATCTCCGCCTCCCAGGTTCAAGCGATTCTCCTGCCTCAGCCTCCCAAGTAGCTGGGACTACAGGCGCCCACCACCACACCCGGCTAATTTTTGTATTTTTAGTAGAGATGGGGTTTCACCATATTGGCCAGGCTGGTCTCAAACTCCTGACCTTGGGATCCGCCTGCCTTGATCTCCCAAAGTGCTTGGATTACAGGCGTGAGCCACTGCACCCAGCCAAGTTTTTTTATATAAGGTTAGTTAATTTTTTTTTAAATGAGAATTGTTTTGGATTTTATTAGCTTTAGTAGTATAACTTGTGACCAACTAGGTTGGCATATCAGAGCAGTGAAATGAACCAAAACATTGAATAATCTTTTTTTTTTTTTTTTTTTTGAGACAGAATCTCACTCTGTCACCCAGGCTGGAGTACAGTGGCGTGATCTCGGCCCTCAGCTCACTCCAATCTCCACCTCCCAGGTTCAAGTGATTCTCCCGCCTCAGTCTCCCAAGTAGCTGGGATTATAGGCACCCACCACCAAACCCAGCTAATTTTTGTATTTTTAGTAGAGACGGGGTTTCACCATGTTTGTCAGGCTGGTCTCAAACTCCTGGCCTCAAGTGATCTGCCCGCCTCACCCTCCCAAAGTGAGGCCTGAGGTGCACCTGGCCTCATTTGAAGGTTTTACAGATCATTTTATGCTGATACTGATAAAGAGATTTGTCTCATGCAGTTATGTTTTCCATACTGAAGTAGAATATAAAAATAGTTGGGGAAAATGTTGCTGAGTTAAACATAGTAATATTAGGTTAATGCAAAAGTAATTGTGGTTTTTGCCATTAAAATTAATGGCCACTAATAGAAACTGACCAGAGTTCTATTCTTGCTTTGCCACCTTCAACACTCTTCCAGCCTCTACTCAGGGTATGATAGTGGTGCTTTTGCCTCTGACTAGTTTTCAAAGAGAATGATGAGTATCAGTGCCTGTTTACTAAGCTTTTTTGTTTTGGTCTCTTTTTTGCTTATTCCTCATTATCACTATGCTATTATACTTTCAATATGTATTCATAATTGTTTATTTTTAATTTTTACTTTTTGTGGGTACATAGTAGGTGTATGTACTTATGGGGTACATGAGATATTTTGATACAGGCATACAATGCATAATAATCACATCAGGGTAGATGAGGTGTCTCAAGCATTTATTCTTCGTGTTACAAACAATTCAATTATACTCTTTAAGCTATTTTAAAATATACAATAAATTATTTTTTACTATAGTCACCCTGCTGTGCTATCTAATACTAGATTTTTTTTTTTTTTTTTTTTGGCGATAGAGTCTCACTTTGTTGCCCAGGCTGGAGTGCAGTGGCACCGTCAGGGCTCACTGTGTACCCTTGACCTCCCGGGCTCAAGTGATCCTCCCTTCTCAGTCCCCTAAGTAGCTGGAACTATAAGCATGTGCTAATTTTTAAATTTTTTTGGACAGATGAGGTCTCACTATGTTGCCAAGGTTGCTCTAGAACTCCTGGGCTCAAACGACCCACCTGCCTCAGCCTCCCAAAATGCTGTGGTTATAGGTGTGAGCCACGGCACCCAGCAAATACTAGACCTAATTCATTCTATCTATATTTTTGCACCCATTAACCATTCCCACTTTCCCCCACCCTGCCTCTGGTAACCATCATTCTACTCTCTATCTCCATGAGTTCAATTGTTTTAATTTTTAGCTGCCACAAATGAGTGAGAACACGTGAAGTTTGTCTTTCTGTGCCTGGCTTATTTCACTAACATAATGACCTCCAGTTCCATTCTTGTTGCAAACTAGAGGATCTCACTCTTTCTTATGGCTGAATAGTACTCCATTGTATGTATGTGCCACATTTTCTCTATCCTTTTGTCTGTTGACAGACACTTAGGTTGCTTCTAAGTCCTGGCTATAGTGAACCGCGCTGCAATAAACATGACAGTGCAGATATCCCCTCGATATACTGATTTCCTTTCTTTTGGATATACACCTAGCAATGGGATTGCTGGATCATATGGCTGTTCTATTTTTAATTCTTTTTTTTTTTTTGAGATGGAGTCTCGCTCTGTCGCCCAGGCTGGAGTGCACTGGTGTGATCTCGGCTCACTGCAACCTCCACCTCCCAGGTTCTCACCATTCTCCTGCCTCAGCCTCCCGAGTAGCTGGGATTACAGGTGCCCGCCACCACGACTGGCTAATTTTTTGTATTTTTAGTAGAGACTGGGTTTCACCGTGTTAGCCAGGATGGTCTCGATCTCCTGATATTGTGAGCCGCCCACCTCGGCCTCCCCAAGTGCTGGGATTACAGGTGTGAGCCACCATGCCCGGCCCCTATTTTCAGTTTTTTGAGGAACCTCCAAACTGTTCTCCATAGTGGCTGTCTTAATTTACATTCCTAACAACAGTGTGCGAGGGTTCCCTTTTCTTCACAACCTCTCTAGTGTTTGTTATTGCCTGTCTTTTGGATAAAAGCCACTTTAACTGGGGTGAGATAATATATCATTGTAGTTGTGATTTGCATTTCTCTTATGAGCAGTGATGTTGAGCAACTTTTCATATACCTGTTTGACCTTTGTGTGTCTTCTTTGGAGAAATGTCTGTTCAGATTTTTTGCCCATTTTAAAATCAGATTATTAGACATTTTCCTATTGAGTTTTTTGAGCTCCTTGTATATTCTGTTTATTAAGCGCTTGTCAGATGAATGGTTTGCACATTTTTTCTCTCATTCTGTGGGTTGTCTCTTCATTTTGTTGATTATTTCCTTTGGATTGTTGAGTATTTCCAATGGCCCCCGTTTTCCATTTTTGCTTTGGTTTCCTGTGCTTGTGAGGTATTACTTAAGAAATTTTGGATCACCTGAGGTCACGAGTTTGAGACCAGCCTGGCCAACATGGTGAAACCCCAAATCTCTACTTAAAATACAAATATTAGCCAGGCATGGTGATGTGTGCCTGTAGTCCTAGCTACTCAGGAGGCTGAGGCAGGAGAACTCCTTGAACCTGGGAGGCAGAGGTTGCAGTGAGCCAAGATCACACCACTGCACTCCAGCCTGGGCCACAGAGTGAGATTCTGTCTCAAAAATAAACAAACAACAACAACAACAAAATAAAAATAAAAAAAGGAAATCTTTGCCCAGTCCAATGTCCCAGAGAGTTTCCCCAGTGTTTTCTTTTAGTAGTTTCAGAGTTTGAAGTCTTAGATTTAAGTCTTAGATCAAATTTTGGTTTGATTTTCATATATGGTGAGAAGGGTCTAGTTTCATTCTTCTACATATAGATATGCAGCTTTCCTAGCACCATTTATTGAAGAGACTGTTTTTTCCCCAGTGAATATTCTTGGCATCTTTGCTCAAAAAGAGTTCACTGTAGGTTTATGGATTTGTTTCAGGGGTCTTCATTTTGTTCCATTTGTCTATATGTCTATTTTTGTGCCAATGCCATGCTGTTTTGGTTACTACAGCTCTGTAGTATAATTTAAAGTCAGGTAATGTGATTCTTCCAGCTTTGTTCTTTTTGCTCAGGACAGCTTTAGATATACTGGGTCTTTTGTGGTTTCATATAAATTTTAGGATTGTTTTTCCTTTTTCTGTGAGGAATTTTTTTTTTTATAGGGATTGCATTAAATCTGTACATTGCTTTGGGCAATATGAATATTTTAACAATATTTATTCTTCCAATCGATGAACATGGAATACGTTTCCATTTTTTGTGTCCTCCTGATTTATTTCATCAATGTTTTATACTTTTTATTGTTGAGATCCTTCACTTCTTTGGTTAATTCTTATGTATTTTACTTTATTTGTAGCTATTGTAAATGGGATTACTTTCTTGATTTCTTTTTCAGATTGTTTGCTGTTGACATACAGAAATGCTACTGATTTTTGGCTGGGTGCAGTAGCTCACACCTGTTATCCCAGAACTTTGGGAGGCCAAAGTAGGCAGATTACTTGAGGTCAGGAGTTCAAGACCAGCCTGGCCAACATGGTGAAACCCTGTCTCTGCTAAAAATACAAAAAATTAGCTGGGCGTGGTGGTGGACACCTGTAATCCCAGCTATTTGGGAGGCTGAGGCAGAAGAATTGCTTGAACCCAGGGGGCAGAGGTTGTAGTAAGCCAAGATTGTACCGTTGCACTCCAGCCTGGGTGACAGAGCAAGACTCCTTCTCAAAACAAAACAAAACAAAACAAAACAAAAAAACACACACAAAGTGCTGGGATTACAGGCATGAGCCACTGCACCTGGTCTTGAATTTTTGAAGACTTATTTTATGGCCTAACATATGCTCTATCCTTGAGAATGATCCATGTGCTGAGGAGAAGAATATGTATTCTGCAGCTGTTGTATGAAATGTTTTGTATCTATTGGTTCATTTGATCTTTAGTGTAGATTAAGTCTGATGTTTCTTTGTTGATTTTCTATCTGGATGATTTGTCCAATGTTGAAAGTAGGGTGCTGGAGTCTCCAGCTACTAATGTATTGGGATCTATTTCTCTCTTCAGCTCTAATAATATTTCCTTTATATATTTGGGTGCTCCAGTGTTGGATGCAGATACATACATCTTCTTGCTGAATTGATTCCTTTATCATTATATAATGACCTTCTTTATCTCTTTTTATAGTTTGTGTCTTGAAATCTATTTTGTCTGTTATAAATATAGTTACTTCTGTTCTTTTTCGTTTTCATTGACATGGAGTATCTTTTTCCATTCCTTTATTTTCAGTCTTTGTGTATCTTTTTTGTTTGTTTGTTTGTTTGTTTGTTTGTTTGAGACGAAACCTTGCTTTGTTGCCCAGGTTGGAGTGCAGTGGCACAATCTCAGCTCACTGCAACCTCTGCCTCCCAGGTTCAAGCATTCTCCTGCCTTAGCCTCCCAAGTAGCTGGAAGTACAAGTGCATGCCACCATGCCCAGTTAATTTTTGTATTTTTAGTAGAGACAGGGTTTCCCCATGTTGTCCAGGCTGGTCTCGAACTCCTGACCTCAGGTGACCCACCCACCTCGGCCTCCCAAATTGCTGGGATTACTAGCATGAGCCACTGCACCCCTATGTGTGTCTTTATAAGTAAGTTTCTTGTATGCAACAGATCACCGGGTCTTGTTTTTTCATCCGTTCAGTCTCTCTATGTCTTTTCATGGAGAGTTTAGTCCATTTACATTCAGTGTTACTATTGGTAAGTAAGGACTTATGCCTGCCACTTGTTATTTGTTTTCTGGTTGTTTTGCGGGCTTCTCTTCCTTCTTTCCTTTCTACTTGTCTTCCTTTTAGTGAAGGTGGTTTTCTCTGGTGGTACACTTTACTTTTTTGCTTTTTATTTTTTGTTTATCTGTTGTTTTTTTTTATTTGAGGTTACCATGAGGACTGCAAATCATCTCTTATAACCCATTATTTTAAACTGATGACAACTTAACACTGATTGCATAAACAAACAAGCAAAGAAAAAAACTAATAAAAATGCAACATTTTATTCCCCTCCTTTTTAAATTTTTGTTGTTTCTGTCTATATCTCATTGGACTGTCTATGTCTTGAAAAGTTGTAGTTATCGATAAACAATCACAGTACCTGCTTTTAACTTTGTATTACAGAAAGAGGCACTGAAGAGAGTACAAAAGACAGTTCTTCTTCTCCTTCTTCTTCTCCTTCTCTTTCTCCTTCTCCTTCTTCTTCTTCTTCTTTTTGAAATAAAGTCTTACTCTGTTGCCCAGGCTGGAGTGCAGTGGCAAGATCTTGACTCACTGCAACCTCTGCCTCCCAGGTTCAAGTGATTCTCCTGCCTCAGCCTCCTGAGTAGCTGGGATTACAGGTACCCACTACCACACCTGGCTAATTTTTGTATTTTTAGTAGAGTCAGCGTTTTGCCATGTTGACCAGGCTGGTCTCAAACTCCTGACCTCAGGTGATCTGCCTGCCTTGACCTCCCAAAGTGCTGGAATTGTAGGCATGAGCCACTGCACCCAGTTCAAAGGACAGTCTTGAATTGCTGATGGCACTGCTCCCCCATTCCCCACCAGCAGCTGTGTGGCTCAGAGAGAGAATCAGTGTGCTTGGGGGAAGGACAGCACAGTGA
Organism: Papio anubis; assembly: GCF_008728515.1. NCBI lineage: Eukaryota > Metazoa > Chordata > Mammalia > Primates > Cercopithecidae > Papio > Papio anubis. The sequence continues at coordinate 38,621,638 of NC_044976.1, forward strand.
TTGTGGGACTTTGCATTAGAACTCAGCGCTGCCTTGTCACAGTGGAAAACAACCCTGGGCAGAACTCAGCCAGTGCTCCAGAGGGAGCATTTAGATCAACCCTCGCCAGAGGGGAATTGTCCATACCAGTGGTTGGAAACAGTTCACTGTAGTCTCAACACCCCAGGCCAAAGTGCTCTGGAATTCTAAGTAAACTTGAAAGGCCGTCAAGGCCATGAGGACTGCAGTTCTGGGGAAAGTCCTGATGCTATACTGGGCTTGAAGCCAGTGGACATGGGGGACACATGACCCAATGAGACACCAGCTGGGGCTGCCAAGGTAGTGCTTGCGCCATCCCTTCCCCAACCGCAGGCAGCATAGCTTGCAGTTCCAGGAGAAAGTCCTTTCTTCCACAGGAGAGGAGAGAGAAAAGAGGGCTTTGTCTTGCAACTTGGATACCAGTTCAGCCACAGTAGGACAAGGCACCAGGCAGAGTCTTGAGGCCCCTATTCCAGACCCTAGGTTTTGGATGATATATCTAGACACACCGTGGGTCAGAAGGGAACCCACTGCCTTGAATGGAAGAACCCAGTTCACTCAAGAGCACTTGGGCCCCGAATAATCAGAAGCAGTACCCAGGCAGGACTCACCATGGGCCTTGCATGAGACTCAGAGATGTGCTGGCTTAATGTGTGACCCGGCACATTCCCAGCTGTGATGGCTACAGGAATGGACTCCTTCTGCTTGAAAAAAAGAGGGAAGAGTAAAGGGAACTTTGTCCTGCAGCTTAGGTACCAGATTGACCAAGTGGGCCCTTGAGGTCCTCAATTCCAGACCTTGGCTCTTAGATGGCATTTCTGAACCTTCCCTGGGCCAGAGGGAAGCCCACTGCCCTGAAGGGAGAGTCCCACACCTCGCAGCATTCACCACAAGCTGACTGAAGAGCCCTTAGGCCTTGAATGAACATCAACAGAAGCCAGGGAGTACTTGCCGTGGGCCTGGGGCACTGGTGACCACAGGGAGAGACTCCTCTGCTTGAGCAAAGGGAAAGGAAGAGGGGGAAGGACTTTGCCTTGTGGCTTGGGTGCCAGCTTAGCTGCTATAGAAGAGAGCACCAGGTAGATTCCTAAGGCTTCTGACTCCCAGCTTGATTATGCTGTCATTTTTGACAAAGTGTCCATGGGAGGTGAACTGGTTAGGATTCCAATAGGAAGTCTATGGCCAGTGCAAAAGAGGCCAGTGAGGAGAGTTTAAAGAAGGGACCATTTTATAAAGTGTGAGAAGGGTGAAAGAAAATCAACCGAGGGCACTTTGGGAGGCCGAGACGGGCGGATCATGAGGTCAGGAGATCGAGACCATCCTGGCTAACACGGTGAAACCCCGTCTCTACTAAAAAAAAAATACAAAAAACAGGCCGGGCACGGTGGCTCAAGCCTGTAATCCCAGCACTTTGGGAGGCCGAGACGGGTGGATCACAACGTCAGGAGATCGAGACCATCCTGCCTAACACGGTGAAACCCCGCCTCTACTAAAAAATACAAAAACTAGCCGGGCAGTGGCAGGCCTGTAGTCCCAGGTACTCGGGAGGCTGAGGCAGAATGGCGAACCCGTGGGAGGCGGAGCTTGCGGTGAGCTGGAGATCCGGGCCACACTGCACTCCAGCCTGGGCCGACAGAGCAAGACCCATCTCAAAAAAAAAAAAAAAAAAAAAAAAAAAAAAAAAAAAATATTAAAAAACTAGTCATGCAGGTGGTGGGCAACCTGTAGTCCCAGCTACTCTTTGGGAGGCTGAGGCAGGAGAATGGCTGCAAACCCCAGAGGTGGAGCTTGCAGTGAGCTGGAGATGTGGCCACTGCACCCGTGCCTCACACAGAGGGAGACTCCTGTCTCAAAAAAAAAAAAAAAAAAGAAAGAAAATCAACTGAGGGCATGTACCTTGGGGCGAGCAAGTGCAGATGGCTGTTGCCCTCAAAGCCTAAAGAGGCCATGGGAGAGAGTATGACCAGAATGTGATGTGAACCCTCGCTGTAGGAGAGAGCCACTATCACAGGCACGAGGGCCACTGTTGCAGACACTTTGGCTGTCCCTGGAGGGGGGCAGTAGCTCTGCCAGCAGGGAGAAAGAGGAGAAAATAAATAACTCGACTTCTCTCTCCTCCTGCCTTCTGATTTCCCACTGTTCTTCCCATTGGTTGAACACAACCAGAAGCTGGTGTGCAGAGGAGCCAGGTTGATGCCGCCCATCAAAGTTGTCTCTTGGACCTCAGAGCCAGGTGAAGGGCCGAGAGAGGACATGGAAGCCAATGGAACACAACCAGCACAGGAGGAAAGATTTTGAAATCTACAGTATGTGAAACTGTCTTTATTCAACACTGCCTCTAGAATAGCAGTTTGGCTGGTACAGAATTCTGGGTTGGCAATTCTTTTTTTTTTTCTCAGAATTTTGGAGGCAAAATTTCATTGCCCTCTGGCTTCCAGTGCTACTGTTGAGAACTCCATGCTATTCTCATTCCTGATTCTTTTTCATGTGATTTGTTTTTCCTCTCTGGAAACTACAGATCTTGCCTTTTCCCCCAGTGTTCTGCAATTTCACATTGATATGCTGTGGTGTGGGCAATTTCCTATCATTATACTACAGAGTTCTTGCAGTAGGCCTTGGTCAGTTATACTTGCTCAGTCCCTCGTAAGCACTAAATCCAGAAAACAGAGCATTCAATACAGGAAAAAGAGGAAGGCTATTCCCAGGATAATAGTGAAGGGGAATTTCAGGGTGATGATTAAGCAGCAGGAGCCTCCTCCAGCTTGGAGCAGCAGGGCAGAAGCTTCAGGATGGACAGTGCCAAGAATAATGAAATTTATAGCTTAGCTGATGTGTTAGAACTTACTAAGAGGAAATTCTCTTCTGTCAGAGGATTGGGAGATGAATTAATCATAGATTCATAGAAAATTAAGCACTTCAAAGTGGAGCAATTATTGACTCCAGGAAAAACAAAAAGTTTAACCAGGAAAAAAATGTAATCAATGAGTACAAAGCACAACTGTCAATAATATTAAGTCATAATATTATAAACATTGAGCATTAATTTAACAAAATATTGTTATTTAACTATACTAGGAGAATGTGGGAAAGGAAGTCTGTGGGAGTATATATAAAGAAATCTAAATCCTCATCTTCCATATCAGGAAGTGAATAAACAGAGCTGAGAAGGTAAATCATGGTGGTATAAGCATGTAATCTGGGCAATACATAAATTGTACAAGAAACAGCTATAAGAGTGGAAAATGGTTGTCTCAGAGGAGTAGGGACCGGTGTGGGCAGAGATGGGGCAGAAGATTACTGTTTGTCATTATACACCTTGTATAATTTCTTGACTTTTAAAACTATGTGCATGTTTTACTTTGATTTAAAACTTAAAAAAAAAATCTAATATATCGGAAGGCAGAGCAAGATGGCCAAAAACAGAAGACCTCACCAATTGTCCTCCTGACAGGAACACCAAATTGAACAACTATCCACTCAAAAAATCATCTTTATATGAATCAAAAATATGGTGAGTAATCACAGTACTTGGTTTTAATTTCATATTACAGAAAGAGACACTGAAGAGAGTACAAAAGAGTCTTGAATTGCTGATGCCACTCCTCCCCCATTCCCCACCAGCAGCTGTGTTGATCAGAGAGAGAACTGGCGTGCTTGGGGGAAGGAGAGTGCAATAATTGTGGGACTTTGCATTAGAACTCAGTGCTGCCTTGTCACAGTGGAAAGCAACCCCGGGCAGAACTCAGCCGGTGCCGCCAGAGGCAGCATTTAGACCAGCCATAGCCAGAGGGGAATCATAAAGCTCACTAAGCTTAGTCTCACTAAGCTCATTTGCATGTGATGAATAACACAGAGCTCACAGTAAAACAGGGAGCATAATTATCCAGTTTTCTAAATGAACAAGTCATTCTATGAATGTTATCCAGAATAGGTAAAGTGACTGGCCAGTGAATCAGAAACTGATTAACATATGGCTTAAGAGATTTTGATCTCTTAGCTATAAGATACACTAATGAAAGTTTCCTGTGGCAATAGTCCAAAAATGTTCACCATACCTCTTTCTTGATAGTAATCTGGGCATTTTGCTACTGTGGCTTCTCTAATATAACGGTTTTTATTTTGTTCTTATTTATGTGAGTTGGGGTTTCAAAATACTCTGATTTAAAGAAAAAAAAGAGGCCGAGCATGGTGGCTCACACCTGTAATCCTAGCACTTAGAGAGGCTGAGTGGGGAGGATCGTTTGAGGCCAGGAGTTTGAGACCAGCTTGGGCAACATAGCCAGATCCTATTTCTACAAACAGAAAATAATTCTTTAAAGAAAAATAAGATGGACCAGGCACTAGTGATTCATGCCTGTAATCCCAGCACTTTAGGAGGCCAAGGCAGGAGGATTGCTTGATTCCAGGAGCTCAGGACCAACCTGGGCAACATGGTGAAACCCTGTCTTTACAAAAAATACCCAAAATTAACTGGACATGGTGGCGTACGCCTGTAGTCCCAGCTACTCAGGAGGCTGAGATGGGAGGATTGCTTGAGCCTGGGAAGTCGAGGTTGCAGTGAGCTATGTTGGAACCACTGCACTCCAGCCTGGGTGACAAAGTGAGACCCTGTCTCCAAAACAAACAAACAAAAAAAACAGTCCAAGACTGTGGATATCCTCCACAGGGATATCAAGGTGCTGAAAAGCTCAGTAAGAATAATAACTGGTCAAACAGCTGTCAAAGAAGTATGATGTCTTTTTAGCCTCAGAGTCTCTGATCAAGCAGATCCCATGAATCCTTGGCCCAGGCCTAAATAAGGTGGGTGAGTTCCCTTCCCTGCTGACACACAACAAAAACATGGTGGCCAGAGTGGATGAGATGAAGTCCACAACCAAGTTTCAGATGAAGAAGGTGTTATGTCTGGCTGTGGCTGTTGGCCATGTGAAGATGACAGACGATGAGCTTGTACATAACATGCACCTGGCTGTCAACTTCCTAGTGTCATTACTCAAGAAAAATTGCCAAGACATTCGAGCTTTATATACTGAGAGCAATGTGGGCAAGCCCAGGTGCCTGTATTAAGCCACATTCTGGGCTCATGCCTGTAACCTCATCACTTTGGGAGGCCAAGGTGTGAGGATTGCCTTAGGCTATGAATTCAAGACCATCCCAAGCAACAAAGCAAGACTCCATTTCTATTTCAAATAATTATTTAAAAGGCACATTCTAATAAATTCTACTGCCACCAAAACAAAAACAAAAACAAAACAAAACAAAAACAATAAAGAAGAGAAATTATCTGGAAGCTGACTATGAAATGTGGTGTCAGGATTCTTCAATTCATTCCAATTTTCTGAAATCCATTAGATACAGTGCAACCAAACTGTGCTCAGTAGCCACTGGGACAGATAGAAAATTCTATAACTGGCTGGGCACGGTGGCTCATGGCTGTAATCCTAGCACTTTGGGAGGCCGAGGTGGGCAGATCACGAGGTCAGGAGATTGAGACCATCCTGGCTAACAGGGTGAAACCCCGTCTCCATTAAAATACAAAAAATTAGCCGGGCATGGTGGCATGTGCCTGTAGTCCCAGCTACTTGGGAGGCTGAGGCAGGAGAATTGCTTGAACCTGGGAGGCGAGGTTTCAGTGAGGCAGGATCGCACCACTGCACTCCAGCCTGGTGAAAGAGCGAGACCCAGTCTCAAGAAAAAAAAAAAAAAGAAAAAGAAAATTCTGTAACTAATGTGAAACAGTTTTATATAAGATAACATGTGCATGATGGAACAGAGTGAACATTTTTGCAAGACTTGTCAAAGCAAAATTCAGCATTTCAAACAAAAATGTGTACTCGTGAAGAGCAATTTGCTTTGTTTATATCCTCAGACCCTGGGCTATGCTCTCACTTTACTCTGCTATTAGTAATGATAATAAAAAAAAGCTAATACTTGATATATCTGTTAGGATAGGCTAGCTTATACAGTGGTAAACAAACAAACAAAACTCAATGGCAACACAATGCTTATTTCTTGCTTATGCTAAGTTATCCTCTATGGGCTGGCAGAGAGCTCTTGTTTATCAGCTACACAGAAATCCAGGCTAATAGAGCAACCAACATCTTCAGCATCGATGGTTGCCATGGCAGAGGGAAAGAGAAGCAGAAGAGTCTCAAAGCAGCAAATAAATGCTTCAGAGACAAAGCGATCCATTCTTTCTGCTCAAACCCATTGGTCTTCCCCAATCACTTGAAAACCAGGAAATAAAATCCTACCATGTGCTCAGAAGGCAGAACACCAGAAATATTTAGTGAAGAGCACGAATGGTCTATCATTCACTATGTGCCAAGGGCTGTTTTAATTATATGACAGGAATTATCTCAGCTAAGTCTCATAATAATCTTGTGAAATAGGTACTATTAATGTTATCATCATTCCCATTTTATAGGTGAAATAACTGAGGCACCAAGAGGCTAAGTAACCTGCTCAAAGTCACATAGATAATAGATGGGAAAAGCTGAGGATTTAAACCTAAGCATTCTTGCCCCGGAGTCTGTGTGCTTAACCACAAAGCCATGATATCTCTCACTAGGTGGAAAAATTTGAGAAACCCTGCCACAGGCAATGGAGAGCCACTAAATGATTTTTTAAGCAGGAGAGTGTGAGTCAATCAGATTTGGCATTTAAAAGCTCCCTCTAGAGAGCACGGTGAAGGTTTAATTTAACCAGATTTAGACTAAGGCCAGAAGGCTATTTGCAGAGTGAGGAGATGAAGATGGGGAGGGCTTGAACTGAGGTACAATCACCACTCATCGCAATTAACTGGTTTGTTGTTGTTGTTGTTGTTTTGAGACAGGGTAACAGGGTACATTGGAGGTTGGAGGGGTGGTTCTTACTGTGTTGCCCGGGCTGGATTCCAACTCCTGGGCTCAAGTGATGCTCTGGCTTGGCATCCTGAGTAGCTAGGACTACAGGTATGTGGCACCACACCCAGTAACTGGTTAATCTTGACTGTTTCAACGGAAAAATTGTTACGGTAATACCTATTTGGATGGGTTTTCTCAGGAAAAACACCCCAATGAACTTGTGTGTTTTTAAAAGTCAAGTCCCCTAGGCATGGCTAGAAGGGAAGAGACTTAGCCAGAAAATTTAATTGTTGTGATTAATAAAGTAATAGAAATGTTTAATTTTCCTCTGATGAGATGAAAGCTTTGAGGGATCCTGGTCTTGGGAGAAAGTAAAGAAATGGAGGAGAGGGTTTCACTAGAGTTTAGATAACTCTTAGCATCTGCTTACCATCTTCCCTGATTAATTATTTCCATGGCAGCCAGAGTGACCTTTTAAAACCACAAATCGGATCATGGTGTTTCCTTTTCCCCTAGTACAGTGCCTGATACTTAGAAATTTCTCATTAACATTGTGCTCAGTGAATGAATGAATGAGTGAATGAAAACACAAGCCAGATGGCAGGTGGATCCCTAAGGAAAAGGACAGCCAATGAGAAATTATCTGTAGCAAGCGTGGCTTTGTACAATGACGTTTAATAATCATTTTTAAGGAGTTGCCTGTTCTGTGCTATGCTTTAATCACTGTCCTCCACCCTTCCCAAATAACATTCAGTAAAAGTCTGCCACACAAAGCTCGCTGTTTTGTGAGAATTTAAGAAACGGAAGAAGAAAGAAATGTCTGGGCACCAGGCCAAACAATATCCAAAAAGGCAGGAGTCACAGAGGAGAGCTAATGAGTATTAGTGGGAGCACGTGTTCCAAGTGAGAGGCGACCAGAGTCCTCTGAAAATTTGGGGAGGGGGTGACGTTCTTATATCCTGGGTTAGGGGCTTGGACTCTTTTAGTTGGCTGTTGGAAAAAACAAGCTGGAGGACTTTGGGGTATCCACAACCCTTAGGTTACATAAGGATGATAAGTAATTCATAGGGTTGTTGTGAGGATTATATTGGGATAATTCATGTAAAGCGCTTAACACAGTGCCTAGCGCATAGTAAGAGCTCAGTAAGTGTTAGTTGTTGTCTTCCTTCACTTTCTTCCATTCCCTCCACTCCCTTTCTACCAGGCTCCATTCATTCTCTTCCAAGGACACGCAGGAGGCGTGCCCACCCCTTCCCTCCGCCCCCACCCAAGCCCCGCCCCCCGCTTCTCCACCGATTGGTTGCCGAGAGGCGGAGCTGAAGGAAGAGCCCAGTGCGGCGCGGTGGGGGCGGGGCGCATGCGCGGGCTGGGCAGGGTGGAGGTGGGGAGGAAGAGCTGCCGGAAGTAGGCGGCGGAGGTGGTAGCGGAGCTGACGGCAGCTGCCAGGGAAACCGAGGCGCGGGACGCAAGGCCAGCAGACAGGCCGGCTAGAGGGTCATTTCTGCGTCCGGCACCCAGGAGGCTCGTGGTCTGCCTTTTCCTGGGCTGAGGGTCTCTGGCCCCGCAGCCTCTCCTGGACGCGGGCCTGTTCCTAAGCCCGCCAAGGGGCGCCGCGCCGAGGGGCTGCGGAGTGGGGGACGGACGCCGCCGACCCGGAAAGGGGCGTCCGGCGGGGCCAGAGGAGAGGGCTCTCCCCGCTCAGGATTTGCCCCTGGGCAGGGGACCGGGAGTCCTCACCCCCGGACTGAGGCAGGGGTCTCTGGGGGCGAGGAGGGCGCGTCGCCCTCTGCCCCCGCCGGCACCCTGGCCATGACAGGCAAGTCGGTGAAGGACGTGGATCGGTACCAGGCTGTCCTGGCCAACCTGCTGCTGGAGGAGGATAACAAGTTTTGTGCGGATTGCCAGTCCAAAGGTAGCGCATCCCACCTGGCGGGCCAGGGGTCCAGCCGCGTCGGGGTGGTGGGGGTGGGCTGCTTGAAGAGGAGGTTTCTGGAGCTTAGGCCGCCCAACTCGGCTTATAAGTGGTAACGCGTGCTGCGCTTGCAGTGAGCCTGCTGGGCTTTCTGCTGCTCGGGGATTGCTGTGGGGAGAGCTTGCGAGGGCGAGTGTGTGTGTGTCGGGGAGGATGGAAGTGATGGTGCGGGTGGAAGTTGCCTGGCGTGTTCAGGTGAGAATGTCTGTATTTGAGGGCCCTGAATGAGTTCTGGGCCGGCTGTCAGTCCAGAGCTCCCAGCATGTCACCTGCAAAGCTGGGGATGAACTGCAGTGCGTGCGTGTGTGTGTGTGTGTGTGTGTGTGTGTGTGTGTGTGAAAGAGAGAGAGAGAATGACGAGGAGGAGGAGGGAAGTGAGATGGCGGAGAGGAAAACTGCTTACATGATTTTTAAAGGTGGTGATTGTTGCTGCCTGCTCTTTGGTTAGCAACTCCTGTCATTTCGCAGCCTTGCTAAGATGTGACAAGAGTGCTTAGGTGGTTTTAGTCCTCCTGGATATGTGCAGTGGGAAACTGCCTTATGCAGTGACACAGTGCGGATTTCTAGACAGCCTAGCCCTGGCTTGTAGAGTGCTTTGGAGGCCTATGTATGAGTGGTGGCAGAAACTAGCCGATTATGCCTGTAGCGCAGGATCCGTTTAATCAGTGGAGACAGAAAGATGAATTCGATGAGTTCGTTGCTTCTATGGTGATTACACTTCTAAAGGTGAAATATGATCATTGTAAATTGGCAGAACCATTTAGTCTTTGTTTTCTGTGCCCTAGAAGATTCATGATTTGATACAATTAAAAGTCTGTACAATAGGAAATCTTGGTTATTAGTGAAATGTTGGCACTTGACACTTATACAAGCCGCTGTGAATCTTTTTTTCCGTATTTTCTAATTCTTTTGGCGTATAATTGGAGGAGTTGGGAAAATTATTTTCCCTTTGGTTGGGGAGAAATGAATAGTTATAATTTGAGGGCGACTATGCAGTGGATTTGCCAGGGTTGTTTGCCGTATAGCGTAGTGGCATATACTATAAAACAAAGATTCAGTTATATTTGTATTTATATGTTTTGAGAAAGGAAGGAAATACTTAATTGATGCTTTCACTTAATTACCTTTTATTTTTGAAGAATAAGGTTATAAAAGGAGAACAGGGGAATGATACATGGACACCTAGTAATGTGTTTTGGTGACCTCTACCAATACATAAATGGAAGTGCCATTAGGAAAACAAATTCCTAGACTTATTTCCTGACTTTTTGCATTAGCAATAATTCATTTTAAAAAGTATTTTAGGATCAATTTATGTTGAGTAGGTTAGTGTCTTATAGGTTGATTACTGTTAGATCTTCTGTTAAATCCATTGGAAGAGTCGATTGATTTTAGGAGCGTATCTTGGCTTTATTCAAATTCCCTTATGTCCTCATGTGACAAATCTTGAGTCACAGGGAAGCACCCACTGGAATGAGCATTGCTGCATTTGGAGAGTCAGATGCCATTTTGGTGACTAGAACCCCCCTGCCATTTCTCATATTACCCTTGTACTTACTCATATTCCAATAAAATACAGCATATAGAAGAGAGAGGCTGATTCACTACTTCTTCCTCCAAATTTCCATTGCTTTTTATTTATTTTATTTTTTATTTTTATTTTTTTGAGACAGATTTTCACTCTTGTCGCCCAGGGTGGAGTGCAATGGCGTAATCTCGGCTCACTGCAAACTCCGCCTCAGAGGTTCAAGGGATTCTCCTGCCTGAGCCTCCCGAGTACCTGGGATTACAGGTGCCCACCACCATGCTCAGCTGATTTTTGTATTTTTAGTAGAGACAGGGTTTCACCATGTTGGCCAGGTTGGTCTCGAACTCCTGACCTCAGGTGATCTACCCGTCTCGGCCTCCCAAAGTGCTGGGATTACAGGCATGAGTCACCACACCCAGCCCCAAATTTCCATTGCTTTTTACTAATAAGCTTACTGGGGATCAGGTTATGAAATATCAGTTAATTCCTAATGAGAACTAGTAACTGCTGGCTTGTAAACTTTATTAACTACTGTTGATGGTAGACTCCTGGATCCTCAAACAATTTCTTTTCAAAAGTTCGTTTTACATTTTACCGGGTGGCTTCAGTGACTTGGTCATTGTATTAAAAATGAGATGATAATGGGTCAGTCATCTTTCGACTATGACAAATAGGCATTTGTTGGGGCCTCTGTTTATCCAATTTATGAATTATCTATCCCATTCCACCCCTCAAAGCCCTCTCACTCTTTTTCCCCTACTATTTTCTAATTTCGGTTGTCATAATGATCATTTGGACAACTATCACATTGTTGAAGGAAAAGATGTTTGGATCAATAAATTGTTACCTGTTAGTGCTGATAAAAAAATACATTTCATTGGGGGAGGAATTTAAAAAGTGTTGGCTAAAATGAGAATTGGGTTTCAGTTTATTTACCTGTATTCCTGTGTCCTTTCCTGAAAAATTGGAAGTTAACTGTATAGGATATGGTGAGTGATTGCTCATCTATTAATATCCAGTTAGATGATGTGGCATAGACTGTAGAGCTATGAGCAGGCATTTTTGCAGTGTTCCAAAATATAACTCTTTGGCAATGACTTTTATTTTTAAATTCTTACACTTATTTAGAAACACTTATTAGTTGACTTTTAAGGTATGTGATTTAAACTTCAGAATAGAGGCTGGGTGTGGTGGCTCAAACCTGTAATCCCAGCACTTTGAGAGGCCGAGGAAGGAAGATCAGTTGAGTCCAGGAGTTCAAGACCAGTCTGGGCAACATAGTGTGACCTTGTCGCTACAAATAATTTAGAAATTAGTTGGGTATGGTGGTGCGCATCTGTGGTCCCAGCTACTCAGGAGGCTGAGGCAGGAGGATCACCTGGGCACCTGAGCCCAGGAGGTCGAAGCTGCAGTGAGTCATGATCGAGTGCCACTGCGCTCCAGCCTGGGAAAGAGAGCAAGACCCCGTCTCAAAAACAAAACAAAACAAAACAAATAAGCATCAGAATAGAGAACAAGCATGTATTCTTTTTACTTTGTACAAGTTTTGTTGATCCTGGGGTTTTTAACTTGCCTGGGCACGAGTCTCACCAGTTTCTGGGGCCACGAAGCCATTCCAGTAATTTCAGTGTGGGAAAGGAAACTTCTTTGGTGCTGCCTTTTTAAGAAATGCTGTGATTTGCTCTAGGCTCAAGATGTGATTTCTTCATTACCCAAAGCCCTGGGGTTAACGTGACTTTTAGGGTGAGCTTTTGGATTGACTTAGGTAGTGATAGAACAGAGGACAAAACTACTGAAAATTCCAGATATGTGAATGGTTACTCTGGCTGATTTATTGAGGCTGGGTTCCATTTTTGGATATGGATCATACTTCCTTTGTACTTAGGATCATACTGGTCCAAGATTTAACTTCTAGCTCTGCAGTTCCAGATTTTATCGGTGTGTCAGGAATAACTGCTAAGCCACCCCTTCAGAGACTATGTTTTAAACTGGACACTGTCTTATTTACTATGAAAGGATCTACAGTTGTCCTTTGGTATCCATGGGGGAAAGGCTCCAGGAACCTTCTGGGGTATTGAAATCCACAGATGCTCGAGTCCCTGACACAAATGGCGTAGTGCTTGCATATAACTTTTACACATCCTCCCTTATACTTTAAATCATCTCTAGATTACTTATAATACCTAATACAATGTTAATGGTATGCCAGTAGTTGTTACTCTGTATCATTTAGGGAATAATGACAAAGAAAAAAGTCTGCACATGTTCTGTACAGATGCAACCATCCATTTTTTACTGAATATTTTCTTTTTTTTTTTTTTTTTTTTGAGACAGGGTCTTGCTCTGCCGCCCAGGCTGGAGTGCAGTGGTGCAATTATAGCTCACTGTAGCCTCAGACTCAATCTATCCTCCCACTTAGCCTTCCAAAGTGCTGGGACTACAGGCATGTGCCACAGGACCCAGCCATGTTTTTGAATATTTTCAATCTGCAGTTGGTTGAATCCACAGATGCAGAATCCATTTCTAACAGAGGGCTGACTATACCTTTCTGATGACCTAAATATTTGTGTCCACTATTGGGACACTCCTTTCTTAGTGTCAAGGTTTGTGAGAAATTAAGAGCTGTTTGATGGGCAAAGATGTATTTATTCATTTACTGGATTGTTTGCAATTGAGACAGGGTCTCACTGTGTTTCTCAGGCTGGTTCTAACTCCTGGGCTCAAGGAGTCCTCCCGTCTCAGCCTCCCAAAGTGCTGGGATTACAGGTGTGACACATCATACCCGGCAGAGCAAAGAGTTAAAAGTACAAGACATTTGATCATCTTGAGGAATATTTACCTCAGACTGAAACACCATATGAAATCTAGAGTCTGACAGAAAGTGTAATAATTTTTTGCTTTTCCCTTCTTCTGCTACATCCTATCTCTGAAATGTTTCACCCCACCCAACACTGCCTGTGTTCCAACTCCTATTGTATATTTTAAAATTTACATTTAAATTTACTTTTTGAAAAAAGTAGCACTTTCATGTAGTTCAAAATTCAAAAGGTCCAAAGGGGAATATGTACAGTATAAAATCATTCTCCTGTCCCTCATCTCTGAGCCACCATTTTCCCTCCCTGGAAGTAACCATTGTTGGCAATTTCTTTTCTTTTCCTTTTTTTTTTTTTGTGTGAGACAGAGTTTTGCTTTTGTCGCCCAGGCTGGAGTGCAACGGCGAGATCTTGGCTCACTGTAACCTCTCCCTCCCGGGTTCAAGTGATTCTCCTGCCTCAGCCTCCCAAGTAGCTGGGCGCCCTCTATTTTTAATAGAGATGGGGTTTCACCATGTTGGTCAGGCTGGCCTCGACCTCCTGACCTCGGGTGATCGACTCGCCTCGGCCTCCCAAAGTGCTGGGATTACAGGTGTGAACCACCATACCTAGCCCATTGTTGGCAATTTCTTACGTGACTTTTAAGAGATAATATATGCGTAGACAAACAACAACATTTAAATATGTTTCTTTGCAGTGCTTTTATGCAAACAGTAGCATATTACCCACAGCTCTTGACATCTGCATTTTTCAATCAACAGAACATGGAGAGCATTCACTTTCCATGCACATTGAGGAGTGCTTTGCTCTTTGAAGGTGTTTTCTAAGGCTACGACCAAGTTATCTTGATTAAGTTGAAAGATATTCTTAAATGATTTGGAAGACACTGCTCTCTCTCTCTCTTTTTTTTGAGACGGAGTCTTGCTAAGTGCAATGGCGCTATTTTGGCTCACTGCAAACTCCACCTCCTGGGGTCAAGTTCTCCTGCCTCAGCCTCCTGAGTAGTGGGGATTACAGGCACCTGACTAACTTTTATATTTTTAGCAGAGACAAGGTTTCACCATGTTGTCAAGGCTGGTCTCGAACTCCTGACCTCAAGTGATCTGCCCACCTTGGCCTCCCAAAATGCTGGGATTACAGGCACAAGCCACCACGCCCAGTGACTCTGTTCTCTTTGAAGGCATCTTAGAAAGTGTCCTAGGCCCATAGACACATATAAGCCTACCGTTAAGATGGCAGAGAGGCAGAATAATGGAAGAGTCTGTAGACTTCGTGTTGAAACAGCTAGTTAAACTCCTTTACTTTGCCTATTGCAGCTTGGTGACCTGATTCCACATACACCTAACTTTCTCAGTTTAATTTTCCTAGTTTGAAAAACGAAAGTGCTTTGTAAGCTAATGTGTTACACAAATGTCTGCATTATTTATTTTCACCATTGCTGATCATAAATTTTTTTATCTTGATTTTATTAGTTTTACTTTTGACTTTATTCCCTTAAGATAGTCTGGTTACTGGAAGCCACAGTTAGAATGACTCACCCAGTAATTCCCTAGTCTTTAAGCCAAAACTGTTTTCTATATATGGAGTTCTGGCATTTTTGCAAAAATGTGCTTTATGGTACCCTTGAGGATGGTCTTTGGATGTTTCCTGATTTCAAACTCGTATGGAAGATTAGACCAGGGAATTTCTTTGTGTAGAAATTTTCTCATAGTTGTCTTAAATTTCAACTCATGTACATTAATCTTTAGCTTTGCTTTACATTTGTTTTCTCTTGATAGCCAAGTCATTGCTTATTAAATATTCCTTAGAAATGAACTTTCCTATCAATTTTAAATTATTTTAGCTGTATCTGTGGCACTTTTTTTTTCTTTTGAGATGGAGTCTCGCTCTGTTGCCCAGGCTGGAGTGCAGTGGTGCAGTCTTGGCTCACTGCAACCTCCGCTTCCCAGGTTCAAGCGATTCTCCTGCCTCAGCCTCCCGAGTAGCTGGGATTACAGGCTCCGTCCACCACACCCAGCTAATATTTTGTATTTTTAGTAGAGACAGAGTTTCATCATATTGGCCAGACTGGTCTCGAACCCCTGACCTCAGGTGATCCGCCCACCTTAGCCTCTCAAAGTGCTGGGATTACAGGCGTGAGCCACCACGTTCAGTCTGTGGCACCTTTTAAAAAGTAAAAATTCCAATGGAGCTAAACAACAGAAGGAGTTCTGCTTCCATTTCTAGTTGTTAAATGCCTTTCTCTAGCCAAGATCACATACATTTCTGGGTTTTTACAGCTAGTGCACTGTAACTCTGACAGTCATGCTTAGATTGATACAGTTTTACTGAAAGTGATTTATCAAAATCCCCATTAGATTGTCTTTTAATGTCAACATATTAAACCTGTTCCCTGAGAGATACTTTCGTATTTGTTCTCCTTGCCCTTTAAATATCATTTGGTGCCAGTGAGATGAAGAATAGAAAATGTAATATCTTTTAGGGGAACTTCGCAAGCCTGAGATCCCCTACTACATATAGTCATTCAGAAAATGTTTCTTAAGCACTTACTACCTACTTTTTCTCAGACATTGTACCAGGATATATAGATTAAAAGAAAGGGTTTTTGGTCTCAAGGATTTTACGGTCTAATGGGGAAGCAGATGTGTACAAATATAAATGATGCAATATAGAAATTATTGTGGCATGGTATACAGGGAGAAATGAAAGCACTGAAGAAGGCAAAGAAGTCTTCCTCAGGAAGTCATGGCTTCAAAGAGAAAAGTAGGCTGTGTCTTAAAGGATAAGCATGATTTGCCAAGTGAATTTAGGGAACTTTGCATTCTAGGAAGAGGGAACAGAATGTGTAAAGCCTCCGAGGTACACTGTTTTGTGTGTGTGTGTGGGGGGGGATTCTTTAGTATATTTTGACTGCATTTTGAGGAGTGATGAGGAGTAGAGTTTGATAGGTAGTTAGGATCCTGTAAGGTTAAAACCTGAGCTCTGTGGTTGACTTGCTCCGTGACATAGAGATTTTGAATATGCACTATGCTTTAGACTTCCTGTTGTATAAGAAGCCCATAGTATTGTAGGTCCACCTGCTATTCACATGGGGTTATAAATATTGCAGGCATGAAACGCTTCCTAATCGCTGAATAGTAAGAAAGGTCTGAGCACGGTGCCCATAAATTCTCCATTGAAATGTACCTTTGTGGGTACGTTAAATTATTTTAGCATAAGTCTAGTGAAGTGCCAGAAGTAGATATTATGTTATTTCTGGAGCTCATGATGTTGATTTTTGAGGCTGAACATGCTCTTAGGCTCAAGCAGGTCATATTTGGAATACCTGATGTGTGCTCCTGGTTGCTCAGTGCTTAGGATGCATAAACAGGTAGCAGCAGTCTCATCTCTCAGTATACATACTTTTCAGCAAATCTTTTTTTTTCTAGATAAATTAGAAAACTACCTTCTTTCTGCATTTTTCATCTGATGTCATTATGGTATGTAGGTGGCAGCTTTCTTGGGCACAGTTGTCTATATAACTGTTCACCACATGAGTCATTGTCTGTTTCTGTTCTTCTGCCTGAAAATTCCATCTTGGAAATTGTGTCATGCAATCAGTGACTGCAACATTCTACTTGTTATGTACATTACCACTGGCTGTATATGTTATGTTGATGGACTCTACTTGCGCTACAGAGAAGGAATAAAGTGACTTATTAAATTGAGTCAGACTCAGTTCCTCCAAATGGTATTTCCTGTAAAAATGATGCCAAGCAAGAATCTGCATAAAACATACATATGCTTTACACTGTAAGCACACAGTGCCTATCTTTTGTTATTGTGTCTGTTTAAATCCTTATCACAGTTGTACTCCTGTTTGATCAAGTGGCCAGTTTAACTAGATACTAGCTTTGAAGAAGTTCTGTATTGGCCCCTGGAATGTGACAGTTCATACCACATTGAAAAGGTAAGAACCAAGTCTTTGTAGAGTAGAACACCTTAAAGTTAATCCACTTTTATCAAATTCCTCTATTGTTAAAGCAACAGTCCTGTATTGGCTAATTTTAAAAATTGTAATGTGCCACACTTTACCCGTCCCTAGAATGTAAGCTAGGGGACAGGGGTCTATACCTGTTTTGTTCACTGTAGTATTCCCAGCACCTAGAACAGTGCTTGGCACAGACCAAGCTCTCAGTAAATATTTGTTTGAATGCATGAATTGATTTTGTCATCTGTAAATGTTTTGTTTCATATTAGAAGATACCTTTTCTAGGTTATCTGAATAATTGTTTTAATTCTTAGGAAAGCTATTAATTTTCTGAAAAATAAGTTTTGAAATATGTTTGGAAGGCCCTATGTCAGTCAAGGACCAGTTGGGAACAGAAGCCACTGTTGGTCTTATAAGCAGAGGGAATTTAAAATAGGGAATAGGTTACACGGTTGCTAGAAAAGCCAAGAAGCTAAACGGGCTGGTGAGGCACCCCATCGATTAGCAATGCCTGGGAACTACTGTGCCCACAAGGAAAATAGACGGTGCACTGGTGTCACCAAGGGCTGGAAGTCCCTGTGGTCTGGTGTGAGCGGAAGCATGGAAAGAGGAGCTGTCTGGTGAGAGCTGGAACTAGGCCGAGTGAGAGAGTGTATTACCCTGGCTGCTCCCTGCTCCTGCCTCTTATCCTCGTCAGTGCCTCCCGTTGATGGAACTTATCCCGAAATCAGTTGGCAAAGGGAGCCTGGGAGATGTAGTTCCCTGTGATCCCAGCGCAAACAGGCAAAGACACAAAGGCACTGAATTCTCCAAGATGTAATTTCTTTCCCCTTATAGTATTTGAATTATTTTGGACAAGAGAACAGAAGGTTTTCCGGCGGATACAACATTGAGTGCTTCTAAAGGATCTTGACTGTTGGTGAAACAATTATTAGTCCCAGGAAGTAATGTAACAACTCAGTCATAGTTTATATACTTAGGGGGTATGACTAGGCAAATTGGCTCCTATATTGAAATATATTTGACTGTTGGCTGCTGCCAGGAGCAACTTAGGTTACTCAGAAAATAAGTTCCCACCCTGTCAATTCTGAGAAGTCTTAGGTATGGTGTATCCACATTGAGTACATCTACAACTGGACAGCTTGAATTAATAACACAGAAGCCATACACAGAGAATGTTGAAGATTGCAGCCTTAAAACATGGTACAGCTCACTCTTTTTTTTTTTCTTTCGTTTTTTTGGAGACAGAGTCTTGCTCTGTTGCCCAGGCTGGAGTGCTTTGATGCCATCTCAGCTCACTGCTATCTCTGACTCCCGGGTTCAAGTGATTCTCATGCCTCAGCCTTCCAGGTAGCTGGGATTATAAGTGTGTGCCTCCATGCTCAGCTAATTATTTGTATTTTTAGAGTAGAGACAGGGTCTCACCACATTGGCCAGGCTGGTCTCAAACTCCTGGCCTCAAGTGATCCACCCTCCTTGGCCTCCCAAAGTGCTGGGATTGCAGACGTGAGCCACCAAGCCCGGGCCTCAGCTCAGTCTTTTCTTTATAGTTAAGGTGACTGTGGTGTGGCTGTTTTATCTTGTGCTGCATGTCAGTTTGACTAGTCTTACTGATTTGTTTGTTTTACCCCACAACTTCAGATAAGTTTGCAGTGGGTGAGGCAGGCAAGATCACTGGGTCTGTTTTCTTCTACCCTGACCTGAAAAAATATTTTGTCTTGTAAGGAATGTTGCTGCTGCTCCATTTAAGGGCAGAGCTTTCCAAGTTGTGGCTACTTGTTTTCTTCTTGATTTTAAAAGTGTCTAATGAGTTATATGAGACAAGTTCAGCCCTTTCTAGAAGTGCTTTTTTTGTCAATCAGGTCACCTGCATTTGGGCCCTTGCTATATTAATGGAATTGGTGGAACTAGGCCAGCAGAGTTTTCAGTGCAGTGTGAGTATGTTTGCTTTTAGGCTGTTACTTCCCACGGAGGCCACAGATAAAGGACTCTCATTGTTTGAGTGAAGTTACCAACTGTAACAATTGCATAGGTTTCCTTGTTTCTTTCTTTTCTCCAAAAAACTCATTTCCTCTTGGCAGGCGGTTACTATAATTCACAGGTGTAATGAAAATGTAATTTGGGATTTGAAAAAGCGTATCAGACTGCTTTCCAGAGTACCGGTTCTTTTCAACTGGTCCATTTCAACTTAAGAGATCCATCTATGCATTTTTGAAGCTTCACATTTAATAAACATAATATTTCACTGCTATGTTTGACTATTCCGTTTCCTACACTTTCTCCTTCCCTACCCCACTCTTCTGGATCCTGTTTCCCCACAGGCTTTGTGAATGCCGGTCCACTGATGGCTGAACTGCAGGTCTCTCCCCAGTGGACAGCCCCAGAGATGAGCCAGATCTGCCTCAGCTGTGGCCATCCGTCAGCGTAAGGTTGCTCTGGTGGTCGTCTTCAGTTTGTCCAGCTCTTCCCCTTATCCCCCATCCTCCCTCATGTGTGGCTGAAGCTTGCCCTGGAATCCCTCCTTTGTAGCATGTCACTGGGTAGTAGTAGAATTTTATTATTGTTGCTTCTTTTCATTTTCAATTAATGTTAAGTGATTCTCTGACAAGTTTTGTTGACATAGCCCTCTTTTCCCCTCAGTTTACAGATTTCCTGTAGGAATTCTGGTTTGCTTTTAAATACATATAGAATACAGTTTATTTAAGTTCTGGATTTCATAAGCTCACTTGGAAAATGCTTTTTTTAAAAAAAAAATTTCAGGTCAAAGCTTCCAAGAAGAAATTTCTTAATCTGAAACAACGAGAACTGGGTTCCTCAGGCCTCATGTCATTTCCCCTCACCCACAAACCAAATGTGTAATGCTCTCATTTTATGATGTGTTGAAACAGTGAAGCAAATGCGAGAGGGGGAGAGACCTACTCTCAGCTGTAGCTGATAAGCGTGTCCTAGCATGGTGATTTGAGCAATTAGAGCACCTTTTCTTTTCCTTTTCTTCAAATAGCCATGCTGTCTTTTGCAGCAGTTGCTGGTGATGGAAGACCATAAATCCCCAGGCTCTGTCTACCACAGAGCTTACATCTTTAGATGTGGGTTTACATGTTAATCCTGCAGTGTTACTTCACCTCATTGGTCCGAAGTGCACACACAGTATATTTTGTTGTTTAACTTCCTCTTTTCTTGTCTGACTGGAAGTCCCCAAATGTGTGGATTTAGAAAATAGTTCTCTAGTGTTTCTAGTTTTGAGTTAAGGAAATTTTGTCTGAATATTATTTAGGTGGTTGTTTTTGTTCTATGCCTTCAAAAATAATTTCGTACAGGATTTTCTGTGTGAACTGGTGACATCATATGCTGTAGTGTAAAGCTTGTAGAGAAGGGGGCATCGGTGTATTTTTGTTGTTGTTGACACTTTATCACTCCTTGTAACTGACACAAACCCTGAGAAGAGAAACAGGAAGGAAACTCCCTGTTCTTACCATGATGCTTTTGTTCAAAATAGCTGAAAACAGCAGAGCTGACGGAAACCAATTTGAGTGTGACAGCTGATTTGAGAAGGAAAGAATTAAGAGATGCAGGTGCTTCTGCTATGTTGAAATCATTTTTACTGAAAGATTAGCTGTTTGGAACAGGGATTGACTTTGTCTCTCTGAAAGTAGGCATGAAGAGTTCGGTTAGAGGAACTGTTACAGATGGAGGAGAAACTTGAGGAAAGGTCTTGCCTGTAGTGTGACTACAGTATTAATATTCCCAGATTATATGAAAGAGAAAGGAAGCTTCATTAAATGCAACATTGGAATCAGGAAGACTCCAGCTTGGCTCCTCTGAGCATTCTAACTTGTTCTGAGTCTAGTCTCAACAGAAGTAGCCTGACACAAGTGGCTCAGATCAAGGATCCATATTATGGGCAGAGTAAAAATAGGTCCCAGTTTCATTAGACTTCTCATACATTTAAGGAAAGAAAGATTTGTTGCCATAGTTGTTTTCTGTCTTACGGGATTTTAGGAGCTGGGGAGATGGGAGGATCCCTGTGCTTATAATCAGTAAATGCTGGTTGTTTTTTTTAAACAACAACAACAACTTTATCTTTTATGATTATGAAACCTATACCCCATGATAAAAATCACTGGAAAGTATGAAAAATATAATGATGCTGAAGGTATTTTTCATAATTCTTTTTTTTTTTTTTGAGACAAGGTCTCTCGCTCCGTCACCCAAGCTGGAGTACAGTGGCACAATCTCAGCTCACTGCAACCTCTGTCTACCAGGCTCAAGCAGTTCTTCTGGCTAAGCCTTCCGAGTAGCTGGGACTACAGGTGCACACCACCACGCCCAGCTAATTTTTGTATTTTTAGTACAGACAGGGTTTTGCCATGTTGCCCAGGCTAGTCTCAAACTCTGAGCTGACATCATCTGCCTGCCTCGGCCTGCCAAAGTGCCGGGATTACAGGCGTCAACCATCACACCCAGCCTTATTTTTCATAATTTTTATCACCCATTTACTTAAGCTTATACCATAACGATTTTATATCATTTGTTTTGCTTAACATTTATTATAAGCTTATTTCATGATGTTAAAAACATTTAAATACCTTTTTTGTATCCCATCATTAGAATGTCATTATTATCTCTTGCCCAATTGTTAATATTTGAGTTTTCAACTTTTCAACAATACAAATAAGGAAGTATAAATTTTTGTGGTGTTGTTAGAGTGATGGGTTATTTATGTGTTCAGATTTGAGTAGTCAAGTGGGCCCTCTAATTGAAAAAGTTACCACGGGGATTCTCTGGGTTGAGCCCACGTAGAGACGGCTTTGCTCTGGGCGTTATTCTGAACTGCTTCATTGCAGTAGATGTCTGCTAAGGCAAGGAATGGGGAACTTGGGAGAACCCTGGTTTCTCCATAAGGGACGTAAGGAACATAAGGGACATAAGGAGCATAAAGAACAGCTTTATGGGTCATATCACAGCAAGATGGGCCGGCACTTTCACATCATATACCTGATGTGCGGAAATACCCTTGTGCCAATGACTAGCATCTTAGGTTGTTGATATAGTCCTCATTGACTTAAACTTAGTCCTCTAGGAAGATGGATTAGAGGTCCTACATTAGTAGAAAGGAGGTAACAGCTACTGCATTATTATTTCTTTTGAAGAAGGGCCTTAGACTGGAAATGAAGACAGGGACTGTGTTTTCACATCTATCTGCATACCTAATGCACAGTGTCTGGCACATAGTGTCTGTGTCCCTGTTATGAGCAGCATTATTCTATTAATGTGTGTTCAGGTCATCTACTTTGTTTTGTTTTTTGATAGTCACCCTCATACTATTAGCCCAGATAGCTGAAGATTTGTGACAGTCCAAGAAGCTGAACAGGTGAATCTCATGGTTGCTTTGTGGTAATTGCTTCTTTGTGCCATTTCATTTCTGTGCTTCTGCCACCTGTGCTGCTTTGAAAGCTGGAGCTAGACTTGAAGCGAATCCTCTGCCCTCTCAGTAGGAGGTTTTGGTGTGACACATCGTCTTGGGAAAAATGTAGCATGAAGTGTGAAACAGGAGGCTGAAATAGCAGCCCTTTAGCCCTTTTGTGGGATGGGAGTAAATATTTAGACATTGTTCTCAGGTGCTGTGGAATTTAATAGCCTTGCAGCAGTTTTAGAAACTCTCCTTGTGCCCAATGGAACAGGTTTGTTTAATTTAAAGAATCTTACTTGGGCTTTTTTGAAATTGTGATACCCCTCCCCCTGCCTTTCCCTTACCCTGCCCCGCCAGACTTTCCCTGGGTTCATCTGCCTAATGTTCCCTTTGCAGGATCTTTCTATTCACTGGTATCTTTGCCCCACCCCCTTGTGCCATATCTTTGACCTCTACCTCATTGTATTCTATTCTGAAACACCTAGGTTTTGAAACATCGTGGTGAATGTTTTCCTTTTCAAAGGGCAAATCTCCATCTTTTGCTCTCCTCCCTTAAGCCAGGGCTGTTTTGATGACTGATATTCAGCACCCACTGGACTAACCAACCATCTGTACTTTGATCCCAGAATTCATTCTGATTTTGCTGTTTGTTTAGAACTGGAAGCTCTCTAGCTTGTTTGGATGTGGTTGTGATTCAGTGAAACTGGCACTGATTTTCCGTCTGTTTGCCGTTGGTTGGGACTTCCCCAGTGTGTTAGGAAAGCTGCTGTGCTGAGTTGCGAAGAGAAATTCGCATGTCCGTGGTCTTGTACAAGGGCTCATTTGCTCACTTAGAAGGTTTTGTGTAGAGCCTCTGCCTGGGTGAAAGACATGAGCTTCCCTGGAAACAATGGAAAAACATTTTCTGCCTGGCCACTCTGTCTTGAGCTCTAGTACGTTACACTGTTTTTCCCTTCTGGGCTTCTTTTTGAGGAAGGGGAGTGTGGATGGGAGGAACTTCGTCTTCACAAACAGTCTCAGATTCCCAGGAGCAGAGAGTGAATTGTATGTTGTAACTTAAAAAAAAAAAAAAAAAAAAAAGAACACCTAAAGAACAAGATATCAATTTCGTGACCATTATTGAGCATCTACTATGTATAACACACATTTGGGTGTGTAAAGGTGATTCTAAGTTCAGTCCAGCGGATTCTTTCTTCTGTGAACTTGGGCAAATGGCTTGACCTCTCTAGGCCTTAGTTTCTCCAACTGTGCTTAGACTAGATCATTCCTAAGGTTTGTTACAATTTTAGAATTTTATACTCTAAATGTGTATCTGTTTGTTACAGAACAAGAGAAGAGGCCTTTCCACAAAACTGACATATTCTTATGTCTCACTTCAAACTAAATGGCTTAAAAATGGTTCCTCTAGAGCAGGATTTCTCAACCTCAGACTATTGACATTTTGGGTAATTCCTTGTTGTGGGCACTGTCCAGGGCATTTTAGAATGTTTAGAAGCCAGCATTCCTGTCCTCTGCCCACTAGATGCCAGTAGCACTTCCCCACCCCTCTGCCAGTTGTGACAACCAAAAGTGTCTCTAGACATCAGCATTGCCCCTTGAGGGGAAATTGTTTCTGTTGGGAGCCATTGGTCTAGAGGGACAAAGATGAGACTATTTGAATATGGGCTGTTTTTAATACCAGTTTTCATATTGTTCCACTATTGCTTATTCCCTGTTTAATCAGTAAGCATGTATCAAGTGTGTACTATACACCGAGCCGACACTTGATTATGAGCGACTTTAATGACCATGTCAAATTTATAAATGTTGAGTCCACCTGGTCAACTTTGAAATGATTGCCCAGCTGTTAGCTCTGCAGTCCCTATAAGCCTACACCCACCAGCCTGCTGTTAGCCTTGGTCAGGGTAATGATTGAAATGTATGAAAGCATTTACTCGCAAAGGCTATCAGGTAGCAACTTAGGAAGGCCCTGGGATTGTGAGTTATGGATTGGGACTGGGTCGTGTGCATCCAGAACCTAGTATTATGATAGTTATCCCTTCAGCTTTCTAGGGGAAAAAAATCCCTCGTCAATGTGGTGGGGTGGGGAGTCTATCCTAGGGATGGAGGTTGAAGAGCAATCTCACTGGACAATGACCATATCACCCTTTTGAGTAGCTTCTTCTAAACACAGGCCCCTTCCCTCCTGCAGCGGGCAGTCTCACTTTGCAGCTTTAGTTTTTTGTTTTGTTTTTGTTTTTAAATATATGAGTAGATACTGGTTGTTGCAAAGAGGAAGTTAACCTGAAGTAACCTAAAAATGTAAAGAACTAAATGTCCCCAGGAGATGAAGACATTAACTTGAGAACCAAGTTTGCATATATTACCTGAAGTGAGGTCACTAGGAAATTGGTTTAATTATAATATCAAGTTTTGCCGGGCGCGGCGGCTCAAGCCTGTAATCCCAGTACTTTGGGAGGCCGAGACAGGCTGGATCACGAGGTCAGGGAGATCGAGACCATCCTGGCTGCTAACACGGGTGAAACCCCCGCCTACTGGGGTGCACATGCAACCAGCCGGGCGAGGTGGCGGCGCCTGTAGTCCCAGCTACTTGGGAGGCTGAGGCAGGAGAATGGCGGAACTCCTCGGGAGGCTGGGGAGCTTGCAGTGAGCTGAGATCCGCCACTGCACTCCAGTCTGGTGACAGAGCGCAGACCCGCCTCAAAAAAAAAAAAAAAAAATTATAATATCAAGTTTTAAAATATCAGGTCCACCTGGCTGACTTGAAATGATTTGCCCAGCTGTTAGCTCAGTGTCCTCCTACACCGTAACTCCACCCAGCCTGTTATTAGCCATTGCAGTGGTGATTGAAATGCATTCGATTTCCCAAGAAATCTAATCTTTGGACTTGCTACATTTGCTATAAAATATCAGTTTAGTTTAATTAACTTGAATTTGTTCTAGCAATTTCTAGTTTTCTCACTCCTGTTTTAAATTCACATTCTTCACTCAGTCGGGTGCAGAATGGTGCTTCTCGCTGATTAGGGTGAGCATCTTTGCTGGGATGCTCTGGAATTCCAAAGCCATGATTCAGACACTTAAGCCTGTGTCAGTCCCTATCCTTAGGTCCTGGCAGGCTCCGTGTTCCATTCCAGCTGAGCCTTTGCTGGAGTAATTACCCACATGGAGTCTTCAAGCCAAACAATTGTTTGTACTGAGATAGTCTCACTGTTTGGCTCCTAATGAAATAATCTCTTTCCTGCCCTCAATGAAAGCAGCTATTTTTTGTGTCCTCCCTCCCCTATTCAGAGAAGCCATGTCTCATCCACCACTCTTCCAGCTTATTCATAAATGCTTTAAGCAGGGTCTTTGTGTAAAGGAAATTGGCTAGAGCTGAAATATCATAGGCTAACCAGGAGACAAGGAGCATTAAGGACACCCTTTCCCTTGACTTTCTATTTAGGGTATTTAAATTACCTTTGTGTGATTTTCTGTAATAAGCGATCTAAAAACTTAAATCCACATAAGCAAAATACTCATACTAGGTTTTAAAAAAGTATACTAAATTAGGCTGGGCACCGTGGTTCACGCCTGTAATCCCAGCACTTGGGGAGGCCGAGGTGAGCGCATCACTAGGTCAGGAGATCAAGACCATCCTGACTAACGTGGTGAAACCCCGCCGTCTCTACTAAAAATACAAAAAATTAGCCAGGCATGGTAGGCATGTGCCTGTAGTCCCAGGTACTCGGGAGGCTGAGGCAGGAGAATGGCGTGGACCCTGGAGGCGGAATTTGCAGTGAGCCAAGATTATGCCACTGCACTCCAGCCTGGGCGACAGAGCGTGAATCCGTCTTAAAAAAAAAAAAGTATACTAAATTAGTATACTTTTATTTGTTGTTGTTACCTAAAGGAGCTCTCAAAAATAAAAGCTGGCCAGGCATGGTAGCACATGCCTGTAGTCCCAGCTACTCAAGAAGCTGAGGTGGGAGGATTGCTTGAGCGCAGGAGATTAAGGCTGCACTGCACTCTAGCTTGGGCAACAAAGCAAAACCCTATCTTAGAAGAACAAACAAAAAACCCAACAATAGAACAACCACAAATCAGTGAGTGCAGCAGGAGAGGCAGCAGAGTGCTGTGGGAGTTGGAATAGGAAGGAGAAAAAGCTTCAAGGGGAAAGTGGGCAGAGCAAGATTTGCACAAAAAGATGTTTTGCAAATAGAGGAAATAGGCCCTGTAAAGCTATTTGTGAGAGATTATAAGTTGATCAACAAAGTGTAAGTAGTTCTTCTCCCTTTTTTTGGGGGGGGGGGGACAGAGTCTTGCTCTGTCACCCAGGCTGGAGTGCAGTGGCTCAATCTTAGCTCACTGCAACCTCCGCTTCCCAGGTTCAAGCAATTCCCCTGCCTCAGCCTCCCAAATAGCTAAAATTACAGGCGTGAGCCACAATGCCTGGCTAATTTTTGTATTTTTAGTAGAGATGGGGTTTTAGCATGTTGGCTAGGCTGGTCTTGAACCCCTGACCTCAGGTGATCCACCGACCTTAGCATCCCAAAGTGCTGGCATTACAGGCATGACATACCACGCCCGGCCTCTTCTAACCTTTTTAAGGAGTATTTGTGTGAACAGAACCAATGAGTTTCTTCAAATTGACTTCTGACAGTAGTCTAAGTGGTCTCCATTTCTGATTCACCCTTTTTTCCAATTCCAAATTGCCATTATCCATGTAATTGACTCTAAAGAGAGCAAGCAAATCTATCTTCTCCAGCAGTTTTGGTCATAGATTTTTAGCTGGCTCTCTTTATCATTTGCAACTGAGTTCATTCATATGTTCCAGCGTTCAAGAATTTTTTCCTTCAGTTCCAGAACTCTTTGCTTCCATCCTGTGGTTTCTTGGGAGCACAGTTCTAAGCTTTCTTAAGATAAGTGTTTTAACCACACCATCTACCATTTTCCTCAGAAGTTGTTCTCTTCTTATGGGGTGTGTTTAGGGTGTTTGGGGCACCAGTCACTAGGGATTGGAAGGATTTTGATGGATCTTCAAGTGACTGTGTCTTGAAGGTTAGCCATCATCAGTTCACTCCATGAAATGAAAGCTTAAGGGGGTCCACTTTTGCTCTTTTTTGAAAAAGTCTATTGTCCTCAAAGAAGGAGGTGAACCTGTTCAGATTTTTAAGTTTTGTCTTATTCAGTGTTTGTAGCATCAAAGGACTGGCCTCTAATGGAAGCAACTGGGGGGCCTCGTTGGCTTATGTAATCAGTCTCATCTCACTGACTTTACAGGGTTCTTCAATACTGTCAGAAAATCTCTTGGCTAGCTCTTTCTCCCTCCTTAAAATACGTTGGCTCTTTACTATAAAAACAATCATAGCAGCACATACCAGAATCTCCTAGGGAAACCCCCAAAGACTTGGGCCTTGTCTCAGCTCTCAGACATAACTACCAAGATCTCTGCATAGCTTTCCCAGGACCAACTGGAAATAAATTTTTTTTATGACGATATAATTGACAAATGAAAATTGTATATGTTTACAGTATACAATGTGGTGTTTTGACATATATGTACGTTGATTTTTGTGGCAGTCAGGAGGTCCTCTAATTGGAACAGGGACTCACCACACCCAAGAGTCCCTCTGTCTGTATCCCATCCCCAAATCAGAAAAAGGCCTGTGGGTCTCTGTGGGTAGGATTCACTCTCTCAGATTTCTCTGTGAGTCAGGAACATGACAAGTGACATCTCTACACACAGTTTTAAGAGGAAGTGATGTCATTGTTGGTATATAGAAGTGAGAAGAGGAGTAATGAGAATTAAAGAAAGACCCAGATCATGGGAGAATTTAAGCCATACTTTGAAGTTTGGAGTTCAGTTGATGGTGGGGGGTCCACTGACATAGCTTTGAATGAGGTGATGACATTATCAGAACATATGTTGGCAGAATGTCCTTTTCAAAGCCAACAAGGTCCAAACTAGGATCCCATTCTTTCCCTCCTGAAGTCACCGGGGGAATTGAGTTGACAATAATGATACGGGATGACTGATTGATAGTTCTTTATTCCCAGAAACATCACCCAAGTAGAAACTAGTTACCTTCCACTGGTGGGAGAGACAACAAGGAAGAGTGACAGTAAATCTCTACCTGTTAATAATAAACCAATGGCCAGGCCCAGTGGCTCATTGCCTGTAATCCCAGTACTTTGGGAAGCCAAGGTGGGAATATCACTTGAGCCCAGGAGTTCAAAACCAGCCTGGGCAACATAGCAAGACCTCACCTCTACAAAATGATAATAATAATAATAATAATAATAATAATAATAAAACCAAGGCAGTAAGATTATGTGGAGCCAGATTTACTAAAAGTTAATTGCCTTCCCTTCAGCCTTTTTGGAGTAGTTTAATGAATTTTTGAGATAAAGTTACTGTCTTTCAGAAGAGGTAGATTTGAGATAATCTGGTTAAGGTATAT
The DNA here is from genome assembly GCF_008728515.1 of Papio anubis. Taxonomy (NCBI): domain Eukaryota; kingdom Metazoa; phylum Chordata; class Mammalia; order Primates; family Cercopithecidae; genus Papio; species Papio anubis. The sequence goes on from NC_044976.1 coordinate 38,650,631, forward strand.
TGACTTGTCAGAGAGGTGTATTGACTTGTCTAAAGTCACACAGGAAATTAGTGCTGTAGTTTAGATAATCCGTATCTTTAGCTCTGTAGATAAGAAGGGCCAGTTAAATAACATGAGAAAGATGAAGAATGACTCCTTCCTTTGTCCTAGTAGACCTCAGTCTGCTTCCCTGTTGATTTCTTTGTGTTACAGGCTTTAATGTTTTTTGAGAAAAGCCATTTTAAGTTAACTACTGAATTAGCTTTAGATATAGATTGACTAATCATTTCATTAGTGAGTACTTAGCAGTGTTCTACTTCCCTTAACCTCCTTTTTCCGGTTACCTCTTAGGAAGATAATGTTGCTTTGCTTCATCTCCATTGGTAATCACAGCAGTCTGTCTAATTGCTACGTCTGTTCTATCATTGAGGTCCTGGATCAAGTTGGTTCAGTGGGCTTGTATTTTGGTTGAGTATATAAGTGGCTGCTTTCTTCTGCTAGAATCTCTAAACCTCCATCTTTATCTTGCATACTTCGATATATAAGTATGGGGGGAGTAAAAAGCAGCACCAGGATATCAAAATGGTAGGAAGACAGATTAATCGGACTCAGTATAAGGAAGGCCTCTCTGCTAGTCAATGCTGTCTAATGGACAAACCGACTACCTTTTGAAATGGTACATAACTGACTTAGCGTTGGACAAAGCAGGTGGTCACCCTTACAAGGAGGGTGCATTCAGTGGGAAGTTGGACCCAAGAGGACTTCTAAAGTTCTTTCCACCTCTGATGTTCTCATTTTAAATTTCTTGGTGTAGGATTTACCTTTATTCTCTAATCAGTCTCAGACATGTTTTAATTTTGTCTCAGACATTTTTAAGCTTAACTTATGCTCTTTTTTCAACTGTACAAATGTGGACAGTGTTTCTTTTTGACAAACGGAAACAACATTCTTGCAAGATGGCCCAGATGGAAAGGGACTTCTCTTGCAAGAGTTCTGAAAGCAGAGGTTGATTGCATAAGCCTTTATTTTGGTCTCATAGTTCCTTAAAATGTTTGTACTTACAGAAGTTCAAAGTTACTGTTTATTGTTATTTTGGAATAAGGAACTTGATGAACTCTTTTTTGTGTAGATGAAAACATAGAGGTAAACATACCTCTCAGCAGCCCTACATAATTTTTCCAAGATCCCACTGGTGTTTCTGTGTATTATTCTTTTCAGTGAATCAGAGAATGGAAGGATATAATGAGTGGAACTGAGGTAACTGGCACTAGATTTGTTTTTAAAACAAATACTGCTGCTTTTTTACTTTGACTTCCAAATTTTAGGTCAGAGTTAATGACAAGCTACGTCATGTAGAATTAATCTCTTATAAAATCCAAGTTTGTTGATTTAGGTTCTTCCTCATGTGTATGTTGTATTTAACCAGTTTTCAGTGCCTACTGTAGGCTCCAGGAACTGAATTTAATTTGTGTTTTAGGTTCCTCAAGACCTAACATCTTCATAAATTGTTTATTTCATTTTACATTTTCAGAACCATTGAATGGTAAGCAGGAAGGGACCTAAAAATTACTGCAAACCATCTACTGTAGTAGTAGGACTGTAGTAGTAGAAAGAACCGTAGGGCTCGTTGTTCACCCAATTCACCACATGGGGATCGTTTCTCCACCATCCCTGAGAACTGATTACCAAGCCTCTGTTTGAACACTGCACTAACTGGGATTTTACAATTTCTGGATATGCTGCATTTGTTTTTACACAACCTTAATTGTTAGAAAATTTTTCCCCAGAGTGTGCTAAAATCAGCTTCTATTCCTTAATGCCAGTTCTGCTTTTGAAGCCTCTCCAAAGTAGCCTAATCCGTTTTCTGTGTTATAGCCTATCCTTTAAGGCATGTGAAAACTTCTTCTCCTTTCATTTTGCAAAACAGGAAGAATATATACATTTATGTTGCTTGTTGATTAACTCATTTAACATACATTTATTGTGTACCATCTTCTGTTTGCTAGCATTGTGTCAAGTGTTTGGGATAAACGATGAAGGAACATGGTCATTGCCTTCCAGAGCTCATAGTCTGTTGAGGACAAGAGAGACCTGTAAGCAACTCGAACAAGATATTAAGTATTAGAAGAACAAAGCTATTATCTGGGCTATTAGCGATAGAGAAAGTTAAGGTTTATTCCACTGGAGGGCGTCACAGATGAACTGGATTTTTAAGTTTGTCAAGCAGGGAATGAGGGAGAAAGCCATTCCAGGTAGAAAGAATGGTGTAGTCAGAGATATTTGAGTGTGTCGCATATTTCAGAATTATGACTTCCTCAGCACGTGTAAAGCACAAGGCTCTCAACAGACTTTATATATCATGTTAAGGAGTTTCAACTTATCCTACAGCCAGTAAGGAACCCTGGATGCTCGCATTGTTTTGTTTTTATGATATCTGTACTGGTTTTTCCCACTGCAAACTTAATAGAAAGTTCATTGCAAACAATCCAGAGAGTATATATAGAGAAGAAAATAGATGTTTCACAATCCCATTATCCAGATATAGTAATAATTTACATACATTCTTCTAGATGTTTTTTCTGTGCATACCTGTACATTTATTCTTTTTTCTTTTCTTTTTTTTGACAAGGTCTTGCTCTGTTCCCTAGGATGGAGTGCCATGGTGCAATCATAGCTCATTGCAGCCTTAAATCCTTGGGCTCAAGCAGTACTCCCACCTCAGCCTCCCAAGTAGCTAGGACTACAGAGGCATGCCACCACACCCAGCTCATTTATTCATATTTTAAACAAAAATGGAATTGTTTCATGTATACTCTTTTAATACTGGATTTTAAAAATTACTATATCATGGAGATACTTTTGTATCAAATAGAGGCTCCAAAATTTTTCCCCATTAAATGGTGATACCATAATTCCTTAATGTAACCTATTGATGTTTCTAATTTTTATAAAGATGTAATAATGAACATTCTTAACATATTTCTTTGTGTACTTGACCTGTTTTTTCCCTGATGAATTCTTACAAGTGGGGTCAAAGGATTTACTTAGTTCTTTTGTTTTTTTGAGTTAGGGCGTCAATATGTTGCCCAGGCTGTCCTCAAACTCCTGGGCTCAAGTGATCCTCCAACCTCAGCCTCCTGAATAGCTGGGACTACAGACATGTGCCACTGCACCTAGCACACTTGTTTTAATTAATTTTTAAACAAATGTTGCCTCCCTGCTGTGTTCAAGGAAGCATGCTATGCTGTGGGTATATGATAGTGAATGTCACAGGTCTGGTGTCAGCTCTTGTGGCACACATTAGTGGGAAAGAATCTTAATCAAATAATTAGATAGTAACAAAATGTGGTATGATTTAGAAAAAGTAAAGGGTGGCCAGGCACAGGGGCTTACTCCTGTAATCTCAGTGCTTTGGGAGGCCAAAGTAGGAAAATCATTTGAGGCCAGGAGTTCAAGACCAGCCTGGGCAGCATAGTGAGACCCTGTCTCTTTTTTATTTCATTTATTTATTTTTAGTTTATTTTTTTCAGATGGAGCCTTGCTTTGTCACCCTGGCTGGAGTGCAGTGGCAGGATCTCGGCTCACTGTAACCTCCGCTTCCTGGGCTCGTGTGATTCTCCTGCCTCAGCCTCCCAAGTAGCTAGGACTACAGGCACGTGCCACCATGTCTGGCTATTTTTTTTTTTTTTTTTTTTTTTTTTTTTTTTTTTTTTTCCTGACTCTTTACAGCACTCAATGACCCATCTCTACAAAAATAAAAAATTCAGCTGAGTGTGGTGGCTCATGCCTGTGGTCCCAGCTACTTGGGAGACTGAGGTGGGAGGATTGCCTGAGCCCAACAGCCCAAGGCTGCTATGAGTTATGATCGTGCCTCTGCACTCCAGCCTGGGTGACAGAGCAAGACCCTGTCTCAAAAAAAAAAAAAAAAAAAAAAGAGCGAGGAAAAAAAAGAAAGGAAAGAAAGAGTAAAGGGTAAATGAAAGTTCATAGCCTTTAAAAAAAAGTCCTTGTCTTTTAGAGGTATATGCTGAAGTATACACAGATGAAATGGTATGATATTTAGGACTTGCTTCAGAATAATCCAAGGTTGGAGTCGAGGGGCAGTGGGTGGGAGTAGAGCTGAAACAAAATTGGCTAGGAGTTGATAATTGCTGAAGCCCATGGTTAATTATGCTCTGCTTTTGTTTGTTTGAAATTTTCTATAAGGTAAAAGCCAAAAGAAAGGGTAGAAGAGAGATTACAGTCGTGTTTAGACTGGGGAGCCAAGGAAAGACTCCTTTGAGGAAGAAGCATTTCAGAGGGTCTATTACTATCTAGACCCTCGTGATGTATAGGAGTTGGCCAGGCTGCAAGGGGCATTTGGCAGTTAGGGAGTTTTTTAGGCAGCAGGAGCAGCATGTTCAAAGGCCAGCAAGCCCTGAGGCACCATGTTGGTGCCTTGAGGAAATGAAAGAAGGCTGCTGTCATAGGAATTGAGAGGCTGCGGAAGGAGGCATGGGCTAGACCTTTAAGACCTTGGAAACCATGTTAAGGATTTTGTTTTTTAATCCAATAGTAATAGAAGAATTTTAAGTAGCACGAGGTAGCTCTGCTTCTTTAAGAGCTCAAGTTGGCTGTTGGTGGAGAATGGTTTTGGTTTGGGCTCGAGGGAGAAGAGAATGTAAAAGTGGAGAGAGAGCTATTAGGAGGTTATTGCAGTGGTCCAAAAGAGTCTGGTGGTTTTAGATTACAGAAATAGTTATACAGATGGAGAGAAGAGATACTGATTTGACAGATATTTTTGGCTTGGTGATGTGGGGGCTGAAGGAGAGAGAGGTTTTATGATGCATAAATTTCTGGCTGACGCAATGGAATGGATGGAGGTGTAGTTGACTAAGATGAAGGAAAAAGGAAGAGATTTTGTAGCAAGAGATTGAGAGCTTAGTTTGGAATATGCTATTCAGAAAATGTACACCAATTTACATATTTACCTCTGTGTATAAGACTACATGGAAGGTATTTATATTTAGAGGTCTGATCTGTACAGATTTGTGTTTTAGAAAGATTATTCTAGTGGGATTCTGGAGACTAATTGCTTGTTAGTCTGTGAGGTTTTTGAATTGAGGTATCTCATTTTTATTTTCTCTGCCTTTGTATCCCCAGTACTTAGCAGACAAAGTGCTTGGCACATAGGTACACAATAAATAATGTTAAGAGAATGAATGCTGGCCAGGCGCGGTGGCTCACTCCTGTAATCCCAGCACTTTGGGAGGCTGAGGCGGGCGGATCACAAGGTCAGGAGATGAGACCATCCTGGTTACCACGGTGACACCCCGTCTCTACTAAAAATACAAAAACGAAATTAGGCGGGCGTGGTGGCGGGCGCGGTGGCGGGCGCCTGTACACCCAGCTACTTGGGAGGCTGAGGTAGGAGAATGGCGTGAACCCGGGAGGCGGAGCTTGCAGTGAGTCGAGATTGCACCACTGCACTCCAGCCTGGGCGACAGAGTGAGACTCCGTCTCAAAAAAAAAAACACACACACACACAAAAAAAGAATGCTTATAGGTGAGAGATGAGAAGGTCTAGGTAGAAATGGATAGATTGTGGAAAAGTTTCCAAGATAGATTCAACAGGATTTGGATGGAAGATGGGAGAGATTTTTCTGTCCCTTCTCTTACCCTGCCGTTGAACTTTTTGACAGGTCCATTATGCCAGCAGGTCTAAATATAGGTAGCCATCAATTTATCAATTTTTTTTTCTCCTCAACATTTATTTGTTTGGAATGCCATAGATTAGAACTCAATGAGGTAATTATTATAATATTAATAGTAGCTTGAAGCCCTCCGTCACTCTAGTTCCCGTTTTCTGTCTGCTGAGTTTTCTGTCTTCCAGAGCCTTTCTAATCCTGGCGTTTGATGGTGGGGAAAGTTTCAGCAGCAAGAGGAATTTGCAGCAGTAGTTACTCAGTATGTAGAAGCTGTCCAGAAGTTGAATATAAGTTGGATATTACCTGTATGCTTTCCATTTTACAAATGGAGACATAAGCCCTAAATAAACTTGTCAAAATACATGCAACAGGTCCATGTAAACCCAGGTTTTTCCCATACTGAGCTGGTACTTAGGACAGTTGATTTCTTGACTGATCAACCAAATCCATTTCCATCTACTTTTTTCATTTTCCCTGATCGCTTATTACAGAGTGATTCTATGTTAGTTTTAGTATTGCTTAATGCTGCCCAAGCCTGCTCTTAGGCTCCTGTTGAATATGTTCACTTATCTGTGACCTTGTTCTTGTGTTGTGTCAGTCACTACCAGTTTACATCACTTGCCTATCCTCTTTGCTTTCAAAATTGTTTGGCATATTGCCTCTCAGCATCTCTTTTCATTTTAAATTTCAAAATGGTATCTTTTATATTTTTTCCTTGATTACCATGACCAATATGTATTGAACAATTGGTTTATCTCTCTTTATTGATACATAATAGATATATATATTTTCATGATTATTTTGATACATTCACATAATGTGTAATAACCAAATCATGATAATGGTATATCCATCACCTTAAACATTTATCTTTATGCTGGGAACATTTGAATTACTCTCTTCTACCTATTTTGAGATATATGGTAGATTATTGTTTGCTATAGTCACTCAACTGATTTATTGAACACTAGGTCTTATTTCTTCTAACTGTATTTTTGTATTTTTGGGGTTTTTTGAGACAGGGTCTTGCTCTGTCGCCCAGGCTGGAGTGCAGTGGTGTGATCTTGGCTCGTCGCAACCTCTGACTCCTGGATTCAAGCAATTCTCCTGCCTCAGCCTCCCCAGTAGCTGGGATTACAGACGTGCCACCATGCCCGGCTAATTTTTTGTATTATTAGTAGAGATGGGGTTTCACCATGTTGGCCAGGCTAGCTAACTATATTTTTGTACCCATTAATCAACCTCACTTCATCCTCCATCCCCCTACCCTTTCTGGCTTCTGGAACACCGATTTACTCTCTCTTCATGAGATCCACCTTTTTTAAACTCACTGACATTTGCAGCAACACAGATGGAATTGGAGATCATTATGTTAAAACAATTGGTTTCACTTGCATTTTTAGATTAAATGCAAAATTGCATTACCAGATTAAAGTAGGCTGGCCTTGCAGCAGCAATACCAGGTACTGTGGAATCCAAGTACCCACCACTTAGGCTGACAGCCTTGGGCCTTCTTTCTTTGCCTGTGTAGTGGGGGCATATGCAAGCACAAGGGCAGGGTGGGGGTGTGTAGCAGAGAAAGGGAACAGGTGAGGGTTTAAAAAGTGCATTTTCAAGAAATATTTTAAGATCAATAAAGGAAGCTGCTTAAAATTTCATGTTTTCTAGAAGACTTTGAAATTGGGTCTAAGGTAAATTTCTTCTCTCTAATATTCAGTTCATTTTGGTTCTGGTATTTTAGGACCAGAACTCATATTCCTTTCCAAAAAGAAGCACTCTGGCTGAGCTTGGTGATTCACACCTGTAATCCCAGCCCTTTGGGAGGCCAAGGCGAGTGGATCACCAGAGGTCTGGAGTTCGAGACCAGCCTGGCCAATGTGGCGAAACCCTGTCTCTATTAAAATATGAAAGTTAGCTGAGTGTGGTGGCATGTGCCTATAGTCCCAGCTACTCAGGAAGCTGAGGGAACAGAATTGCTTGAACCCAGGAGGCAGAGGTTGCAGTGAGCTAAAATCATACCACTGCACTCCAGCCTGGGTGACAGAGCGAGACTCTGTCTCAAAAAAATAAAATTAAAATAAAAAGAAGCACTCTGTGGTGTTGCACAGAGTGTAGGTATATATTACATATATGAATGAGTTAACTGGCCCATATCAGGAAGATGAATGGGAAGTGGGTTCTGGAAACCTCATTCGATACCACGTCCTTATATATAGTCCTCAGTTATTGTCCCTCTGTGTTTTAGGCACTGTGAGGTGAATGCTATGGTACCCATTTTATAAATGAGGAAACTAAAGCTCAGTCTCTCAGAAGGTCACACAGGTAATCATTGAAGGAACTGCACTCAAACCTAAGTCCTTACTGGCAGCAAAGATTATACTTTTAATAACTACAACTGGCAGAGCATGGTTGCTGACACCTATAATCCCAGTGCTTTGGGAGGCTGAGGTGAGAGGATTCCTTGAGGCCAGGAGTTCACAACCAGCCTAAGCAACATAGGGAGACCTTGTCTTTAAAAAAATTTGAAAATCAGCCAGGCATGGTGGTGCATGCCTGTAGTCCCAGCTACATGGGAGGCTGAGGTGGAAGAATCTCATGAGGCCAGGAGTTTGAGGTTACAGTGAGCCATGATCTTGCCTCTGCACTCCAGCCTGGGCAACAGAGTGAGAGACCCTGTCTGTAAAAAATAAAATGAAATAAAAGTAACTACACCATTTCCCCATGTTTTCAGCCATATAAGTAACATTTGTCTCTTTTATTTTTCTTTTCTCTAGTTTCAGAATCTTTTGTGGAACATGTAGTTATTCACTAATAAATTTAGTGTCTCAAAACTAAAAGAGACTGAGTATCTGGGATATAACTATCCCTATATTCACTGGGAAAAGGTTTCAGAAGGGATGTCAGGTGGGGATCTGCGGGGGAGAAGAGGCTCTTCTCTGGCTTTTCATGAAAATACAGTTGCCTGTATTTCTGTACTGAGGCCTTGTCAGTGGCTTCAGAGTCACCCCAAGGCTCGAAGTCTTAGCCTTGCATTCCTCAGAAGCAAAACGACTTTAAGTACTCTGGAGTGGGAGCTGTGACAGTGGCTTAGATGATTGGGAATTGCCTTTTCCCATCTTAAGGCCAGGAAGCACACAGTGTAACGTTTCACAGCTGACTTTCAATTTTTAATGAATGCGTTTGGCTTCTGACTTTGTTAGTAAACAAATACATTTTAACTGTCTTATGAGTTCTAGACTCTGGAATCTAGAGCAAAGAAAAAATGCTTTAAGAAACATGAAATATTAACTTGGTGCCATTTTAAATCTTATATAACTTAGATCTTATTGAAGTTCCTTTATGAAAACTGTAACCTAAAATGGATAGACAGCATGCTAAGAAACCCCATTTACGTCAGTTTAGGGTTTTCATTTTGTGTTTGACGTGACACTCTCCCACCTGAAACAAGTGTGCAGATCGTTTTTGTGTTTATAAGATACATGGTAGACCAACTATGTAAATCCATCTAGGAATGTGAGGGGACTAAATATCGTTTTAGAAGATAAATCTGAGCTTGTGATAACGATAAGGCATTGGGATAAAATTTCAGGCAGAGAGCACCACCTGGTGGTAATAAGGAGAATGTGAGCGTTCTGTTGCAGTATTTGCCATAGTAAATAAGTGATATCTTTGTCAAAAAATTACATTCTTATTTGTAATAATCATGTATTCAAATTTCTAAAACTAATTTTCTGCCACATGATTCTAGCATTCCTTCATTAAAACTGCTGTCAAAACCTTCAGGCTGGCCAGGCGCAGTGGCTCACACCTGTAATCCCAGCACTTTGGGAGGCTGAAGTGGGAGAAGTGTTTGAGGCCAGGAGTTAAAGACCAGCCTGGGCGACAAAGTGAGACCTTGTCTCTGCAGTAAATAAACATATTAGCCAGGCAGAATGGCACACGCCTATAGTCCCAGCTACTCCAGAGGCTGAGGCAGGAGGATTGCCTGAGCCCAGGAAGACGAGGCTGCAGTGAGCTATGATGGTGCCACAGCACTCCCTGTCTGGGTGACAGCGAGACTGCCTCTAAAAATAAAAATTGAAAAACCTGCTGGCTAACCAAATAATTGTCTGTGTCCTAAAGAACTGAAGTCTTGTGCTCCTTGTCATTCCAAGCGTAGGTCCTGTTTATCTCTATAGAAAATCGGTGTCTTTTCACCTCTTTATTGCATCCTCTAATTTTTATGTCACGCTTATTTTATGTGGTAAATTTCTGCCAAGTGGGATAATGGAGAAGGAAATATTTCTGAGTTTTCAGTAAGTTTTTGGCAGGTTTCATATGAGTCATTTTTTTTTCCTGGGTGAAAATTATGAAGAGGAGTGTGATAATTTTTCAGAGTGATTATTAGGATGAGTAAAGCTGGCAGGGGATGGGAGCTTCTGTAACAGTTTTGAATTAAAATTCATATTTGAGATTTCTTTTTTGTTGCTATAAGCATCTTTATTATTTGGCAATCTAGAAATGAGATAATTCAGTAGTTGAGTAAAGTAGGGACATCAAGCTAAGGGGAAAGGATCCTATTAAGTTAATGCGAATGCATATTTTATAGGCCTGGGGTTGGGGGGAGGATAAACACAGTTTCAATTACAGGTTGAGCCGTGGACAATCATGCCTTATCTATCTTTCTTCCTGGTAGGAAAACCGAATATAGGCCACCACTAAAAAGTGGTGAATACAGGCCCATCACCACTAATACGTCTCTTGGGAGAGGACTGTTTATATAAGGTGCTCAGCCAAATAGAATATGATATGGCTTTGCACTCCTGGGATTTTTCTTAATATAAGTAACAGTCTTGTAACATCTGCGTTTCAACACTCATATTAGCAGACACTGTAAAAAAAATTGTACCATGCACAAATGCCCACATATTATATAATTCTGTTTGTATTAAATGTCCAGAATTGGCAATCCATAGAGATAAAAAGTAGATTCATAGTTGCCAGGGCTGGGAGGGAAGAGTTGGGAGAAAATGGGTAGTGCCTGCTAATGGGTTGGGATTTCTTTTGGAGTAATGAAAATGTTCTGGAATTAGATAATAGTAATCATTGCACAACTATGTGAATATACTAAAAACCACTGTATTGTACACTTAAAAATTTTAAACTAAAGAAAAGCTGACACGTGGAGGAATGAGTAGAGTCAATAAACAGGTGGTTATGGTAAAAATTATTTCACTTACGTTCTAGCAGAAATGTCTGATAATCTAATATTGCAGTTTAGGCATTGAATGTTGTAATTTGTACTTTATTGCCCTGTTCCTGACTTTCACAGGGCCGCGATGGGCCTCTTGGAACATTGGTGTGTTCATCTGCATTCGATGTGCTGGAATCCACAGGAATCTGGGGGTGCACATATCCAGGGTAAAGTCAGTTAACCTCGACCAGTGGACTCAAGAACAGATTCAGGTACTTAGCCCAAGAGTGAGTCAGCTGCTCCCATATATTCATGTAAAAGGAATTCCAGATGAATTTCAGTCAAACCAGGCCCAAAGGCAAAGATAAAGGAAAATTTAGTTGTTAAACACTTATGTCAAATTCTTGTACCTTAACAGAAATTTTTATTCTTTCTATTTAAGATACAAGTTATTCTACCTATATTTTACCTCCTTAAAACAGAAATAGTCTATGGTCTAGGACTCCATGGGTCCACAAAAGTATTAAGAGGGATCTTTGGGTGATTTTCTAAGACTCTTAGCACTTGCAGGTCTAAAATTTATAGTTTTGAATATTCACTTTTGGTCGGGCACGGTGGCTTAATCCCAGCACTTTGTAAGACCGAGGTGGGTGAATCGCCTGACTCCAGGAGTTCAAGACCAGCCTGGGCAACAGAGTGAGACACCTGTCTCTGCAAAATACAGAATTAAAAAGTTAACTGGGCCTGGTGGTATGTAACTGTAATCCCAGCAGTTTGGGAAGCTGAGGGGGGAGGATTGCTTGAGCCTCTGCAGAAGTGGAGGCTGCAGTTAGCCATGATCATGCCATTGCACTCTAGGCTTAGAAACAGAGTGAGACCCTGTCTCAAAAAAAAAAAAAAAAATCACTTTTTAAAAAAACCTCCAAATCATAGACTTATGGAAATATTTTATTGCTAAAATGCATACATGAATCTTTTAGACATGGAAAATATTTTAATGGTACATAATATTAAAAAGATATCATTTTTGTGAACTCATCTTTTCTGTGATTGTTAATATATCTTTAGACACATACAAACATGGAATTAGATGATAACATTTAAAATTTCAAAAATTTTAAATAAATTTAAACATAATTAACCTTAAAAGTATATTAAATAAGACAATGTATATATTATATTGTTATCATCTTAAAAAAACTGTAACAGCTGGAATGCATACGTGAATCTTGCATGCTGTTAGCTTGGTGGGCTTGGAGTGAGACTCCTAAGTTAATGAGTCTGGCTGACCTAAGAGCTGTACCTTGATATAGCTTCATTATTTTTTATTCTCTTCCTACATTGAAAAGCTTTAATTTTAATTTTTTCTTTCTTGGGAGTAAAAGGGAAGCCCCCCCGCCCCCCAAATCCAGTTGCTAAAGTTGGTAATGGAAAAAGAGGTTACTCTTAACGAGAAAATGGCTTTAGAAATTGCTTTAGACTGTATTTATAGTTGTATTAAAGGTCTAAAAAGGTGAGTTAGATTTTTCAGTTACACTTTACTCTGTCTTATGAAGGAAATTGTATGCCATGAAGATATTTGGGGATTTGGAGACTTAAAAAGCTCTTGGGATTTATCCCTCACAAGTGTTTAGGAGTCTACTTAAAAGCCTAATGGGAAACACATTTATTGGAATTGATTAATAGTATAAACTCAGAATGGTAACACTGATCATTGCCTGCCAAGTAGACATTTTAATTGGTAGCTGTGTATCTAAGACTGTCAAATGAGATCTTGATTTATTACTGAATTAAATGTATCTTGGTACACAGGTATTTCAGTAAAAGGAACCTATGGAGTAGGGGGAAAGACAGCTTGGGGCAAATGATTGGGAATTCCTAGTAAGGTAGAGAGAATCATGAATTGGAAATCAGAATCTTGGTTCTGACACTCTCTAGGTTGGTTCTTCAATTGTACAGTAGTGGAATTGGGTGAGAAGTTTTTCAGTTCTTTCTTGATCTGACATGCCATGTTTCTACATTCTCTTTGGTCACAGTGCATGCAAGAGATGGGAAATGGAAAGGCAAACCGACTTTATGAAGCCTATCTTCCTGAGACCTTTCGGCGACCTCAGATAGACCCGTATCTTTTCTGGAGCAACTTAGAAGGCTGAGTGGTATTCTGATGTTTGGAGAGAGTCAAACAAGACTCCAGTCCTGTAATGTGACTGGGTCATCTCTATGTGGATTAGTCAGTGTCCTTGCTTGTCCTCTGTCCTGCAGCCAAGATGCACAAAAAGCACATGTATTTGCGAATGTCAGAATTGTCATATGGTGTCACTTGAAGAAGACTCACTCTGGAATTAAGACTGCAGTGATTTCACTGTGTATTCTTCCATAAAGTTACATCTCCACTAGTTTATTTTGGACCTCTGAAACTATTGTTTAATTAAAAATAGTAGTTTATTGTGCTCTGTTAACCCTGGCAGTCAGCAAAATGGCCATTCATTTTTATCATCTTTTTATGTCTTGGGTGAAAGAATTAACTGTTGTTTACCAGTTTATCAATAACCAATAACTTTCTTCCACCATCTGTTCAACAGAGATAGCACCTAGGACACAAAACCAAATCCCCTAAAGGCAGTGCTTCTCAAAATGTAGTTTATAGATCATCTTGTTAAGGTTCTTTTTTTTTTTTAATGGATTCAGGTGGAACCTGTTAAACACAGATCTGGGGCCTTGCAGAAGACCCACTGGTCAGAATTTGGCAGTGGGGCACAAGAGTTTATGTTTTCAAGGGGTACTTACGTGCCTTTGTTTGAGGCCTATTGACCTAAGTGCTTTAAAATAGACATTTGACTGCTTTACCTATATTCTAGAACAGCCACAGATGTATAGCCACCTCCAATGTCAATTTGTAGATTAATTCCACTTGCTGCTATCATTATGCTGAAGGAAAAGCATAGGAAGTAAGGATTCCCTGCTGTAACTGTGAAGGAAGCATTTTAAGGCTTTGGTCAGAGAAATTGCATATGAACAGGCAGGAGCCATGTGGGGAAACCAGGCAAGAGGGAAGGAGGAGAACAATGCTCCATGGAACACAATTGACCTTTTATCTTCTTACTGTTTGAGAGGCTTATTTGATTCATCCTTAATAAGCTTTTTGCAGAGCTGTCGAAGGATTTATTCGAGACAAATATGAGAAGAAGAAATACATGGACCGAAGTCTGGACATCAATGCCTTTAGGGTTGGTTATACATCTTTCAAGTTTTGTCCATAATAAGTAATTTGCTTATTAAATCAGGCCAGAGAACACTTTGAAGAACTGCTACCAAAACACTCCAAAACCATCTTTTAAAAAATGCAAAAGTAGACCAAGTGTGGTGGCTCATCCCCTAATCCCATCACTTTGGGAGGCTGAACTGGGAGGATCACTTGAGCCTAGGAGTTTAAGAACAGCCTGGGCAACAAAGCAAGACCCCCATTTCTACAAAAAATTTAAAAATTAGCCAGGCATGGTGGTATACACGCCTGTAGTAACCAGCTACTTGGGAGGCTGAGGTGGGAGGATCACGTGAGCCAGGGAGGTTGAGGCTGCAGTGAGCTATGATTGCACCACTTTACTCCCGCCTAGGCAACGGAGTTTGACCCTGTCTCAAAATAAATATTTAAGCAAAAGTAAAAAATGCCAGTTACTGAGTCAAGACCATGAGATATCATGAAAAAAACTTCTGCCTATCAGTGAATTCTTTGCCTTAACCTGTAGTTAGAAGGTGTTACTGATGATTCCCAGTTTTGAATTATTTCTTGAGATGGACATGTTACATATAGTAGATCAAATAAAACAATATAAGTGTATATGTACTACACATATATACTTTTTTCCTGTAAATGAAATCAACAAAAGTAGGTGCAATTAAATCACCAGTTTCCTTCAGTTTGACCAATGTATATTTCCAGCATTACCTGCGGATAACCACTGTGTTGGTGGACTGATTGCCAATGTGACCCTTGTTTCTGAGAAGGGTTTCAGAGGGAGGCTGACTACCAGTTTCCAAGAACACATTCCACCCTAGGCATGTTGAGAATCTGCAATACAGTGTATGATAACTAGAACAAATATAACACATGGGGGACAGACAGCAACAGCATGGTTTCTGAAAGAGGAAAATATGCCTAACTAATGACAACTAATGGAGAACCAATAGATATGACTATTTAGACCTTTAAATAACCTTTAACAAGATTCTACAGAAAATTCTCTTAGGAATAATTGGCTATTTCTCTAGTCACAGAATTATTGAGAGTAAGGGATTCTTCACTTCTAGCACAGGTCCTACCTATCTATCATCTATTCTAGTTATGTAATAATGATATCATAGACAGTGAAATCACTGTTTGCGTGGAGCTCTAAGCCCTTCTGGGTAATTAAAAGTTAAGCTAATTGGAATCCACATCAGATTGATCTTATGAAGCTGTGTGAAAGGGGCATTTAACTGGTAGGTGAATTTCAACACAGGCAAGTAAGTATAAGGTAATACATATAGTTAGGTAAAAATGATTCCTTCTCAACTTTGTATGAAGGACTCTTATCTTGCAGTCATCTAGAAAAGGGACTTGTCAGTATCATATCTGTGCCAAGAAAGAATTAACCCAGTGTGCAGCTACAGCTTGGATGGCATCATCAAAAACAGTTTAGAACCCAAGCACACACATTTCCTTTTATCTATAGAAAACTGTGGTCTGTCTGCCCAGCTCTGTTCATTGTGCCTAAAGATATGAACTCAGATGAGGTCAGCCAAGGGTATCTGAGATAATTCAGATGGTGAAGGAGTAGAGTTGCTATTTGTACACAGCTATTGTAGAAACAGCAGCTCTGCCCTCAGGGTATTCATGATTACGATGCTGGTGTCCTGTACCCATGAAAGCAAGCCCGGTTACTGGATGTTTTTCTTAGGAAGGAAATAACCTCCCATTTACCAAAAATCTATTTCAGAATTTGTTATTTAATGTACTTAGATTTTTTTCATATTCTTGTGAAGATTTTTATGCCAATAATTAATATTTGCTAAGTGAAGACAATTAATATCAAATGAAAAGCAACTGGCTTTGTTAAAAACTATTCTTTTTATAATGGACAGATAAAACATTTTTAACTTAAATGAAATGTCTGTATTAAAGACATACACTTCATATGAAAAAGCTGCATGTATTGATTATAAGATTATTTTAGAGAAAATGAAAATTAAAGTGAAATATCCATGCATACTCTCACTATCTTTGCTAATAATTATCTTCTTGGTGTGTTCCTCTTTCTTTCTATATAGTTTCTTTTTGGAGGCATAATTATAATACAGTTACATAGACTTCTCCTGCCTTCATTCCACTTAACATATATTTCTATGTCGCTTATATGGTATTTATAATTTTTGATTGTTGCATCATCTTTCAGTGAGTAGCTAAATCACTGAAAGTAATAATTTATTTTACCATTTCCCCTCTGTGGCATAAGTGTTGTTATTTAAGGTTTTTTTTAGCATAAATAATTCTGGGGTGAACTTCTTGGTGCATTTAACCTTCTTCGTATTTTGGACTATTTTCGTAAGATACATTACAAGATATGGTATCATCTGGGTCAAAGGATTTCAACATTTGTCTCTTCCTAGTTTTGCCAATATACTTTCCAGAAGTTGTACCATTTGACTCTCTCTCCTCAGCATTGTATAAGAGTACTGGTTTCACTTCATCCCTACCAACATTATAGAAAGATCTTTCGCTCTGCATAAAGTGCATTTTAAATTGCATTTTTTATCACTGGCAAGACGAAACATGTTTTTCATATGTATGCTGTACTCTGTATTCTTAAGATTACTTTGTGGTTTTGTTTTACATTTAGATGTTTATTTGACTTTAAAACTTAATTTTTGTTCTTCTAATCTGTAAACTTGAAATTAAGGTTTATTTTCTGACTGTTAAAAAAAGAAATGACTATTGAGAGGACCTATGATTGAATTTATGATATCACAAAGGACATAAGCTGAGTAAGATGAACTTATTCACTAGTATACCAAGATGAGGGGAGACCTC
The DNA here is from genome assembly GCF_008728515.1 of Papio anubis. NCBI lineage: Eukaryota > Metazoa > Chordata > Mammalia > Primates > Cercopithecidae > Papio > Papio anubis. The sequence continues at coordinate 38,667,537 of NC_044976.1, forward strand.
TCAAAGCATGGGCAAATTAAATTTGGGGCACAGATGGGTAGCATACTGGTAAAATGTTTTAGCATCTGTACATAGCCTCGATTGCAAATATCAAGAGTCATGAGTGGGTTAGGAGGGCGGGTGCCTAAGGTGTTTGGAAGACACATCGTACAGCATTGAGGCTAATGTGGAAGAGGTCAACTCTCATGCTCCACACCAAGACCCCGGCCCTCAAGCTTGCATCAGAATCGGTAGGGATTTGGGCTGTCCTTTTCGGACACTTGGAATTATGATTTATCAAACTATTAGTCACCTTGGGCCCTGTGTTCTTTGTCTTGTTAAATCATTGTAGAAAGAAAAAGATGACAAGTGGAAAAGAGGGAGCGAACCAGTTCCAGAAAAAAAGTTGGAACCTGTTGTTTTCGAGAAGGTGAAAATGGTAAGTTGGGAAGTATTTGCACTGTATGGACAGCCTCAGGTATGTGTATATTTGTGAAAGGGAGAGTAGGAGGCCTCGTGGTGAGTACCATTGCGCCATCACAGCTGGGGCTAGAGGGTTCTGCATCTGGATTGGATCGCCTGCTATCACCTCTGCTCTCCCATTACCAGTTGCTGCCTAAATCTGCTCTGTAAGAGCTTCTCTTTGGGGTCAGATGGGAACTTAGGAAGTGCATCTGTTCCGTCTAAGCAAGAGGCACGTTCCAAGCCAGAATGCCAAGGCCGTGGGACACCTTCTGAGCAGATGCTGTTTCCACATTAGTCCTTCTCTTGTTAGACCTTCTGTACCCCATTTTCCGATTTCAATGAAGAACAGTCCAGAAGTGAGGCCATACTAGACCATTTTAAATGATCCCTTCTTATATTCTTGCTTTGTCATGTTGAAACAGACACGCTTCTTTTTCCACAGGACATATTGTGGCTGTAGTAGTAGAATCTCTAATATAAAAGCTTGGAATCTTGGGAGAGAGGACTTTACTTACTATTGCTTAAGGAAGAGTTTTTTATCATCATTCTGAATCACATTGTCTATAGACACAATCACTAGTGATATTGGCAGAGTGAATTAGGTAATCTTTAAACCAACCTCCCTTTCGGTGTTAAAGTAAAAGGTTTTCTAACCACTGGGAGATTTGTTGGCTCTTGGCTCTTGTACCATCAGATACCTACCTTTATTCTTGGCTTTTCCTGGGACCAAAAACTGCTGCTTCTGTTGGATCCCCTGTTCTGTGGTTGTCTTGGTTTCAGAAAGATCTGTCTCTTCAGGACGCCAGACAATCACAGGCGATATCTTTGTTTTTCGCTTCAGGTTTGGTTTATGCACTTCTGCCTCCTGACTTGATTCTTTCACCTGACACTTCCTGAGTTTCATTTCTTTGGTAACTCTTTTTGAATAACAGTAGCCCTACCCACAAGAACACCGTGGCTTTACAGTGGAGATGGGAATAAAGAGTTCAAAAACACCTGCTTATTTCTTTCTATAACATATTTTCACCTTAGCCACAGAAAAAAGAAGACCCACAGCTACCTCGGAAAAGCTCCCCGAAATCCACAGCGCCTGTCATGGATTTGTTGGGCCTTGGTAAGAGTTGGACTTTTCAGCTTCCATGTTCTTACAAATTTTGATGAATTCTCAGTGACCCTGGAAGATAGGTAGAGATGGGATTCTCCAGTTTTGTCTTCATTGCTAAGACTGTTCTCTCACACTCTTCCTGATCTGTTTTATATCTGAACAGTTGCTCTAAGGAAGTGTTTACCATGACACTTTTCAGAGCGACAGTATGGTGTAGTGGTTAAGAGCATGGCCTTTGGAGCCAGTGTCCCGCTGTGTTACTCACTGTCTATGTGACCTTGGGTAGTTTACTTAACCTCTAATGTTGCTTTCCTAATCTGTGCAGTGAGAATGAGTCTCTACTTCAAAGGTGTTGTTGGAAGGATTAAATGAGATAATGCCTCTAAAGCTCTTAGCCCCATGCCTGGTACATACTGAACCCTCCATAAATGTTAGCAATTTTGCTAAACAGCACCTTTGAGCCTCATGTCACTCCCCTGTACTCCACTCCCTGCCTGCATTCCTTTCATTTTTCAGATGCAGGCTGTTTCTGAGATGGCCTGTGGTCATTTTTCTCTAAACCTTTGAAATCCTGAACTAGTAATTCTACCGTTTCAGAAAGAAAGCATATTGTCTGCCTTTCACAGCACTGATGGTTGCACTTTGTTTCCATCTGCTTCTGCTGACTTAGGTTATTGGCTACTTAGGTTTCTAGTTTCTGTACCTTTCCTTGCTCTCTGAAAATGAACCCTTCATACCTTGCCCTTTAAATAGCCAGAAGGGAGCCAGCCAGCCCCTCACTGCGGTGCTGAAATAGCCTTCAGGCCTGGGCTTCTGCTGCCCTGTGCCTGATAGCTGGGCTACAGGCTTTCCCAGAGCACCCTGGGAATGTGGGGTGAAGCCTCTTTTGAGAAGCCCCATCCATGCTAGATGGTTCTAGAAGTCTAGATTTCTAGGTCCGTGAGATTATGGGCTACCTTTGCTTTTTGTCTAGAATAGAAGGAAGGCATGGGCTTAATAAGCAATGCTGCATCTTAACTTCAATCTCTCTCTCTAGATGCTCCTGTGTCCTGCTCCATTGCAAATAGTAAGACCGGCAATACCCTAGAGAAGGATTTAGATCTCTTGGCCTCTGTTCCATCCCCTTCTTCTTCAGGTTCCAGAAAGGTGAGTCTTGTGGGCTCCTCAGGATTAAAGAACATTCTGAAATGGGTGATTTTGATATCTTAATTATAGAACCAAGTCATGCTTCCTTGGTGGAGTTGGACTTTGGTTTTCTTTATTCTTCATTCTTCCCTTAACATTGTGTCATTTCTGTCACAATCTAAGATTGCTGTTCATGCCATTTTTTTCTCCTGCTCAAAAAGAGTGGGCCCTTTGAGTTGCTTCTGTGGAAAGTGTGTGATATTGTGAAGGCTGATACTTGAGGCTAGCTCCTAGGCCTGAGTTACTGCCAGAGAATTGTGGGTAGGAAGATTTGAAACCTTTAATGGCTACCATTCATGAAATGCCTGCTATGTCTTGGGCACAGTGTGAGGTGGTTTTTGTATATCATTTTGTGTATTTCATTAATAATTTCACATCTTCACCACAAACCTGCAAAGTGGGAATTTTACAGGTGTGGAAACATTAGTTCATAAAAGTTATGTCACTAGCCTCTGGTTATACTAGTAAATGGCTACACTGGGATCTAAACTCAATTCCCCCTGCTGCGTCATTTGTGGGTTGTTTTGTTTGTTTGTTCCTACCAAATCACATGTTTTGGTGAAAGGAAAGAATTGTAACAGAGCTTAATTATCAGGTGTTTTCAGATATTTCAATGGTAAAAATGTCAGGAAGCTATTAACTTGAACCATGAATTCTTATTGCAGATGTTAGGAACAGCAGAGAGGGAAGGGAGATCCTTAAGGAGACCCCCATGAGAACCATTTCAATTCTTCCCCTGCCCTCTTTGCCCTAAGGTTGTAGGTTCCATGCCAACTGCAGGGAGTGCTGGCTCTGTTCCTGAAAACCTGAACCTGTTTCCGGAGCCAGGGAGCAAATCAGAAGAAATAGGCAAGAAACAGCTCTCTAAAGACTCCATTCTTTCACTCTATGGATCCCAGACGCCTCAAATGCCTACTCAAGGTAGACTTCCTGGGTATCATGGCCATGTGCCAGAGAGAGACATGAGGGCTTCCATGCAGGAATTATTTACTGTGACAGAGGATAGATACTTTGGGGACCAGGATGTCCTACAGCAAACAAACCTGAACATGACCAAAGTATCAGCAGATAGAAATTAATGTAACTCAGGGTCATACTTCTGTGGAGTCTGGGGTCACACTTCGGTGAAGTCTAACTCAAGGTCTGGATCTGGACCCTAAAGGGAAAATGACTCAGTCAGCAGCCCATTGGTAAGCCATAGCAGGCCTTGTAGAGACTCTGACTACTTTGCTGTGTAAAGAGCATTGTGAGTAGAGTAATCCTGAGAAATTCCGGCTGGAAAGGGGTAGCCAGGGAGAGTTTGGGCTGACTATGTTTTTCACTCTTTAACAGACCTGTATGTGTGTTGTCTTGACAGCAATGTTCATGGCTCCCGCTCAGATGGCATATCCCACAGCCTACCCCAGCTTCCCCGGGGTTACACCTCCTAACAGCATAATGGGGAGCATGATGCCTCCACCAGTAGGCATGGTAGCTCAGCCAGGAGCTTCTGGGATGGTTGCCCCCATGGCCATGCCTGCAGGCTATATGGGTGGCATGCAGGCATCAATGATGGGTGTGCCGAATGGAATGATGACCACCCAGCAGGCTGGCTACATGGCAGGCATGGCAGCTATGCCCCAGACTGTGTATGGAGTCCAGCCAGCTCAGCAGCTGCAGTGGAACCTTACTCAGGTAAGCTATCCATTTTACTTGCAGCAAGAGTTTTGAGCCTTCCTCAAGTTTGTTTCACTTTGTACCTCTCCACTATCCTTTGAGTCCTTTCCATGTAAATGAGATAATGCCAGAGACATTGTGTTAGGTTTGCTTTTTTTCCCCCTAGAAGGTCTGTCTAAAGTCATCCTTTCTGAGGAAGAACTCCTCAGTTCTGTAGAATTCCTGTAGAATAAGTGCAACTGCCTAAATCTGAATCTCTCCACACATTCTCAAAAGCAAAAACAAACACACAAAAAAACCCTATACAAACAATGAATGCAGATATTCTCACAACAATCTCATTTGGTAGACAAGGTTCAAATGGCATGGCAATGGGCATATAAACACCAAATCTAGCAGAGCCAGCATCACAGAGGAGGCTGTAAAAACAGAAGATGGAGCAGGGGCCTAGCAGTAATACCACAGATAAAGTAACTCCCCAGAAGGAGAAGGACCTACCCTCATCAAAGACATCCTGAGAACAGGTCTGAGATGTGGCAGATTAGAACTCTGTTTACTTGGAGGATCAAAAATAGGAGACTTGAGATATATAGGAGTATAGGTAGTAACCTTGGGAAAGCATTGCTTCTCGGGGAGATGGGCATGGCCTAAAAGGAGGAGGTACCCTTTGGAGGACTGGTGGTGAAGGGAAAGAAAGACACAAGAAATGGAAATGAGAACCACAAAATCAAATATACACCTTCCTCCCTCTTCCAAAATAACCACTTCACTAATAAAAGATGGTGCTTTTAATCTAAGAAATTTAGTAAGCCTCCCCAAACCCTCACACCTATTATTGCTGATTGAGAAAAAAAATAAGACCTTACAAAATAAACCAAACATGGCAGCTGACATTTGTGCAAAACTACTACAAGAAGAAAATAGAAAATGAAAATCAAAACATTTCACGTAATGAATATTCTCCCTCAAAAAACAGTCATGAAGCAGAAGAAAATCATTACACTATTTATCAACCTGAATTAAATGTCCTTAAACAAACATTTGCAGATAAGACAAAACACCTTAAATCAGAAATTCAAAAACTTAAAGCCAAAATGGATAAAAAACTGAATGTTGTGAAATGAAAGTTTACTGAACTCAGAAAAGAAATTGAAGAAAAAGCCAAAATGTTCTTATAAAGACTGAGTTACAAGTTAGCCAAAGAACAATAGATTGAACTGAAAATATATTTGGCATTGAGGAAAGGCATGAAACAGCTAAGAGAATAAAAACTAAACATAGAAAGGAGTAAGAAGAATCAGATAGAAATTAATATAGAAGTTAGGCAAAGAAAACCTAACATAAATATATTTGGAGATGCCCAAAGAAATAAAGACAAAATAAATAAAACAAAATATGGGACAGAATTAATGTATTTAAAACTACAACACCAGAAAACTTTCTAGTAATAAAAGACTTGGATATAATAGGGGAAGAGCCCATTGTGTATCAGGGAAAATTGACCCAGAACAGTAAACTCTAAAATATATCCCGGTAAACCTACAGACTTTAAAGAACATTAAAAATGTTTAGGGTGGCTGGGCACGGAGGCTTACACTTGTAATCCCAACACTTTGGGAGGCCAAGGCAGGCGGATCACAAGGTCAGGAGATCGAGACCATCCTGGCTAACACGGCAAAACCCTGTCGCTACTAAAAATACAAAAAAATTAGCCAGGTGTGGTGGCGGGTGCCTGTAGACCCAGCTGCTCGGGAGGTTGAGGCAGGAGAATGGTGTGAACCCAGGAGGCGGAGCTTGCAATGAGCCAAGATTGCGCCACTACACTCCAGCCTGGGCGACAGAGCGAGACTCCATCTCAAAAAAAAAAAAAAATTGTTTAGGGCTCCAACCTTTTCCATACCTCCTTCTCACAAAAATCTGTCACAACAAACAAAAAATACCCAGGTTGACATCAGACTTCCTAATAGCAAAATACAAAAAGAACAACAGGGAGAGTAGTAGTTTAAAGACGCTCAAGTATATGCAAGACAAGACAAGCATTTTACAGCCAAGCCAGCCAAGCTAGCCTTCAGGTATCAAGGCTGTAAAAAATAAATATGCAAGAACTCAGGGAATATCACACTTACAAGACTCTCCTGGGGAATCTAACAGAAGATAAACTTCATCCCCCTAAGAGGTGACTGGGGTCATTTTCATTTTTGTCAAAAGAACTGATGGTGAGAATTGAATGTTAAATTGAGAATCTAAGACTAAAACAAAGGTAGTGACCAGAATATACATTATATTCTGACAAACAGGTACAACTAAAAATAATGGAAGGAGAAGGGAGAAAAGTTGAATAGTAAATATTGTATGGGAAATAAGTAGAAGTCAAAGGACGTAATAAGCTGACAAACCAAAACATGGAAGCTTGAATAAGGAAAAAGCAGACCAAGGACATCGCTAAAAAGTATTAGTATAAAGGTAATCACTAAAACAAACGTGGGATGTTCTGAATACCAAGATAATTTTCCCTTCCCTTCCCCTTCCCCTTCCCCTTCCCCTTCCCTTTCCCCTTCCCTTCCCCTTCCCCTTCTCTTTCCCTTCCCCTTCCCCTTCCCTTCCCCTTCCCCTTCCCCTTCCCTTTCCCCTTCCCTTTCCCCTTCCCTTCCCCTTCCCCTTTCCTTCCCCTTCGCTTTTCTTTTCACCTTCCCTTTCCCTTCCCACCCCTCTCCCCTCTCCCCTCTCCCCTCTGCCTTTTTCTTTTCTTTTCTGAGACAGAGTCTCACTCTGTCGCCCAGGCTGGAGTGCAGTGGCACAATCTCGGCTCACTGCAACCTCCACTTCCCGGGTTCAAGTGATTCTCCTGCCTCAGCCTCCCAAGTAGCTGGGATTACAGGCACCCACCACCACACCTGGCTAATTTTTTTGTATTTTTTAGTAGAGACGGGGTTTCACCATGATGGCCAGGCTAGTCTCAAACTCCTGACCTCAGGCGATCCACCCGCATTGGCCTCTCAATGTGCTGGCATTACAGACATGAGCCACTGCACCCCACTGAAAATTTTTAAAAACAGACAACAAAGTGCAGCAAATACAATAAACACAGTTAAAATATAATATGATGGAATAAAGACCAAACATACCAGTCATATCAGTAGGCAACTCGTCTATCAAAATAAAATGATGTTCAAATTGGCTCACAACGCAACACTAGTTTTGTACTAGGTACAAAGAAATACAAAGTGATTTAATGTGAAAACCAAGAGACAGGCAAAGTAATACCAGAGAAGTGGTATGGTGCATGTGTACTGCACATGTGCATGTATATGCTATCTTTATCAGGGTTATACTTATTTATAAAAAGTATTTTTATGTTTTTGTTTCTCTGTGGTCCGGAATAATTTACGTAGTACTGGTCTTTGAAGGTTTTGTGGAATTCCTGTGTGAAGTTTGTGGTCCCTATTGCTTTCCTTTGTAGCAAATCTTTGATACATTTCTCTGTTTCTTCTATGGAAGTCAATTTTGGAAAACTGTATTTACCTAGATTTTCCATTTCACCGAGGTTTTCAAATTTATCAAAAGTTACGCCAAGCAGTCTCATTAATTTTTTTCAGAGAACCAGGATTTTGATTTATTGGTGCTACATTTTTCTGTTTTCTACCTCAATTTTTGGTGTATCTTTCCATATGCTTTCTATGGGTTTACTTTGTTATTTTCTAGCTTTCGTAGTGGAGATTTTAATTTACTTATTTTCATTGTTTCGTTTTTATTTACGTAAGTAATGGAATGCTGTAAGTCTGATGGGAATATGTCAGAGAGACACATGAGCCAACTTCCAATGGCTCTGACTGGCCAAATGTGAGACAATTTGAACATCAAAAAGAGTAACAATAGTAATGGATTATGACACACTGAATGGGGAAAAAAAAAAAACCCATGAGTCCATGGTGATATTTTTTAAAAACCAGGTGTGGAATGGAAGGAGAAAAAGCTTTCTTTACAGAAGAATGATAGTAATTGTAAAAAGAACAAAGGATTCCCACATTTGCAAAGAAATGCCCTTCAGATTATTTATTAATTATAATGAAAGAAATATAGCCACTACCTTAGCCAAGTGATCAAACATCAAATTACTGGCAATGGAACAAAGTAATACCATGTGCTTCCTGATATTTTGTACTAAGAAAGACATCGTATCTCCTCCATAGAATCTTGCCAAAAATATTTAACCTGGATCCAATTATGAGAAGATGAATCCAAATTGTGGGATATGCTACAAAATAACTGTCCTGGGTTCTTAAAAATGTCAGTGTCAGGAAGAAATGGGAGGAAGTGGTAGGGAAACTGTTCTAGATTAAAGGAAACTACAGAGATCTGGAAATGAAATGCCATGTACATTAGAATATTGTGTTAATGTTAAAATTCTGGAGTGTGTTCATGGTTTTGTGGTTCTGTTAGAGTGTTCATTCTTATGAAGTGCCTCCTGACTTAGGAGTGAAGTGTTGCGACAGCTGCAGTTTTGTTTTTTTTTTTTTTAATCTGCGGCTTTTGATGCTCATCAAAAAAATGTAAGTTTTTATATAAGGAGGGAGAGAAAATATGGCAAATGTTAACAGTTGGTGAATTTAAGGAAGAAGATACATGGGTATTGTACTATTCTTTCAACTTTTATGTAAGTTTGAAATTTACTTTGAAAGTTGGTAAAGAAAAAGAATTTATATAGAAAATGTACTAGGCTCAGGAAATTCAAGGCATTTTTCTCCATAAAGTATTTTTCTGTTCACTGCTAGGGGGCCAGTCTTTCCATCAAATTCATGAAGGACCCCCGCCCTATCCTGCCCAAGGCCTTATTCCACTGACTTTTCTTCCAGCTCCTTCCCTTCTCATACACCGAAGACACATTAGTCTTTTTTACCCCCTGCCTTTGTTCATTGCGAACAGTCCCGTTCCTTTTTTTCCCCCTTCTGCAAATGAAAGAGGCTGCTCAAGCGCTTTCCCTGACACTGACAGTAATAGCTGTGCTGAAGATGAGGCGGGAGCACTGGGGAGGGGGCTTGCCTTTCAGCTTTTAGGATTGGCCAGGCAAGTTAACAATAGGCCCCTTTTATTTACGATGAGGGACTGGAAAGGAAAAAGAGAGGAACTCATGCTGATTTTCTGTCAACTAGATCCAGATGCCAGGATGCCTTCTTTCCCTCCCTGAGCTTTAGTCTCTGTCAACATTGCACTCCCAAAAAGTCGTTCATGTACATGGCCTTGAAATGATCTGACTGCGAAGGTCCAGGGTTTACTGTCCGTAACAGTTTCCCTTTGTCTCATTCTCCCCATCCTGGCAGAGAAAGGGACTCCCACTCTGCCTTTTGCACTAATTGGCAGAATGCCCACAGCCCGGTCTGAAAGTCTCCTCTCTGCCTTTCAGATGACCCAGCAGATGGCTGGGATGAACTTCTATGGAGCCAATGGCATGATGAACTATGGACAGTCAATGAGCGGCGGAAGTGGACAGGCAGCAAATCAGACTCTCAGTCCTCAGATGTGGAAATAAAAACAAAACACCTGTATGGCTGCCATTCTCTTCAGCCCTCGCTCTACCCTTTCCACAGCCTCCACCCTTGACCCCCATCCTCTTTTCCTACCTCTTTGTTTGGTTTAGAAATTGCTCAATAAGTCATTTGGGGTTTGGCATCCTGCCCAGCCACTTCCCAAACATGAAGACCTCTCTGTTGCTTTATGTTGTACATGCCCCATAGCCATCCCAACGTCCTCCCCAGTCCTCTCCTGGCACCAGCACCTTAGAAGTTGTTGGCAGAAGGCACTTAAACTGTGGGAGAAACGTGCACACCTTTGAGTACCTTCCCTCAAGGTTAAAGCTCCTGTCAGACTCTCAGAAGGGTCTGTAGGTGTTGTGTATTAGGCAAACGGGAAAGCGTAGAGGTCCTTCTATATATGTTAATAAGCTGTTTCTAAGTGTTTAATTTTGAAGGGGAAGCATCATGTTCTCATGATTTATGGGAATGAAGCAAGTACTGAAATCAAACTAAATACTCCCTGGGCCCTGGGTCAGTTTGACCCTAGCCCTGGGGTGAGGCAAGCCCCCTCCTATGAGGATGAGCAAAAATACTACTCTCTTCACCCTGAGTTGCTTTCCGGGTCTGGGGCTTCAGGACTTGCTGCTTCAGTCAGCCTTTATTAGCACCAAAGACTTTATGAAGATCCCACACACAGACACACATCCCTTCCTGCCTCCCACCTGCCTTCAGTAGGATCTGGCTCCGTGGCTGGAGGACAAACCCCTAGAGTGGGAATGCAGAGCTTAACGTGTACTGCTTGTGTGTGCACGTGAGAGTGTGTGTGTGTGTGTGTGTGTGTGTGTGTATGTGTGTTCCGCCTCCCATCCTCTCCCCATCTGCTCTGGGTATTTTTGTTTTTGTTTAGTTTTAGGTTTACAACAGAGAGGAGTTAATTTATCAGCAGCCTAAAACTGTTGTGTTTTTCTTACAGTTTAAAAAATGCCATGTCATTGATAACTCCCTTTCTCCTTTCCCTTCTCCCAGTCTGCTGATGACTCTTTCATGCCTGTGTATCCGGGTGCTCTGTTTCCCCACCGTTCCCAGGTGTACGAGGCAGAGGCCGGGACAGCTTTCCTCTCAGTCATTGTTCACCCCACTTGAAAATTCAGACAAGAAAACTTTGCTTAAAAGATTTCATGTGTGGGAACTACAGTTCCTGGCTGCCTTTCTCCTGTGTATGTGTAAATTCCTTAATAAATATTGCAGGGAAGGACTGTTTGCTTGGCCATTACTGTGCGTCACTCTTGGAGGAGGGTGCGTTACACTCAGGTTTTCTGTTTTCCAAAGGCAATTCTTTCACTTACTGTATTTTGGAAAATTCTGTACTTCTCATACCCAAGGGCGAGGCCCAGGCTCCAGCAGTCAGAAAGGGGGCCTCTCTCCACTGGCGTCTAGAGCTGTGAACTGAGGGAACTCCGAAGATCAGCACCTGCTAGAGTCAGAACATCAGAGCGGCATGCCTTTCCCCCACAGATGGAGAAACTGAGACACGGAGAAAGGACATGGTTGGCTGATGTCCACTAGAGAACCCTGGGCAGAGCCGGCAGTAGCCTCGCAAGTGTCTGGATTTCCAGCCCCTTGTTCTTTCCCTATGCCATGGCAATTAAGTAGTGAGTTGAAATTCCTCTCTGCCGAGAGAGCAGTAGCTTTAGCTGGTAAAGGTAACTCACCCCTCTCTGAGCTGTCGGAACTGGGCTTTCCAAATCAGTGTCAGGAATGAGAAACAGGACACTCATTCCTGGGGGCAGTACGAAATACAAAAGGAAGAAGACCGTCTTTGGTCTGTTTCCTTCTCTCCGTTTGACTCCCTTTCTGCTCTCAACAGATGTGATCTTTGGACCCTTCCTCCCTTCTTTCCTTTGAGTACACGCTTTGAGTCCTTACAGATGTAAGTGGGAGGACAGCTCAGTGACTAGGAAAGTCAGCTCTGGGTCAGGCTGCCAGTGTTCCTATCCCTTCCTACGCTGAGCAAACTACTGAACTCCTGTGTCTCCGGGTAAAATGGGGATGATGGTAATAGTTAGGATAATAAGCAGTTCCTGTGGTATATTTAGCACACTATTGGGCACTTAGTAAGCACTCAGGTATTAGCAGGTATTGCATGCCAGATCTGTGTTAGGCAGTAGCTCATTTGACAAACATTTAATAAGTGTCAGTAATGTGCCAAACACTGTTTTAGGCTCTAGAGACAAAGCAGTGAATAAAAACTCTCCAATCTCATAGGGTAATGTGGTAGGAGAAATGGATAATAAACAAATAGATCTAATTCAGACAGTATAAGACAGGGGGAGAGAGTGCGTATGGGGCCATTTGGATGGAGTGGTCACAAGAAGTTTACATTTGGACTGAGACCTGAATACGCAGCCAGTCCGTAGAGATCTGGAAAGAGTTGGAAATAGTTTGGGGGCGTTAGTTTGGGAGTCGTGAGGATACGGGTGTTATGTAAAGCCATGAGAGTGGTTGAAGTCACTTGAGAAAATAGAAGAGAACTGAGTCTGGGAACCCATCAGCGTTTAGAGGTTGAGAAGGATGAATAAGATGAATCTGAGATAGTTTCTGGTTAAGAAGCTCTTGGTCTCATGGGGCAGCAAATTTATAATTTCTTTTTTCCGTTTTTGTTTCTGAGACAGAGTCTCGCTCTGTCACCCAAGCTAGAGTGCAGTGGTGTGATCATGGCTCACTGCAGCCTTGACCTCCTGGGCTTACACAATCCTCCCAACTTCAGCCTCCCCAAGTAGCTGGGACCGAAGGTGTGCACCACCACACTGGGCTAATTTTATTTTATTTTTTTGTAGAGACAAGGTCTCCCTATGTTGCCCAGGCGAGTTCCTGTGATCCTCCCACATTGTCCTCCCATAGTGCTGGGATTACAGGCATGAGGCACTGTGTCCGGCCTGTAATTTCCCATACAGGTGGATAATGGGAGCTGAGGTGAGGGGGGACTTAGCCCATTCAGGAAACCTTCCTGAAGAGAGTGGCACTTGAGCTGAGTCTTCAAGGGAGAAGTAGCAGTTAACCAGTGAATTGGTGTGGAGAAGAATATTCCAGACAAATAGTGTCATGTGAATAAGGATATAGAAACCTACAAGAGCATGGAACATTTTGAGAGGTACAAACGTATTTCTAGGGTATGATGTAAGTGTGGTGCGCTGTGGGAGAGGTGGAGCTGGACTAGGTTGGGGGGCCTTTCCACACCCTATGAAGGAGCTTAGCCCAAAGTGTAAGTGGTAGAGAGACTTGGTAGATTTGAGTCTTAGATAGCTCACTCTTGCATCACTGTGAACAGCACATTTGAGGAAACAAGACCAGAGGTAGGGAACCAGAAATGGCAAGAGCTGACCTAGGGCTGTGGTGGTGGGGGTAGGGGAGAATGGAGGGGCTTAGAGCAGCAGTTAATGATTGATCATGAGGCATGTGAGATGCTAAAAGGTGTTCTACAGAAATGCTAAATAAAATAAGCATTTTATTTGTCTTGGAAAAGACTAGGTTATATCACTTCATATCTAGAATATAATATCTACAAAGTAATCTCTTTGAAAAGTCCTGTAGTAGACTTTTTTCGTAGTTTTCTAGCACTTACCAATACTTATTTTACCATGGAGTCAATTTCTCTGGTATATCTAATAACCATAGAATACTATTTGGGGAAAAGCAACCAGAAGAATACTTTAGGACAGGAGTGTCCTATCTTTTGGCTTCCCTGGGTCACATTGGAAGAATTGTCTTGGGCCACATATAAAATACTGATAAAATGTGATATCTGATGAGCTAAGAAAAAAAAAAAAACATAATTTTTTTTTGTTGTTGTTTTGTTTGTTTGTTTTGTAGAGATGGAGTCTCACTCTGTCGCCCCGGCTGACTCTCAGCTCACTGCAACCTCTGCCTCCTGGGTTCCAGCAATTCTCCTGCCTCAGCCTCCCGAGTAGCTGGGACTACAGGCACATGCCGCCACACCCGGCTAATTTCTTTTGTATTTTAGTAGAGACAGGGTTTCACTGTGTTGCCCAGGCTGGTCTCGAACTCCTGAGCTCAGGCAATCCACCCACCTCAGCCTCCCAAAGTGTTAGGATTACAGGCATGAGCCACCAAGCCCGGCCCTCATAATGTTTTATGAATTTGTGTTGGGCCTCATTCAAAGCCATCCTGGGCCGCATGCAGACTGTGGCCCGAGGGCTAGACAAGGTGCTTTAGGAGGTAGAGTTGGGAGGTGTCAGTATTGGATAAGATGTGGGATGGAGAGGGAGGAAGCAGTCAAATCTCCCATGTTTCTAGATTATGTAAAAGAATTACAGAAGGAAGAGAAGCTGGCTTTTCTCTAGGAAGGAAGAAGTAGATAATTAGGAGTTTGGTTTTAGGCTTGTTGAAATTGTGTTGCATGTGTTATATCCAGGTCTGGCTGACCTGGATTTAAATTGGATTTAAGAGTCTGAAGTTCAAGGAAGAGGGCAGGCTGGAGAAATTAATTTGTGAGTTAGCCCATGGAGGTGGTAACTGATACCATAGGAGATGGATGGGAATCACATAAGGTGGGTTTGTAAAATAACAGCAGTGGGCTGGGACAATTTGTGGGGAAATATTTATTTTTAATAGAAGTTAAGGAGGAAAGGCCCAAGAAGGAGAGGAGGTGGAATGGGGATGAGGAGGAATAGTCAGAAAGTTATGCAAAACAAAACAAAACTCTAGGAAAGTACAATGTCAAGGAACCCTAGGAACTATACCATCTAGGAAAAGGGATGATCACAAACATCAAATCAGCAGGAAAATCTAGAGAGATAAGGATTGGTAAAAGGACTACTGAATTTAGCATTTGGAAACGGTAAACTTCAGTTGGAATGGTAGGGCCAGAAACCAGATTATAGCGAGTTGAAGGGTGAATTGAAGCAGTTGTAAAGTAGAGAAACAGGCGCTATAAAATTAAATATACCTCGTAAGATTTAAGAACAGAAACAGAGTACGTAAATTCCAAGCCAATAAAGAGGGAAAAATTAGAAAATGCAAATAAGCAAAAATATCAACCATCCTCTTGTCCCCCAAGAAAAAGGCAGGGTAATAATTTTTTTTTTTTTTTTTTTGAAAGCTCAGAAAAGTGGACTAAACTGACTTAAAAAGTAGTATGATTGAAACAAGTCTAAATACAAAAAATACAATGTAAATGGAATAAATCCATTTGGAATACTGACATTGTCAGATTGCACTTTTAAAATCCATTCCTAGCTGTGTGCGGTGGGTCACGCCTGTAATCCCAGCACTTTGGGAGACCAAGGCGGGTGGATCATGAGGTCAGAGGTTTGAGACCATCCTGGCCAAGATGGTGAAACCCTGTCTCTACTAAAAATACAAAAATGAGCCAGGCGTGGTGGCAGGTGGTAGTCCCAGTTACTCGGGACGCTGAGAAAGGAGAACCGCTTGAACCCATGAGGTGAAGGTTGCAGTGAGCCAAGATCGCACCATTGGACTCCAGCCTGGGCAACAAGAGCGAAACTCCATCTTAAATAAAAAAAAAAATAAATAAATAAATAAAAAAGGCCGGGCCAGTAATCCCAGACTTTGGGAGGCCGAGGTGGGTAGATCACGAGGTCAGGAGATCGAGACCATCCTGGCTAACACGGTGAAACCCCGTCTCTACTAAAAAAATACAAAAAGCTAGCCGGGCGCAGTGGCGGGCGCCTGTAGTCCCAGGTACTCGGGAGGCTGAGGCAGGAGAATGGCGTGAACCCGGGAGGCGGAGCTTGCAGTGAGCTGAGATCCGCCACTGCACTCCAGCCTGGGCGACAGAGCGAGACTCCGTCTCAAAAAAAAAAAAAAAAAAAAACCCACAAAAATTTGCTATGCGGGGTGGTGTTCGCCTGTAGTCCCAGTTACTCGGGAGGCTGAGGCAGGAGAATCGCTTGAACCCGGGAGGCAGACATTGCAGTTAGCCAAGATCTCGCCACTGCACTCCAGCCTGGGTGACAGAGCGAGACTCTGTCCCAAAATAAAATTAAATTAAATTTAAAAACCCATTCCTAGCCGGGTGCAGTGGTTCACACCTGTAATACCAGCACTTTGGGGGGCTGAGGCAGGCCAATCACTTGAGTCTTAGGAGTTTGAGACCAGCCTGGGCAACGTGGCAAAAACCATTCTCTAAAAAAGTTAGCTGAATGTGGTGGCGTGTGCTTGTGGTCCCAGCTCCTTGGGAGGCTATGGTGGGAGGATTGCTTGAGCCCAGAGGTTGTGGCTTCAATGAGCCGAGATCTCCCCACTGCATTCCAGCCTGAGTGAAAGAGTGAGACCCTATCTCAAATAAATAAAATAAAATAATAAAATAGTAAAATAAAGTAAAAATCCATTCCTTCCGGCATCTCGACCTTTCTTTAAGATCACTTTCCTTCACCTGAAGTAGATCCTTTGGAAGTTTCTTTAGTGAAGGTCTCTTTGAGTTGTTCCTGAAGCATAAGGATAGGAAAATGTTTAAAATAAAGGAATGGAACAAGCAAGATCAGGCAAATGCAAAACCAAAAGTAAATGGGGATCCTTTATATCATTTATATTTATATTTTCAAAATAGACTTTCAGACAAAAAGCATTACAGGTTGAGCATCCTAACCTGAAAACTCAAAATCCGAAATGCTCTAAAATATCAGCACTAACATGACACCACAAGTGAAAAATTCCACACCTGACCTCATGTGATGGGGTCACAGTCAAAACTTTTGTTTCATGCACAAAATTATTTAAAACATTATATAAAATTACCTTCAGTCTATGTGTATAGGATGTATATGAAATAAATGAATTTTATATTTAGACTTGTGTCCTGTTCCCAGGATATCTCATTATCATTATGCATATGTATCATTATGCATAAATCCAAAATCTGAAACATTTCTGGTCAAGCGTTTTGGATAAGGGATACTCATCCTGTATTAGAAAAGAACTCTATGTAGTAATAAAATGTTCAATGCACAAGGAAAATATTACAGTTCTAAACCAGTATGCATTCTTAAAGCCTCATAGTACAAATTTATAGAACTTCATGGAAAAAGAATCCATCATAATTGTGTGAAAATTCTCCACCAGGTTTTTTTTTTTTGTGGAAATTCAAAAGCTGATTCCAAAATTTATATGGAAATGCAAAGGATCTAGAATAGCCATGACAATCTTGGAAAAAGAAAGAATAAATTTGGGCAGGGCACTGTGGCTCACACCTCTAATCCCAGCACTTTGGGAGGTCGAGGCGGGTGGATCACCTGAGGTCAGGAGTTTGAGATCAGCCTGACCAACATGGAGAAACCTCATTTCTACTAAAAATACAAAATTAGTTGGCCGGGCGCGGTGGCTCAAGCCTGTAATCCCAGCACTTTGGGAGGCTGAGACGGGCGGATCACGAGGTCAGGAGATCGAGACCATCCTGGTTAATATGGTGAAACCCCGTCTCTACTAAAAAGTACAAAAAACTAGCCGGGCATGGTGGCGGGCGCCTGTAGTCCCAGCTACTCGGGAGGCTGAGGCAGGAGAATGGCGTGAACCCGGGAGGCGGAGCTTGTAGTGAGCTGAGATCCGGCCACTGCACTCCAGCCTGGGCGACAGAGCGAAACTCCGTCTGAAAAAAAAAAAAAAAAAAAATTAGCCAGGCGTGGTGGCACATGCCTGTAATCCCAGCTACTCGGGAGGCTGAGGTAAGAGAATTGCTTGAACCTGGGAGGCAGAGGTTGCGGTGAGCCAAGATGGTACCATTGCAATCCAGCCTGGGCAACAAGAGCGAAACTCCATCTAAAAATAAATAAATACGTAAATAAATAAAAGAATACATTTGAAAGGATTCCACTACCAGATTTTAAGATTTCTTATGAAACTACAGTAATTAAGACAGTGTGGAATCAGTGCAGGATAGACATATAAACCACTGAAATAGAATACAGGACCCAGAAACAGCCCCAGGCACATATTGATTTATGAAGGGGGCAATGCAATGCAATGGATTAAGGGTAGTCTTTTTAAGAACGGACACTGGGACATTAGATAAGCATAGAGAAAAAGTGAAAGTTGACCCCCTACCTCATATCATAACAATAAATGAATTCTAGGCCGGGCACAGTGGCTCACGCTTGTAATCCCAGCACTTTGGGAGGCTAAGGAGGATGGATCACTTGAGGCCAGGAATTTGAGACCAATCTGGCCAACATGGTGAAACCACATCTCTACTAAAAATACAAAAACTAGCCAGGTGTGGTAGCACGCGCCTGTTATCCCAGCTACTCAGGAGGCTGAGGCGAGACGATCGTTTAAACCCAGGAAGCAGAGGTTGCAGTGAGCTGAGATCACACCACTGCACTCCAGCCTGGGCAAGAGAGCAAGACTCCATCTCAATAAATCAACAAAATACATAAATAAATAAATTCTACATAGATTGTAGATCTAGCGTGAAACTTAAAAAAATTAAGCTCCTGAAAGATAATAGGAGAGACTATCTTCATGCCCGTGTGGAGAAGCCTTAGGAATTAAAAAGCACTAATCATAAGGGAAAGATAGATAAAGTTGATTAGATTAAAATTAAGAACATTTATGATTCCACTAAGAGAGCAGAAAGGCTTGCCACAGAGTAAGATAAGATATTTGAAACACATATGATAAAGGCATTGTATCCAGAATATATGAAGAATGCCAGCAAAATAAGAAAAAGACAATGTATTAGAAAAATATGCAATAGAGACCAGAATAGGCACTTCAAGAAGACTAACACTGAAGACTTTGAAGAATGACTAACGTTGAAGAAATGCTGAATCTCATTAGTAGTTAGGGAAATTAAAACAAAACAAAACAAAACACGAGACATCATGAAATACCTACCAGAATGGCTAAAATAAAAGATCATTCTAAGTGTTGGCAAGAATGTGGAGCAACAGAAACTAGTAGGAGTGTAAATTGACATGACTACTTGGAGAATGGTTTAATTGTATCATTGGCTAGATAGACAACCCTATGACCCAACAATTCTGCTCCTAGGTATATACCAAGTGGAAATAGATGTACTTGAGCATTAAAAGATATGCACAAGAATGTTCTGGAAGCATTCATAATAGCTCCAAACTGGAAACAATCCAAATGCCCATCAGCAGGAAAATGGATAGATTATAGTATATTCCTACAATAGAATACTATACAGTAATGGGAATGATCAAACTACAGTTGACCGGGCACAGTGGCTAAACATAGGACATTAAATCCAAAATCTGTGGTAGGTGCATTCGTATCAGTAAATACCACCAGACCTTAAATGACATCTTTCCCTTCTTGACTGAGCACTCAGTATTTTCCTAAGAATTCCTCATGTTTTTTCCGATGACTGTGTAAGTCTCCTCCTCTGTGTGCTTCCTGTTTGCTTCCTAGTGTGATATGTTGTACCCAAAATAAACTGTGACATTCTTAACAAAAATATTTAACTTCAACCTAATCAAGTTTCTAGACCTAACTTCCAGCTTCTAGGAAGATTGAAAAACATTTTTCTTTTCTTTTTTTTTGAGACAGAGTCTCGCTCTGGGGCCCAGGCTTGAGTGCAGCGGGGCGATCTCAGTTCATTGCAACCTCTGCCTCCCAGGTTCAAGCAATTCTCCTGCCTCAGCCTCCGGAGTAGCTGGCACTACAGGTGTGTGCCACCACACCCAGCTAATTTTTGTATTTTTAGTAGAGGCCAGGTTTCACCATGTTGGCCAGGCTGGTCTCAAACTCCTGACCTCATGCAATCCGCCCATCTCAGCCTCCCAAAGTGCTGGGATTACAGGCGTGAGCCGCTGCACCCAGCCTGCACCCTGAAATTTTATATCACCTAAAATCTGTCCATTTTCAATTTTGCCATTTATCCCAAGAATGTCTTTTGATGCTTTTCTTTTTAAACCAAGATACAGTGTAGCTTTATGCATTGCATTTGGTTATTATGTCTATTCGGTTTCCTTTAGTTTCGAACAGTGTCTCTCACTTTTTTTTTTTTTCTCCTCGTGACAATGACTTTTTGAGGGGCTCAAGCCAATTAGTTGGTAGAAAGTTCTATGTTTTTTAATCTTCCTGGAAGCTGGAAGTTAGGTCTGGAAACTTGATTAGGTTGAAGTTAAATATTTTTCTCAATAATTTATCAGTTTATTTTGGGTACATCATATCACACTAGGAAGCAAACAGGAAGCACACAGACGAGGAGACTTACACAGTCATCGGAAAAAACATGAGGAATTCTTAGGAAAATACTGAGTGTTCAATCAAGAAGAGAAAGGTGTCATTTAAGGTCTGGCAGTATTTATTGATACGAATGCACCTACCACAGATTTTGGATTTCATGTCCTATGTTTAGCAGCTGGGCATGTTTTTCATAGAGAAAGCTGAACATAATATTGGCCTATCTATTCTAAAAGCTGAGATGACAGAAATGCTTTTGTATAATGTGGAGAAAGGAATTTAAGAGAATTCTGGAACAAATTACCAAATATGTTTATGTTATCCCTTTTCCCAACCTATCCCTGCCTGGCAGGATCCTGAAGACGTTCCCTTCACCAAAGTCTTGAGGCATACTTTGTTCACAAGAGTACTGGGATCATTACAACATGATTTAGTAGGAGTTCATAAAATGTTGGTGAAGTATATTTCCTTCTTCTGTTTTTTTTTTTGTTTTGTTTTGTTTTGTTTTGTTTTGTTTTGTTTTTTGCCAGGGTCTCACTCTGTTACCCAGGCTGAAGTGCAGTAACTCACTGCACCCTCAAACTCCTGAGGCTTCAGGGATCCTCCCACCTCAGTCTCCTGAGTAGCTGGGACTACAGGTGTGGGACTACATGCCCATGCCCATGTAATTCCTATTTTTAGCGTAGTTGTAATGATTCCAACACTAGCCTTTAACGATGACCCTCGTGCAATTTATGGTATTCAAAATGGATACCAAGATCTTTGGAGGTGGTTAACTGGAGATAGGGTCCTAGATAAATGGCAGATCACTAAGGCCCTACTTGACCTGTATAGGCAAAAATTTATCCAGATTTGGAGGCAGATATCAAGACAGAAATGCAGCTCCGTTTTCTCTTGCGAGACTTAAGCTAGTTTGCAGATTCAGAGCCTATTCAATAATGGAGAGGCCATGTATCCTGAGGAGGGAGCTGGTAAAAGTGCTGTCAGTGCAGAATGTGTATCATTACCATTTTCTTGATAAATGTGTATTACCATTTTTGTCTGGATAGCTGTACACTAGGGAAACTATACAAACACTTGGGCAACAAGTGGACACTAGCTGTTAGCTATTACTAATTCCCAGATACCCATGATGTTATTGTCTGCTTCTCAGAGCTCATATGGGGACCAGGTAATGATGGAGTTTTGTTTTGTTTTGTTTGTTTTGAGACGGAGTCTCCCACTGTCGCCCAAGCTAGAGTGCAGTGGTGCATTCTCGGCTCACTGCAATCTCTGCCTCCCAGGTTCAAATGATTTTCCTGCCTCAACCTCCCCAGTAGCTGGGATTACAGGTGTGCACCACCATGCCTGGCTAATTTTTGTAGTTTTAGTAGAGACCAGGTTTTGCCATATTGGCCAGGTTGGTCTCGAACTCCTGACTTTAGGTGACTCACCTGCCTTGGCCTCCCAAAGTGCTGGGATTACAGGTATTAGCCTCTGCACCTGGCCATGATGGAGTTTTTACCTAAGTCAGCTGCACCACTGGTCCAGTGGAAACTGAAACCTCTCCTAACAGAGTTCCCCAAGTGCCTGAGCATCTAGTTGGAAAAGATGTCCTTAGCACATGATAGAATCCCCACACTGGCTTGCTTAGCTGTGAAGTAAAGCCTATTAAGAAAGGAATGGATTCAGTGAGTCTTCTATAGTTGATTGAAAGAAAAAATTAAAAAAGAAAGCAATGGAGATGAGGAAGCTCCTGCAGCTCTTCCACATTAAAACAATAAATGGATCTGGTACTGCATCCCTAGGGGAATTGCAGGGATTAAAAGACTTCACAGATGTGGTAGTGGTGATTGCTATCACATGGCCTTTTAACTTGTCTTCTAGCTAGGCTTCCAACATCACAGAGCAAAGACAAGCTGTCTGCACTGTACCCTGTCTAATTCCTGACTCATGGAAACTGGGGGAGATAATAAATGATTATTATTTTAAGCAGGAAGTAATAGGCAATCTATAACATATCATAATCTGTAAGGAGTCCTGTCACATCAATGACTTATTTTAGGCATATTAGGATAACCCCTTTAAAGTGAGGAACAAATTGCTGAACTTTTTATCCCTTTCTATTAAAAAAGAAGTACAGTAAGTGGTGAGTCTTTGTGTGTGTGTGTGAAGTACATGTGTCATATTCGAGTGTGTTGACTCAAACAATTTTTTGCACAACTTGCCTACTTCAAGCAGAGCACAGAATGATGGACTTGTTTAGGCAACAGGCAGCTCTGCCCCAACCCTTATGATTCAGTAGGTCAGTTGCAGATCTGGACGCTGTAGAGACTCTTAGGAGCCCCAAAGAAAGAATCACAAAGGAAGCAGCTATGGTTTTTGAAGTTATGCCCTTTTTGGCAAGTAACTACTTTTCCATCTGGCCCTGGGGAGATTGAACTGCAGATCATGACACTCTTGGTGCCCTGGGACCAGAGCTGCCCATATGAACTGGGTGGTGATCTGCGCGTTCCTGGGGAAACCCCAGTGTCAGTGTGCTTAGGTCTTTTCTCTTAGGCCACCTGGAGTCACTGAGACATCTCTTAAAATTTGCTGCTCAGAGAGTGTAGACCTGGGTGGGAGTTCTGAAAAAGGAGGTTGGGAGTCTTAAGTGTGTAAATTTTCATTTATCCTCACCCCATCCCATCCACCATTTTCAGCATAGTAGCCTGTCCTCAGCTGAGCCTGGTGTCCTGCTGTTCAGAGATTCATCTGTGTTATCCTCTCCTGAAACTACTGGTTCAGTCTCCTGCAGAGGTAAAAGAACAACAGTCACCTATAGAGTAGTTGAGGGACGCTGGGAATATAACTGCTTCTTCAGCAGATTTGCCACCTATATTCAATTTATTTTATTTTATTTTATTTTATTTATTTGGAGACAGAGTCTCGCTCTGTCGCCCAGGCTAGAGTGCAGTGGCACAATCTCGGCTCACTGCAACCTTTGCCTCCTGGGTTCAAGCGATTCTCCTGCCTCAGCCTCCCGAGTAACTGGAACTACAGGCATGCACCACCACACCTGGCTAATTTTTTTTTGTGGTTTTGTTGTTGTTGTTGTTGTTGTTTGTTTGTTTTGAGACGGAGTCTCGCTCTGTCGCCCAGGCTGGAGTGCAGTGGCCGGATCTCGGCTCACTACAAGCTCCGCCTCCCGGGTTTACGCCATCTCCTGGCCTGGCTAATTTTTTGTGTGTTTTTAGTAGAGACAGGGTTTCACCGTGTTAGCCAGGATGGTCTCAATCTCCTGACCTCGTGATCCGCCCGCCTCGGCCTCCCAAAGTGCTGGGATTACAGGCCTGAGCCACCGCGCCTGGCCTGTGTTCTATTTTTAGCATTGCTTTCACTCTGCATTTTTAGGGGGTACTCCAGGCAACCTATTTCTCTGCTTTTCAGGACTCTGCAAGGGAAGTTGGGTTCCTCTTGTCTTTCCCCTCTGCCCACTTAGGATTCAGCCTTTTCAGGACTCGTAAGTCCATCACCATTCATCTATTTGTTTTCCAGTTTCCGAAAGTTTTTGTTATTTTTCTTCTCTTCCACTCGATGTGTCCCTGTGGGTTCATGCCTCTGGCTTTAAATCCCTTTTTCTATAGTAATGATTTTTGATGAGGGAGCTAAAGGCATATGTTCCAACTACTCCCTTTAAATAGAATTTAAGACAGAGAATAGGGAGGAATAAAGGCCAGGGAAGGAGGCCCTTCTTTTGAGAAGGAATTCAGTTTTCCAGGGAGGGGAATTGTAGACTGAAAGTCTCTCAAAGAAAAGGGCACCTGTGGGATGAAGGTGGGGACTGCTGTCCTTGTGAAGCCCTACATTGTTGGGTACTTTCTCTTTAGGAAAGTACAAAAAAAAAAAAAAAAGGAAAGTCCAAGTTAACTACAGCTTTAATTCTGAATTTCCCTGACTCTCTCCTAAAATTAGCATAAAAACTGCAATCTGGTTTATTAATTTTGTGGGAGCTTAAGGCAAGAAAGATGAGTGTGGCTTTGTTCTGTCCCATTGTCTCCCAGGAGAGAGAAGGGGTATTAGCTTTGAGTACCCATTCCGAGTGAAACCAGTAGCTGAAAAGTGACCCAAGATCCTGGAGGATTGTTCCAGAGAGGACAAGAGAAGAGCAATAACCTTCTGTTTACCCTCGTGTGTTAGTGAAGGTTGTTCTTTGAAGAGAAAGGATTCCAGCAAAATTCTAGATGAAGTGGGGTGGCAAGATGACCTATAAACTGAATGAACTCACTGGAAGCAGAAGCTCGGAACCAGAGGTGACTGTGACTCTGAAAGATGATTTCAATTATTGTGTATTTATGTCTTTAACTGTGTAATTGAAGTGTATTCTACATATAGGAAAGTATGCAAATTATAAATGTATACCTTGATGAATTGTCTGTTTATTCATTTTTAATGTGTACTAAGAGAAATGTAACTGGCACATTAAAGATGAAATTTCAAGGATGTCATTCCTTGCGATGAGGGTAGTATAGGCTGGTAAGACATGATAACTCACCTTACAAGAACTCCATAACTTACAGGCGTATTGTTCATGCATTCAGTGACTGCCTGGTTTATGTTATCTCAGAAGCAGACCCTAAGGATTGCAGTGCAAGTAGTTTATTTAGGAAACACAGGAAATACCAATAGGGAGAGGGGGAAATGAGACAGGAAAAGGAAGATAACCAATAAAGGATACACTTTGAAGTTAGCTACCATCGCAGGAGACTGGAGCTTAATCTCAGTGAAACTGGGAAACTGCAAAATACAATATTCAGAATTATGCCACCTAGTGGTGAGCAGACCAGGCATTCTCATACCAACTCCCAAATGTCATTGGTTGAGGGCTGTTGGTGGGACTACGGTGGAATGGTCAGTATTAATTCTTAGATATTCGGGGCAGCCCAGCTTCTGGCAGAGAGATGCAGATACTGGCCTCTGGCATTTGCTGGAGGCACTGGAAGTTCTCAAGGATATGCACAGGACAGAAACAGCATTGGCTACTGTAACTAAACCTTCCATGATACATCTCAGGAGTATGGCTGGTACAGATGATGCCGAGTGCTAGTGTGAATTCCTCCTACGTTGTTTTCAGCATTCTTCTGCTGGAAGTTGATGATCATTATTCATAGAAAATATGTAGGAGGATATATAATTGCAAATTGGAACTGGACCTCACTGTCAGTCTTGATAATGTTAATTTCCTTTTGATTCTATCATGAATCAGTGATGAAAATGGTATTTCTAAAGGATAAGGCTGGAGATTGTAATGGAAATGTGAACAGTGGTAGTGATTTGAATAAAATTTACTGATTGTGCACAGGAAGAACCTGGGCATGAAGGTTTAAAACAAATACTAACAAAGCTATTAAAATTGCCAATCATATAAGAGTGGGCCACTGAATTCTCTGTTTCTCAGTTCTGTGATGAGATGGGCAATGATTTCAAGCAGCTTCTCATTTTGTTCAGAAGCTCATTGGTTTTCCCTCAGAAGAATCCCTATTTATCTCTTCAAGATGCTAAAACATCTTTATCTTCCCGGATTACATACCCTTTATAACAGCACATGCCTAACTGGCACTGGCTATATCACGTGAACAATCTAAATTCAGTCCTGAAAGGCAAGGTTTAAACCAGTTTTCCACTTGAGAGATCAAGTGCATTAAATTACAGTGTTGTGTAACTGGAGTTGTGGGGTATGCCTCTTTATAATGGTGAGTCAGATTCCTTTTGCTTGAATGATATGGTTATTAACTCATCTGAACTGAAACGATACAGTTATTAACTCCCTGAAACTGTATTTTTGAAGATTATGAAGAGACACTTAAATGACTTGATAAAATATCTTCATTGGGCTGGGCATGGTGGCTCACTCCTGTAATTCCAACACTTTGGGAGGCCGAGGTGGGTGGATCATGAGGTCAAGAGATCGAGACCATCCTGGCCAACATGGTGAAACCCGTCTCTACTAAAAATACAAAAATTAGCTGGGCATGGTGGTGTGTGCCTGTAGTCCCAGCTACTCAGGAGGCTGAGGCAGGAGAATCGCTTGAACCCGGGAGGCAGAGGTTGCAGTGAGCCAAGATTGCGCCACTGCACTCCAACCTGGCGACAGAGCGAGACTCTGTCTCAAAAAAAAAGAAAAAGTCTTCATTGGGGTTTTCAGAATCCGATGGCAGAGATGAGTAGATAAGGAACCCTTTCCTCACTATCTTTGGAGACGTGACCAAATAACTTGACACATTTTGAAGGACAGATTCTAGATATTGTATTAGATGTCCTATTGAAATACAGTTTGTTAAACAAAAATTTCTCGTAATTTTGGTTAGTTTATAATTCCATCAGAGAATACAGTTAAGTATGTTGCCTTTACACACTATCCATACTTATAAATTAGGGTTTCCAGTGGTGAAAAATAGAAACACAGAAGCTCATCTTTTTTTTTTTTTTTTTGAAACAGGGTCTTGCCCAGGCTAGAGTGCAGTGGCGCAGTCTTGACTCACTGCAGCCTAGGCCTCCTGGGCTCAGGCGATCATCCCACCTCAGCCTTCTGAGTAGCTGGGGCTACAGGCATGCACCACCATTCCTGGATAATTTTGCTTATTTTTAAAATTTAATTTAATTTAATTTTTTTTTGAGATGAAGTTTTGCTCTTGTTGCTCAGGCTGGAGTACAATGGTGCAATCTCAGCTCACGCAACCTCCGCCTCCTGGGTTCAAGCAATTCTCCTGCCTCAGCCTCCTGGGTAGCTGGGATTACAGGCATGCGCCACCATGCCTGGCTAATTTTGTATTTTTAGTAGAGATGGGGTTTCTCCATGTTGGTCAGGCTGGTCTCGAACTCCCGACCTCAGGTGATCCACCCGCCTCGGTCTCCCAAAGTCCTGGGATTACAGGTGTGAGTCACCGTGCCCGGCCTTGTTTATTTATTTTTTTTTAAAGATGGAGTCTCCCAATGTTGCCCAGGCTGGTCTCAAACTCTTGGGCTCAAGTGATCCTCTCACCTCAGCTTGAGCCCATCTTTTTTTTTTTTTTCCAATAAGACTTTTTTTTTTTTTTAATGACTGATAATAAGCCAACTATCTCTCCCCTTTTAAACTGATAAAGATTTTTTTTTGTTTTGAGATGGAGTCTTGCTCTGTCATCCAAGCTGGAGTGTGTAGAGGCGTGATCTCGGCTCACTGCAACCTCCACCTCCTGGGTTCAAGCGATTCTCCTGCCTCAGTCTCCCGAGTAGCTAGGATTACAGGTGCCCATCACCATGCCCAGCTAATTTTTTTGTATTTTTAGTAAAGATGGGGTTTCACTATGTTGGCCAGGCTAGTCTTGAACTCCTGACCTCATGATCTGCCCAACTCAGCCTCCCAAAGTGTTGGGATTACAGGTGTGAGCCACTGTGCCCGGCCCTACTAATTTCTATGTGCTTATTTCTAAAGCAAGGAAGATATTTATTTTGTGTGTATTTCTTATGAGGCAACTATCTCACATCAATTCTCCTATTAATTCCAGCAGTCTTTCTTAGAGACTTTTTCTAGATATTGTATCATGTCATCAGCAAAAAAGATATAGCTCTACCTTTTCTTTTCCAATATTTGTGCCAGTTTTCTTATTTTATTTGACAAATACTCTAAGACAGTGTTACAAACTAATATGATTCAAGTTTCTGATTTTATTTGAAATTGTTTTATTATTATACTATTTAGGGTGCCATTTACAATTTTTATTTTTATAAATGGTCTTTCTTAGAAGTAAAGTCTTAGTCTGTTTGTGCTGCTATTACAGAAGACCGTAGATTGAGTAGCTTATAAACAACAGAAATTTATTTCTCACAGTTCTGAAATCTGGGAAGTCTAAGATCAAGGTTTGAGCAGATGGTTCCCAGAGGCCATCTTGTGGGTATGTCCTTATATGGTAGAAGGAAGGGACAGGGAGCTCTCTGGGGCCTCTTTTATAAGGTGTCAGATACAAAAGAAGTTCCTCTTCAAAGTTTTGACTTGCTCAACCTCCCGTTCTTTGTTCCCTACTTCCAAGGCCAAACCAACTTCCTTATCCTTCGTGCCTCCTTATCTTAGTTTCAGTAAATAACTTTCCCACCGGTCCTTATCTACAGAGACCACATCTGCTACCCACTCTGTAAATTACCCCTCCTGTCGCAACAGCTCTTCCTTTGGAAACTGCCTTTCTCACCAGTGTAACCACATTCCGAATTAGCCAATTGGGTTCAGCTTAGATTGTGCGGTCCAACTCCAGCCAATGCAGGCAGGACACAGTGACAGGGACAAGCTGCATTAGGGATAAAAACCCCTTCCCTCCTTTGTTTGGTGTGTTCTCGTGGTGGCCAAACCTGCAAACAGCACCCTGCTACAGAAGTAAATTTTGCCTTGCTAAGAAATCCTTTAAGTGCTCGTTTTCTTTGCGACTCCAAGCTTTACTTCTAACATAAGGGTAGCAATCCCACTCATGAAGCCTCCACCCTCATGACCTAATCACCTCCAAATACCATCACATTGGGAGTTAGGGTTTAACATAGGAATTTTGTGGGGATGAAACATTCAGTCTATACCAAGTAATCTCCTTCTATTCCTATTTTACTTTTTTAGTATATGAGTTTACTTTTTTAGTATATGAGTTTACTTTTTTAGTATATGAATTTTTAGTATATGAATTAGAACAATGGTTGGCAAACCGTAAATGCTCTTTACTTGTTAAGCAGATAATGATGTACCAGAAATGACTGCTAAAGTTTATGAAAGTCTTTTTCACTGACTATTGACATGATCATACAGTTTTTCCTCTTGAATTTGATGTTTTAGGTTATGTTAATATGCTTCCTGGTATTGGAACACCCTTATATTCCTGGGAAAAACTTAGTTGGTCATATCTATTTTTAAAAATTCATCACTAGTTCTATTTGTGAATATTTTATTTAGAATATTTGTACTCACAGTCATAAATTAATCTATAGTTTTCTTTTTTGTACATGAAAAATCATGGTTTAGTATTAAAGTTCTACTTCTGTTATTAAATGAATTAAGGAACATTCATCTTTTTCCTTAGTCTGAAACATTTCCCCTTTGTTGGGAACTGCTAACTGTTCATGGGGTGGGTGCCCAGAAGCCAAGTCTTTCTACCATGACACTCGCTGGCCCCTGGTCAAAGCTGAATGATCAAATGATCCTGCCAAAATTTGGAATTTTGAACTGAGTAACACAACTGAAAGTTGCCAGAACTGAATCATGTTAAGGGTGGTGGTTTAGAGGGCATCTCTCTAGGCATTTGCTTTGTGGTGCTCAGAAATCTGCTGGTTCCTAAACTTCCACAGATGAGGCTTACCAGTTCTTCCTCGAATTCCTGAAGACTCCAGAATCCTTCCAACAACAACAATAATAATAATCATTTTAACTTAGAAAGCAATTCTGGTGAGCTAGTTACTTGCAAATAATAGAGCCTTAATCACAAAACTACATATAGAATAGTTTCTTATCCCAAAACTATGTCTAGAATCTCCTTTATGTGAACATACTAACAGTTCTGCTTTTACTTTAAAACAAAAGTTTACTTTGACTAGGATATGGGGTAATTAAAAAAATTAAAAAGTGAAAAAGAAAACAAAACTTTCTTGAAATTATGTGATGTGTAACATGTACAGCAGGAACCCAACTTGATTTGTTCTTGCCATGGGCTGAATATTTGTATTCCCCCAGAAACAAATATGTCGAAGCCCTAACCCCCAAAGTGACTGTATTTGGAGATGGGGCCTTTATAGAAGTAATAAGTTTAAATGAGGTCACAGGGGTGGGGCCCTGATCTGATAGGATTAGTGTCCTTAAAAGAAGAGACATCAGAGAGCTCACTCTCCTCAAGCACACAAGAAGAGGTCTTGTGAGCATACAAGGAGATGGTGGCTGCCTACAAGCCAAGAGAAGAGGCCTCAGAAGGAAACCTATCTTGTTCACACCTTGACCTTGATCTTGGACTTCCCAGCCCCCAGAACTATAAGAAAATTAATTGCTGTTGGTTAAGCCACCCAGTCTATGGCATTTTGTTGTCTGCCAGAGAAGACTCATACTGTTCCCCAAATGGCTAACTAGTTGTTCTAATGATACTTGTTGAATAATCCACCATTACCCAGCTGTTTTGAAATGCCAGCTTTACAATATACTAAATTTAAATAAAGTGTCAAGTCTGTTTCTGAGTTTCCAATTTCATCTCACTGATTTATGAACATATTTTGGCACTAGTTTTATTTTGATTATTTTGCCTCCATAATACAAGGTAATATCTGGTAGGGCAGTCTGCCTTCATTATTGTTGGAAAACATTATTGGCCATTCTGGAACACTTGCCGTACTAGCTAAATTTTAGAATCATTTAGTTTAGTAAAAAGAAAAGCTGATTTTATTTTTATTTTTATTTATTTATTTTTTTGAGATGGAGTCTTGCTCTGTCACCCAGGCTAGAATGCAGTGGCGCAATCTTGGCTCTCTACAACCTCCACCTCTCGGGTTCAAGCGATTCTCTTGCCTCAGCCTCCTGAGTAGCTGGGATTACAGACACATACCACCACACCCAACTAATTTTTGTATTTTTAGTAGAGACGAGGTTTCGCCATGTTGGCCAAGCTGGTCTCGAACTCCTGAGCTCAGGTGATCCACCCGCCTTGGCCTCCTAAAGTGCTGGGATTACAGGCGTGAGCCACCATGTCTGGCCAAAAAAGTTGAAATTTTGATTGGGATGCATCACAGTTTATGTGAACTGGAGGAAAAGTGACATACTTAGAATGTTCTATTCCAACTCGTGAATATATTATATCACTATTCTCACCTTTTTTTTTTTTTTTTTTTTTGAGGCAGAGTCTCGCTTAGTCGCCCAGGCTGGAGTGCAGTGGCGCGATCTCGGCTCACTGCAAGCTCCGCCTCCCGGGTTCACGCCATTCTCCTGCCTCAGCCTCCCGAGTAGCTGGGACTACAGGCGCCTGCCGCCTCGCCCGGCTAATTTTTTTGCATTTTTAGTAGAGACGGGGTTTCACCGTGTTAGCCAGGATGGTCTCGATCTCCTGACCTCGTGATCCGCCCGCCTCGGCCTCCCAAAGTGCTGGGATTACAGGCGTGAGCCACCGCGCCCGGCCTCTCACCATTTAAACAAAAAAAAAATGGAGTTTTATTTATAAGTTCCTGCATAATTCTTGTTTATTCTTAGCTGTATTTTTCTGATTTTTATTATGAAAACATACACATATAGAGAAAAATCGAAAGAATTTTACTGTACGGCATCCCTATACCACCACTTAGATTCTACCATTAACATTTTATTGTATTTTATGCTGTATTTTTGTTGAGTAGCAGATAGGAACATAGACTGCCTGTGTTCCCCACTTGTAAGCTACATGATCTTGGGCAAGTTATTCAACTTCTCCCAACCTCAGTTTTCTTATCTGTAAAGTGGGAATAATAATAGTACTTACTTCAAGTGGTTGCTATGATGACAAAATCAGTTAAAATATGAAATGCACTTAGGACACAGCCTCATATTCTGTAACTATTATATGCTAGTGTATTCATCAGCTTGGGCTGCTGTAACAAAATACCATTGACTGGGTGGCTTAAACCATGGAAGTTTGGCCAGGCGCAGTGGCTCATGCCTGTAATCCCAGCACTTTGGGAGGCCGAGGCGGGAGGATCATGAGGTCAGGAGTTTGAGACCAGTCTGGCCAACATAGTGGAACCCCATCTCTACTACAAATACAAAAAATTATCTGGGCGTGGTGGCGGGCGCCTGTAGTCCCAGCTGCGTGGGAGGCTGAGGCAGGAGAATCGCTTGAAGCCGGGAGGTGGAGCTTGCAGTGAGTTGAGATTGCGCCACTGCACTCCAGCCCGGGCAACAGTGCGAGACTCCATCAAAAAAAAAAAAAAAAACACAGAAAACACGGAAATTTATTTTCTCAGTGTGGAGACTACAAGCCCCACATATGGTCCAGCTGGGTTCGTTTCTGACTAGGGCTATATTCCTGGCTTGGAGACAAAAGCCTTCTCCATAAGTCCTCACATGGCCTTTCCTGAGAGCCTGCAGCGCCTGGAGAGGAGGAGAGAAAAAAAGGAGAAAGGGAGAGGGAGGGTGATAGCAAACTCTCTAATGTCTCTTCTTATAAGGACACTGATCCTGTCAGAGCAGGGTCCCACCCTTATTTATGACTTCATGTAACCTTAATTACTTCCATAAAGGCCCTATCTCTAAATACCCTCCAAATACAATAGGGGTTAGGGCTTCAAGATAAATTTTGGGGAACCCAAACATTCGGTTCATAACAGCTAGCAAGTACTATAATTGTATTCTATTTCCAGTTGTGGTTTTTGTAAACTATTGATGTAGAAATGTATTTGGAGTGATGTACTCCTATTTTGTTGGAGGGAGAAAACTCAGCAATAAAACAGCATTACAGTATAATTGCTTTTGTGGAAAATATATAACAATGCGTGAAAAACGTTGTGTGTGTGTAGGAAAGGCTGTACACCAACCTTTAGCAAGGTTACCGCTGCTTGCTGAAATTATAGGCAATAATTTTGTGTGTGTGTGTGTGTGTATTTTCTGGCATTTCAGAAATACAAGGTAAGCAATAAACATGAGAACTTTGATTGAATACTAGAACAGAAAACTGTTGTAGTATTCTTTTAACAATACACCAGAACCCATTCAACTGTCTGCTGATAATAAATAACTGGCATGTACATAATATTTAGGGAAACTGCTATGGATTATTTTACACCAGTGTCGTTTCACCAAAAAACGTGATGCCGATGGCTCCCTTTTGTCAAGGGTTTCAAAGGCTCACCCTAAACGTTCACGTGCATTTTCCCAGCGGAGGAAAGATGGTTGTTCTTCATCAGAGTCTGGGGCCCAAGAACGCAGGCTCCTCCCGCAGGAGCCAGGCTGATGATGCTCGCAGGGATCGGATCCTGGGAGACCCTGAAAGGAGCGAACCCAGCAAGCACCGGTGGGGGCGTCTGCGCTCGCCGAGCGGCTCCCGGAGAGGACGCTGGGAACGATGCTCCGGGGAGAACGCTGGGAACGATGCTCCGGACAGCCGCTGCGCAGGCGCACTGGGCCCCGGCTGCCCGCCGCGGCGCTACAAGGGAGCGTGGCGGCGCGGTGCCGGGACCTGGCCGCAACGGTGGGAAGGCGGGGCGTGCCGGCCCAGCGGGGAGAGGGTGAGCGGGTGGCTGTCCCGAGCTTGGGGAGCTGGGCGAGCCGGGAAGCGCGAGTTCCGCCCGCGGCCACCCTGTCGCGCGCGGTGCTCTCCGCAGCCCCGGAGTCGTGCTTAGACAAAGGCTGGGAGGGCAGGGCCGGGCGGGTCCCGCTCTGAGGGGAAGACTTAGCCTCTCATTTGGGGAGGAGGAGACGGGGTCTAGCGGTTTCGCGGTTTGCTACAGCCGACTAGGGAAAGAGCTGGGATTCCAAATCCCCGGCTACTTTACACATAATTACTGCCCCAAACAAAGAATTGGATTGTATTCATCTCTTTGTGCTTCCTGACACCTGCGCGGTGCTTTGAACTTTGTGGGCTGTGTCTGCTCACCGCCTCCGTGTATCGTTTGGAAACATTTTACAGTGATCCATATACGTTCTAGCGTTCCGCCCTATGACTGAGCCTCCTTGGTCCTTTGCTGATGCTAATGTCTTCTAGGCATCTGCAGGGGCTGCTGAGAGTAAATACTTGGCGCCTCCAGCTGCTGGCCGAGGAGACAGATGGAGCTCAAGTTGGGAGATGCGCCCTGAGAGCTGATGACAGACACAAGTCCAGATCTCGGATTTTGATACTGTATGTTCTCTGGGTTCCTGAGAGAGGACATTGAGGAGTAGGAGTCGGCGATTAAAGGAGATCGGTACAATTGGGAAGCCTCCTGTCAGAGGTTCCAGCAATTTCCTCGTTAGAGGTGGACAAGCCCTATGGGCTAAGACAGAGGGTCCTCAGAAAGGAGTGCAGACGCCGTCATGCTGCAGCAGCTCCTGATCACCCTGCCCACCGAGGCCAGCACGTGGGTGAAGTTGCATCATCCAAAGAAGGTCACAGAGGGGGTGGCCCTGTGGGAGGATGTGACTAAAATGTTTAAAGGAGAAGGTGAGAATAAACTGATGGGTGGGAGGGAGGAAAAGCAGTCCCCTCTAGTGTGAGACGGAATGAGTCACTTGAGTGGAAGCATCTCTTAGATGAATGGGTGGAAGGTTTCTGGAGTTCTTGATTGTGGCTCCTAGTCTGGCATTTTCCGAAATAGTAGTGGTCAGTTCAGCCTAGGACCAGTATTTCAGTGTCATGGTTATGTATATTATTTATTTTTATCCTTCCCATGGCCATGTGGGGCAGGATGGACTTAACCTGATTTTTCTTATTCTAACAGTGGGGAAATGTAAATCAAATGGGAGGCCTGCCGAGGGTCACACAGGAACTTAGTGGCTAGGTCAGAAGGAGAAGCAGCAGGGGAAGTACCAAGTAGGCCTGGAGTAACTTGTGCTAGAAAGCAAGGAAGAGCTTAAAGACTAATGGATATGTGTCAAAAGAGGCCAGGTTTAAGGGTCTGTCACTCGACAGATTTGGGAAAGCTGAAGTATCCAAACTGATGGTAACACCAATAAGTAAAATTCCACATGATCACCTTGACACTTAAAATAGAGAAAGATGGGGGGAATTTCATTTGCAAACATTGGAGGTAATTAATACACTGATTCCTTACTTTGAAAAATAGGTTATTATGGGAATGAATGATGCATTTGCCTTGCCTTTTAGATCCTCTTCAGCTGGGGAGGGAAAGCTTTTTACAGAAAATGCCTGCCAATAATAAAGGTAGAAAGAGGCCAGGTGTGCTGGCTCATGCCTGTAATCCCAGCAATTTGGGAGGCCGAGGCAGGCAGATTGCTTGAGACCAGGAATTTGAGGCCAAGAGTTTGAGACCAGCCTGGCCAACATGACAAAACCCTATCTCTACTAAAAATACAAATATTAACTGGGCGTGGTGGCGCATGCCTGTAATCCCAGCTACTCCAGAGGCTGAGGCACGAGAATCGCTTGAACCAGGAAAGCGGAGGTTTCAGTGAACTGAGATGGCGCCACTGCACTCCAGGCTGGGTGATAGAGCAAGACCTTGTCTTGGAAATAAATAAATAGATAAATAAATAAATGTAGAAAGAATGATAGACTCTTTTACCATAAATAAAATAATTGAAAGGTTAATGAGGAACAGATACTTACATGATATTAAAGTATTATTCCCTCAAATTACTTCCTAAATGGCAAAGAATGAACAGAATTTTCCAATGGTGAGGTGTGGTGGTCACAGTTTTAACCAAATGTCTCAGTAATGGGATAGCCGGGCATTTTATACTTTCCAGATACTGTAATATAAAGCACCTGGTACCACCTACAAGGTATTCCTACCAAAAATGTTTAACGTGATCCTAAATTAAATTTAAAGACTGAACTGCTGGTTTACAGAAAATACAGGGGATGGAGAAATAAGATAAACCCCACCTTGAGGATACAGTCAGACTGTTCTTGTATCTTAAAAAGACAACGTCATGAAGAAAGGGAAAGTACTTATTCTAGAGTAAAAGAGACTAGAAGTAACAACCACTTTGAATGTGTGAACCTTAATTCACTCCTGGTTTGGAAAAAATCCAGAATAAAAGTTGAGGAAACAGTTGAGGAAATGTGAATATGGACTGAATATTTAGATGATACTATGGAATTATTGTTAA
Source organism: Papio anubis (assembly GCF_008728515.1). Taxonomy (NCBI): domain Eukaryota; kingdom Metazoa; phylum Chordata; class Mammalia; order Primates; family Cercopithecidae; genus Papio; species Papio anubis. Next base: position 38,703,367 of record NC_044976.1, read on the forward strand.
TTTTCATAGATGTAATAAATGGTATTGTGGTTATACAAGAGAAGATCCTTATTTGAAATCTTTAGGGATAAAGTATTATAATGCAGACAACTTTGAAATGCTTCAGAAAAAATGTAGATCGGTAAAGCAAATATGGTAAATATTAACAATTGTTGAATCTAGATGTGGATGTATGGATGTTCAATAGTCGTGATAAAAAGTTGGAGTAAAATACAAAGTTATTCATGTGCCTTAATTCCTAGTGCTTTTTTTTTTTTTTTTTTGAGATAGAGTCTCGCTCTGTCACCCAAGCTGGAGTCCAATGGCGCAATCTTGGTTTACTGAAACCTCCGCCTCCCGGGTTCAAGTGATTCTCATGCCTCAGCCTCCCCAGTAGCTGGTATTACAGGTGTGCACCATGATACCCAGCTAAATTTTTTGTATTTTTAGTAGAGATGGGGTGTCACCATGTTGGCCAGGCTGGTCTTGAACTCCTGATCTCAAGTGATCTGCCCACCTCGCCCGGCCTCTAGTGCATTTTTTTTTTTTTTTTTTTTTGAGACAAAGTCCTGCCTGCTCTGTCACCCAGGCTGGGGTGCAGTGGTGAGATCTTGCTCACTGCAACCTCCGCCTCCCCAGTTCAAGTGATTCTCCTGTCTCAGCCTCCCGAGTAGCTGGGATTACAGGTGCCCGCCACCACACCCAGCTAATTTTTGTATTTTTAGTAGAGACAGGGTTATACTATCTTGGCCAGGCTGGTCATGAACTCCTGACCTCGTGATCCACTCACCTCAGCCTCCCAAAGTGCTGGGATTACAGGCGTGAGCCACTGCGGCCGGCCTGTAGTGCATATTTTTAATACCTCAAATTCTGCCAAAATTACTTAAATTCTAGAAAGCTGGCAGTGTGTTATGTGTAGCACTTTAGCAGATGGAAAAAAATGAGCAAGATACAGTTTCCATCCATACCCTCATTAATACTCAATTGAGAGAGATAATTATACACATAAAGTAAAAAGCAGCCTGAGATAGATACTAGAACAGATATAAAAACCAAGCTTTTGGGAAGCATAGGAGAGAATAAACTTTCTTCTCATTAAGGGTGTCTGGGAAAACTTTACTTGAACTGGGCCTGAAGGATACCTCAGTTTTTCACCAGATAGGATTTGGGTGGGGTACTATCCAGCTGTGTTCAAAGAATGGTACTAGGATTGTGTGGGTAGGTGTGTCCAGTGAATGAAGGATAATGTTTAGAGAAGATAATACTTAGAGAAGCCATGGACTGGTTGTGGAGGATCTTGAAATCTATGTTGATTAGCTGGGCATAGTGACACATGCCTGTAATCCCAGCTACTCGGGAGGCTGAGGCACAAGAATCTCTTGAATCTGGGAGGTGGAAGTTGCAGTGAGCTGAGATTATGCCACTGCCCTCCAGCCTGGGTGACAGAGAAAGACTCTGTCTCAAAATAATAATAATAATTTTAAAATAACAAGAAATCTATATTGAAGTGTTTGCATTTTTCTTTCTTGTCAGTGGGGAAACCTTTGAGGATTTTTGAACAAAAGATTGGCCTGAGAGATCTCTAAGACCATTGGGAAATATTAATGGTGAAAGCAGCTTACAGCACGTCCTCCTTATTAAGGAGGCCCTTGAGTCACTCTAAATGTCCCTCTTTGTGAACGTTTTTGGGGAGAAGCCACACTGAATGGGTCTGTAGGCAGTTTCTCTGGGTGATTTGGGGCGACGCAAACCTCATGGCTCTTTTCCTTTCCCAGCTCTGCTGTCTCAGGATGCTGATGAGACCCAGGGAGACAGTTTAGACAGTAGAGTGGCCCTTGGACCCCTGACAGCAGAATCCCAGGTGGGTTGGAGTTTCTGGTCACTTTCTTGACATTGTTTCTCAGATTTTAAGAACACTGGAATTTGATTTTCTTTGACTCAACTTCCTGGATTGGCCTTTCTTTTTTTTCTTTTTTTTTTTTTTGAGATGGACAGTGGTGCGATCTCAGCTCACTGCAAGCTCTGCCTCCCAGGTTCATGCCATTCTTCTGCCTCAGACTCTCGAGTAGCTGGGATTACAGGTGCCTGCCACCATCCCCAGCTAATTTTTTGTATTTTTAGTAGAGACGGGGTTTCACCGTGTTAGCCAGGATGGTCTCAATCTCCTGACTTCGTGATCCACCCACCTCAGCCTCCCAAAGTGCTGGGATTACAGGCGTGAACCACCGCGCCCGGCTGATTGGCTTTTCTTAGCCTGTTCTTCATTAGAAAACCAGGCCACATCAGTTGATTTCACAGGTAATTTCCCCACCAGTAGTAACCTTCCACAGGAAACCTCTTTTTTTGCCAACCTCTAGCCATTTATCCAACAAATATATTGTGCTGAGGCCGCATGTGTGTGAGAGAGAAAGAGACAGAGAGGAGAAGTATGTAATGTAGTCCTTGCCCATGAAATTCACATATCATCTGGGAGAAAGACAAACATGAGTCATTTTAAGTAACATTTAAAAGTCAACAGAATCAGTTTCTGATATTCTTGGAGATGTGTACACTTCATTGATGACCTTTAAGTGAGGATTTTTGGTCAAGTCCTAGAGCAGAACTGTAACTGAAAAAAGAAATGATTTTCTTTTCAGATTTCAGCTTTCAGAGAGGATACTGGCAGGTCATGAAGAGCATGAGCTAAATAGGCTAAGCAGAAAAGGAGGGAAGACTTCTAAGAGCAGTTTAACAGTGTGCCGTGTGTCCTAAAGGAAGTAATCAGAAAACTGATAGCACTGGCGAAACTCTGCACTACCAAACCCCAGAGGCATAGGGAAACTCAAGAAAATTAGAGAGTAGTCTGAGAAATAGAAGAGGGTATTATTAGAGAACAGAAGAGTTTTAAAGTGGAGTGATCTTGGCTCCCAAAATCACATGGTTTAATCATGTGTTTAAATCACAGGGTTTAATCCTATGTCTTTAACTTTTCTCAAATTCAGCTTTCTCATGGGTTAAATGTGGATGCTAACATTAGCCTAATAGGCCTGAAATGCATTTCAGAATTATTTACAATACAAAAAGCATTAAAATACTCTCTATACTTAGGGGATTTGTTGTTATTTCAGCCTTCCAGCATCTGAATTCTCTTAGCTTTTGGGAGGTTTTTTTTTAATTATTATACTTGAAGTTCTGGGATGCATGTGCAGAATGTGCAGGTTTATTCCATAGGTATACATGTGCCATGCTGGTTTGCTGCACCCATCAACCCATCATCTACATTAGGTATTTCTGCTAATGCTATCCCTCCCCTAGCCCCCATCCTCTGACACGCCCCAGTGTGTGATGTTCCCCTCCCTGTGTCCATGTGATCTCACTGTTCAACTCCCACTTATGAGTGAGAACATGAGGTGTTTTGTTTTCTGTTCCTGTGTTAGTTTGCTGAGAATGATGGTTTCTAGCTTCATCCATGTCCCTGCAAAGGACATGAACTCATCATTTTTTATGGCTGCATAGTATTCCATGGTGTATATGTGCCACATTTTCTTTATCCAGTCTATCATTGATGGGCATTTGGGTTGGTTCCAAAGTTTTGCTATTGTGAACAGTGCTGCAATAAACATATGTGTGCATGTGTCTTTATAGTAGAATTATTTATAATCCTTTGGGTATATACCCAGTAGTGGGATTGCTGGGTCAAATGGTATTGCTGGTTCTAGATCCTTGAGGAATCACCACACTGTCTTGCACAATTGTTGAACTAATTTACACTCCCACCAACAGTGTAACAGCGTTCCTATTTCTCCACATCCTCCCCAGCATCTGCTGTTCCCTGACTTTTTAATGATTGCCGTTCTAACTGGCATGAGATGGTATCTCATTGTGGTTTTGATTTGCATTTCTCTAACGGAGTATTTTTAAAAAATAATTGTCAAATGGTTATTTGTTTTTTGTAGCTCATACATAATAGACCCTTATACTTCTTACCCCAGCATGTCTATCTCTGTCCAGATGTCTTCATTATTAGGCAGAATTCATGTTCCCTCCAAAAATGTGCTGTTCTCTCATACTTTTATTATTAACAGAAAAACCTAGGTAAGGTTATTTTACCCATGCTAAAGTATTCTCATTTTAACCAATTCTTTCTGCCCAAGAAAAGTCCCTGTTTTCTCTTGTGGCCTTAGCCCCTTCTGAACTCCCCGCTTCCCCAAATACTCCTGAACTTTATTGTCTTTAATCAAAATTACTGTACACTGTACTGTGACCTTCTTTAATATTTCATGAATATTTTCCCTTCAGCCAGATTGTAAGTTGCAGAGGTAGCTTACATGTTTTATGCATTGTTTTATAACCTCCATTTTATGTAATCTATAATCATTATAATAAATTAAATGATTAGCAAGAGAGTATCCAGGAAAACTTGACTAGAATCTCTTAGCTTCTAGACAAGGTCAGAAAAACTTCCTGAAGTCTGGCTGAAAAGGAACGTATTTGATGTTCTAGGAACTATTAACCTTCAAGGACGTATCTGTGGACTTCACTCAGGAGGAGTGGGGGCAGCTGGCCCCTGCTCACCGGAATCTGTACCGGGAGGTGATGCTGGAGAACTATGGGAACCTGGTCTCAGTGGGTAAGGATGGGCTTCTCTTGAAAATAGAATGTACCTATTGGATGAAAACCTTTGTTTCTAAATTAAGTGCTTTGTTTGGGGTTTGGGTTGTATATTAGAGGTTTTCTGTTTCCTTCTGAACACCCAGTCAGGATTGCTATGCTCTTTTCTGCTCTGTTCTTTCTACTCTACTCTGCTTTCTTTAGAAGGCCTGAATACCAAAGAACCATATTTAAATTCTTGGGATGGCTCTGTGATCTCAGCACATACAGTCTTTTCTTCCCCATAAACAGGATATCAGCTTTCCAAACCTGGCATGATTTCCCAGTTGGAGAAAGGAGAAGAACCATGGCTGATGGAGAGAGAGATTTCAGGAGTACCAAGTTCAGGTAAGTGCAAGGCAGGTGGGGCCTTTGTGATGTCAGCCAGAGAATTCCCCTCAAGGCCTTGTCCAAGCTGTGGGGAAGACTGAGGCCCTGAGGATGGTACATTCAAGAAAGTTGATTCTGTTATCTCTATCACCCTTTTCCCACACTTGCATCTTCTCATTAGTCTCTCTGGAGTCAGAGGAAAAGAGATGCCTTTCTCATCAGGGTTAACCTTCATCATTTCTTTTGATCTGACTTTCATGATTTTTACCTCTTTCCCAGTATTCTAAACCTTGCTCTGATCATAGTTTCTTTCCCATGTACATTTAGATTTACACAGGTCTCTCCTCGTTAAACACAGTCCACTTCACTGGACTCTCATGTCATTTTACCATCGGTTTCACTTTCAATGATTTCATTTTCAATATTTTTTCTAATCCTTATTCTGTGATCACAGTTTCAATTGTAACTCTCTCATTTTAACTTGTGTAATTTAACTTTTCATGCCAGAAAATGTATGGCTCTTTGAGAAATCAACCACAGAATTCGTTCTTAGCAGATCCAGTGGATTTTAACAGTCTTCGTTAACATTTAAGTTCCGTAATAATGATAGTATTTACCTGGGTTCTCTGAAGGATAGTTGGGTTCTCTGTGAGTCCCACATTAGCTCTGTCTTAGAAATGAGGAAAAGGAGGCTGATTAAAAAATGTATACAGGGCAGTTAGCTACTACTTGGTAGACTCAGTATCTTAATTCTAATCATTCTGACACCACAGTTTGTGTGTTCTTATGGCACTATTTTACATGGCTGCATTAGATTATACATATAGTCCTTGTCACCTTAATATCCTTTCCTCTATCAACTAGTTTAATAATTTTTGTCTCCTCTATTTCTCTTATTGCTTTTTCAGTGCTTCTCATCAGTGTCTTTTTTAATGCAGATACATGATTTCTGCCTAGGTCAGGATATGAACTTATTCCTTGATCATATACTGATCTGGAGAAATTGGTTTTGTTTTTTTTTTTTCTTTTTTGAGACAGAGTCTTGCTCTGTCACCCAGGCTGGAGTGCTGTGGTACAGTTTTGGCTCACTGCAACCTCCACCTCCTGGGTTCAAGCAATTCTCCTACCTCAGCCTCCCAAGTAGCTGGGATTACAGGTGTGAGTCACTGTGCCCGGCTAATCATTTTTGTATTTTTAGTAGAGACAGGGTTTCACTATGTTGGCCAGGCTGGTCTCAAACTCTTGGCCTCAAGTGATCTGCCTACTTGGCCTCCTAAAGTGCTAGGATTACAGGCATGAGCCACTGCAGTGGGCCCTGGAGAAATTGTTTAGGTCACTGGACAGTTCCTCTTCATCTGGTGATTCAGAAGGATTCTTCTGCCTGTGGCTCCTCTATCCCCCAGGGTTTCCTCATCATCTGCATTTAGACAACATAGAATAAGCGAGGAGTTATAATAGAATAAGCAAAGGAGTTCATTTGGGAGGTTTTTATGGGCCGGTCTGTGGTGGTTCACATCACTTTCACTTTCATTCTGGTAACAGGAGAGACCTTCATGACTTCACTCAATCTAATTCAAGGGAGATTGGGAAATATAATCTAGTTGTATGTCCAAAATCGGGGAGAACAGAGTTTAGGGAATAACCAGCAGTCTCTGCCACGATTTCTGAGGAACCTTTGTCTTTTTTACACTGCTGTTCTATTTCTGTACAAACTCCCACAGATGTTTTGTGATGGTTTCAACTATTCCTTCCATGCCCATATTCTCCTTTTTTCATATTTGTTTTATATATCCATATGAACCCTATTCTTACATATCTCTGGCATTTACGACATCTCCACATAGAAGCACTGTACTTCACACCCAGTACATCCAAAAACAGAAGCCGTCTCATCTAAACAAGTTTCTCATCCTAACCTCCCTGTTCTTTCAGTCTCTAGAAATCATGATATCATCAAGAACATTAAGCAGGTTTTCGACTCTGTTTTTCCCCGGTTCCCTACAGTTTTTTCCTTAATATTACCTGTTTGATCCGCTTGTACTGTTCATCTGTGTTGAGGCAACACTAAGGCACATTTCCATCATTTTATGCCTGAGTTATTAAACTTTCAAGTTGCATTTGCTGATGTCTTACTTTATTTTTCTGAATCTTCTTGAATGTTACTGCCAAATTTGGCCACTTGAAATACCACATTTATCTTGCTTTTGCCTTTAAAAGAAAAATTAAACATCTCCCTATTCCCTGTAATCAGTGATCTAAACATCTCTGCTTGCTTTTTAAGCTGACTCCAAAATTTATTCAGCTATTTCTGAGCTCTTTTTATGTGTTGTTACTAAAGTGAGGTTAGAAATACTAAGGAATAAGATTTTTTTTGTGAACAGGAAGTATTGGTGCTTTAGGTTGGCAGAGCCCAAAATGGATGGATAGGAATAGTAAGGGTAAATATCAGAGAAACTCCTTCATCCAAAAATTTTATGCCAGGTATACTATGAATAAAATATATATTCTCTATCCTTAAAGATTTTACAGAGTAATTAACATTTTATCACAAATTGAGAAGCCATTTTCTACCTCTTATATTGGCAAAAATTATGAAGGTTGATCAAATCTAGTGAGTATGCAGGGAAAGGCACCCATATTTGCTGAGTGTGCACACATCCACAACCCATCAATTTCTCTAGTAAAGCCAATGAAATACTGACAGGAGTATAGAAACATTTATGTATAATGATGTACTATGGTGTAATTTTATAACAGTGAAAAATTGGAGACAAGTGAAATGTTTTTCAGTAGGGACAAGTCAAATTATGTTATGTCCATGCAGTAGAATGCAATGCAGTTGTAGAAAAAATAAGATAGCCTAGCTAGGTGGTTTACATTGTCTTCTCAGCAACTCAGAAGGCTGAGACAGGAGAATCACTTGAGTTGAGAAGTTGGAGACCAGCCTGAGCAACATAGCATGATCCCATCTCTAAAATATAATAATAATTTAAAAAATTTTTAAATAAAGAATGAGATAAAACTTAATGTACAGATATAAAAAGAGGCCCATAAAGATGTAGACTTAAGGCTGGGTGTGGTGCCAATAACAAAGGTAGAAAGAGGCCAGGCATAATGGCCAACACCTGTAATCGCAGCACTTTGGGAAGGTGAGGCAGGCGGATCACTTGAGGTCAGGAGTTCGAGACCAGCCTGACCAACACAGCAAAACCCCATTTCTACTAAAAGTACAAAAATTAGCGGCCAGGCGTGATGACTCATGCCTGTAATCCCAGCACTTTGGGAGGCCGAGGCAAGCAGATCACAATGTCAAGAGGTTGAGACCATCCTGGCCAACATGGTGAAACCCCGTCTCTACTAAAAATACATAAATTAGCTGGGTGTGGTGGCGCATGCTTGTAATCCCAGCTACTTGGGAGGCTGAGACAGGAGAATCACTTGAACCCGGGAGGCAGAGCTTGCAGTGAGCAGAGATCGCGCCACTGCACTCCAGCCTGGCAACAGAGCGGGACTCTGTCTAAAAAAAAAAAAAAAAAAAAAAAATTAGCCAGGTGTGGTGGCACATGCTTGTGACCCCAGCTACTCAGGAGGCTGAAGCAGGAGAATTGCTTGAATTTCAGATGCGGAGGTTGCAGTCAAGATCGCACCACTCCACTCCAGCCTGGGTGACACAACGAGACTCTGTCTCAAAAAAAAAGATATAGAGGCCGGGCGCGGTGGCTCAAGTCTGTAATCCCAGCACTTTGGGAGGCTGAGACGGGCGGATCACGAGGTCAGGAGATCGAGACCATCCTGGCTAACATGGTGAAACCCCGTCTCTACTAAAAAATACAAAAAACTAGCCGGGCGAGGTGGCGAGCGCCTGTAGTCCCAGCTACTCGGGAGGCTGAGGCAGGAGAATGGTGTGAACCCGGGAGGCGGAGCTTGCAGTGAGCTGAGATCTGGCCACTGCACTCCAGCCTGGGCGACAGAGCGAGACTCCGTCTCAAAAAAAAAAAAAAGATATAGAGTTAAAACAGATGTAGATATGTATATGATTTTTTTTTTGCACAGATGTATATTTAAGACCATATATACAAATGCATACATTCACATATACATTTTGGTGGGAAATGCATGAATAGAGACATTTCAGAATCCTCAACCACTGGAGGGAATTTTATCCCAGTTAGGGAGATGCTATCCTTTGTTAAAAGTCAGTGCATTCCTACATTATTCAGTGTTTTATTTAGTGTTTAAAAGTATTTGAGATACCTTTTAAAATACTTTTTTTGTAAATAAAGAAAATTTTGTCATAGAAATATGGGCTTGAGATGATACGATGTTAGAATCCTATCTTCCACCCAGGCATGGTGGCTTACACCTGTAATCCTAGCACTTTGGGAGGCTGAGGCAGGTGGATTGCTTGAGCTCAGGAGTTTGAGACCAGCCTGGGCAATATGGTGAAAACTCCTCTCTACAAAAAATGCAAAAACTAGCCAGGTGTGGTTGCATGTGCCTGAAGTTCTAGCTACTTGGGGGACTGAGGTGGGAGGACTGCTTGAGCCTGGTAAGTTGAGGCTGCAGTGAGCCATGATCACGCCACTGCACTCCAGTCTGGGTGACAGAGTGAGAGACCCTGTCAAAAACAATATTCTATCTTCCTTGATCTTATCTTCTGATATTTGCTCTTATTGTCTTATTAGTTTATTTCCTCTTGCACTTCACATGGATGAGCTCCTCCTAATTTCCTAAAGTCATTTTACATACTTTTTTCTTTGAGACAGAGTCTTGCTCTGTTGACTAAGCTGGAGTGCAGTGGTGTGATTACAAGCTGAGATGTGAAGTGATCCTCCCAACTCAGCCTCCCAAGTAGCTAGGACTACAGGCACACACCACCATGCCTGGTTTGTTTGTTTGTTTGCTTGTTTGTTTTTGTAGAGACAGGTCTCTTTATGTTGCCCAGGCTGGTCTTGAACTCCTGGGCTCAAGCGATCCTCCTGCCTCAGCCTCCTAAAGTACTGGGATGATAAGCATGAGCCACTGCACCTGGCCCACCTTACATACTTCTAACAGCTTCTTTTCTCTACTTCACTTGCATTCATATCAGCTCTCAAGGTGGCAGAATCACATTTGAAGACAATCCAAAACTCCTGTACCTAGTAATATATATTTTGTCCTCCCATTCTCACTGTGGCAATTAATTTTTTAAAGTGCAGGGAATATGGGTCATTTTTATTTTTTTATTTCTTTCAGACTTGGAGAGCAAAACAAAAACCAAAGAGTCAGCCTTACAGAATGATATTTCATGGGAAGAATTACATTGTGGCCTAATGATGGAAAGATCTACAAAAGGAAGCACCATGTATTCCACCTTGGGAAGAATCTCCAAATGTAATAAGCTAGAAAGCCAACAAGAGAACCAAAGAATGGGTGAGGGGCAAATCCCCTTGATGTGCAAGAAAACATTCACTCAGGAGACAGGCCAAGAATCTAATAGATTTGAGAAAAGAATTAATGTGAAGTCAGAAGTTATACCAGGACCAATAGGTCTTCCAAGTAAAAGAGATCGTAAATATGACACATCTGGAAAGAGAAGCAGATACAACATAGATTTAGTTAATCATTCAAGGAGTTACACAAAAATGAAAACCTTTGAATGTAATATTTGTGAAAAAATCTTCAAACAGCTTATTCACCTTACTGAACACATGAGAATTCATACCGGGGAGAAACCTTTCAGATGTAAGGAATGTGGAAAAGCCTTTAGCCAAAGTTCATCTCTTATTCCACATCAGAGAATTCATACTGGTGAGAAACCCTATGAATGTAAGGAATGTGGGAAAACCTTCAGACATCTTTCATCACTTACTCAACATGTTAGAATTCATACTGGGGAGAAGCCCTATGAATGTAGGGTATGTGAGAAAGCCTTCAGCCAAAGCATTGGACTGATCCAGCATTTGAGAACTCATGTTAGAGAGAAACCTTTTACCTGCAAAGACTGTGGAAAAACGTTTTTCCAGATCAGACACCTTAGGCAACATGAGATTATTCATACTGGTGTGAAACCCTATATTTGTAATGTATGTAGTAAAACCTTCAGCCATAGCACATACCTAACTCAACACCAGAGAACTCATACTGGAGAAAGACCATATAAATGTAAGGAATGTGGGAAAGCCTTTAGCCAGAGAATACATCTTTCTATCCATCAGAGAGTCCATACTGGAGTAAAACCTTATGAATGCAGTCACTGTGGGAAAGCCTTCAGACATGATTCATCCTTTGCTAAACATCAGAGAATTCATACTGGAGAAAAACCTTATGATTGTAATGAGTGTGGAAAAGCCTTCAGCTGTAGTTCATCCCTTATTAGACACTGCAAAACACATTTCAGAAATACCTTCAGCAACGTATGAAATATACTAAATATACTAAACATCAAAGAATCTATGTTGGAGCAAAAGATTCAAAATCAGTGGTTCCCTGATTTTTTTATTTCCAAAAACACATTAAAAAAAATGGTTTGGCACAATAGCCGGGCGCGGTGGCTCAAGCCTGTAATCCCAGCACTTTGGGAGGCCGAGGCGGGTGGATCACGAGGTCAGGAGATCGAGACTATCCTGGCTAACATGGTGAAACCCCGTCTCTACTAAAAATACAAAAAACTAGCCGGGCGTGGTGGCGGGCGCCTGTAGTCTCAGCTACTTGGGAGGCTGAGGCGGGAGAATGGCGTGAACCCGGGAGGCGGAGCTTGCAGTGAGCCGAGATCACGCCACTGCACTCTAGCCTGGGAGCACAGCGAGACTCCGTCTCAAAAAAAAAAAAAAAAAAATGGTTTGGCACAATGTTACCAACTATTATTTTTGCCATATTAAAAGCACAACCACCTATTATCAGCATTGTTTCAGAAAAGAAAGGACATTTTAATATTTTAAAATGTAGAAACATTTCCCCCCTCCTTTTTTTTTTTTTTTTTTTTTTGAGATGGAGTCACCCTGTCACCTGGCCTGGAGTGCAGTGGCTTGATCTTGGCTCATTGCAACCTCCACCTCCTGAGTTCAAGCAATTCTGCCCCAGCCTCCCGAGTAGCTGGGATTACAGGCGCCCGCCACCACACCTGGCTAATTTTTGTATTTTTAGTAGAGACAGGGTTTCACCATGTTGGCCAGGCTGGTCTTGAACCATTGACTTCAGGTGATCTGCGCATCTCAGCCCTCCAAAGCACTGGGATTACAGGTGTGAGCCAGCATGCCTGCCCCCCATCCCCCTGCCTTTTTTAAAAGACAGTTTCTTGGGAGGCTGAGGCAGGTGGATCACGAGGTCAGAAGATCGAGACCATCCTGGCTAACATGGCGAAACTCGGTCTCTACTAAAAATACAAAAAAAAAAAAATTAGCCAGGCGTGGTGGCAAGCACCTGTAGTCCCAGCTACTCGGGAGGCTGAGGCAGGAGAATGGCATGAACCCGGGTGGCGGAGCTTGCAGTGAGCTGAGATCGCACCACTGCACTCCAGCCTGGGCGAAAGACCGAGACTCCATCTCAAAAAAAAAAAAGACAGTTTCACTCTTGCCCAGGCTGGATTGCAGTGATGTAGTCATAGTTCACTGCAGCCTCAAACTCCTGGGCTCAAGCAGTCTTCCTGTCTCAGCCTCCCAAGTAGCTAGGACTACAGATGTGCACCACTATGTCTGGCTAAATTATTATTATTATTATTATTATTATTATTTGTAGAGACAGTCTCACTATGTTGCTGGGCTGGTCTCAAACTCCTGGCTCCTAGCAGTTCTCCCACCTCAGTCTCTCAATATGCAGCGATTACAGACATGAGGCACCATGTCTGGCCAGGGACAGCCTTTTATATTATGTCAGCTTTATGACAAATGCCCACATTTGTCTTTACTTTTCTCAATTCACTATGTGCCAGTGAAATTTCATGACATGTTAGTGATCTGTGGATTGACTTTTGAGAAACACTGTTTTAAATATCCCTTTAATAAATCAGAATAAAATATAATACAGCCTTTTACTCTAGCCCTTTATATGGCTAGAAGAGGTGGAAATTAAAATGTTGATTCTCATTTCTAGAAGAAAAAATGTTAAAGGGAGTTTTCTAGAATTGATCGATAACTTACTGTACATGAGATACTTATTTATATTTTTAATTTTTCTATAGAGCAAGAATTGGCAAACTTTCTGCAAAGGGCCAGATAGTAAATACGTTAGGTGTTGTGGGCCATGGGGTCCCTGTCACAACTATTCAATTTCCCCAATTTAGTACAAAAATAGCCAGAGACAATATATAAACTAAAGTATCTGAACCTTGGCACTGCCAATATTTTGGACTGGATCATACTTTGCTATAGGAACTGCCCTGTGCATCCTGGGATGTTTAGGGGCATCCTTGGCTTCTAACCACAAGATGCCAGCATTCAATGCTGATAGCTGCCCCTCCCCCAGTTGTGGCAGCCAAAAATGTCTCCAGACATTGCCAGGTGTACCTGGAGGCCAAAATTGTCCCTGGTTGAGACCCACTGATGAATGTGTGCAATAGTGGTTCCCATAAACTGCATTTAAAAAACAGCTGTTAGGTTTCATTTGGCTCAAGGGTTGTCATTTTTCACTCTCCCCCCATAGAGTATGTAAAATGATTAGAAATGACAACAGACTATCATTTAGTATCAGATTAGTATGTGTATATGCCATAAATTATTTCCTTAGTAATTCCTTTAGTATTTTGTTGCAATAATTCTTTAAACACTACATTTTTAATACTGTCTTGGAGCCTAGGAATTATTTTTGGAGATATTTATGCAGACTTCCATCTATAATGATGGGTTTTTTATTGTTAGTCCATAAATATTTTGAGATGTATCTCTAAAAAACAAGCACTCTGAAAACATAACCACAATGCCATTATTATACCTACCAAAATTAACCACAATTCCTTAAAATAATATGTCTTTTTGAAGACAGATATATTGAGACTTCATTCTGGGGAGAAACTTTTCGTATAACTGTATTTAACTTTTCCTTTGCCAAGCATACAATATTAGACTTGAAATACACTTTGTATCACGTGGAAGTGTCTCTTACGATAGCCCCTAGAACAACACATCAAGAGGCCCACCAAAGAGGACCAGAGAAAGATGACTGCAGGAGCCATACTCAGGCAGGGAAATATGGAGAGAAAGTGGAGGAATTGGCTCCTAATGCTTCACTATACTTAATGAAATAGATACTCCATCCTTACAGACATAATTGGAAGTAAGTCAAGTTCAACTTCTTACTGTTTTATGTGGAGAAAGAACAAAAACATGAGTATTGTAAGTGTGAATTATCCAAAGTAAAGCTATAAATCCAGAATATATACCAGTATCTCTAGAATTTTTTGTTACTACATTTACTTAAAAAAAAAAAAAAAAAAAAAAAAGCTGGCCTCTAACTCTTAAGTCCTGTATGACTTTGATGGACAGAAAAAGAGTGGGGGTATACACTGTTTCTTAAAATTGTTCTGCCATGTTTCTATGCTCTTAGAGTTCCCAATAATTTGAATTTCTCCAATTCCTCATTTCCCTGAAAGACATGACTATGACTTTTCTCTATAGTTCCTGCCTCAATGATCTCATACAGTCTTTGGCTTAAAATACCATCTCTGTTTAACAACTGCCAGATTCACATCTCCAGCCCAGACCTCTCCCGAACTCCAGCCTTATTCTAACCTTTGGGCCGTTTCACTAGCTGTTGCAGATGTCCTATACCCTGACCTTCTCATCTTTGCTCAATTGTTGCCTTCTTACTGAAGCCTGTCCTGTCTATACTATTTAATTCTGCAGCTGTCTGCCTTCCAAATCAAGAAAATCCCATACCCTTTCACCTGCTCTATGTTTTTCATATCACCTATCACCTTCTAACACCCTAGATACCTCACATATTTATGTTTATTGTTTACTGTTGTTTTCCCCAGCCGTAATGTAAGCTCCATGGGTGCAGGGGCCTTTGTTTTGTTCACTGATGTATCGCAAGTGCCTAAAACAGTGCCTGGCACACAGAAGGGACTCAGTAAATATGTATTGAATGGTTTTGATTTGAACTGAATTGAACTATGTATTCATTATGAAAATAAAGAAATGTAATCCATATACTTTCCTACCTACATTTTATATGTGAGAAAATATTTTGTGTTTGTTTCCTTTTTCTTTTCTGTACAAGTGGACCAACATTTGAGAATCACATACCTTTGAGAATCATAACTGACATACTTTAAGATAAAAGGGTACTTCTAAGTTAATTTGGTTTGGTTGTTTTTGTTTGTTGAGACAAAGTCTCACTACGTTGCTCAGGCCGGAGTACAGCAGCATGATCATGGCTCATTGTGGCCTCAACTTTCTGGGCTCAAGTGATCCTCCCACCTCAACAACCCGAGTAGCTGAGACTACAGGCACATACCACCACACCTGGCTAATTTTTGTATTTTTTGTAGAATGGAGTTTTGCCATGTTTTGCAGGCTGGTCTCAAACTCCTGAGCTCAGGCAATTATCTGCCTCAGCCTCCAAAACTGCTGGAATTACAAGCATGAGCCACTATGCCCAGCCTAATTTGTTTAAAATGCATTTAAATATGGCTGATTAACAACATGAGTTTATCTTTATTTCGTGAACTTGCGTGCATAAGTAAAATGGAGCGTATAAAAGACAATAGAGGAGAATATAGAAGCAGACATGAGATGTCAAGTTTTTGGTGGTGAGAAAATAGGAGTGGTGACTGACTTAGCAGAGCCTGCAGAAAATTATACTGGCACTAGGATGTTCCTGGGAAGACAGAGGCCTTGGAGACCGTGGGCATTATGGAAGAAAGAGGGCTGAAAACGGGGATTCATTGAAATTCTATCGTCAGATCCTTAGACCCCCTCACCTAACCATACAGCTGGCTGTTATGCACACATTCCTCCCTGATGCCTTTCTTCATCCCATTACCCTTTCCTCATCCCAAAGGAGACTAGATGTTTATTCTCTGGTGAAGGACTGTCTCCCAATGTGCTGGGATTATAGACATGAGCCACCATGTCCAGCCAGGAGCAGCCCTTTACATTATATCAGCTTTATGACAAACTCTCAAATTTGTCCTTACTTTTCTCACTTCACTATGTGCCAGTAAAATTTCATGTCATGTTAGTGACTTGTGGATTGACTTTGGTGTCCTTGATTCCAGAGTTGTTCTAGAATCAGGGACACCAGACAGTAGAGACTGGGGTAAAAGTACGGCTGAAATGGGGACTAATGTAAGGCTGCATATTGAACTGCGGGGCCCTCAGCACTCTTTTCTAGTGAAAACCAGACTTTCATCCCTTCAACCATCTTCCATCCAACCCCAGCAGGAGATTGGAGGAATCCTCTGGGGAAACTGGTTGGGAGGCTGGGCGTGGTGGCTCATGCCTGTAATTCTAGCACTTTGGGAGGCCAAAGCTGGTAGATCTCCTGAGCTCAGAAGTTCAAGACCAGCGTGAGCAACATGGTAAAACCCCATCTCTACCAAAAATATGAAAATTTAGCCAGGCATGGTGGCACGCACCTGTGGTCCCAGCTACTCAGGAGACTGAGGCGGGGGATCGCTTGAGCCTGGGAGGCAGAGGTTGCAGTGAACCAAGATTGCTCTACTGTACTCCAACCTAGGTGACAGAGTGAGACTCCATCTGAAAAAGAGAAAGAAAGAGAGAAAGAGAGAAAGAGAGAAAGAGAGGAAAGAAAGGAAAGAAAGAAAGAAAAGAAAGAAAGAAAGAAAGAAAGAAAGAAAGAAAGAAAGAAAGAAAGAAAGAAAGAAAGAAAAAGAGAGAGAGAAAGAGAGAAAGAGAGAAAGAGAGAGAGAGAAAGCGAAGGAAGAAAAGAAAAGAGAAAAGAAAAGAAAGAAAAACTGGATGGCTCTGAAGAAAAGATACTGACATTTGTGGATACTTCAGTGAAACATAGAGGTCAATTTACTGTATTAGTCCACTTTCACACTGCTATAAAGAAATACCCCAGACTGGGTAATTTATAAAGGAAAGAGGTTTAATTGACTCACAGTTCCACATGGCTGGAGAGGTCTCAGGAAACTTACAATCATGAAGAAGAAGAAGGAGAAGCACATCCTTCACGAAGTGGCAGGAGACAGAAAGTGAAGGAGGAACTTCCAAACACATAAAACCAGCAGATCTTGTGAGAACTTACTATCACAAGAACAGCATGGGGGAAATTACCCCCGTGATCCAATCACCTTTCTCCCTTGACACATGGGGATTACAAATGGAGATGAGATTCGGGTGGGGACACAGAGCCAAACCGTATCAATGGCCTAAACACCCTGCATGTAAAGACCAAGCTTCCAGTCTCCATAAAGAGAAGAGAAAATGAATGGTAGGAAATACATACATATACATAAGACAGTTTTTCAGAATCAAAGGACACAAATATTCACATTAAAAGGGTCCTCTGTCTGCCCAGCACAGTAATTACCAATGGCTAACATTTATCATTCATTTACAATGTGCCAGGCACTGTTCTAAGTGCTTTATACATTTCAACTAATTTAATTCTCAAAATCTTCTGAAGTGAATGCTAATATTATTCCCATTTCACAGATGAGGAGATAGAGACATATAGAAGTTAAGCAAGTAAGGACACTCAGGTAGTAAATGGCAGATCTGGGATTTGAATCCAGGCAATCTGCTTCTCAAAAGAACCCACATCAAGGAACATAATTATGAAGTATTAAATACACACAGCAAAAGAAAACACCCTAAAGGCTTCTGGGGCAAGACAATAGGTCATTGGCTTTTATGGAAAGCAGAAAAAACTTTAGACTTCTCACAGCAATAATCAAGCAATGTCTTCAAAATGTTGAGAAAATGGGCAGGGCACAGTAACTCACGCCTGTAATCCCAACACTGGGAGGCCAAGGCAGGAAGATCACTTGAGGCCAGGAGTTTGAGACCAGCCTGGGAAAACACATTGAGACCCTGTCTCTACAAAAAATAGAACAATTGGCTGGGTGTGGTTGCATGTGCCTGTTGTCCTAGCTGCTCTGGAGGCTGAGGCAGGAGGATGGCTTCCAGGTGTTTGGGGCTGCAGTGGACCATGGTCACACCACTGCACTCTAGCCTGGGCAACAGAGTGAAACCCTATGTCTAAAAACAAAAAACATTTCATGAGAAAAATGACTTTCAGCCTAGGGTTCTATGCCCAGCCAACTACCAATCAAATGTGAGGGCAAAATAAAAACATTTGATATGCCAGGTATCCAAATTTACCTTCTCTGCACCCTTTCTTAGGAAGCTGGAGGAGGATGTGCTCTATCAAGACAAGGGAGTAAACAACAAAAAGAGAGGGAGCTAAAGGATCTAGAGAACAAGTGCTTCCAACCAGGAGGGCAGAAAATAGACTCAATTTTTAGACTCATGAAGTGAGACAATTAATACCTAGTCTCTGGGATTCATGTAAAAACACTCCTAAGATGGACACTTACTTTGATTTCCTTCCAGTTTTATTTGTGTGTGTCATTCCATTTTTACATTTAAAAATATTTTACTTATCACTTCATACAGAATTTTTTTTCATCTTTCAAATTCCAGAGTATCTTTGTTTTTTATCTTCTCAGAATGTTTTTCTGATTTTTCTGGATGTTAGCATCACTGATAAGGTTATTTTCTATATTTTAAGTTAGTGTTTTTACATCCAATGCAATTGAAGATCTAAACTTTTCTTTTCTTTTCTTTTCCTCCTCTCCTCTCCTCTCCTCTCCTCTCCTCTCCTCTCCTCTCCTCTCCTCTCCTCTCCTCTCCTCTCCTCTCCTCTCCTCCCCTCCCCTCCCCTCCCCTCCCATCCCCTCCCCTCCTCTCCCCTCCTCTCCCCTCCTCTCTCCTTCCTTTGCTTTCCTTTTCCTTTTCCTTTTCCTAGAGACGGAGTTCCACTCTTGTCACCCAGGCTGGAGTGCAATGGCGCGATCTTGGCTCACCGCAACCTCTGCCTCTCGGGTTCAAGCAATTCTCCTGCCTCAACCTCCCAAGTAGCTGGGATTACATGCACCCGCTACTACACCTGGATAATTTTTGCATTTTTAGTAGAGACGGGATTTCACCATGTTGGCCAGGCTAGTCTTGAACTCCTGACCTCAGGTGATCCACCCACCTCGGTCTCCCTAAGTCGATTACAGGCGTGAGCCACCTCACCCAGCTTAAACATTTCTGCTTTCCAAATTTCTAATCAATTATCCAAAGACCTTGCATTTTATGTCATCCCTTCTTAATTGATTGTATGTGTCAACACACTCTATATACATCTACATATATGACCTTACTCAGAACTACATCATCCCTACGAAGTGGGATGGAATTATTTTTCCTCAATATTAAATTGTTCTCAGATCTTAAGCATTCATAACAGAGTGGTAAAGAGCTTGAGCTCAAGAATCATTAAAAACTATATTCAAATTCCAGCTTGATCACACCCTACCTTTGTAATCTTAGTCAAATTACTTAATTTTTCTTAGTCTTATTTTTCCATTGTAAAGAGGGATTTGTAATAGGCACTACACAACAGGTTTATTATACCAGGCATATACAATGACTCAAAAATAAAAGCTACTAATATTGTATTTTGCGTTTTTTACTTGTTATAAAAAAGTAAATGCTCATTTATTAAAGCACAGAGATAGGTAAACAAAACAAACATGACAGAACCTAGGTATTAGCAATGTTAAAACTTTGAGGCAAAAAGACAAATACTATATAATTCTACTTATATGAGGTATCTAGGGTAGTCACACTAGTAGAGACAGAAAGTAGAATGGTGGCTGAGGGAAAAGGAAAAAGAAGAATTGTTTAATGGGTATAGAGCTTCATATTTGCAAGATGAAATTCTAGAGATCTGTTTCACAATAATGTGAATATACTGAACACTACTAAACTGTACAATTAAAAATGATTAAGATGGGCTGGGCGCAGTAGCTCATGCCTGTAATCCCAGCACTTTGGGAGGCTGAGGGAGGGTGGATCACCTGAAATCAGGAGTTCGAGACCAGCCTGGCCAACATGGTGAAACCCGTCTCTACTAAAAGTACAAAAATAAATTAGCCGGGCGTGGTGGTGGGCGCCTGTAATCTCAGCTACTCAGGAGGCTGAGGCAGGAGAATCGCTTGAATCTGGGAGGCGAAGGTTTCAGTGAAGTGAGATTGTGCCATGGTGCTCCAGCTTGGGTGACAAGAGCGAGACTCCATCTCAAAAAGAAAAAAAAATGATTAAGATGATACATTTTATGTTACGTGGTTTTCACCACAATAAAAAATTTGGAGTATTTCTTTCCAGCAGATGCATTTTAGTACCCAGTTTTGAAAATTCCTTCAAATTCACTTGTGCTAATGCCATATCATCTCTTCAGCGACGTTTCCTGATCACATGCTGCTTTCCCTACCTGGCTTTTGGTCATGATTTTGCAAACACCCTCAACTCCATATATGTATGTTGCTAAGAATCAGATTTATATTTCCAGCCCCAAATTCTGTCTGCACTTGAGACTCTTAGTGCATACTTCATTCTTGGATATGTGTTAGGCATCTCAAATTTAATAGGTCCATTTCTGACCCTGCTTTATCCCCTATATTTCCTGCTTCAGTAAATGGGAACACTCGGTTGCCCAAGCTGAAATTCCAAGCATCATCTTTGACTCCTCTTTCTTTTATGCTCTTCATTCAACCCATCAGAAATTTCTGAGTTGAATCTTCGAAATATATCTTTTCTCATCCTCTCCACTGCTACCACTTAGTCCAATTCACCATTCTGTCACTTGGCTTCCTGAACATTTGCGTCCCCCACAGTTTATTATCCTCCAGATAGCAGCCAAATGACTGTATTAAAACATAAATCAGATTATGCTGTTTCTCACTTCTAAAGTCTTCAAAGGCTTCCCATTTCTCTCCGAATACATCCAAATTCATACCATGGTTTGCCTCAAGCCATCCTGGATTCCTTGCCAGTCCATGCATATGCCCACACACGCTTTCACCTCAGGGCCTTTTTCTTCTGCTAAGATGCTTGCTTTCTCCAGGTGTCAGTAGGGTCCACTTCCTGACTTCTTTTAGGTCTCTGTTCAAATTGCATCTTATCAGAGGGATGTCCCTTGATTACCCTGTGTAAAACAGCTCCCCACTTCTTATAGATATTCACTTTTGGATTGATTATATTTTATTATTCTTTTCCCCCTCTTTGCTATTCTGAAGTTGCATGCTCTGCTTCTGTTCTTTTAGTTCTGAAAGATACAATATGCATTTTTAGAACACTTTATTAAATTACAATATTCATACAGAAAATGACATATATAGAGAGATAACTATCTTGATGAATCTTCAAAATTAAACATACCTGCGTAACCACCTCGTGGATTAAGAACAGAAATTATAGCATTTCAGAAGCCACCAGAGCCCTCCTACTTCCACTCACTACCCTTCAAAGGGTTACTTCTAACACCATAGATTAATTTCACCTGTTTTTGTACTTTTAAATAATGGAGTCACACTGTGTATATTCTTCTGTGTCGGGCTTCTTTTGCTCAAAGCTGTTTGTGAGCTTCATCTATATTGTGTGTAGTTGTTTGTTTTCATTGCTGTGTATACTTGATTATGTGAATATATCGATATTTATTTACCCATTCTACTGTTGATGGGCTGCTATAAGCATTTTAGTATATGTCTTTTAGGGAACATATTTATGCATTTCTGTTGAGTATATACCCAGGGGCAGGATTGCTGGCTCCTAATATTCAGCTTCAGTAGATACTGCCAAATACTTTTCCAAAATAGTTGTACCAGTGTGCAGTCTCATCAGCAGTATCTGAAAAATCTAGTCCTTAATTTTTATCTGTGTTAATGTATCATTTTTCTTTATGTTTAGTACTTTCTATAGTGTGTAATAAATCTCTGCCTATATTAAGGTTGTAAAAACATTCTCTGATTTTCTTCTAAAAAGTTTTATTATTTTATATTTAGATCTCCAATCCATTTGGAATATTTCTGTATATGTTGTAAACCAGGAGTTAATATGAATATCCAATGGACCCAGCACGAATTTATTAAGAATACCTTCCTTTCGCCACCCGTCATATGTAAGGTGGTGGTCTATGTGTATGTCTGCATCTGGACTCTATTCCCTTAATTGTTCAGTTGATCTATTCTTACACCAACAACTACCTCATTGTCTTAGTTACTATAATTGTATATTAGTCTTCATATTCAGTAATATGCCCTTCCAGCTAAAAATACACATAAAAATTCCAGCCAAAAAATGGCTGGGCATGGTGGCTCACACCTGTAATCCCAGCACTTTGGGAGCCCAAGGCAGGCAGACCACTTGAGGCCAGGAGTCCGAGACCAGCCTGGCCAACATGACAAAACCTTTCTCCACTAAAAACACAAAAATTAGCTGGGTGTGGTGTTGCACGCCTGTGATTCCAGCTACTCAAGAAGCTGAGGCATGAGAATCGCTTGAACACAGGAGGCAGAGGTTGCACTGAGCCAAGATGGCACCGCTGCACCCCAGCCTGGGCAACAGAGAGACTCTGGTCTCAAAATATATATATATGAGAGAGCATATACACACACACACACACACATACAGACATTTCACACATCAAAAGATGCATTTTATATATATATATATATATATACTCAATATGCTATATCTATTTTTTTAAACCTCATGGACTACTGAGATTTTTAGTCTATTATTTATGTTCACTTAGGTTTAGTCAAAAGTTTTTTACTTTGTTCTTTTTTCCTCTTTGCATTTTTAAAATTTTTGGTTTTCAATTACTTTTTCTTTGGTAGAGATAGGGTCTCGTTTTGTAGCTCAGGTTGGTCTCGAACTCCTGGCTTCAAGTGATCCTCCCGCCTCAGCCTCCCAAAGTGCTAGGATTATAGGCTTGAGCCACCATGCCCAGCCCTCTTTGCATCTTTGCATCTGGAATCATTTTCTTTTTTCTTTCTTTTTTTTTTTTTTGAGGTAGAGTCTCACTCTATTGTCCAAGCTGGAGTGTGGTGCTGTGATCTTGGCTCACTGCAACCTCTGCCTCTTGGGTTCAAGCAATTCTCATGCCTCAGCCTCCGGAGTAGCTGGGATTACAGGCATGCACCAACAGACCTGGCTAATTTTTGTATTTTTAGTAGAGAAAGGGTTTCACCATGTTGGCCAGGCTGGTCTCGAACTCCTGGCCTCAAGTAAGCCTCCTGCCTCAACCTCCCAGTGTTGGAATTACAGGCATGAGCCACTGTGCCCAGACTGGAATCATTTTCTTTATGCCTACAGCTGAAACTTGAGAATTTCCTTTAATGTAGTCTGCTGGTGGTAAATAAACTCTCTGTTTTTGTTTGTCTGAAAATGTCTTCATTTCATCTCTCTTCTTCTTCTTCTTCTTCTTTTTTTTTTTCTGAGTCAGCGTCCCACTCTGTTGCTTAGGCTAGAATGCAATGGCAAGATCATGCTCAATGCAACCTCAACTTTCCAGGCTCAAGTGATCCTCTCACCTCAGCCTTCCAAGTAGCTGGGACTACAGGCATGTGCCACCATGTCCAGCTAATTTTTAAATCTTTTGTAGAGATAGGGGTCTCACTATGTTGCCAGGGCTAGTCTCAAACTCCTGGGCTCAAGCGATCCAACCTCCTCGGCCTCCAAATGTTGGGATTACAGATATGATCCCAAACTGTGCCAAGCCATCTTTATTCTTGAAGGATTTTTTTTTTTTTTTTTTTTTTTTTGAGATGGAGTCTCGCTCTGTCGCCCAGGCTCACTGCAAGCTCCGCCTCCCAGGTTCACACCATTCTCCTGCCTCAGACTCCTGAGTAGCTGGGACAACAGGCGCCTGCCACCACGCTCCGCTAATTCGATCCGCCAGCCTCCGCCTCCCAACCTGCTGGGATTACAGGCGTGAGCCACCGTGCCCGGCCTGCATTCTATTCTTTAGACGTGAGTTGGCCTCACATTCGAGAGAGTCTCCAATATTTAGAAACCATCACAGCCACACTTACCATTTTCTCTTTGCCTTTAGTGTTTTTGAGACGGAGCAGGGACTCCTTCTTAGAGGCCTGGGAGAGCCCCAGGCATGAAAATAAAGGAAAATATTGAATTTCTTCGAAGGAAATTCCAGGCACCTAGCTATCTCTGAAAAGTAAATAAGTAACTTGTTAAGCAAGAAGGTAATAGTAGCCTAAAACAATAGCCAAGGAGGTTGGAGTCCAGAGATGTTTGGTTTCCCTATAGAAACCAAAGATGACATCTTTCTGAGATGGAGTCTCGCTGTCGCCCAGGCTGGAATGCACTGGCGCGATCTCGGCTCACTGCAAGCTCCGCCTCCCGGGTTCACGCCATTCTCCTGCCTCAGCCTCCCGAGTAGCTAAGACTACAGGCGCCCGCCACCATGCCCGGCTAATTTTTTGTATTTTTAGTAGAGACGGGGTTTCACCGTGTTAGCCAGGATGGTCTCGATCTCCTCACCTCGCGATCCGCCCGCCTCGGCCTTCCAAAGGGCTGGGATTACAGGCGTGAGCCACCACGCCTGGCCAAGATGACATCTTAACATATGTCCCTGAGTGGTCTTTCAGAAACCCGGACCCCACCACTGAGGATCCCTAACTGAACAGATCTGCTGGCGAGTAGACCTCACATAGGGAGAACTGAAGATTAAACTCCGATCGTAGTGTTTTGCTCTAAATTTATTCCGGAGGGGCCTGGAGGGAGTTACAGCCGCAAACCAGTTAACATTTTCCTCTGCTGATCCCAAATTTTAAGACAAAGCGTCTCTTCCTTAACCAACCGCAAATCAGAAAATCCTGAAATCTATTACCTGTAAGCCGGCCCGACCCCACACGCCACCCCCCTTCAAGATATCCCACCCTTTTAGGCCAAAACTAACGTGTACTCTCCATGTATTGATTTACGGTTTTGCCTGTAGCTTCTGCTTTCCTGAAATTTACCCCTGCCTTTACAAACCCTTACCTGCCAGCCATGGAGGAGGTCAGAATGTGATCATTAGCTGCTTGGTCCTCCTTGCTTGGTGCTCTGCAAATAAATGCCTTCCTTTCTACCACTGCAACCTCAGTGTGGGTATCTGTTTTTACTGCACCAGGCAAGTGGACCCCAGTTTGGTTCTATAACAATTTGTAGTTTTACTATAATGCATGGATTTCTTCTACTAGGTGTAGATTTCTTTGACTAGATAAATAAAAGGGTTTATTTATCCCACTAGAGGGTTTATTTATCCCACTATGGCATCTTATATCTGTGACCTGATTGCTTTCATAGGTACTAAAAATATTCAGCCCTTATTTCTTCAAATACTATCTCTGCCCTAGCTTTATCTCTTGTTAAACTTAGTTTGATCCTCTTAGTGTATTCTCTATGTCTCTTACTCTGTCTTCTGTAGAGTACATTTTTGTTTCTCAGTGCTTTATTCTAGATAATTTCTTGTGATTTACCTTCCTTTCAATCTATTCTCCATTCAGCAATGTCTAATCTGCCATTAACTGAGTTCTTAATTTAGTTACTGTATTTCTCAGTCATAGAATAGAATAGAAGTCTATTTACTTCTCTTTTAAATCTGCTGTATCACTTTGTATAGTTTTTGGGTACCTGACAAAATTGTCCAAGTTATCTTTTTTATTTCTTTGGACAAAGAAAATATTATTTTATTTTACTTTTTTTCCTAAAAACTCTAATAGTTAAGCAAGAAAATATACATATATTTTAAGCCAGGGTCTTGCTCTGTCACCCAGGCTGAAGTGCAGTGGTATCACCGTGATTTACTGCAGCATCAACCTACTGGGCTTAAGCGATCCTCCCACCTCAGCCTCTTGAGGAGCTGGGACTTCAGGCCTGTGCCACCATGCCTGGCTAATTTTTGATATTTTGTAGAGACTGGGTTTTGCCATGTTGCCCAGGCTGGTCTTGAATTCCTGAACTCAAGCGATCCAACTGCCTTGGCCTCCCAGAGTGCTGGGATTATAGACATAAGCCACTGTGTCCGACCCAAGAAAATATTATTTTAATTCCAAAAGCAGTTTTTTCTGCAGGTCTGTTTCCAATGTTTGTGTTTCTGCTGGTTCTCACTAAAATAGTCGAGTTTCTTTGTGTACCTGTACCTTTAATTCTGTATTTGACATTGTCTATGAAAACTTACCTGTAGGAAAAATGTGGGCCCTACAATTATAAGGCTTTCCTCCAAAAAGGATTCATATTTGCTTTTGCCAAGCATCTGGTGACACCATAGTCAGAGACAGTCTAAAACTAAGATCATGTTTGAGACAGGCAATTTGATCCAGCCTGTAAATTCCTTTTAAGCTGTTCCATTTTCAATTCATCCTCACCCCGAGGCTGTTGCCCTCTGGGGTCCCAGTTATTGTAAGGAGGGTCTTCTTCTTCTTCTTCTTTTTTTTTTTTGAGATGGCGTTTTGCTCTTGTTGCCCAGGCTGGCACAATCTGGGCTCACTGAAACCTCCGCTTCCCGGGTTCAAGTGATTCTCCTGCCTCAGTCTCCCAAGTAGCTGGGATTACAGGCATGTGCCACCATGCTCAGCTAATTTTTGTATTTTGGGTAGAGATGGGGTTTCTCCATGTTGGTCAGGCTGGTTTCAAACTCCCAACCTCAGGTGATCTGCCCACCTTGGCCACCCAAAGTGCTGGGATTACAGGCATAAGCCACCATACCCGGCAGTAAGAAGGGTCTTCTATTTTACTCCCCGCTCATCGTGTTTTATTTTATTCCTCTTTGAAGTTGAAAAGGACGATTATCATTTTCCTTCTAGGTAAATGCCATCAGGACAAAAGCAGCTTCCAAGCTGTATTACTTACCTGGATTCTGGCTTTTTTTTTTTTTTTTTTTTTCTGAGACAGGGTCTTGCTCTGTCACCCAGGCTGGAGTGCAGTGGCACGATCATAGCTCACTGCAGCCTCTAGCTCCTGGGTCCAAGTGATCCTCCCATGTCAGCCTCCCAAGTAGTTAGGCCTACAGGTGTGAGCCACTGTGATGGACCTCCTACTATCTTTTCATATGTTAGATGCCTTGTTACGGACTCAACAGACCCATTCACAAGACCCTAACCAATATGACTGTGTTCAGAAATGGGGCCTTTACAGAGGTGATGAAGTTAAGATGAAGTTTAAATGAAGCATTAGGGTGTGCTCTAAGCCAACACACACGAAACTGATGCAAGATAGGCAAGCCAAAATCCGAGCTTAGCCTAGGAGAATTCTTACCTTTGCCGGGGAAAGAATTCAAGGGTGAGTTGGTGGTGTTAGTAATCTTTTATTGAACTGTACTGTTCCTTCTGGAGCAGGGATAACTCATAGGCCGTGCACCCATAGTTGGCAATGTGTGGGCTTTGGGCAACTGTGTTTATATTCACTTATAACCACTTTCAATTACATGCAAATTAAGGAGTAGGTTATTTAGAACTCTCTAGGGAAAGGTTATAGTTTCCAGGTCATTGCCACAGAAAGGGACGGTGACTTCCAGGTCACTGCCATGGTGCTTGTAAACTGTCTTGGCACTAGTGGGAATATTTTATGATAATGAGCAATGAGGGTGGCTAGGGACCTCTTTCCTCACCATCTGCTGGTTCTTGCAGGTTTTTACACTTCATCCCTTAGCTACCAGGGAAATAAGTCCTGCAGCTCTCCTACCTCAAAACCATGTGAAGACAAAGAAGGTGACCATCTGCAAGCCAAGGGGATAGACCTTAGATAAACCAAACCTGCCCACACTTTATCTTGGATTTCTAGCCTCCAGAACTGTGAGAAATTTCTGTTGTTTTAGCTAATCAGTGATTTCTTTAATGGCAGCCCTAGCAAACTAATAACACGCTTTTAAGAACATTAAAAATATATATTACTGCTGGGCGCAGTGGCTCACGCCTGTAATCCCAGCACTTTGGGAGGCCAAGGTGGGTGGATCACTTGAGGCCAGGAGTTTGAGACCAGCCTAGCCAACATGGTGAAACCCCATCTCTACTAAAAATACAAAAATTAGCCAGGCTTAGTGGCAGGCGCCTGTAATCCCAGTTACTCAGGAGGCTGAGGCAGGGAGAATTGCTTGAACCCGGGAGGTGGAGGTTGCAGTGAGCGGAGATCATGCCACTACACTCCAGCCTGGGGGACAGAGACTCTGTCTCAAGAATAATTATATATATATGCCAGGTGCGGTGGTTCACGCCTGTAATCCCAGCACTTTGGGAGGCCAAGGCGGATCAATCACTTGAGGTCCGCAGTTTGAGACTAGCCTGACTAACATGGAGAAACCCCGTCTCTACTAAAAATACAAAATTAGCTGGGCATGGTGGTGCATGCCTGTAATCCCAGCTACTCCAGAGGCTGAGGCAGGAGAATCGCTTGAATACAGGAGGCGGAGGTTGTGGTGAGCCGACATTACACCATTGCACTCCAGCCTGGGCAACAAGAGCGAAACTCCGTCTCAAAAAAAAAAAAAAAAGTATACACACACACACGCGCGCGCACACACACACACACATTCTAGAATTTTATTTAATTTTATTGTTGTTTTCTACAGTGGGTTGATACAAATATCCTAGCCCAC
Source organism: Papio anubis (assembly GCF_008728515.1). Lineage (NCBI taxonomy): Eukaryota > Metazoa > Chordata > Mammalia > Primates > Cercopithecidae > Papio > Papio anubis. The sequence goes on from NC_044976.1 coordinate 38,731,894, forward strand.
CATCTCCCCACCCTGCTTTCCTTTTCTTCATAGTCCTCACCATCACCTGGGGTATTATCTATTTATTTTTCTATTTGTTATTGTCAATAATTTCAATGTAATTAAGTTCCAAGAAAGCAGAACTGCATTTTGCTAACTGCTGTATACTCAGGGCCTATAAGAATGTGGGGGTAGATCTTACACGCTCAGGATAGATAACTGAATGAATGAGTTAATGAATGAATGACAGAGAAGGCGCTTCACCGGAAGGGCTGAAGGAGGTCTCCCAAGGACCGCTGTGAGGAAACGTGGGGCGGTGTGGCTGGGTGGCCGATACCCACGGTTCCGGGCGGCCCTCGGGGGCGCGCTCCGGCGGCTTCCAGCTTCCGGGTTCGAGGGCGCGCGCTGCTTCCCGGGAGAGGGCGGGCTCCGTGGCCGGCCCCCGTGGGCGGAGCCGGCGTCCGGGGCTCACAACCCGCCGGAAGACTTGCGGGTTGTGGCTGCTGCTGCTGCTGCAGCGGGACCGCGTGGGGTGGGCCCCGGAGCCACCAGAGCTGAAGCTAGAGCGGCCGGCGGTGCTAGCGGCCGGGAGGGCGCGGCCGGAGGGCAGAGGCCAGGCGAGACGCTCGGCTGCGGCCTAAGAGGTCGGGCTGGGTGGGCTTGGCTGCAGCCGCCGGTCCCGTGTTAAAGCGGCAGCCAGGAAGGTGTATCCTCGCCCGGGTCTGCAAGACGACGGCTCAGGGCACACCTCCCATTCCGGCCCTCAAAGCCTCGCTCCTGGGGGCGCGGCTGAGAAAGTCCACCCGCCTGGGCGGACCGCTGATGGGAATTTGGAGCAGAGCCTCGTCCACTCCGGAGGCCGAGGGTCCTCTGGGCTTCCGAAGGAAGCCGACCTCAACACTGGACGCTTTTTGGAGAATGATTGCGTTGAGTGGAGATGTGGTCTGTCTATAAAAGGCTGGGAGGGAACAATATCTGTTACCACTCAGTCCGTCTCTAAGGAGACACTCTACTGCTGAAAACCTCAAGAGCGAGCGCTCCCACGCCCCCATCTCTGGTCCTACCTGGGTCCAAGGCCGATGTGGTGAGTAGGAGTCTGTGTGCAGTCTTTTTAAGTCCGAGGGTGGCGTGTCTAGGAGCACTGTGAGGGTGGGGCATCTTCGATATGAAGCTTCTCAGCCATTAACTGTTTCGCAAGTAAGATTCGAAAATTCCTGCACTTTGGTAACAAGACCTTTTATGTATTCAGGGGTGGGATATGTTTCACAAGCTCCAATTTCTAGAACACACGCAGCTCCTGTCTCTGCATATAGTCTCACACACACACACACAAACCCATAAGTCACATACCCATCCTTCTCCAACAAACTTCAAAAAGTTGGGCCAGCTCCCTTCCCACATAGTTCCGACTGTTCTTGGGGTGCCATATACTTTGGACCTGGTCACGGTGAAAGCACCTGGTTAGATTCTAGGGGTTGGTTGAAATGATGGATTTGAGTTGTTTCCAAGTTTGCCTATTACCACTCTGCAGTAGTCCTTACTATACTACATTTACACCATTTGAAGACATACCCTCTTTCCCAATCTTAACATTTCTGAAACCAAGATGCATCTTCCCAGTGTGGGTCAACGGACCTTACCAGCTGCTGGGCATCTGCGTGGGTGGTGATGTGGCTGTCACTGCTTGCTCATGCCAAAATGCAACTATGTCATTATTATGTGAGTTGACATATTTTGAACTTTAAATTCAGATTTAATTGTTTCTAAAAATAACTTTAAAAACTAATGCTATGATTCAGCAATATAAGAGGTTTATAACAATGTTTATTAAGGGTTTACTGTATGCCTAGCATTGTCTCAACCAACATTACAACTCTGTAGAATACAATTATTATCTCCATTTTATAGATTAAGAAACTGAAGCTGAGAGTTGAAGTGTCTTAGAGCTTTTAAGTGCAAGTCTCAGGGTACTAAGCCAGGCTGTCTGATTTCAAAGCCTGCCTTCTTAAACCCCGTCTGTATCCAGGCAGAAGATGCATGCAGAGAAGACGAGGCAGGGTCTGTGCATGTTTGTGTGTGTATGTATGGACCTGGAGATGGAGCCACATCTAGGAACATGTATTATATTTATTCCTGCATGGATAACATTTTCTTTTTTTTTTTTTTTTGGTATTTTGCATTTTTAAATATATTTCTGCAGATTCTGGAGTTCTGGAGACAAGTGCTTCTGGATCCCTCTTCCCTTCGCTTTTGCTCCTCTATGGAGACATGAACTCAAACCTAACTAACTGGCTGCCTCCCAAAGAAAGTGCTTGATTTAAAGGGGAGTTTGTTTTCCAGAATTGTTAAAGTCACATCAGCCTCTAGGAACCCCCAGGTCCTGGTGCTGCAGGGACACACCAAAGTCCTGAGGGCAGGTGATTGGAATCTGAGCAACACCCCACAGCTGTGAAGCCTCTCATCAGAGCTTCTGGCAGTTTCCTCACCAGAAGTGGACAAGTCCAGTCAGGCAGTCGTCATGCCACAGCAGCTCCTGATCACCCTGCCTACCAAGGCCAGCACCTGGGTGAAGTTGCAACATCCAAAGAAGGCCACGGAGGGGGTGCCGCTGTGGGAGGATGTGACTAAAATGTTTGAAGGAAAGGGTGAGAATGGACTGATGGAGGGGGGAAGAAGGGGATCTCATTTGTGTGGGAAAAGATGGGTACACACTTCATTGAAGTGGAGAGAAAGAGGGAGAGAAGGTTCTTTGTGGGTTCATTTCTTGTGGTTTTTGGGAAGGGGACAGCTGTGAGGGAAAATCTTGGGTTCCAGCATGGACTCCTTGTGACACGTGCTTTCAGCTGCTCTCATCTCCCATCTTCAGATACTACATGCGGCAGGAAGACAGAACACAAGGTGTTCTCCGCCAGTGGTGCCTGAGTGTGGGAATGTGATTCACAGACAGGGGTCTAAGATTTCTGCCCTCCTTAAGTCCTCTAAGGGTTTTCCTGCACAGGTTCCAATGGTTTTCACCCCAACCCAGTATTTATCACAAGTATCATTGTTTTCATCTGCTGAGAGGCAGGAATGACATGCCAGATTACTCTCATGTTATCCTGAACTGTGGGAGTGATGCCCCAAAATCACACCTTCTTTAGTGGTCTGGTTAGCAGTAAATAGAAGGATGGAGGAAGTCATGTGTCTCATGTGGTGTTTTAATTCATACCTTTAATGCTTTACATTCAGCCAATATTTATTGTTTTAGCCGTGTCAGGCAGGGACTTTGGCTAAGCATCTTAAAAGATGGAAAAATGAATATCTCTAATTCTGATTACCAGTGGATGGAGATAGGCATACACCTCAATCAAAATAATAGAAGCGGCCTAAGAAAAGTCCTTTTGGAACACAAGAGACAGGACACTTTGTTCTGGTTGTAATTTTTTTTTTTTTTTTTTTGTGACAAAGTCTCACTTTGTCGCCCAGGCAGGAGTATAGTGGCGCGATCTCGGCTCACTGCAACTTCTGCCTCCCAGGCTCAAGTGATTCTCCTGCCTCAGCCTCCCGAGCAGCTGGGACTACAGGTGCCCGCTACCATGCCTAGCTAATTTTTGCATTTTTTTTTTTTCATATTTGATAGCAGCTTTTTTTCATTGGTTACAAAACCTAAGCCTATATACAAAATTAGGAACACATTTAGATGCCTCTTTTGAAAGAATGTTTTAGTCTTTTTAAACTAAGTTTAAAAAATTAAAACCATGCAATTTTTAAACACTGTTTGGAAAACTTAAAAGTGCAGCAGTATACTTAGTTTCCTTTATCTATGAAATGGTGCAATTCCAATTCAAAACTGGTAAGGTCACAACAAATTGAATCAAGGAAATGCATACAAATGTCTGCACTACTTGATGGTAATGTTTATTGAATGTTAGTTTGTACTTTAAAACATGAGAGGAAATAGGAATCATCACAGTAGAGGCCCAATTTTAATCATAATGTATGCACATTTTAAAAGGTGGTCAGTTAGGTAAGGAAAGTCCAGAAGAAACTAAACTGGAAGGGGTACAATTCACAATATCAAGAAGATTTGGACTTCAAGGGTTTCACCGAAGTTTGTGACCTTAATTACCTTTTACGTTGCTATAGTTTTGAGTCACTCTCAATGTCCCTCTTTGTGAACCTTTTCAGGGAGGAGCCACATTGAGTGGGTCTGCAGGCAGTTATAGTTTTTGTTACAGTTTTTGTATTTTTAGTAGAGATGGGGTTTAACCATATTGGCCAGGCTGGTCTCGAACTCCTCACCTCGTGATCCACCTGCCTCAGCCTCCCAAAGTGCTGGGATTACTGGCATGAGCCACTGCGCCTGGCCTGGTTGTATATATTTAAGAAATTTTCACAGAGCAGGTAACATTGATTTGGGCCTTGAAGAATGTCTTAGGTTTTTTGTGTAGATTTGGGGAAAGGATACAAAAGTGGGTGCCTTGAAGAAAATGGGGAATCTTTAGTTCGACTGAGAACCTTTAGCCTGACTGACTAAGAATGTGGTGGGTGGGTGTGTCCCATGTATAAAGGATGGTAGTGTAGTGGTACCCATTGTTGAGAAAATATGCTTTGGGCAGATTGTAGAGTGCCTTGAAGTCCATGGTGAAGTGTTTGGATTTTTCTTTCTTGTCAGTGGGGAACCTTTGATGATTTTTGAACAAAGGAGTGGCTGTGCTTTTGGACCAGTATTGACCATTGGTAGAGTTTTTTGGAGGGGGAGTGGGATTTAAAGAATTCTCCATTTAAATACTTTGTTCTCTCATACATAGTTTTTGATCATCGGGAAACATGAATGCCCAAGGCAACTTGCGGCAGGTCCTCCTCATTAAGGAGGCTTCAGGCTGCTCTTGAGTCACTCTCAATGTCCCCCTTTGTGAACCTTTTCAGGGAGGAGCCACATTGAGCGGGTCTGCAGGCAATTTCTCTATTTGGGTGATTTTGGGAGATACAAAGCCCATGGCTCTTTTCCCTCCCCAGCTCTGCTGTCTCAGGATGCTGATGACCTAAAGACCCAGAGAGAAAGTGTAGAGGATGAAGTGACCCCTGGACTCCCGACAGCAGAATCCCACGTGAGTAGGGATTCTGTCTTTTGCAGAGGTGGGAGTGGTGGTGAGGTAGGGTATTAAGACTAACAAATTCAACCTGGGGAGCTCAATGCAAGTTGCCCTTTTACAGAAAATTGGGCTCCAGTGGTGGCAATTTCCCTACTCACAGGGGTCTCCCTCCATGTCACTCTTGTTTCTCACCAACATCTAAATCTAGTATTATGCTACTTTCTATAAAGAAAGTGAAATGAGTGATATAATTCTAGCCTCTAAAAACCAATTGATACCACTTGAGATCTAAGAGAAATCTCAATAAAATACTCAAAATCAAAATAGGTAAGAAGGTTCTGACTTTCTTAGTGACGTACATGTATTACTGTGAACTTGGAGAGGTGACCTTAAGTGTGATATTGAGAACAGAGGTCAAACCAGAACCAAAGGAGAAGTGAGTAGGGAAGAAATAGGCCACACAGTACACACATCAGACAGGCTGGGCAGCAAAGCTAGAGTAGCCACTGAGAGCAGCTACAACAGGGTGTCACAAATGGGATAGTCTGTACTGCCTATTGGAAACATAGATGAAATGGAAGAAAAATTGTAGAATAAATGTGAAAGAAAGACTTAAAGAGGAGATCTTATTGGAGGACAGAAGAGTTTTAAGTGAAATGAACTGGAGTTCTGAAATTAGATGGTACAACATCTAATTTCTAGTTACTCAGTGATCTGGGGCAATTACTTTAGCTTTTTTTTTTTTGAGATGGAGTTTCAAGTTTAAAGTAAAAAGATGAAAAAGCTATACCATACAAACAATAATTGAACATTGGAGGTATATGTTATATCACGCAAATGGACTTCTGGAAAAGAAATATTACTAGGCAAAAAGGGACATTTCGTAATAATAAGAGGGTCAACAATTCTAAGTGTCTATACACGTGATGACAGAACTTCAAAATAAAGCAAAATTGCCAGAACTAAAGAGAGAGAGAGACAGAATCACAATAATTAGAAACTTTAACACTCCTCTCTCAGTAATTGATGAGTAGACAAACACTCATCAAGGATACAGAAGATTTGAACAACACTATCAACCAATTTAACCTAATTAACACTTATGGAAGGAACACTACGCCTAACAACTACAGACCATATATTCTTTTTAAAAAATAGAGATCTCATTTTAAAATGAGATCTGGGAGTGGGGTGGAATCAACTGATGGATCGACTCGGCATGGAGTGGAATACTGATTAAAAAGGGGCATGAGGGAACGTTCTGAGATGGTGGAAATGTTCTCTATCTTGATTTGATTACATGATGTTACATATGTCAAAGTCAAACCGTACACCTTTTTTAATTTTTTTTTTTTGTAGAGACTCAGTCTCACTTTGTAGCTCCGACTGCAGTGCAGTGGTACAATCATAGCTCACTGCAACCTCAAACTCCTGGGCTTGAGCAGTTCTCCTGCCTAAGCCTCCCAAGTAGCTAGGACTACAGGAACATGCCACCATACTCTGCCAATTAAAAAAATGACACAAAAAAATAGGGTCTCACTATGTTGCCCAACTGGTCTCAAACTCTTGAGCTCAAGCAATCCTTCTGCCTCAGCCTCCCAAAGTGCTGGGATTACAGATAAGCCCACTGCACCCAGCCCAAACTATACACTTTCTTAGTGTATTTTCCTGTATGTAAATTGTATTTCAGTTTTTAAAAATGTAATCCTTTAATCCCATCAGTTTATGATAAATGTAAGAAGTGAAAAATTCCAGATGGAAGAATGTAGCGATAACTCTTTAGACTATTATCGTTACTTCTTCCATATTACTATAAATAAAGCTGCAATATATTCCAATCCTAGATGGCAGATATTAGCATTTGAACTTCTTATTTGAGGAAACTGAGATTGTAAAAAGCTAAAGTGGCTGGGTGTGGTGGCTCACACAGGTTCCAGCACTTTGGGAGCCCAGCGGGCAGATCACCTGAGGTCAGGAGTTTGAGACCAGCCTGGCCAACATGGAGAAACCCCGTCTCTACTAAAAATACAAAATTAGCTGGACGTGGTGGCGTGTGCCTGTAATCCCAGCTACTCGGGAGGCTGAGGCAGGAGAATCACTTGAACCCGGGAGGTGGAGGTTGCATGAGCCAAGATTGCGCCACTGCACTCCAGCCTGGGCAACAAGAGCAAAACTCCGTCTCAAAAAAAAATAATAATAAAATAAAAAAAAAAATAAAGCAATCCGTATGGTTGGGTCTAAGTGTATACTTTTGTTTTTGTTTGCTATTTATCCTATCTAGCCTTTGTTTTTATGTTTCTCTTTTCCTGCCTTCTTATTTTTTGTTTGGTTTTGTTTTTTTAAAGACAGAGTCTCACTCTGTCACCCAGGCTGGAGTGCAGTGGTGTGACCTCGGTTCACTACAACCTCCGCCTCCTGGGTTCAAGTGATTCTCCTGCCTCAGCCTCCCAAGTAGCTGAGATTATAGGCGCCTACCACAACGCCCAGCTAATTTTGTATTTTTAGTAGAGATGGGGTTTCACCATGTTGGCTAGGCTGGTCTCAAACTCCTAATCTCAAGTTACCTGCCCACCTCAGCCTCCGAGAGTGCTGGAATTACAGGTGTGAGCGACTGTGCCCAGCCTTTTTCTGCCTTCTTTTGCATTGAATCATTTTTCAGTATTCCATTTTATGTCCTCTAATGACCTTTAAGCTACAGTTCTTTGATTTTTTTTTTTTAATTGAGACAGAATCTTGCTCTGTCACCCAGGCTGGAGTGCAGTGGCGTGATCTCGGCTCATTGCAACCTCTGCGTCCTGGGTTCAAGCAATTCTTCTGCCTCAGCCTTCTAAGTAGGTGGGACTACAGGTGCGTGCCACCACACCTGCCTAATTTTTTTTTTTTTTTGTATTTTTAGCAGAGATGTGGTTTCACTGTGCTAGCCAGAATGGTCTCGATCTCCTGACCTCGTGATCTGCCTGCCTTGCCCTCCCAAAATGCTGAGATTATAGGCATGAGCCACCCCGCCCGGCCTGCTTTCTGTTTTTTTGTTTGTTTGTTTTTTGTTTTGTTTTGTTTTTTTGAGACAGAGTTTCACTCTTGTTGCCCAAGCTGGAGTATAGTGGCATGATCTCAGCTCACTGCAACCTCCGCCTTCCGGGTTCAAGCGATTCTCCTGCCTCAGCCTCTTGAGTAGCTGGGATTATAAGCTCCCACCACCATGCCCAGCTAATTTTTGTATTTTTAGTAGAGACGAGGTTTCTCCATGGTGGCCAGGCTGGTCTCAAACTCCTGACCTAAGGTGATGCATCCACCTTGGCCTCCCAGAGTACTGGGATTACAGGCATAAACCACTGAGTCTGGCCAGTTCTTTGATTTGTTTTTAGTGGTTGCTCTAACAACCACTAAAAACAGTCATATATGCGAAGCCATATAATATTAATTCAAAGTAACTGTGGAATGTTACACATTGTATTTAACATTACACATGTTACAAAAGTAACATTCCACAGTTACTTTGAATTAATGTTTTATGGCTTCACATATGATATGAAAGACTTACATTATATTTTCATATACTCCTTCCCACTCTTAGCGTTTTGTCAATATACATTTTGTTTTACGTGTAAAAACACCACAGTACATTGTTCTTAGTTTTGCTTTTAATAGTAAACTGTCTTATAACAAACTATGAACATGGAAAAAAACACATCTTTCGTATTTGCCCTTATATTTATCCATTTAGGCACTCTTCCTTTTTTCCTTTCATTCCAGGTTTCTATCTTGTATTATTTCCCTTCAGCTTAAAGAACTTTGTTTAGCATTTCTTATAATGTGGGTGTTCTAGTGACAAATTCTCACAACTTTCATTGATCTAAACATTTCTTTATATTCCTATTTGAGGATCTTATTGGATAAAGAATTCTAGGTTGACTGCTTTTTCTTTAAGTACTTTAACAATGTTCCATTATCTTTTAGATTGTATTATCTGTGATGAGAAGGCAGCTGTTATTCTGTTTATGTGATGTATCTGTTTTTTTTCTTTTTCGTTTTTTTTTTTTAAGACAGAGTCTTGCTCTGTCGCCCAAGCTGGAGTGCAGTGGCGCGATCTCGGCTCACTGCAAGCTCCGCCTCCCGGGTTCACGCCGTTCTCCTGCCTCAGCCTCCCGAGTAGCTGGGACTACAGGCGCCCGCCACCACGCCCGGCTAATTGTTTGTATTTTTAGTAGAGACAGGGTTTCACCATGTTAGCCAGGATGGTCTCAATCTCCTGACCTCGTGATCTGCCCGCCTCAGCCTCCCGAAGTGCTGGGATTACAGGTGTGAGCCACCACGCCTGGCCAATGTGTCTGTTTTATACCAACTTTTATCTGATGTGCACAGGTGTGATTTGTTGTTGTTGTTGTTGTTGTTGTTGTTTGAGACGAGTCTTGCTCTGTCATCCAGGCAGGAGTGCAGTGGCATGATCTTGGCCCACTGCAACCTCCACCTCCCGGGTTCAAGCAATCCTCTCACATCAGCTTCTCAAGTAGCTAGGACACACCCAGGCTTATTTAAAAAAAATTTTTTTTTATTATTTTTTTTTGTTTTTAGTAGAGATGGGGTTTCACCACGTTGGCCACGCTGGTCTCAAACTCCTGACCTCAAGTGATCTGCCGTCATGGCCTCCTGAAGTGCTGGGATTACAGGCATGAGCCACAGTGCCTTGCTGTGATTTTCTTTTGAGTTTATCCTTTTTAGGGTTTGCTGAGCTTCTTGGATCTGTGGGTTGATTTTTTTCCCATTAGTTTGGAAAATCTTCAGCCATTATGTTTCAAATATTTTTTCTACCTATTCTGTTTTCTGAGATTGCTCTTTCTCCCTCCCTTCCTTCTTGCTTTCTTCCCTTCGTCTCTCCTTCCCTCCTTCCCTCCCTCCTTTACCTCTCAGGCTTAAGCAATCCTCCTACCTCAGCCTCCTGAGCTCCTGAGTAGCTGGGGCTGCAGGTGTGTGCCACCATGCCTGACTAATTTTTGTATTTTTTTGTAGAGATAGGGTCTTCCTATGTTGCCTAGGCTGGTCTCAAACTCCTGAGCTAAAGCAATCCTCCTGCCTTGGCCTTACGAAGTGCTGGGATTACAGGCATGAGCCACCCCACCTAGCCCTGAGATTCTAATTGCATGTATAATAGACCACTTGATATTATCCCACATATTTTTTTCCTCTTGGTACTCTAGTTTGAATAATATTTATTGACCCATCTTAAGTTTTACTGATCACTGATCTTATCTTCATCATGGTCTAATCTACTTTAAGCCCATCCAATGAATTTTGTAGATACTGTATTTTTCACTTGTAGAATTTTCATTTACAGTTGATTCTTTTTTTATTTTTTTTTTATTTTTTGAGATGGAGTCTTGCTCTGTTGCCAGGCTGGAGTGCAGATCTCTGTAGCCAGATCTCGGCTCACTGCAACCTCTGCCTCCCAGGTTCAAGCGATTCTCCTGCCTCAGCTTTCCGAGTAGCTGGGACTACAGGCATGCACCACCACGCCCAGCTAATTTTTGTATTTTTAGTAGAGACGGGGTTTCACCATGTTGGCCAGGATGGTCTTAATCTCTTGACCTCGTGATCTGCCCGTGTCAGCCTCCCAAAGTGCTGGGATTACAGGCGTGAGCCACTGCACCCGGCCTAGAGTTGATTCTTGAGCAGCGCAGATTTGAACTGTGCAGGTCCACCTCTATACAGACTTTTTCAATAAATATATTGAAACATTTTTTGGAGATTTGTGACAATTTGGAAAAACTTGCAGATGGACCGTGTAGTCTAGGAGTATCGAAAAAATTAAGAAAAAGTTAGGTATGTTATGAATACATAAAATATATGTATATACTAGTCTATTTTATTTACTACCATAACAGATACACGTATCTATTATAAAAAGTTTAAAATTTTCAAAGCTTGTATGCACAGACTATTCTTGGTGCCATTCGCAGTTGAGAGAAATGTAAACAAATGTAAAGATGCAGTATTAAATCACTACTGCATAAAATAAACTATAGTGCACATATTGCATTACTATGATAATTTTATAGCTATCTCCTGTGGCTATTGTAGTGAGCTCAGGTGTTTCAAGTATCTACTTAAAATTCAGTGTGATGCTAAGCGTGTCTGCATTAGCACTTCATCTCTCCAGAAATTGCTTATCACAGTAAAAAGTCATCTCTCGGCCAGGCATAGTGTCTCATGCCTGTAATCCCAACACTTAGAGGGGCCAAGGCAGGAGTGTAGGTGTATATACATACATATATGTGTGTGTTTTGTATGTATATACACACACACCCCACACACACACACACACACATAGTTTCTTCATTTGTTTTGGTTTGTTCTATTTCCAAACCCTTTCGTCTCTCTGGTGGTTAAGGTGAGGGGCTTCTCCTAGAGCTGTGGCTGAACTCTGGCTGTCACACAGCTTTTTGATTGAGTATGCTTCTAATTAGCCCATGCCACCAATGCTGAGGGCTTTCCTTTTTATCTTTTTAGCATTTGAGCTTAGGAAGGGATTAGACTGCAGTTCCAGACAGTTTTGTTCCTTTTTACATTAAACTCCAGCAGGGCCTCAGAATTCAAGCTCAGTAAGAATGCATAGGTCTTTGTGACAATAAGTGTGCGAGGTGGTGGGGGAACCTCTATCCCCATCCCACCCTGTTCCTCATCTCCACCTCTCTAATTTCATCTCCTTCCACTCTCTCATCAACCAGGCTACCTCTAGCCATGCTGTTCACTTTCCTGTTCCTCAAGCCAAGGATGCTGTCACCTTAGGTCCTTTGCACCAGCCCAGGATGCTCTTCTCTCAGATTTCTATGTGGTTCTCTCTTTTACTGAATTTATGTCTCTGGTCAAATATCACCCTTTTAGAGAGCCTTCCCCAACCACTTTACATAAAAGATTATCCTACCCTCACTCTGGTTCTCCCAATGTCTCTTATTCTGCTTAATTTTTTTTCTTAGGCATGTATCACCATCTGTCTTTCTATATGTTACATTATTTATAGTAATCTCCAGATTAGAGATCCAGACAGACTACAGTTCCAGACAGTTTTGTTGATCAGATTTGGAGATCAAAGGATCTCCAAACAGATCCAGAGAAGGCTCCTGATAAAAGTAAGTTTAGAATCTCTCAGAATTTAGAATACCATCAGAACTCCTTGGAACTTAACAGAAGTGGTCTCCGGCTAAACAGAAATGTGTTTGATGTTCTAGGAATTGTTGACTTTCAAGGACATATCTGTTGACTTCACCCAGGAAGAGTGGGGGCAGTTGGCTCCTGCTTATCAGAATCTGTACCGAGAGGTGATGCTGGAGAACTACAGCAACTTGGTGTCAGTGGGTAAGACTTGGCTATCCATGTATCCAGAAACCCACCCATTACAGGAGAGTCATTATTTTAAATTGTTGATGTGTGGATTCCTTGAGGCTTGATTTTGGGTTCTGTATTAAAGATGTCTTATTCCCTTCGAAAACGTAGTGAGGGCATATCCGATTTGACTTTCTTGGGGAACAACTTTACTACACAGAGTTAGAATAGAAAGACCCACCCCTTTTCACTTGTGGAGGCCCGGAATACCAGAAGACTTGAACAAAACTCTGGGGATGGTTCTTAGACATCAGCATAAACATTCACACTCTTTTTTTACTACATAAGCAGGATATCAACTTTCCAAACCTAGTGTGATATCCCAATTAGAGAAAGGAGAAGAGCCATGGATGGCAGAGAAAGAAGGCCCAGGAGATCCCAGTTCAGGTGAGACCAAGTGTGTTAGTCTGTTTTTGTGTTGCTATAAAGGGATACCTGAGACTCCATAATTTATAAAGAAAAGTTTAATTGGATGGTTCTGCAGGCTGTACAGGAAGCATGGCGCTGGCATCTGCTCCTGGTGAGGGCCTCAGGAAGCTTACAATCGCGGTGAAAGGCATATTACATGGTGGGAGCTGGAGCATAAGAGTGAAGGAGGAGGTGCCAGGCTCTTTTTCTTTTTCTTTTTCCTTCTTTCTTTCTTTCTTTTTTTTTTTTTTAGACAGAGTCTCGCACTGTTGCCAGGCTGGAGTACAGTGGTGCAATCTTGGCTCACTGCAACCTCTGCCTCTGGGGTTCAAGCGATTCTCCTGCCTCAGCCTCCCGAGTACCTGGGACTACAGTTACGCGCCACCACGCTCAGCTAATTTTTGTATTTTCAGTAGAAATGGGGTTTCACTGTGTTAGCCAGGATGGTCTCAATCTCAACCTTGTGATCCACCCACCTCGGCCTTCCAAAGTGCTGGGATTTCAGGCGTGAGCCACGGTGCCCAGCCGGTGCCAGGCTTTTTAAACAACCAGATCTCACGTGAACTCAGAGTGAGAACTCACTCATTACCATGGGGAGGACACTCATTCGTGAATGATCCACCCCCATGACCCAACACCTCCCACCAGGCCCCACCTCCAACACTGGGGATCACATTTCACCATGAGATTTGAAGGGGATAAATATTCAAACCAAATCACCAAGGCAGATGGAATTTTAATATATAGGTCAGAGTGCTCAAAGCCTCGGCTGTGGGGACGGCTCAGACCACTGTACGGAGCCTCCAGTAAACTAATATCACCCCTCCCTTCCTTACCCCTTTGCTTCACTGAGCCCTTGCAAAAGTCTCTCTGGAGGTGGAGGAAAGAGCAGTCTTGTCCTCATTAAGGTTGAGCTTGATTTTCCCTTTCTCCAGTATCCTAAGGGCTGCCGATCTAAAGCTTTCTCTAAGCAGTCAGATGTATGTGGTATTTTCACAGAAAATCAATCTCTTTTCATTGCATTGTACAAATCGTTAATTTTCCTACACTCCATTTTTACTTTTTGCCAATGTTCATTTTACAATTCCAGCTTCAATTCTCATTCTCTTTTTAACTTACATATCTTAAGTTTTTGTAACAGCTACTTCATGAAAACTCCTGTAAGAGAAATTACCAAAGGATTCCTTCTCACCAAATCTTGTGGTCCCTAACAATCTCCTCAAACTTTGCTTTTTATTGTGAAATATTTTAGACTTTCAGAAAGGCATAGAAAACATTATAACACATTTATGTGTAGCTTCCACCTAGACTAAGAAATGAAACAGAGTTGAAGCTCCACTGTCCCCCTTACACCTTTTGAAATAACCACTCTGCATTGAAATATCATTCCCATGTCTTCATGCTTTTATTGCATGTATAATGTAGTAAAAGCAGTCCATGTATATTAGTGTATACATATTAAACAATATATAGCATTGTTTTGTATGTTCTTTTTCTTTAAATAAATGGTGTATATACGTCTTCCTTTTGCTTTTCTCATTCAACCCTGGTGATATTCCTCAGTATGTTATTCTAGTTCATTCATTTCCATTGAGTTAATAAGCCACAATTTTCTTATTTATTTTCCTGTTGATAGACATTTACATTGTTTCCAAATTTGGGAGTTACAAATATTCTGCAGCAAAACTTTGTGTCCATAACTTCTTGTATACATAACGCAAGTGTTTCTCTAAGATAGTTGGTAGAAGCAAAATTATTGGGTTGTAGAATATATGCACTTTCCTTTTGCTGGGTATTACCAATTTGCTCTTCAAAGCAGTTACACCAGTTTATTCTCCCATTAACAGGGCTTGAGAGTTTCCATAACTCAGCATCTTTGTCAACATTTGTTATTGCCAAACTTTAAGATTTTTGTAAATTCACTGGGTTATGGTATCTTGTTTCTTTCATTTTCCTGACTACTAGTGAAAGGAAGTATATTTCTCATGTTCATTGACCATCCATCCATCTCTTCTTCTGTCCTTACTCTAATGCCACGCTCTTCTGTTAATTACCTGTTTATATCCCATGCCAATGTTTCTATAATCTTTTTTCTTACTGATTTGTAGAAAAAAAAATGTGTGTGTGTGTGTGTGTGTATTCATTCTGGATAATCTTGATAGCTTTATGTTTTGCAAATGTTTACCCTAGGTCAGTGGCCCATCTTTGACTTTTCAAAATTAGTGTCTTTTGATAGATGTGAGTTTCTCAATTTAATGTTACTGAATTTATCAGGTTTTTCTTTATTGTTTGTGCTTTTTGTTTAAGAAACCATTTTATGCCTTGTTATTCTCCTTTTTTGTAAACTTTAAAAAAAATTGTTTTTAGAGACTGGGTCTTGCTATGTTGCCCAAGCTAGCCTCGAAGTCCTGGGCTCAAGTGATTCTTCTGCCTCACCCTCTTTAGTAGGTGGGACTGCAGGTGCATGCTGCTGTGCCCTGCTATCCTCCATTTTATCATATACGTGTATCATACATATATGTTTCTACATATTCCTATATTTTCAAAGTTTTGCTTTTCACATTTAGGTTTAATTCATCTGGAATTTATTTTATATAAATACATTTGTATGTATGAGGTGGAAATCTGATTAACTTTTTCCACATGGATAATCAGTCCAGGAATAGTTAATGTGCTGTGTCACCTGTCAAGTTTCTTCATATGTTTGGGCCTATTTCTGTTTTGCATATTCTTTTTCTATTGTGTTTCTCTCTTTATGTTGTTTTATTATTTTGTTTTTCTGTCCTTACTCTAATGCCAGGGTATCTTAAAAACTTTCATAGTGAGACTTAATATGTGGTAGAGGTAGTTCACCCACCTTGTTCTTTAAAATTGTTCTGGTTATTCTTGGTTCTTTGTTGTTCTATTTGAATTATGTAATCAGAGCATCAAATCACACCCACAAATACTCTGCTGGCATTTTGATTGGAATAGAATTGAATTTCTAGATCAATTTTGGGGGAGTTAACATTGTTGTGCTATCGAATCCTCCTGTCCAGGAATATGATACAGCACTCCGTTTATTGATATTTCCTAATTTTTTTCGGTAACATTTCAGGATTTTCTCTTGTACGTATTGTACATTTTTTGTTAGATTGATTCTGAAAATCTTACATTTTGTTGCTATTGTAGGTGGTATTTTTTTTCCTTTTCTTTTCCCCAAGCCTCAGTCGTGAACAGGTATATTTTTAAAAATTATGTTAGGCCGGGCGCGGTGGCTCAAGCCTGTAATCCCAGCACTTTGGGAGGCCGAGACGGGCAGATCACAAGGTCAGAAGATCGAGACCATCCTGACGAACACGATGAAACCCCGTCTCTACTAAAAATACATAAAAAAACTAGCCGGGCGAGGTGGCGGGCGCTTGTAGTCCCAGCTACTCGGGAGGCTGAGGCGGGAGAATGGCGTAAACCCGGGAGGCGGAGCTTGCAGTGAGCTGAGATCTGGCCACTGCACTCCAGCGTGGGCGACAGAGCAAGACTCCGTCTCAAAAAAAAAAAAAAAAATTATGTTGCTGGCCAGGTGTGGTGGCTCATGCCTATAATCCCAGCACTTTGGGATGCCAAGGCAGGCAGATCACCTGAGGTCAGGAGTTCAAGACCAGCCTGACCAACATGGTGAAGCCCCGTCTCTACTAAAAATACAAAATTAGCCAGGTGTGGTGGTGCATGCCTGTAATCCCAGCTACTTGGGAGGCTGAGGTAGAAGAATCACTTGAACCCAGGGTGTGGAGGTTGCCGTAAGCCAAGATCGTGCCATTGCACTCCAGCCTGGGCAACTAGAGCGAAACTCCGTCTCCAAAAAAAAAAAAAAAAAATTATGTTGCTGGTATGTAATAACAAACTTGATTTTGAATATTGACCTTTTATGCAGCCACCTTGTTTTATTCTGTTATTAATCCAATCATTGTTTGTGTATTTTCCTGGGTTTTCTCTTCCTCAACTTACAATAATGAAAATAACAATAAAAGCTACCATGAATGTTCTTTCCCAGCCTCTGGATGAAATCTCAAAGAGTTCCATTGATGATCCCATTCCTTTAAATAACAAGAACAGTCTTGACTTTAGTAAAATGCCTATTTAGTTCAGTGCAATAATAAAAACTCCTAACTTCATTCAAAACGAAATCCTCTCTTCTTCCCCACTTGCTTGAGACTCTCTCATGCTCGGATACTGAATTAGGGAGGGATGCATAAATGGCTTCTTTTCTTTTCCCCTATCTTCTTTTCCTCCTCTCCTATTCAAGACCAGAATCAGGGACCTGCAGAGTGTAGATATTATTAGACATTATTATTGTCTGTCGTCATTTAGAATTTGACATTTTGAATTGCTAATGATCCATCTGTGTTGGCTAAAAAATCTTATAAGAAATTATACCTTTCAGGAATACATATAGACCTGTCAGTTGAAATATTAGTAATGGTGCAACAAATTGATCAAGTAAACATCTTAAAGGGATTTTCCTAGAACCTAGCAGCAGTCTGGGTTTCTTACAAGTCTCCTTTGTATAAGTAATACTTTCATGAACATATTAGTAACCATAGAAAGAAATATATATATACACACACATACACACATACGTTTCAGTGAAAGACAGCATAATGTTCTTGTGTATATTCTTAGCTCAAACCGTATTTTTTGAACTATAATGTCTCCTGCTGCTGCCAGAGTGGGGAGGGAAACATCTTTTTATCTTTCTGAGATTGTTTTCCAAAAGTAGTTGTCAATTAAAATATTTATATTCTTAAGTCATAGCTCTGAAATTTTATTATTTAGTATTATTAGAGCAGGACTAAAAGACTCAAATATATATATTTATAAATATATATATTTATAAATTTTATATATATATAAATTTATATATATAAATATATATGTAATATGACACTTTTAACCTGTTCACTGTTTCTTAATTTGCTTTCCCATTACCTCTTCAAGCAGCATAATCATATTTCAATATAGTCAAAATCTCATGCACTTATCCATATTGTTGTCTAAATCTGTGTTCCATAACCACTACAGTAATTGGTTTTTCAAAGCTTTTTTTCATTTCTTTCAGACTTGAAGAGTAAAATGGAAACCATTGAGTCAACTGCAAAGAGTGCCATTTCACAGGAGCGCTTATATCATGGCATTATGATGGAGAGGTTCATGAGAGATGATATCATTTATTCCACATTGAGAAAAGCCTCCACATATGATGATGTCTTAGAAAGGCACCAGGAAACTTGTGTGAGAGATGTGAGACAAGCCATCTTGACCCATAAGAAGAGAGTCCAAGAAACTAACAAATTTGGGGAAAATATAATTATGCGTTCAAATGTTGTTATTGAACAGAGGCACCATAAATATGATACACCTACAAAGCGGAACACATACAAATTAGATTTGATTAATCATCCAACAAGTTACATAAGAACAAAAACCTATGAATGTAATATATGTGAAAAAATCTTCAAACAACCTATTCACCTTACTGAACATATGAGAATTCATACTGGTGAGAAACCTTTCAGATGTAAGGAATGTGGACGGGCCTTTAGTCAAAGTGCATCCCTCAGTACACACCAGAGAATCCATACTGGTGAGAAACCCTTTGAATGTGAGGAATGTGGGAAAGCCTTCAGACATCGCTCATCACTTAATCAGCATCATAGAACTCACACTGGGGAGAAACCCTATGTATGTGATAAATGTCAGAAAGCTTTCAGCCAGAACATTAGCTTGGTTCAACATTTGAGGACTCATTCTGGAGAGAAACCCTTTACTTGCAATGAATGTGGGAAAACCTTTAGACAGATTAGACACCTTAGTGAACATATAAGAATTCATACTGGGGAGAAGCCCTACGCATGCACTGCATGTTGTAAAACCTTTAGTCATAGAGCATATCTAACGCATCACCAGAGGATCCATACTGGGGAGAGACCCTACAAATGTAAAGAATGTGGAAAAGCCTTTAGGCAGAGGATACACCTTAGCAACCATAAAACTGTTCATACGGGAGTGAAAGCATATGAATGCAATCGCTGTGGAAAAGCCTATAGGCATGATTCATCCTTTAAAAAACATCAGAGACATCACACTGGAGAAAAACCTTATGAATGTAACGAATGTGGAAAAGCCTTCAGCTATAACTCATCACTTAGTCGACACCATGAAATACACAGGAGGAATGCCTTCCGAAATAATGTGTAAAAACAGGTATTTGACATGAGAACAAAAGCCAAGTGTAAATTGGTGATTTAGAATGCTTTAAAATTTCAGGACTCAAATGTGAGGAATTGGTGTAATGATGCCAACTTTTAATTTTTCCCATTGTAAATAAACATTACATTGACAGGTACTGACTACTAACACTTCTATAAAAAGTACTTAAGATTAAAATCTGGTCCTTCAAATTAAATGAATTCAGCATTATGAAAAATTAACAACATAGTTTTTTTCTGATTTCACGGTGGATTAAATTATTCTTCATGGGTATTCATGATTTGCAGACCAGCATTTAGGAACTATAACTTAAAATATCACCAACCCTATTTTTTTTAATTAAAATTTTATTTTTTTGGCCAGGCATAGTGGCTTGTGCCTGTAATCCCAGCACTTTGGGAGGTCAAGGAAGGAGGAGCAGTTACCAGAAGTCAAGACCAGCCTAGACAACACAGCAAGACCCATCTCTGCAAAAAAGTTTTTAAAAAATTAGCCAGGCATGGTAGCATGTGCCTGTAGTCCTAGCTGTGCAGGAGGCTGAAGCAGAGGGATCACTTGAGCCCAGGAGTTTAAGGTTGCAATGAGCTGTGATCACACCACCACATTTCAGGTGGGCAACAGAGTGAGACTCTGTTTCTGCAAAAAAGAATAAAATAATATTTTTTAATGGAGAAAACTTTCACATGGTATAAAGTCCAGAAGGTGGAAACAATTGTATACAGCGAAAAGCCTCCTTCCTGTGTTTCCTACCATTGATTTCTGCATAGAGGCAACCATTTTAAATAATTTTTTGTGTATCCATTCAGCTTTTTAAAATTTATGTCCAAGAGAATACAAATATACAGTTTTCCTTTGTCTTTTTGTTGTTGTTTGTTTGTTTTGAGATGGAGTCTCACTCTGTTGCCCAGGCTGGAGTGCGGTGGCACTGTGTCAGCTCACTGCAGCCTCCGCCTCCAGGGTTCAAGCAATTCCCTGCCTCAGCTTCCCGAGTAGCTAGGATTACAGGCACCCGCCACCACGCCTGGCTAATTTTTGTATTTTTAGTAGAGACAGAGTGTCACCATGCTGGCCAGACTGGTCTTGAACTCCTGACCTCAGGCGATCTGCCCACCTCAGCCTCCCAAAGTGCTAGGATTACAGGCGTGAGCCACCATGCCTGGCCTCCTTTGTCTTTTTAAGCAGAAATGGCCACCTCCTATACAGACACATCTGCAAGTTACTTTTTTTTTTTTTTTGAGACGGAGTCTCACTCTGTCACCCAGCTGGAGTGCAGTGGCGTGATCTCAGCTCACTGCAACCTCCACCTCCCAGGTTCAAGGGATTCTCCTACCTGAGCCTCCTGAGTAGCTGGGATTACAGGTGCATACCACCACACCCAGCTGATTTTTGTATTTTTCAGTAGAGATGGGGTTTCACCATGTTGGCCAGGCTGGTCTCAAATTCCTGACCTCAGGTGATCCACCCACCTAGGCCTCCCAAAGTGCTGGGATTACAGGCGTGAGCCACTGCGCCCAGCCTGCATGTTACTTTTATTACATGATAATATAGGCCAGTTGCAGTGGCTCATGCCTGTAATTCCAGCAATTTGGGAGGCCAAGACAGAAGGATTGCTTGAGCCCAGGAGTTTGAGACCACCCTGGGCAACATAGTGATACCCGGTCTCTAGAAAAAATTTAAAAATTAGTTGGGTGTGGTGGTGGCACTCGCCTGTGCTCCAGCTACTTGGGAGGGTGAGGTGGAGGTTTGCTTAAGCCTGGGAGATCGAGGCTGCAGTCAGCCATGATCATACCTCTGCACTCCAGCCTGAGCAACAGAGTGAGACTCTGTCTCAAAAACAAAAACCAAACAACATATCATAGATGTCATTCCTCTTCACTATATAAAGTGCCTACTTATTCTTTTTTATAGCTGCATAGTATTCCATGGTATAAATGTACTCCAACACTTCGCTATGGATGGGTTTTGGTTATTTTCAGTCTTTTGTTTACACAGTGTTCAATGAATAGTCTTACACATTTTTGTTTCACACACATGTAAGTATGTAGGGTAAATTCCTAGAACTGGAATTTCTGTGCTAGAGAGTATGTGTGGAGGGTTTTTTGTTTGTTTTTTGGGTTTTTTTCCTTGTTGTTGTTGTTGTTGTTTTTTGAAACATAGTCTCCCAGGCTGGAGTGCAGTGACACAATCTCGGCTCACTGCATCCTCTGCCTCTTGGGCTCAAGTGGCTCTACTGCCTACAGCCTCCTGAGTAGCTGAGATTACAGGCATGTGCCACCATGCCCAGCTGATTTTTGTATTTTAGTAGAGACAGGGTTTCGCCATGTTGGCCAGGCTGGTCTTGAACTCCTGGCCTCAAACAATCCATCCAGCTCAGCCTCCCAAATTACTGGGATTACAGGTAATTTAATCCCAGTAATTTGGGAGGCTGCACCCAGCCAAGAGTATATGTGTTTTTATTATGGATATTGGCAAATGGGCCTTCATAGAGGTTTGGACCTATTTATTTTCCCACCGGCAAGATATGGAACTGTAGGAGCCATATCTGATGCTGAAGCATCTCCTAGACCTGGATCAACAGGCCTATCTGCCATCTGAGGAGCATCAGCTTGTTTCAATAACACGGCCTAGAAGGACCAGGTGGGCTGCACCCCCTAGAAATAGTGACCACTTTCCATACCTGGAGCCAGAGAGGAATCTGCATCTTGATTGGTAGCCCAGTTCACCAAAGTCTCAGCTGGAGAAGGAGACACCTTTCCACCAACTGTTCCAGTCTCTGACTTAATGAGGCTGGAACTGTTTGATGGATGAGAGTCCTTTTAAGGAAACTGATCCTTTTAGATTGTAAAAGATAAAGATAAAAGGATCAGTCTCTTTAAAAGGACTCATTGCAGTGAATATAATCTTGGCTGCAATCCTTCTGATTGGAATGGAAGAGAACTGATGATTGAGGCAAGGTATTTAGGATGGCAGGGTCTACCATGAATGATAGCCTGAACATACATAGCATTTTACAGGATGCTTGTGTTAGAGAGTTATAGTTAACACATGGAAGGAGACAGCAGGAGACAAAACTTTCTAATGAAAATTAACGAATGAGCATTAATTAAAATTGCTTACGATGTGGTGAAAGCTAAATACCAAAGCCAGCACCACAGTGATTTTGAACATGTTTTATTTTTAAACCTGATAACATTTTATGAAAGTTTTAGTGATTCTGTGTTAATGGATTTCCTATCAGGTCCCTCCCCACAGCCACTACTCCAGTTACAATCCAACGCCTGGCACTTAAGATCCTCATTATATCTAGTCCTACCTTATAGCTTCAACTTCTGTTTACTTTCCTCCTTCCCATATGGGCTCTGACCAAAGTCAGTATGTTAGGATTCTTTAGGTTGCAAATAACTAGAAATCAACTGGGGCTACCTGAAGCCTCAAAGGAGGATGATGTTATTAGAGGGATATTGGGGTGTCTCATGGAATTCAGGGGCTATGATACATGCTCACAGTGGACTGGGACCAGGTCTTGAAGGACTTTGGGAAACCCAGATTGTTTTTTCCTCTCCATCTTTCACCTCTGTTTCTGTCTTCATTCTGGCCCTGCCTTTTTAAACACCTGATTGCAAATCATGGTTACTGTCAATTCCATATTTTACATATATTCAGTTTCCATCACCCAGACAAAAGCTGTCTTCTCTTTCCATCTTCAGTGTAAAATTCCTGGGGTAAGGATTCTTATTGGCCCAGGTAGGTGAGGTGCCCACCCTTAAATCAATTGTAGGCAGAGATGTCGGGTTTTATGAGAACCATATGGATGGAGTGGCTGGAAGGGCAGGAGAACAGCTCCCGGAGGAAGGGTTTAGTGTTTGTAGAGTTCCAAATCTTACCCATTCTTCAATGCCAGCTCATGGAATCAGGATTTTGGAACTGAGAAGGGTTTAGGAACTCACCTAATCTAAAACCATAAATGGAGAATAACCATCTTCAATTACTCATATCTTATAACTCAGTCACATTTTTTTTTAGCACATTTACTCCAAATTTGTCATCCTAGCTTTCCATACACCTGCTTTTAATTGGCTGAATATAGCCACACTTTGCCATTTTAAAGAAGTTTACTTCTTAGGTTTACTACTGCTCCAGGAAGCCTTATGTTATGCTTCAGAGCCTACCCACTGGCTTGGCTTGTTATCAGTGCCTGTGTGTTTATTCTGTTTACCCCATAGGCACTATTCCCTCCCTTTGCTGATGACAGAAATGTCCTTCTCTAGGGGTGTGTCAGTAGGCATAGTCTCTTGTCTAGCTAGACATTTTGTCCGAGTGATTTTTTTTTTTTTTTTTGAGACGAAGTCTCGCTCTGTCCCCTAGACTGGAGTGCAGTGGCGTGATCTCGGCTCACTGCAACCTCTGCCTTCCAGGTTCTAGCAATTCTCATGCCTCAGCCTCCCGAGTAGCTGGGATTACAGGCATGCACCACCATGCCTGGCTAAATTTTTTGTATTTTATAGTAGAGATGAGGTTTCACCATGTTGACCAGGCCAGTTTCACACTCCTGACCTCAAGTGATCTGCCTGCCACGGCCTCCCAGAGTGCTGGGATTACATCCGTGAGCCACTGCGCCTGGCCTGTTTATTGTATTGACATCCCAACACTTTTTTTTAAACGCTAATTTTATTTGTATTATTTATTTATTTATTTTTTAAAGACAGGGCCTTGCTCTGTTACCTAGACTGGAGTGCAGTGGCCCAATCCATAGCTCACTGCAGCGTTGAACTGTGCTCAATCCTCCCACCTCAATCTCCCAAGTAGTTAAGACTACAGGCTCACATCACCACGCCCAGCTAATTTTTTAAATTTTCTGTAGAGATAGGGGCTCACTTTGTTGCCCAGGCTAGTGTCAAACTCCTGGCCTCAAGTGATCCTCCCACCTCAGCTTCCCAAAGTGCTGGGATTACAGGCATGAGCCATCGTGCCCAGCCCCAACACTTCTCACTCTATATCTCTATCTTAGAAATCTCTCCTGAGCTCCAGATCATTGTATTCAGTGTCCAACTGCGTATCTCCACTTGGCTATCCCACAGTCACCTCAAAGTCAATATGTCCAAAACTCAACTCATAATCTTTTCAATAAAATCTGTATTCCATAACCCAGGAAGTGGTACCACCATCTACCCAGTTCTCCAGCTTAAATTTCTTCCTCTCCATTACCTCCCCCAATCAGTCACCAAGTCCCGTATATTCTCCTCAGTCTATCTTTTTCTCTCCATTCCCATTACCAATGTGTCAATCAGGTTCTTAGCACTTTCTAACTGCTTAAAAGATTCCAAACTGGTATTTCTATTTGTGATTTGGATTAATCTCTCTAGCCTCCCCACTGCTTCTAGAGTAATCATTCTAAAACATATGTCTAATCAAACCACATCATTGCTTGAAATCCCTCAATGATTTCTCATAACTTTAAGATAAAGGTAAGCCTGAGCAACATAGTGAGAACTTCTCTCTACAAAAATTTAAAGATTAGGCCGGGCGTGGTGGCTCATGCCTGTAATCCCAGCACTTTTGGAGGCTGAGGCAAGTGGATCACCTGAGGTCAGGAGTTCGAGACCAGCCTGACCAACATGATGAAACCCTGTCTCTACTAAAAATACAAAAGTAGCCGGGCGTACTGGCACATGCCTGTAATCCCAGCTACTCAGGAGGCTGAGGCAGGAGAATCGCTTGAACCCAGGAGGCGGAGGTTGCAGTGAGCTGAGATTGCGCCACTGCACTCCAGCCTGGGGGACAGAGCGAGACTTCATCTCAAAAATAAAAATTGTTTTAAATTAGCTGGGCATCGTGGTGCATGCCTGTAGTCCCAGCTACTAGGGAGGCTGAGGTGGGAGGATTACTTGAACCCAGGAGGCAGAGGTTACAGTGAGCCAAGATTGCACCACTGCCCTCCAGCCTGGGCGACAGAGCAAGACCCTAAGAAAAAAAAAAAAAAAAAAGGTAAATTTCTTAGTACAGACCAGTATAGAGCATTTCATGTTTGTCTAGAAGTGGCTCCCAAATTTCCACCCAGGCATATTTTGCTCCAGCTATAAAGACCTTATGGTTCCCTAAATATTCCATGGTATTTCATGGTTTCTGGTCCTCAATGATGCAATTTTCTCTTCTGTCTAACTTTTTTTTTTTTTTTTTTGAGATGGAATTTCTCTCTGTCACCCAGGCTGGAGTGCAGTAGCACCATCTCGGCTCACTGCAACCTCTGCTTCCTGGGTTCAAGCAATTCTACTGTCTCAGCCTCCCGAGTAGCTGGGATTACAGTTGCCTGCGACCATGCCTGGCTAATTTTTGTATTTTTAGTAGAGACCCGGTTTTGCCATGTTGGCCAGGCTGGTCTCAAACTCAACCTCAGGTGATCCTCCCTCCTTGGCCTCCCAAAGTGCTGAGATTACAGGTGTGAGTCACCGTGCCCAGCCCAACTTCTTTATTTAGTTAGTTCCCACTCATCCTCCCAGATTAGTTTGCATCATACAAGGAAATGACATGTGATACACCTCACAAAATGTATGCCTTTCTTGGATGAGTCCTTGAATTCTTGGCTGGATTGACTAAAGAGATAAGCCTTATCCTATAGGATTTGAGACCAGAAAGTGACAACGTGGGGTTTAAATTTTATAAAATTACTATGAAATCAGTTTGGGAGAACCACATCTCAACATGAGGCAATAGCCCAGTGCAATAACTTACCACTTCAATTTGCTTTACATTGTTATTTGCTCCACGTCCCTCTTCTCTTCTTATCCTTGCTACCATGTGCTTAACACCTTCCAAATTAAAAAAAAAAATACTCTAATCCTTGCCTCAGGCTCTGTTTTCTAGAAGACTCTGGCTAAGACAGGCATAGAGCTTAACCCCAGTTTACCAATCAGGATCAATTTCTGTACTTATGTTTCAGCTATTAGGGAAACAGACTTCCTTTTTTCCCACAATGGACACAAATCTGAAAGGCTTTCATGGTCCTGGAAGCTACTAGCAGAGGAAGAGGAGGGAGGCTGCCTGGATATGGAGCAAACACAGGAGAAACAGAGCCAAGAAATGGAAAGAGAAAACTCCTTGACACAAGGGTTCATAATGTACCATATCCGAAGCTGCCTTCTTTTAGCAGAAGCATGCCCCAGTCTTTCATCCTTAGCTCATCCTCACCCCCCACAGTTTCCTAGTCTAGGGCTACCTCCTCCTGCTTTCTCCGACTAAAAATGTCCCTTTCAATTGCAAGAAATTGGAGTTTGACTCAAGAGAGAGGCTGATTGTCATATAAGGAATAGAAGATTCTCAAATACAGAATATTGTCAATGGAGATCTCTTGAGCATGTAAAGAGTATGCTGATTATTGCTTCTATACCTGTGAGAACACAATTTGAGCAAGACAAATTCTCTTCCTTTAAGGCTCTGATACTCTAGAGCAGCACTGTACAACAGAAATATAATGTAAGCCATAACACAAATGCAAACATATATGTAATTTTAAATTTTCTAGCAGCTACATTAATACAACAAAAAACAGCAAGTAAAATTATTTTTTTATTTTTTATTTTTTTGAGACAGAGTCTCACTCTGTCGCCCAGGCTGGAGTGTAGTAGTACAGTCTTGGCTCACTGCAACCTCTGCCTCCCGGGTTCAAGTAATTCTCATGCCTCAGCCTCCTGAGTAGCTGGGACTACAGGCACATGCCACTATGCCCAGCTAATTTTTGTATTTTTAGTAGAGATGGGTTTTGCCATGTTGGCCAGGGTGGTCTTGAACTCCTGATCTCAGGTGATCCACCCACCTTGGCCTCCCATAGTTCTGGGGTTACAGGCATGAGCCACCACACCCAGCTTAATTTAAAAATGTTTTATTTAACTCAGTTTTATTAGTCTGTTATCATGCTGCTAATAAAGACATACCCAAGACTGGCTAATTTATAAAGGAAAGAGGTTTAATGGACTTACCATTGCACGTGGCTGGAGAGGCCTCACAATCATGGTGGGAGGCGAAGGAAGAGCAGGCATGTCTTACGTGGCAGCAGGCAAGAAGCTTGTGTAGGGGAACTCCCCTTTATAAAACCATCAGATATTGTGAGACTTATTCACTATCACGGGAATAGCACAGGAAAAACTCGCCCCTATGATTCAATTGCCTACCACTGGGTCCTTCCCATAACATATGGGGATTATTAAAATTCAAGGTGAGATTTGGGTGGAAACATAGAGTCAAACCATATCACCAGTATATCCAAAACATTATCATCTCAACATTTAATCAATGTAAACATTATTAGTGAGTTATTTAACTTTTTTTTTTTTTACTTAGTCTTCAAAGTGCTTGCAAATTTCATAGCACATTTCATTTTGGACTAGCCACATTTCAAGTGTTCAAGAGCCACATATGACTAGTGGCTACTGTATTGGACAGTGCAGCTCTAAGAGTAATCACATAAAGACTTACTCTGATATATGGAGGACTGCAGTCAGTACAATGTTACAGGTACAATCCTGTGCTCCAAAAGACCAAGGAGGGAAGAATGGACACGGAGAAAAATGGGCCATTTGTGTCTAACAGTATTTTGATGGTTACAGACCTGGAGGTAGAAGAACCAAATCAATGACTTTTGCATACAAGTGGGCCTTAAGGACTCAGACTTCCTAGGATAGCTTTTGGGGGAAAGGGCATTCTTTTCTCACTTTTGAGACCCACAGTCTTTAGGCTGAAAGTTATGTTTTGGATATTTATTTTCCCCACAAATTCCATGACTGTTTCTAAATCTCTTCTGCTTCACTCTACCCAGTGTCATTGCCCCTCAAACTCCATTTGAAGAATGGTCCATGTGTGAAGGGGCTGGGGAGGGGTTTTCCTGGCATTCAGTTTACATCTCAAGTAAGAAAGGTTATGTTGGGGAAGAGGCAGAAAGTTTTTGTAGCCTCAATCTAGAAATGCCTTCTCATATCTCAGTGGATTAAAAAGCATTTCCTCAATGATATGGTTTGGTTGTGTCCCAACCCAAACCTCATCTTGAAGTGTAGCTCCCATAATTCCCACATATCATAGGGGAGGTACCGGGTAGGAGGTAATTGAATCATGGGAGCAGGTCTTTCCTATGCTGTTCTCGTGATAGTGAATAAATCTCACAAGATCTGATGGTTTGGTTTTGTTTTGTTTTTGAGACGGAGTTTCACTCTTGTTGCCCAGGCTGGAGTGCAGTGGCGCGATCTCAGCTCACTGCAACCTCCGCCTCCTGGGTTCAAGCGATTCTCCCGCCTCAGCCTCCTGAGTAGCTGGGATTACAGGCATCTGCCAGCATGCTTGGCTAATTTTTTGTATTTTTAGTAGAGATAGGGGTTCACCATGTTGGCCAGGCTGGTCTTGAACTCCTGACCTTAGGTGATCCACCAGCCGTGGCTTCCCAAAGTGCTGGGATTACAGGCGTGAGGCACTGCACCCAGCTGACCTGATGGTTTTATAAAGGTATGTTCCTCTGCAGATGTTCTCTCTTGCCTGCCACCTTGTAAGAGGTGACTTTGCTCCTCCTTCCCCTTCCATGATTGTGAGGCCTCCCTAGCCATGTGGAGCTGTGAGTCAATTAAATCTCTTTCCTTTACAAATTACCCAGTCTCAGGTATGTCTTTATTAGCAGCATGAGAACAGACTATTTAATACACTCAACTTCCATATTTCTTTTTTTTTTTTTTTTTTGAGACAAGAGTCTCGGTCAGCCACCCAGGCTGGAGTGCAGTGGTGTGATCTTGGCCTACTGCAACCACCATCTCCCAGGTTCAAGCAATTCTCCCATCTCAGCCTCCCGAGTAGCTGGGATTACAGGCACCTGCCATCATGCCCAGCTAAGTTTTGTATTTTAGTAGAGACAGGGTTTCACCATATTGGCCAGGCTGGTCTTGAACTCCTGACCTCAGGTGATCCCCCCGCCTTGGCCTCCCAAAGTGCTAGGATTACAGGTGAGAGCCACCGTGCCTGGCCTCAATTTCCGTATTTCTAAGAAAAAGAACATTTTCCTACATAATCACAAAATCATTATGACACTCAGGAGACCTATAATTGATTGATGATATTATCTAAAACACAAGTCACTTCAAAATTTTCCCAACTGACACACCAGAGTAGCTGGGACTACAGGCACATATCACCATCCTCAGCTAATTTTTGTATTTTTTGTAGAGACGTGTTTTCACCATGTTACCCCAGCTGGTTTCTGAACTGAGCTCAAGGGATCCACCCACTTCGGCCTCCCAGAATGCTAGGATTACAAGTGTGAGCCAGTGCACTAGGCCTGTAGTTGTCTTAATTTAATGTTTTTTTCTTTCTTCTTTTTTTCTTTTCTTTCTTCTTCTTTTTTTTTTTTTTTTTGACAGAATCTCACTCTATCACCCAGACTGGAGTGTAGTGGCCTGATCTCGGCTCACTGCAAACTCCGCCTCCCAGGTTCAAGTGATTCTCTCGCCTCGGCCTCCCAAGTAGCTGAGATTATGGGCGCCTGCCACCAAACTTGGCTAATTTTTTGTATTTTTACTAGAAATGGGGTTTCACTATGTTGGCCAGGCTGGTCTCAACTCCTGATCTCCAGTGATCCGCCTACCTGGGCCTCCCAAAGTGTTTCTATTACAGGCATGAGCCACCATGCCTGGCCCATTTAATGTTTTTCTATTTTTGTTTTAAAATATTTACCCATTCTAAGTCCAAAGATATTTTCCTGTATTATATTCTAAAGGCTTTATAGTTTAGGATTTCACATTTAGGTCTTAATCCAACTGGAATTGATTTTTGTGATGAAATGAGAGAGGTCCTGTTTTGTTTTTTTGTTTTGTTTTGTTTATTTTTGAGACAGAGTCTCCCTCTGTTGCCCAGGCTGGAGTGCAGTGGTGTGATCTCTGCTCACTGCAACCTCTGCCTCCTGGTTCAAGCGACTCTCCTGCCTCAGCCTCCCGGGTAGCTGGGACTACAAGGTGTGTGCCACCACACCCAGGTCATTTTTGTACTTTTTAGTAGAGACAGGGTTTCACCATGTTGGCCAGGATGGTCTCGATCTCTTAACCTCGTGATCTGCCCACCTCGGCCTCCCAAAGTGCTGGGATTACAGGCGTAAGCCACCGTGCCTGGCCTTCATATTGTCAGAACCTTCATTGAATACACCGTCTTTTCTCCATGGCTGTATGATACCACCTTTGTCACAAATCCAGTTTTCAAGTATAAGTGATAAACCGTAAAGAAAAGCAAAGAATCAAGTATCTGCTTTTGGTAAAAATAAATAAATAAATAAATAAATAAATAAATAAAAATAAGAAAAGCAAAGTGTCATAGAAGTCGGGCTAGTAGTTTTCTCAGGAAGTGTATCTGGGAAGAACCTGACACTTCTTTTTTCGCTCTAATGACTTGTCTGTTCATAATAATTACACTTTGCTTTATATTTCAGAATAAAATTGTGTTATATTTATCAATAAAAGTTTAGTTAAAAGTAAGCAAACAGAAAAAATATATATATATTGATGAGGGAAGCGCCAACATCTCTCAAAAGTGAGTTCGTGGTTTTGCTCTCACTGGAAAAGCTGGCGGGAGGTGCTAAGGTGGGGATGCTGAATCCACGGATGGCCAAGCCTAGCCGCGGCACTTCACCGGGGGCAGCGACGGGCCCAGACCTTGCTCGGACTGTCCTGGTGGTAACTGGGAGACCTTGCCAGAGAGGGAGCTTACAGGTCAGCTGCGCCCGGAATTAAACGACCCACAGACAGCGGCGCAAACACAGGGACTGACAGGCTTTAGCGAGCTCCCACAACCTGCCCTCGCATAAGCAGCACCCTCCGCCGCCCACAGACACAGATTTCCGCCCCAGCCGCAGGCTCGCGAGGTAGGCGGCGCCGCGAAGGCCTCTGGGAAGGCGGTCCGTGGGCAGCCGCGGGGCACTCTGGGACTAGGCTCTGGGCGGCTTTTTTGCAAGTGGCGGGGCAGGCGGTGTAGACCGCTCCGGCAGCGCGCTCTGCCCGGCTTCTTCAGTCTCCTCGCTGGGAGCGTCCGGGAGCAGCTCCGAGGCCGCGGCGAAACCAGGTGGAGTACGAGGTTCGGCGGAGTATCCGAGGTTAGGGGAAGGCCGGAGAATGGGGTGGGAGGCTGCGTTTCGGAGCCTAGGGTTCTGTTCCTGCGATCGCCGCGTTCCCCTCCCTTGGTGGGAGCGGCTCCCCTCGCAGGCCGGGTTCCCGTTCTGGACCTTCGCCCTCGGAACACGGTGCTGTCGGCCGGGACTCCTTCCCGAGGTGGACGACTCCTTGCTCTCATTCCTGGCTCTGCCAGGACTGTAGGAAGTACGCAGTACACTTTAGGGCATGCATGGCACTCCCTGGGAGACAGTGCTTTAGGGCCAGAGAAAAGATCTCCGCTGAAGGCAAACGCCCGCGCAGCCCACAAGTCCGGGCTGCACTCAACAAGTCAGGATGTTGCCATCGGCAATTCCGCAGAAGGCAGGAGCCCATCAGAGAGAAAGAGCCGCTGTCATAAGGTCTCTTGCCTGAGCTGTTGGGTAGAGAATGGAGCTGGAAGAGGGAACTGATCTCGGAGCTCCTCGGGGACCTTGGTTATGTTTGACCCTTTTACTTTCAGGGAGCGGGGATTGGCTCGTCACTGCATCCAGAGTACGGGGGAAACGAAGAAATCTTGGAGAGGGTTTGCCCCAGGAGAGAGGCGAGCCTTATGTAGACTAGGATCTGGGGTGGGTAACTGGGGTGGGTAACAGTCTGTGCAGTGTGAATCTGAGAGGAGAAAACACCCAACATGGGAATGGTCAGGTAAGAAAGGACCAGAAGTTCCGGTTCTACGATAGCAAGGACCTAAGTTGCTAATTTAGGTTCTTTAATGCAGACCTGGTCTTTCAAAACTTCTTTCTCTTCCCTAGCCTTGTCATTTCAGCATTCTGGCCTTCCCTATGAGGAGGGAGATCAACTAAGTCACAGGTGAATAAGAGTTTCTTCTCTTCTAAAGTTTAATCTCCTTTGCCAGGGGGAATCGATACACTCTCTCATCTCTTACTTGGGAAAAACAAGATCTATCTTTATCGAGTGCTAATATGTGTACTATATGTTATCACTCAATGGTCGGATAGCTGAGTAGGGTTAGTAGGTATTTTAAAGATGTGTCAATAACTTAAGGAAAACTAGAACCTTGTCCAAGCTTACTCAAAAGGCAAGTAGCATACTACTAAATGCTACCGAACCACTCAGAATTAGGTTCAGAATCCAGATCTGTAGGAGGACTCTCAGACTCTTGGCATTATGCTATTTCCCAGCATGCCATTCACTTACTACCTAACAATTTTGCCCTACCTGTGTACTACCTGTATTATTCTTATATGTTTTTACTTACTTTTGTTAAATCAAACTTGTCCTAAGAAACAATATCTGTGAAATTAGCCATTTGATGGCTGCTCCAATAACAGTATAGTTATCCTAAGGTGTATCTAAAAATGTCAGTCCATGCGCTATGTAAAATCGTCTCGTGTCAGAGATACAAACTACAATTTGGGACACAATGCACTGCATTATGCTCTCTTCTGGATTCTTTTCTGGGTAGGAAAGTCCCAGCCGCACATCTGAGTGTCAGTTATCCATTCTTAGTGTACTGTTTTATTCTTTTTTTTTGTTGTTTTGTTTTTTTTTTTTTTTTGAGACGGAGTCTTGCTCTGTCACCCAGGCTGGAGTGCAGTGGCCGGATCTCAGCTCACTGCAAGCTCCGCCTCCCGGGTTCACGCCATTCTCCTGCCTCAGCCTCCCGAGTAGCTGGGACTACAGGCGCCTGCCACCTCGCCCGGCTAAGTTTTTGTATTTTTAGTAGAGACGAGGTTTCACTGTGTTAGCCAGGATGGTCTCGATCTCCTGACCTCGTGATCCGCCCGTCTCGGCCTCCCAAAGTGCTGGGATTACAGGCTTGAGCCACCGCGCCCGGCCTGTTTTATTCTTATAGATGAATACTTTCACAGAGAATGCCCCGCTTTGTATCTTCTCCAAAAGACATTTCACTTCCCTGTTTAGGACTACCTGTTCTCAATGTTGTATGTAAAACAAGTAGGAACTCCATACATTTCAGGAGCTTACTCTCTCTTTGGGGAGTTAATGTGTACATAGAAAATAGTCTAACTCTGTGCTGTTCAATAGAGCTTTCTGTGATCAGGGAACTGTTCTCTATCTGTGCCTTACCTGTATCCACCAGCCAGATGTACCTGCTGAGCATTTAATACATGGCTAGTGCAACTGAGAAGTGAGTTTTATTTTAATTAATTTAAATTTAAGTAGCCACATATGGCTAGTGGCTACTAGTGGTTACCATATTGGACAGCCAGGTCTAGATATTTGAAATAAAATATTTTAAGATTAATTGATTTGGACTTGGAGTTCCCCCTTACCCCCCACGAAAACCTCATAGCATATATGTTACAAATGCGCTTTAACTTTAGTTTCTTAGTGAAGGGTAAAGATTCTTACCAATTTTCAGAGACTTCATAGTTGAAATTGTTTCTTGAAATTATTTAAAGCACATTTACGGTTTATAACACTTGTGCAAATGTACAGCTTCTGTGTTTTGTTACTATTGAAATATACTGTAAAGCAATAACTTCATAGGATACTCTATAAGCAAAAGTCTTACTATTGTGTTATTTGTGTTCATTGCAGATAACTTTCCTTCTAGCTATCTATGTTTTCTTTTATTAGTGACATTTAGACTATTTAAAAATCAGTTAAACACAACCACAATTGATATTAATGACGTTTTCAGGGCATCACTTCTTACGCTTTGACATAGGAGTTGGTGCATTCAACTTATTTCTCTGCTTATTAGAATAATAGAATAACAAGAAGGAGACATTTGGTTCATAGCTATCTCTATCAGCTTAAATTCTATGTCAAATTATTTATTTTCCTGGCACTCAAAGTCAAACACTAGTGGACTGGTTGCATCTTGTTTTGTTTACTCTCTATGCAGGTTAGATATGTGGGGTTAGGAGGAAGGCTTAAAAAGAGTATCTTCATAATTTGCCTAGTTTCTTTTTTTTTTTTTTTTTTTGAGACGGAGTCTCGCTCTGTTGCCCAGGCTAGAGTGCAGTGGTGCGATCTCAGCTCACTGCAAGCTCAGCCTCCTAGGTTCACGCCATTCTCCTACCTCAGCCTCCTGAGTAGCTGGAACTATAGGTGCCTGCTGCCACGCCCGGCTAATTTTTTGTACTTTTAGTAGAGATGGGGTTTCACTGTGTTAGCCAGGATGGTCTCGATCTCCTGACCTCGTGATCTGCCCGCCTTGGCCTCCCAAAGTGCCAGGATTACAGGCGTGAACCACCATGCCCGGCCACCTAGTTTCTTAAGATTAAAAAATACTTGAAAGACAAAACAATCAAACATAATGTGTGGTCTTTGTTTCCTGGATTAAAGAAAAGCTATCTGGGACATTTTGAGGACAGTTGGGGAAATTCAAATATGAACTGGAATGTTAAGGAATTACTAATTTTGTTAGATGTGATAATGTAGTTATGAGGAGAATGTCATTTGGAAGATAGTATTGTGGTTATGAAGAATGCCATTTGGAAATGTATGCTGAAACATTTAGATTTTAAAGTGTTATGATGTCTGTAATTTACTTCAAAATAGGTCAGCCAAAACAAAAAAGTACACACACAAGAAGCAAATACAGCAAAATGTCAGCAGTTGTTCATCTACATGGTGTGGACATGGGTGTTCATTGTTTTATTCTTTCTACTTCTCTGTATGTTTGAAAATCTTTTTTTATTTTTATTTTTTTTGAGACGGAGCCTTCACTCTGCCGCCCAGGCTGGAGTGCAGTGGCTCTATCTCAGCTCACTGCAACCTCCGCCTCCTAGGTCCAAGCAATTTTCCTGCCTCAGCCTCCCGAGTAGCTGGGATTACAGGTACCTGCCATCACACCTGGCTAATTTTTCATATTTTTAGTGGAGATGAAGTTTCACCATGTGTTGGCCAGGCTGGTGTCAAACTCCCGACCCCAGGTGATCTACCTGCCTCGGCCTCCCAAAGTGCTGGGATTATAGGCTTGAGCCACTGTACCCGGCCTTGAAAATCTTTATAGTAAAAAGTTGAAAGAAAAAGGGTAGTGAGATACTGGATGTAAAACACTTGGCTCAGTGTCTGGCACACAATAATTAACCACACAATAAATACTCTCTGTTATAGCAGTAAATTTTGAGTTTTTAATCTCTAATAGGCAGATTTTTTTCCCATTATAAGCTAGTTTCTTGTGGAGGGAGAAAATAAACTTAATGGGAAACCCCAGTTTAGTGACAGACACCAATTTCTGAAATATATATATTTTTTATATTATATATTTTATATATACAATATAATAAATATATATTATATATATTTATATATATACACCACTATATATATATAAATATATATATATGTTTTTTTTTTGAGACAGAGTCTTGCTCTGTCAACCAGGCTGGAATGCAGTGGTGCGATCTCGGCTCACTGCAAGCTCCGCCTCCCCGGTTCACGCCATTCTCCTGCCTCAGCCTCCCGAGTAGCTAGGTCTACAGGCACCCACCACCATGCCTGGCTAATTTTTTTGTATTTTTTTTAATAGAGACGGGGTGTCACCGTGTTAGCCAGGATGGTCTCGATCTCCTGACCTCATGA
Source organism: Papio anubis (assembly GCF_008728515.1). Taxonomy (NCBI): domain Eukaryota; kingdom Metazoa; phylum Chordata; class Mammalia; order Primates; family Cercopithecidae; genus Papio; species Papio anubis. The sequence goes on from NC_044976.1 coordinate 38,767,661, forward strand.
TCCGCCCTCCTCAGCCTCCCAAAGTGCTGGGATTACAGGTGTGAGCCACCGCGCCCAGCCCCAATTTCTATAATATTAAGAGGATAATTTATGAAGTCAAGCTACTAATTTCCATGTGTTGCTGTAACATCCTCTTATTATTTCATGCATTAATTTGTGTTAGACTATATTTATTTGTATTTATCTATAGTTGATCTTTGAATTTTGCCATACTAGGTTCCTTGAACTGCATTTAAAAACAGTTATTGCAGAGCTACTTTCTCTCAAGGAACAGTTTGTAGTTGAGGTTCATTTTCCTCATCAAGGACTTTGTATCAAGGGAATTGTAGAAGGTGGCCCTTGGTAAACTTCTCAAACATTGTTCCTACAAAGATGTATATTCACTTAAAATAATGAAATACTCTTTCAAGTTAATAGAATTTTGAAGCAGAAAAGGCAAACCTCAAATCTCCTTTTTTTTTTTTTTTTTTTCTTTTTCTTGAGACAGAGTCTTGCTCTGTCACCTAGGCTGGAGTGCAGTGGCACAGTCGCGGCTCACTGCAACCTCCATCTCCCTGTTCAAGCAATTCTCCTGCCTCAGCCTCCCGAGTAACTAGGAATACATGTGTGTGCCACCATACTCAGCTAATTTTTGTATTTTTAGTAGAGATGGGGTTTCACCATGTTAGCCAGGTTGGTCTTGAACTCCTGACCTCAAGTGATCTGCCCGCCTCAGCCTTCCAAAGGGCTGGGATTACAGGCGTGAGCCACCTGCCCGGCCTCAAATTTCTTTTTAAATCTGAAGAAACTGAGACCAAGAAAGGTGGTTTGCTTAAAGTCACACACAATATGTTAGTGGAAGATCCAGGAATAAAACTATTTTTCCCCTTTAAAAATTCTGTGGTGGCTTACGCCTGTAATCCCAGCACTTTGGGAGGCTGAGGTGGGTGGATCATGAGGTCAGGAGATTGAGACCATCCTGGTTAACACGGTGAAACCCCGTCTCTACTAAAAATACAAAAAATTAGCCGGGCATGCTGGCGGGTGCCTATAGTCCCAGCTACTCAGGAGGCGGAAGCAGGAGAATGGTGTGAACCCAGGAGGTGGAGCTTGCAGTGAGCCGAGATTGCGCCACTGCACTCCAGCCTGGGTGACAGAGCGAGACTCCGTCTCAAAAAAAAAAAAAAAAAAAGAAAATTCTGCCAAGTGATATATATGGATTATATAAGGAACCCTATTGCAATACATATCTGTACTACAACTCTATGGCATTACTAATTGGTCATAAATAAACTGGCTTTTTTAAAGAATATAAGTCAATAATTTGTCATGATTTTGTTTTTATCTTACTGAAATTTGAAAGTGCTTTTGAGGAAGTTTTTATTTGAACAATGCATTTCTTTAACATGTTATGCAGGGCCCTTCTAGCCCAATCCAGAGCTGTGCCATGGCAGAGACAAGAGAAGAGGAGACAGTGTCAGCAGAAGCCTCCGGGTTCTCAGACTTGAGTGACTCAGAATTCCTGGAGTTTCTGGACCTAGAAGATGCCCAAGAGTCAAATGCTTTAGTTAACATGCCTGGCCCATCTTCTGAATCCCTTGGGAAGGATGATAAACCCATAAGCTTACAAAACTGGAAAAGAGGATTGGATATCTTATCACCCATGGAGAGATTCCACCTTAAATATTTGTATGTCACTGACCTGGCTACTCAGAACTGGTGTGAACTGCAAACAGCATATGGAAAGGAGCTTCCTGGTTTTTTGGCACCTGAGAAGGCAGCTGTTTTGGACACTGGTGCCAGCATACACCTAGCTAGAGAACTAGAACTTCATGATCTTGTGACTGTCCCAGTCACCACTAAAGAAGATGCTTGGGCAATTAAGTTTCTGAACATACTTTTGATGATTCCTGCCCTGCAGTCAGAAGGGCACATCAGAGAGTTTCCCGTGTTTGGGGAAGTGGAGGGTGTACTTCTTGTTGGAGTGATTGATGAGCTGCACTATACAGCCAAGGGGGAACTGGAACTGGCGGAACTCAAGACACGCAGGCGCCCTATGCTCCCTCTGGAAGCTCAGAAAAAGAAAGACTGTTTTCAAGTCAGCCTATACAAATATATCTTTGATGCCATGGTACAAGGAAAAGTGACCCCTGCTAGCTTAATCCACCACACGAAGTTGTGTCCAGAAAAGCCACTGGGGCCATCAGTGCTGAGGCATGCCCGGAAAGGAGGCTTCTCTGTGAAATCTTTGGGTGACCTCATGGAACTGGTCTTCTTGTCTCTAACACTGTCAGACCTCCCAGTTATTGATATCTTGAAGATTGAGTATATCCACCAAGAGACTGCCACGGTGCTGGGTACTGAGATTGTAGCCTTTGAAGAGAAGGGGGTGAGAGCCAAGGTGCAGCATTATATGGCCTACTGGATGGGCCACCGAGAGCCCCAGGGAGTCGATGTGGAGGAGGCTTGGAAGTGCCGGACATGTGCATATGCAGACATTTGTGAGTGGAGAAAGGGCAGTGGAGTACTCAGCTCTACACTGGGGCCCCAAGCCAAAAAAGCCAAATGAATAGAAGGTATGCTTTCAAGAATGTCGATCCTTCCTGCTCCTGCTGCACCTAAGCAAAAGAGGACCAGTCTCTGAGCTTGGCTTTTATGGACAGTGTTCTTATTTTGGTTCTTTTTTTATTTCCACAACCTCTAACCACATTCAGTCCAGGACCAAGGCTCAGGGATGAGTGGGAGAGATGGGTTATACTACTCTGGAGCTTCACTGTGATTGCCTAAGAAGACAGATGCTCATCATGGCTGGAATGAAGGTATCCTTCAGTAAACATTGCTTTCTTAAGAAAATTCTTCAGTTTCTGATAAGTCATCCCTATTTTTATCTTGATTAAGGCTTTCTACAGGCCGGGCGCGGTGGCTCAAGCCTGTAATCCCAGCACTTTGGGGGGCCGAGACGGGCGGATCACGAGGTCAGGAGATCAAGACCATCCTGGCTAACACGGTGAAACCCCGTCTCTACTAAAAACTACAAAAAAAACTAGCCGGGCGTGGTAACGGGCGCCTGTAGTCCCAGCTACTCGGGAGGCTGAGGCAGGAGAATGGCGTGAACCCGGGAGGCGGAGCTTGCAGTGAGCTAAGATCGCGCCACTGCACTCCAGCCTGGGCGACTGAGCGAGACTCCATCTCAAAAAAAAAAAAAAGGCTTTCTACAGTTACATAATACAATGAAATGCTGTCTGGGACAGTTGAACTGATGGTTTTTTCATAATTGCAGTCCTTCAAAGATGGCCACCATACATAGTTGTATACATGTTATTCCAAGCCTTTAAATACATACATAAACATATTTTTGAATCAGAATGAACGGACCAAAACATAAGCGTAATAAATATTCTCAAAGAGACAAGGAAGGATGAAGTAGAAACAGGAAGTCATAAAAAGTGAAAATATTAGATATGAAAAACATAATACATGGCTGGGTGCAGTGGCACACGCCCGTAATCCCAGCACTTTGGGAAGCTGAGGTAAGTGGATCACCTGAGGTCAGGAGTTCAAGACCAGCCTGACCAATATGGTGAAAGCCCATCTCTACTAAAAATACAAAAATTAGCCGGGGGTGGTGGTGTGCACCTGTAGTCCCAGCTACTTGGGAGGCTGAGACAGGAGAATAGCTTGAACCGGGTAGGCAGAGGTTACAGTGAGCTGAGATCACACCGCTGCACTCCAGCCTGGGCAACAGAGTGAGACTCTGTCTTTAATAATAATAATACATGAATATTATTCATGTGATATAATAACATGTAACATTCACATATTACAGTCCAGCAGTAGCACTCCTGGGTATATGCTGTAAGAAACATACATGTACAATAGAAAATGTGAACACGAATATACTTTGTGGCAGTTTCACAATAGCAAAAGCCTAGAAGCTACCCAGGTGCCCATCATCAGAAGAGTGGATAATGTACAGTAGCCAAAACAAATGAGCTACAGTGACATAAAACAATATGCATGAATATTAGCAGCACAACATTAGGTGAAAAAAGTCCTAAAAATTACATACAGCACGATACCCTTTTTATAAGGTGAAAAATAACATTTAAAGGAAAATGTAAAGGTAGTGGAGAGGAATCCCAATGCATCTTAGAAGGCAGTGGAGCTCTTAACTACAAACATCATCAAAGAAGCTGGTGGAAGGAATGATACAGATGTCACCTGGAAGATAAGGACTTGTTTGTGGTGACACTACTGGAGAATTTGCAGAAGTCAGTGCATGGGGAGGGCAATTGGCAGGGGGGAGTTTTCTGTATTAACTGGAACGTTAAGAGCCAACAGAACATGGTGAATGTTGTTAGTATGATTCCATGCTATACATGAGCTGGTAAATCCTGGACATCTGTAGAAGATAAGGTAGGTTGTCTCTGGAGGCCTTTCTTATGGAAGGGCATACTCTTCTTATGGACCCTGAAATCTTATGATGACTTTTTACTGAGTGACTCTTATGGCCAGGCACTGTACTAAGCACATTGTAATTAAATCTGTATCCGTTATCTCCAGCGAGGGAACTGAGGCCTAGAAGGGTTATATAATTTTCCTAGTTGGGTGTGGTAGCTCACACCTGTAATCTTGGTACTTTGGGAGCGCAAGGTATGAAGATCACTTGAGGACAGAAGTTAAAGACCAGCCTGGGCAACATAGCAAGACCCCATCTCAAAAAAAAAAAAAAAATCTAGGCATGGTCGTGCATGCCTGTAGTCCTAGGTACTTGGTAGGCTGAGGCAGGAGGATCACTTGAACCCAAGAATTCAAGGTTACAGTGAGCTATGATCATGCTACTGCAAAAAAAAAAAAAAAGGTTTCCAGGGTTCCACTGTTTGAAAGTGGTAGACTCCAGCCTAGATATGTCTGACTGCAGTGCTTATGTTCTTAATCATTATGCTATAAAAGTTTTCTTGTTGAACCTCCTGGACTGTATGTTATTATAGGCCCTAGTAAGTTTAGAGTTAAATTGGGAGCATAGTAAGCTGTACCTTATGGGATAAACAGTATTAAGCTAATAGTCTTCAAGAAAAGAACTTGCTCAAGTTCTATAGCATCATCTTAGTTATACCAGAAGTTTTAAGAACAGGAAAAAGGGACTGGCGCAGTGGCTCGCCTGTAATCCCAACACTTTGGGAGGCTGAGGTGGGCGAATCACCTGAGGTCAGGAGTTGAAGACCAGCCTGGCCAACATGGTGAAACCCCATCTCTACTAAAAATACAAAAATTAGCTGGGTGTGGTGGTGCACACCTGTAATCCAAGCTACTCAGGAGGCTGAGGCAGGAGAATCACTTGAACCCAGAAGGCAGAGGTTGCAGTGAGCCAAGATCACACCACTGTACTCCAGCCTGGGCAACAGAGCAAAACTGTCTCAAAAAGGAAAAAGAAAATTTGTTTTCAGATACTGACATTATTGAGAATTCAGTAATTCCTTGAGACTTCAAATCCTTATTTTAAGTTAACATCTTCTGGTTATAACCTTAGGGTTTCTCATAAGTTGAGACATCGTTAGTTGGGACCACCCCAGGATCACTGCTTATGAATGTTTGTGCCCCCTCAAATTAGTATGTTGAAATCCAAACCCTCAATATGGTAGTATTAAGAGGTGGGCCTTTGGGAGGTGATTAGGTAATGAGGGAACAGCCCTCATGAATGGGATTGGTGCCCTTATAAAAGAGTTCCAAGGGAACTCTTCAGTCTTTCCATGATGTGAGGACACAGTGAGAAGGTGCCCCCAAAACTATGAGAAATACATTTTTGTTGTTTATAAGCCACTCAGCTTGTGGTGGTTTGTTAAAGCATCTCGAATGACTAAGACAATCACTGATGCCGTTTTCTATAACAAATACCTTCCTGTTTCAGCCTTCGCATGTCTAATAATGTCATCTCTCCCTTATGAATTCTGCCTAACATGTCTGAACTCCAAATTACAGCCCTGGTGGACGTTTGTTTAGTGAGTGGATAAAAGAGATGTCACAACAAAGCTATTTCTTGATTTTTAAAAAATTGTTTTCTGGGCTAGGAAATGAGTTGAATACCTTAATTGGGATTAGGATCAATTGTTTATAATAGAAATCACCAAAACATTAGTGGTTAAACAAAATAGAAGTGTATTTCTCACTTAAAAGAAGCCTAACTATAGTTAGTCCAGGACTGGTGTGGCACCCTGTGATGTCAAGAGCCCAGATTCCTTCCCTCTTGTTTCTCTGACACAAACATGTATCTTCTTCATAGTCTAAAATGGCTGGCCAAAATCCAGTCACCCATTACACATTCAGCATAAAGTTGGAATAGCAGAAAGGCACCCCTTTAAGGACACTTTTAAAATGTGTACTACTACTTTCACTTAGAGCCCACTGGCCAAAATTTGGCCACCTCGTCATAGCTAACTGCAAGAAAGGTTGGGATGTGTAGTTTTTATTCTCAGCAAGCATATGCCCTGACCAAAACTAAATTCTATGACTGCAAGAAAAGGGAGAATGGAGAGAGGATTTGGAGAAAATGGCAGCATAGAAAGCACCAGAAATCTGTCTCCCAGCCTAGACAGCAGCTGCATTGGCAGAATCTATCTGATGTAACTATTTTGGAATCTGGAGTCTATTGAAATTTTGCAACTTCCAGGGGAAGATGATAAATTGTAGTTAATTTTGGTCAATTTCAACTCTTAGGACAGTAGTAACTACCAGTTCCTCACCCCTCAGTCCTATGGCTACAGCTGTGCACATATTTCTGGAGCAGTTTGCATACAGCTTGAGTTTTTCCTCCTTCATTTTTCTTTTAACCCCTTTTGGGAGCAAGACATTGAAGACTAGGACATTCAAAAGCAACTGCATATATGGGGAAACTAGAAAATCACCATGTATGCTGAGGGGAGGTGCAGAATTTAAAAAGGCCTGAGTAGAAAAGTTTATATTTCATGCAGATTCTTGGGACAGACACAGCCTAAACAATGAAATAAAATAGAAACACTGAGGAATGGGGAAAATCTGATATCCAGAGTTACCACATTAGATTAAAATGTCTAGTTTTTTGCCGGGCATGGTGGCTCACTCCTGTAATCCCAGTGCTTTGGGAGGCCAAGGTGGGTGGGTTGCTTGAGGTCAGGAGTTCAAGACCAGCCTGGCCAACATGGCGAAACCGTGTCTCTACTAAAAATACAAAAATTAGTAGGGCATGGTGGTTCTGAGGTTTTGGGACTCAGACTGGCTTCCTCGCTTCTAAGCTTGCAGATGGCCTATCTTGGGACTTTACCTTTTGATCGTCAATACTCCTTAATAAACTCCCCTTCATATGTACATCTATCCTATTCTGTCCCTCTGGAGAACCCTGACTAATACACTGGATGACAACACATCTGTTTACAGCATGGATGACTATTTTAAGCCCACTGTTGAGAACTGCTCAGAAAAAAAGATTCCTTTCAAACTTACTGTTCATTGATAGTATACCCGTTCATCCAAGAGTTCTGATGGAGATACATAAGGAGATTATTGTTTTCATGCCTTCTAACACAACATCCACTCTGCAGCCCATGGATCAAGGAGGCATTTTTAATTTCAAGTGTTGTTATTTAAGAAATATATTTCATAAGGCTGTAGCTGCCATAGATAGAGATTCCTCTGATGGACTTGGGCAAAGTAAATTGAAAACCTGAAAAGGAGTCGTCATTTTAGATGCCATTAAGAATGTTGATATTTTGTGACTCGCCTGTAATCCCAGCACTTTGGGAGGCCGAGGTGGGTGGATCATGAGGTCAGAAGATCTAGGCTGGGCGCGGTGGCTCAAGCCTGTAATCCCAGCACTTTGGGAGGCCGAGACGGGCGGATCACAAGGTCAGGAGATCGAGACCATCATGGCTAACACGGTGAAACCCCGTCTCTACTAAAAAATACAAAAAAAAAAAAAAAAACTAACCGAGCGAGGTGGTGGGCGCCTGTAGTCCCAGCTACTCGGGAGGCTGAGGCAGGAGAATGGCGTAAACCTGGGAGGCGGAGCTTGCAGTGAGCTGAAATCCGGCCACTGCACTCCAGCCTGGGCGACAGAGCAAGACTCCGTCTCAAAAAAGAAAAAAAAGATCGAGACCATCCTGGCTAACACGGTGAAACCCCGTCTCTACTAAAAATACAAAAAGTTAGCCAGGCGTGGTGGCGGGCTCCTGTAGTCCCAGCTAATTGAGAGGCTGAGGCAGGAGAATGGTGTGAACCCGGGAGGCGGGGCTTGCAGTGAGCCAAGATCGCGCCACTGTACTCCATCCTGGGCGACAGAGCGAGACTCTGTCTCAAGAAAAAAAAAGTGTTACCTTATCTTCAATTTTTTGCAAAAGTTTAAGAAGTGGTATTGCTTCTTCTTTAAATGTTTGGTAGAATGAACTAAAAAACAACATTCTTAAAAAAGAGTGTTGAGATTTTGACCTTCAACCAAGACAACTAGAATTAGAAGTGGAGCCTGAAGATGTGACTGAATTGCTGTAGTCTCATGATAAAACTTGAACAGATAAGGAGTTGCTTCTTATGGATGAGCAAATAAAGTGGTTTCTTGAGATGGAATCTGCTCCTGGTGAAGATGCTGTGAATATTGTTGAAATGGCAACAAAGGATTTACAATATTACATAAACTGAGTTGATAAAGCACTGGCAAGTTTTGAGAAGACGAACTCAAATTTTGAAAAAAGTTCTATGGGGGTAAAGTGCTATCAAACGGCACTGCATATTGCATGCTACAGAGAAATCTTTTGTTGTTGTTGTTGTTGTTGTTGTTGACACGGAGTTTCGCTCCTGTTGCCCAGGCTAGAGTGCAGTCACAGCTCACTTCATTGCAACCTCTGTGTCCCCAGTTCTAGCGATTCTCCTGCCTCAGTCTCCTGAGCAGCTGGGATTACAGGCATGTGCACCACGCCCAGCTAATTTTGTATTTTTAGTAAAGATGGGGTTTCCTCATCGTGGCCAGGCGTGTCTCAAACTCCTGACCTCAGGTGATCCACCCACCTCGGCCTCCCAAAGTGCTGAGATAACAGGCGTGAGCCACCGCGCCTGGCCTGAGAAATCTTTGTGAAGGGAAGAGTCAATCAATGGGACAGTCTTCATTGTTGTCTTATTTTAAGAAATTGCAAGACTGAGCATAGTGGCTCATGCCTATAATCCCAGAACTTTGGGAGGCCAAGGTAGGAGGATCACTTGAGGCCAGTAGTTCACAACTAGCCTGGGAAACATCGTGAGACCCTGTCTGTACAAAAATTTAAAAATTAGATAGGTGTGGTGGTGGGCACTTCTAGTCCTAGCTACTAGGAAGGCTGAGGGGGAGGATTGCTTGAGCCCAGAAGTTTGAGGCTGTAGTGAGCAATGATTATGCCACTGCACTCTAGCACCTGGGTGACAGAGTGAGACCCACCTTTAAAAAAAAAAAAATCAACAACAACTTAACTTTACAACTTAAGGAACTAGAAAAAGAAGAACGAGGCCAGGTGCAGTGGCTCACGCCTGTAATCCTGCCACTTTGAGATTGTGAAGGTAGGAGCATCACTTGAAGCTAGTATTTCAAAACTCACCTGGGCAACCAAGCAAGACCCTGTCCCTACAAAAAATTCAAAAATTAACCAGGCATGGTGGTTTATGCCTATAGTCCCAGCTACTCAGGTGGCTGAGGCAGGAGGATCACTTGAGCCCAGGAGTTGCAGACAGTGAGCTATGATCATGCCACTGCACTCCACCTAATCAACAGAGTGAGACGCCATCTCTCAAATAAATACTCAACCCAAAGTTATCAGAAGGAAGGAAATAATGAAGATGAGAGCAGAGATAAACAAAATAATGAATAGAAAAACAATAGAGAAAATCAATGAAACAAAAAGTTGGTTCTTCAACCAAACACTTGTAAGTGTATGCCAACAAATTGGATAAACTAAACGAAATGGACAAAATACTAGCAACATAAACATACTAAGACTAGGACTAAATCATGAAGAAAGGGAAAATCTGGATAGACCTATATGTCAAAGCCGTTTCATTGCACCTTGGTTACTTTCACAAGTCTGGTTAGATGGAACACACACAGAGCAAGTTAAATGCAGTGAATTTGTTACTTACAGTTAGACATCAAGAGACAACAGAAGCCTAGGATTCAGGACAAGCCATCTGAAAGACTCAGGAAAGCTACCCAGGGTGGGTGGAGGCCTGTGTGTCATGTCCCGTGTGCACTGCACCTGAGAGACCCCAGAAAGGTGCCCACCCCCTGGGTTTTATTTTTTATTTATTTTTGAGAGATGGGTCTTTCTCTGTCTCCCAGGCTGGAGTCCAGTGGTGCGATCTCGGGTCACTGCAACCTCTGCCTCCTGGGTTCAAGTGATTCTCATGCCACAGCCTCCCGAGCACCTGGGATTACAAGCACCCGCCATGACACCTGGCTAATTTTTGTATTTTTAGTAGAGACGGGGTTTCACCGTGTTGGTCAGGCTGGTCTCGAACTCCTGACCTCAAGTGATCTGCCCACCTCGGCCTCCCAAAGTACTGGGATTACAGGCATGAGCCACTGTGCCTGGCTCCTCTGGGTTTTATACCATGGGAACTATGGGAACAACATGACAGAGTGGGCTAAAATGTTAAAGGGCATCGTGTTTCTGTGGAGGACAGGAAGAGAGCCTGGGCTCTTCCACCCATCTCCTTTATCTTGGAATGTTGCATTCCCAGCATATTCCACACTTAATTTTTTTTTTTTTTTTTTTTTTTTGATGGAGTCTCACTCTGTCACCCGGGCTGGAGTACAATGGCACGATCTCACCTCACTGCAACCTCTGCCTCCTGGGTTCAAGTGATTCTCCCACCTCAGCCTCCTGAGTAGCTGGGATTATAGGCACCCGCCATGATGTCTGGCTAATTTTTGTATATTTGTAGACTTGGGGTTTCACTATGTTGGCCAGGTTGGTCTTGAACTCCTGACCTCAGCTGATCCATCTGCCTCGGCCTTCCAAAGTATTGGGATTACAGGTGTGAGCTACCTTGCCTTGCGGCTACACTTATTCTTAAGAAATAAGAATGAGTGAGAAAGAGGAGAGAACTAGGTTGCTCCAAGGCCACCCAGAGAATTGTCCTGTGCTATTAACTAATAATGAGATTGAGTCAGAAATCAAAAATCTTTGACAAAAGCCTAGGACTTGATGGCTTCACTAGTTAATTCTACCACACATTTAAAGAAGAAGCAATACCAGTTCTCAAACTTTTGCAAAAAATTGAAGACAAGGTAACACTTTTTTTTTTTTTTTTTTTTTTGAGACAGAGTCTTTGCTGTGTCGCCCAGGCTGGAGTACAGTGGTGGGATCTCGGCTCACTGCAAGCTCTGCCTCCCTGGTTCACGCCATTCTCCTGCCTCAGCTCCCCGAGTAGCTGGGACTACAGGTGCCCACCACCACGCCTGGCTAATTGTTTGTATTTTCAGTAGAGACGGGGTTTCACCGTGTTAGCCAGGATGGTTTTGATCTCCTGATCTCGTGTTCTGCCCGCCTCGGCCTCCCAAAATGCTGGGATTACAGGTGTGAGCCACCATGCCCGGCCAAGATAAGGTAACACTTTCTGACTCATCCTATGAGGCCAGCCTTAACCTGACATCGAAGCCGGACAAAAACGCTACAGGAAAAGACAACAGACCAATATCTCTTAGGAATATTGATGCAAAAATCCTCAAAAACTACTAACAAACCAAATTCAGCAGCACATTAAAGGAATATGCACCATGATCAAGTGGGATTTATTCCTGGGATGCAAGAATGGTTTAATATTGGAAAATCAATATTATATACCATATAACAAATGAAAGGAGGAAAGTGTGCAATTATGTCAATTGATGCAGGAAAAAGCATTTGACAAAATTTAGCACCCTTCCATAATAAATAAAGCAGTCAACAAACTAGGAATAGGAATACAACAATTAGTAGCATTTCTATATATGAACAACAAACTAGCCAAAAAGGAAGTCAAGAAGGAAGTCCCATTTAAATTGCTACCAAAAATATGTAAATATTGAGGAATAAATTTGAGGAGGTGAAAGACATCATGAGGAAAACTACAAAATACTGATGAAATAAATTGAAGAGGATTCAAACGAATGGAAAGACATTACATGCTCATGGATCAGAATTAATATTGTAAAATGAGCGTACTACCTAAGGCAATCTACAGATTCAGTGCTATCCCTATCAGAACATCAGTGACAACCTTCACAGAAATAGAAAAATGTCTTAAAATTTGTAGGGAGACACACAAGACCTCAAATAGCCAAAGCAATCCTGAGCAGAAAGAACAAAGCCAGAGGGATCACACTACCTAACTTCACAATATAGTACAAAGCTGTAGTAACCAAAACAGCCTCGTACTGGCATAAAAACGGACACATAAATGAATGCAACAGAATAGAGAAACCGGGAATTAATCACATATCTACAGCCAACTAATTTTTGACAAACGTGCCAAGAACACTTTTTGGGGACAGAGCAGTCTCTTCAACAAATGCTGCTGAGAAAATGATATCAGTATGTCGAAGAATGAAACTAGAGTCTCATCTTTCACCCTATAAAAAAATCAAAATGGATTAAAGACCTAAATATAGGACCTGAAACTATAAAACTACCAGAAGAGAAAGTAGAGGAAATGTTTCAGAATATTGGTCTAGGGAAATATTTTATGATAAGACCTCAGAAGCACAGACAACAAAAGCAAAAACTAAACAAATGGTATTATATCAAACTAAAAAGCTTCTGCACAGCAAAGGAAACAATGGAATGAAAAGACAACCTGCAGAATGGGATAAAATATTTGCAAACTATTCATTCAACAAAGAATTCATATCCAGCGTATACAAGGAACTCAAATGTCTCAACAGCAAAAAAAATGAACAATGCAATTAAAAGTGGGAAAAAGATCTCGGTATTTCTCAAAAGAAGACATACAAATGACCAAAAAATATATGAAAAATGTTGGACATCACTTAATCAAGGGAAATGCAGATCAAAACTGCAATGAAGTATCATCTCACCTCAGGATAGCTATTATCAAAAAGAAAAAAATAAGAAATGCCCGTGAGGATGTGGACAAAACGGAACTCTTACACTGTTGCTGGGAATGCAAATTAGTACAGACACTGCGGAGAACAGTATGGAGGTTCCTTTAAGAACTACAAATAGAATTATATGATCCAGCAATCTCACTGGGGCACTTATCCAAATAAAAGGAAATAAGCATATCAAAGATATATCTGCATCCCCATATTTGTTGCATCACTATTCACAATAGCCAAGATATGGAATCAATCTAGGTGTCTAACAACGATGAATGGATGAAGAAAATGTGGCATATATGCACAATGGAATACTATTTAGCCAGAAAAAAAGAATAAAATCGGCCGGGCGCGGTAGCTCATGGCTGTAATCCCAGCACTTTGGGAGACCGAGGTGGGTGGATCTCAAGGTCGAGATCGAGACCATTGAGACCAACATGGTGAAACCCTGTCTCTACTAAAAATACAAAAATTAGCTGGGCGTGGTGGCACACACCTGTAGTCCCAGCTACTCAGGAGGCTGAGGCAGGAGAATCGCGTGAACCTGTGAGGCGGAGGTTGCAGTGAGCCGAGATCACGCCACTGCACTCCAGCCTGGTGGCAGAGTGAGACTCCCTCTCAAAAAAATCAAATCAAATCGAATCAAATCCTGTCATTCTCAGCAACACTTATGTAACTGGGGGACATTATGTTATGTGAAATAAGCCAGAAAAGAAGGTTAAACAATGCATGTTCTCACATGCAGAAGCTTTAAAAAGTTGATCTTATAGAAGTAAAAAGGAGAAAAGAGGATACTAAAGGGTAGGAAGAATTTGGGGAAGGAGGGAATAGGAAGATATTTGTTAAAGGATAGAAAATTAAAGCTAGATAGCAGGAATAAATTATCATGTTCTATACCACTGTAGGATGACTATAGTTAACAATAATATAGTTTCAGATAGCTAGAAGGAGGGTATTGAATATTCCCAACACAAAGAGATGATAAATATTTGAGGTGATGTATGTGTTACACTGATTCAAATCCAGGCGGTCTATCTCTGCAGCCCACACTGTTAGCCACTAGTATGTCAGAAATTCAAAACTTCAAAGTCAATGTCTAACCAACCCAGGAGCAGTGAACACCACCAGATGCCTGATCAAGGTCTTGAAATACCATCTCCCATTAAAAAGAGCCAGGTTCCTTGGAGAAATGGCTGATTTAAGGTCTGGGTCAGGAAATGAACAAGAGAAACCTGAAGCACCTTGTCATATAGATAACAAGCTATTGAAGACTAATAGGATCATTCCAAAAGAAGACTCTCAAGAGCCAACTTAAAGAGGCTCCCAATGGCCAAAGATGTGACAATTTGAGTATCAGTAGGGATAACAACAGCAATAGATTGAAGCACATCAAACATGTTTATGAGTTCATAATGATGCTCAAAAATTGGTCATATTTAGAAGATAATTGGGAATTGTTAAATGGAAGACTGGTAAATAAATTCTTTTTTCCTGACATTCCTATGTGAACTGTATACCTGAATGACTACATAGTACATGATGTGAAGCTCCTCTATAGAAATAATCCAGCTGCTAAATGATAAAGGAATGATAGAGTGTCCCTTTTCTACAACCTCTAATGTTGTGGTGTGGTCATAGCTGACTGCAGCCTCAAACTCTTGGCCTCAAGCAATCCTTCCTCTTCTTCAGCCTCCCAAAGTGCTGTGGTTACAGGCATGAGCCACTGTGCCCAGCATTTGTACTTAATTTTTTAAAACTCTAAAAGAAATTACATTTATGAGAAAATTGATAATTTGAGCAATGACTCAATGTTTGATGATGTTAAGGAAACGTTGTTAATATTTTAGATGTGTTAATAATATGGTTTTTTTTAAGTCTTTATTTTTATTGATGAAATTATATGTTCTGGGATTTTGCTTCAAAATACTATGCAATGGGGTTGGGGATAGAGAGGAAACAGAATTGGCCCTGAGTTGATAATTATTGGAGTTGGGGGATGGATACATGGAAGTTCATCACTATTCTTTCTACTATTGTGTAGTTTAGAATTACCATAATGAAATGTGTTTTGTAAAATTAAATGCCTAATTTTGGGGTTGCACAAAATACATACTGTTTCTAATAAAAATGTCTCACGTGTCCATGTGAAGAGATCACCAAACAGGCTTTGTATGAGCAACATGGCTGTTTATTTCACCTGGGTGCAGGCGGGCTGAGTCCGAAAAGAGAGTCAGCAAAGGGTGGTGGGATTATCATTAGTTCTTACAGGTTTTGGGATAGGCGGTGGAGTTAAGAGCAATGTTTTGGGGGCAGGGGGCGGATCTCCCAAAGTACATTCTCAAGGGTGGTGAGAATTACAAAGAACCTTCTTAAGGGTGGGGGAGACTATAAAGAACCTTCCTAAGGGTGGGGGAGAGTATAAAGTACATTGATCAGTTAGGTTGGGGCAGAAATAAATCACAATGGTGGAATGTCATCAGTTAAGGCTATTTTCACTTTTTCTGTGGATCTTCAGTTGCTTCAGGCCATCTGGATGTTTACGTGCAGGTCACTGGGGATATGATGGCTTAGCTTGGGCTCAGAGGCCTGACAAAAAATACAGAAGTAATTTGGTCCAAAATACTTTAGATATTAAGATGTAATGAATTTATTCTACTACCCATGTCTTTAATGTATGTCCTTTCTGTTGAGAGAGGAGACGAGAGGAGAGGACAGGAGAAGAGGGGGAGGGGAGGGGAAGGAAGACACACACACACACACACATTGAGAGAGAGAGAGAGAGAGAGAGAGATGTGTTTATGGCAGAGAAAATGCCAGTAAAGTCAATGGGTACTAATACCAAGCCGGCTCTTAATGGTGCCAGGCAATAGTACTACATTTCCTTAATCTACACACTTGCTCATATTCATAAATAACACTTTATCGAATCTCAGATGCCATTGATTATAAGTTGTATTATTTTAGGTACTAATAAAAAACAATGCTCCTGATTAAACTATGGAGTGCCATCACTTGTAAGATAGCAATTTCACAGATGTTAAAATATGAAAAAACCATGTATCAAAATAATCATAATACAGTATTCATCTTTTCTGTCAAGCCTGCAATACTTTCCCCCATCTTCATTTCAGCTTCCTATTTCACTGGGAAAATAGAAGCACTCAGAAAAGGGCATCCTCTTTCTTCTACCACCATATTTGTCCACCTGTTTGCATCTGTATTTATAAACTCTGCCTCCCCTTCTATTTCAATGGAGATAAATTATCCATACTCTTACTTAGATTGATCCCTGTGATTGTGTACTGTATTCCATCCCTTCTTTCCTCAAGGACTTTCCTCCATGTAACTAGCCTGTCTATCCTGAATTGTGTATTTCCCACCTCTACTGAATCTTTCGTTTTATTAATTAATTTATTTATTTGAGACAGAGTCTCACTCTGTCGCCCAGGCTGGAGTGCAGTGGTGTGATCTTGGCTCACTGCAACCTCTGCGTCCCGGGTTCAAGCGATTCTCCCGCCTCAGCCTCCCGAGTAGCTGGGATTACAGGCGTCTGCCACCATGCCTGGCTAATATTTTTATTTTTAGTAGAGATGGGTTTTCACCATGTTGGCCAAGCTGGTCTCTAACTCCTGACCTCAAGTGATCTGCCCACCTCAGTCTCCCAAAGTGCTGGGATTACAGGCGTGAGCCACCGCGCCCAGCCTAGATCCTTTTAATTAGTACATAAGCTTACTATAATTTCTTTATTTTATTTATTATTTTATTTTATATTTTTTGAGACAGAGACTAGCTCTGTCGCCCATGCTGCAGTCCAGTGGTGGGATCATGGCTCACTGCAGTCTCCACTATCTGGGCTCAAGCGATCCTCCCATCTCAGCCTCTCAAGTAGTTGGGTCTTCAGGCAGGTGCCATGCCAGGCTAATTTTTTATTTTTTGTAGAGATGGGGGTCTCACTATGTTGCCTAGGCAGTCTTGAACTCCTGGGCTCAAACAATCCTCCCACCTTGGCATCCTGAAGTGTTAGGATTACAGGCATAAGCCACCACACCCAGCCCCATCTTTAAAAAAAAAAAAAAAAATTAGAATATGTGGAAAAAGGCAACAACAACAAAATATTACTGGATCCAAAATCCCTATCCCATGATAGCCTTATTTTTCTGCTCACCTTAAAAAAAAACTTCTTACAATTATTACCTGTATTTGCTTTCTCCATTTCCTCTCCTCCCATCCTTTCCTCCATCTCCTATCAAATTTTCCTCAGACTTTATCAAACTTCCACCACTGCCAAAATGGCGTTTCTGCATCACTAGTGACCATTGCTACAGTGGTCCATTCTTAGTTCTCATTTTACTTGACCTATGAGCAACATTTGAGACAGTGGGTCACTCCCTTCTTCTTGAAACACTTCCTTCCCTTGGTTTTGCAGATCTAAACTCTCTTACTTTTCCATCTACTTCATGGATTATTCCTTCTCAGTCTTATTTGTTGGATCCTCTTCACCTCTCTGACTTAACCTGGTGCATTGCTAGAAGAAACCCTACTGAGTAAGAGCAAATTTTTTTTAGCATACTGCTGATTTTACTTTTCAGTATTTAAAGATGCTGTGTATCCTTTTAAAAGAAAACGATTTAAAAAGCGCGGGTCTCAGGTTAGCAATACAGATACCAACTCAGGAACTCCGCACCACCTCCCAAGAAGCAGCAGCGTCTGACGCCTTCCGGAAACGAGCTCCACTGGCCTTATGGGAAATGTGGTCTCCGACGGATGGCCTATACCCGGGAGGAGCCCAGGAACTCTAGGTGGACAGTTACTTCCGCACACGCGCAGTAGGACGGTAGCCGGTATTCAATCTTCAAATCAAGCGCCGCGAGAAGTGCTGGCGGTGGCTGCCCCCCAGTCTGTGGACAACGCTGTGACTGATCCCAGGCTTGGAGCCGGAGCTGCGAGCGAGGCAGTGAAAGGGTGGCAGGTATGGCTTTGCTGGACTCGGAGGACGTAAGAGAAAGGCGGGGACTGGCTTCTAGGTTTACCCTACCGGAGATAAAACTTTACAGTCTCCAAGTGCAGTGACTTCAGGTTTGGATATGTGGGTCCTGTTCAACTCGAGTAACTGAGAGAAAGCAAGAGTTAGGCTCCGACTGGCATTGGGTAGATGCCCAGGGATCTGGTGGAACTGGGAGAGGCTCAATTTGCATTCCCGCTCTTGTAGGTCAAGGTCACTGTGTAGGAGTCTGTTCATCTAACTGTACCTTTCCTGGTTCCAAAAACATAGCTGGCCCGACCGGAGCCTGCCACAATTTTAAGCCATTTCAAGGGATCCGGTGGAAACTGTAAGCCATTTCAAGGGATCCAGGAAGAAAGTATTCTTGAGAAGCTGCTGTGCATTCGAAGGGTATTCTCAGCAATCATTTGAAGTAAATGCTGTTACCATTTTGCATGTGAATTAACTGAAGCTGAAAGGTGAAATTACTTGCCTGGACTCACACAGCTTAGTAAGTGGAAGAACTGAGATTCAAACTCAGATACATTTTCTCCAGATTTCATTCTTTTTTTCACAGTATAGCATTCCTGCATAAAACAGAGTTGGGTTTATTCTCCTGAAATATTTGAGCAATGAATGCTGAGTAAATTTCGATTTGTGGTCATTTTGTAGAGTCTCTTGGTGTATGTGCAGATCTTCCAGTGCAGACTGTGTAAATGAAGGTGGGAGTTCTCGGTTTGCCCATTGTACCCTTTCTAGAGCCCCAGCAGTCTAAGCTCACAGGAGATGGGAAGTTCCTACAGAGAGAAACATTTGGAGTTTAAACTGAAGGATCCAGCTAAAAAAAAAAAAACAAAAAAACAAAAAAACAAAAACAAAAAAAAAAACTGTTCCTGAGTCCCTGAATCCAGCCTTCTCAAGAAAGCCCAACCTAATTTGCAATCTCTTATCCCAGCTTCAGAGTAGAAACCGGAGAATCACAGGAAGGAATAATTTTTAGACTTATGGAGCTTCAGAGGCCAAGCTTTTAAGTTAGTTTTTCAACTCATTCATTATTTCTTCAGGATAAATTTCTGGGAGAAAAAAAAAAAAAAAAAAACCGTTTCAAGAGGAACCACTTGGTGTTAGATCAGTAGGACAGAAACATATAACATCCTTATCTAAGCTCCATATATTCCTAACAATCACAAGTAGAGATCTGTGCTCATGGAACATGGACTTTTCTGTCTTGCTAGAAATGTCTTTCTCCCCCACTAGGTGGCATTTTCTGAGGCTGCAGTGTGGGTACTTATGGTCTGATAGAGCGGGGTTCTACTTTGCATGCAGTCCTAGTGTCTCAGGTCTTTCTATTCTTTTCCCCATTTCTACTTTCATAGATTTCTGTGTAAGAGCTGCAGAAAATGATCAACTTCCAGGTAAGGTATCCATCTATTCATCCAGTTGTTTAAATCTCTCAAAAGTCCAGATGATAAAAAGGAAATGTATGGTCAGGAAAAATGTAAACCGAATAAAAGATCAAGTCTAAAAGGAAATTTAGAAGATTGGGAACTTGATACCCAAGTCATAGGGTTTGCAGATGGTTGGAACAAATTTGAGCTGGAAATATGTACTCGGTCTTCCTGGAAATCATAGTAAATGGATAACCAGCCAGTTAAAAAGTATTGGCATTGTCTGTGAAGATAAAGCAAAATTATTTTCCTTATAACTAAAGTTTTTCCTGACACATTTCTTTGAAGAAAATATTTTCTAATGAGTTTTCATATAGATAACATTAGAAATAACATTCACAGCAGCAGCCTGCGATAAATACAGCATCAGGTTTCCTATGACTGTCTTAAGAGTATTCCCTAGAGTAAGAACATAGTGCCAAGCAGCACTAAATGAACTCAATTTATAAGTTCAGGTATGTAGCCTTTTTAATGCCCATCTGGATCCATAAGTAAATCTTATACCTTTTCCAGTCTCTAGTTATCTTGAGCATTTACTCTTCTACATGAATTTTAAGGTCATCAAAATAACAAATATTGTCAAGGTTCATAAAGCAGTATGTTAGGTATTCTTTTTTCTTTTTTTCTTTTTTTTTGAGACAGAGTTTGGCTCTGTTGCCCAGGCTGGAGTACAGTGGCATGATCTCAGCTCACTAAAGCCTCCACCTCCCAGGTTCAAGCAATTCTCCTGCCTCAGCCTCCCAAGTACCTTGGATTACAGGCATGTGCCACCATCTCCGGCTAATTTTTGTGTTTTTTGTAGAGACAGGGTTTCATCTTGTTGACCAGGCTGGTCTCGAACTCCTGACCTCAAGTGATCCTCCTGCCTCGGCCTTCCAAAGTGCTGGTGGGATTACAGGTGTAAACCACTGCGCCCAGCCAGATATTTTTATTATGATTGCATTAAACTTAATAGGTTAATTTGGAGAGAATTCATGACTTTTCAATGAGTCCTAGACAGGTTTTCTTACAACCTGACTTTCTTACAACCTGGCTCACTGGAACCTCCATCTCCTGAGTTCAAGTGATTCTCCTGCCTCGGCCTCCTGAGTAGCTGGGGTTATAGCTGGGGTTACAGGCGCCCGCCACCATGCCCGGCTAATTTTTGTATTTTTAGTAGAGACAGAGTTTCACCGTGTTGGTCAGGCTGGTCTCGAACTCCTGACTTCAGGTGATCCACCCATCTCAGCCTACCAAAGTGCTGGGATTATAGGCATGAGCCACCACACCTGGCCCTTTTATTATAATTTTATAGGTTTTATGAGTTTCTTATTGTAATTCTTGTACATTTCTTATATTTATTCTTACATATGGTTTTAGTTGCTATTGAGAATGGGGTAGGCCTTTTTTTCATTATCTCTTCTAGTTTGCTATTTTGGTAAATAGAAAAATATGGACTTCTCTTGGCTGGGCATGGTGGTTCATGCCTGTATTCCCAGCACTTTGGGAGGCTAAGGTGGGAGGACTGCTTTGAGGCCAGGAGTTCCAGACCAGCCTGGTCAATATAGAAGACTCCATTTCTAGAAAAAAAAAAATTAATTAGCAGGGCATAATGGCACACACCTGTGGTTCCAGCTACCAGGGAGGCTAGGGCAGGAGGATCAGTTGAGCCTAGAAGATCCAGGCTACAGCTAGCTATGATCACACCCCTGCACTCTAGCCTGGGTGACAGAGTGACACTCTGTCTCTGAAGAAAATAAAAAGATGGATTTCTCTACGTTGAATTTATATCCAACCAATATACAGAACTCTTGTTAGATCTAAGAGTTCTTTAGTTGATTCCTCTATTTCTTAGGTAGACAATCATACATTCCAAATGGAGTTTTGTCTCCTCTTGCCCAGTATTTATACCTTCCCCCATATTTTGCTTGTCTCATTGCAATGGCCAGGACTTCTAGTCGCTGCAGTTTTGAATGAACAGCCATCGTGTGGTATCCATGGGAGACTGTTTCCAGAACTCCTGCAGATCCCCGAATCGGAACGTACTGAAGTCCCACAGTACAGTTGGCCTCTGTGGAACTCAAGGATAGGAAAAGTTGGCCATCCATATTCATGGGTTTTGCATGGCAAGAATACTGTATTTTTTTTAATTATTATTATTATACTTTAAGTTCTAGGGTACATGTGCACAACGTGCAGGTTTGTTACATATGTATACCTGTGCCATGTTGGTGTGCTGCACCCATTAACTCATCATTTACGTTAGGTATATCTCCTAATGCTCTCCCTCACCCCGGAATAACTGTATTTTTTTTTTAATCTGCATGTGGTTGTAGATGCCGAACCTGCCAACCAAGGGCCAACTGTATTCATTGCAAAAAAAAATCTGAGTATAAGTGGACCCAGGCAGGTCAAACCTGTGTTGTTCAGGGGTTACCTGTAATTGCTAGCCAGAAGTCTTTTTTGTCCTAACTTTAATGGAGGTGCTCCCAGTGTTTCACCGTTTCCTCTTGTATTCTGGTAGATAGTTGTTTATTTTGTTTTTAATCAAGTTAAGGATTTTTAACTTGCGAAGATTATTTTAATAACTAGGAACTTTTGGCTTCATGCCCTTTTTTTAAATAGCTGTCAATAATATAATATATCTGGCCACCCTTAATGTACCAGTTTAGATAATTTTTAGTGCATTTCCCAATGCTGAACTAGCTATGCATTCCTGGAATAAACCCTTCCTAGTGCTAACTTTTTCATAAAGGGTGAAATAGTGAATATTTTAGATTTGAAGGCCATACAGCCTCTGTGGCAACTACTCAACTCTGTCCTTGAAGCTGAAGTAAATGAATGGGTGTGACTACGTTTCAGTAACATTCTGTTTACAAAAACAGGAGGCCAGTCCATGGGTTACAGTTTCCTAATTCCTGCTGACAATGGTCTTAACTATCTCTTTTGTGGTAGATATGTAACTACTTGTCTTTAATTTCAGTGCTTTTAACATTTATCCATTAAACATGATTTTGGCATTATGGTTAGAAGGACGTATTTTATCATGTAAAACTATCCATGTGTTCCTATTTTATTATGCTTACATGCATCTGGCATGTAAACCTTACAGTCTCAGTAACATCTTATGGCACTTACGTTTACTTTATTGATTCTAATAGAGTGTAAGATTCCTGAGAGGAGTAATAATTTTATTTCTTTTGATATCTCCAGTATAGGGTTGGTGGAGCCTCATTAAATATTTTATGAGTGAACAAATAAGAATATATAAGTGATATTTTTAAATAGCTTTATTGAAATATAATTATCATACCACAAAAGTGACCTGATTAAAGTATATACAGTCAGCCAGGTGCAGTGGTTCATGCCTGTAATCCCATCACTTTGGGAGGCCAAGGTGGGTGGATCACTTGGGGTCAGGAGTTAGAGACTAGCCTGGCCAACATGGTGAAACTCCCATCTCTACCGAAAGTACAAAAAAAATTAGCCAAGTGTGGTGCTGCACGCCTGTAGTCCCAGCTACTCGGGAGTCTGAGGCATGAGAATCGCTTGAACCTGAGAGGCAGAGGCTACAGTGAGTGAGCAGAGATCACACTACTGCACTCCAGCCTGGGCAACAGAGCAAGATTCTGTCTCAAAAAAAAAATAACAATTGTATACAATTCAGTGGTTTTTTTAGTGTATTCACAGAGTTGTACAGATGTCACCACTATCTAGTTTCAGAACATTTTCATCACCCCAAAAGCAACTCCATACCCTAATTAGCAGTCACTACTCATTCCTCCCTTTCCCTAGCACTAATCGACTTTCAGTTTCTATGGCTTTTCTCTTCTGAACATTTCATACAAATGGAACCATGAAATATGTAATCTTTCATGACTGGCTTCTTACACCCAATACAATAGTTTCCTCTTTTTCTTTTTTATTTATTTAGTTTTTTTGAGGCAGGGTCTCACTCTGTTGTAGCTTCAACCTGCCAGCCTCAAACAGTTGTCCCACCTCAGTCTCTCAGATAGCTGGGACTATAGGTCCATATGCCACCATACCCAGCTAATTTTTTATTTTTGTAGAGACTGAGTCTTGCTATTTTGCCCAGGCTGGTCTCAAACTCCTGGGCTCAAGTGATCTGCCCACCTTAGCCTCCCAAAGTGCTGGGATTACAGGTGGGCGGCATGGCACCCAGCCCCATACAGTATTTTCAAGGTTCATCCATGTTGTAGATGTACCAGTGCTTGATTCCTTTTTTATTGCCAAATAATATTCCATCATATGGATATACCACATGTTCTTTATCCATTTATCAGTTCATGGACACCAGATTATTCCACTTTTTTGACTATGAATAACTTTACTATGAACATTTGTCTGTGGGCTTTTGTGTGGACAAATGTCTTGAATTCTCGCGGGTATATACCTAGGAGGGGATTGCTGGGTTATATGGTTACTCTGTTTAACACTTGGAGGAGGCTGAGTGCAGTGGCTCTTGCCTGTAATCCCAGCACTTTGGGAGACTGAGGTGGGTGGATCACTTGAGGTCAGAAGTTCAAGAGCAGCCTGGTCAATGTGGTAGAACCCCGTTTTTACTAAAAATACAAAAATCAGTGATGTACGCCTATAATCCCAGTTACTCAGGAGGCTGAGGCAGGAGAATTACTTGAACCCAGGAGGCGCCACTGCACTCCAGCCTGAGCGACAAGAGCGAGACTCCATCTCAAAAAAAAAAAAAACACTTGGAGGAACTGCTAAACTGTTGTGGTTACTACACAGGCTGGGTATGGTAGCTCATGCCTGTAATCCCAGCACTTTGGGAGGCTGAAGCAGGAGGATCACTTCAAGCCAAGAGTACAAGAGCAGTCTGGGCAATGTAGTGAGACCCCCTCTCTAAAGTTTTTTTTTTTTGAGATGGGGTCTCACTCTGTTGCCCAGGCTGGAGTGCAGTGGCGCAACCTTGGCTCACTGCAACCTCTGCCTCTTAGGTCAAGCGATTCTCCTGCCTCAGCCTCCTGAGTAGCTGAGACTACATGCACATGCCACCATACCTGGCTACTTTTTTGTATTTTTAGTAGGGACGGGGTTTCACCGTGTTAGCCAGGATAGTCTTGATCTCCTGACTTCATGATCCACCTGCCTCGGCCTCCCAAAGTATTGGGATTACAGGCATGAGCCACCGCACTTGGCCCCAAAAAATATTTTTTTAATTGCCTGGGTGTGGTGGCACGTGCCTGTAGTCCCAGTTACTTCAGAGGCTGAGGTAGAAGGATCACTTGAGTCCAGGAGTTGGGTGCTGCAGTGACCCCTGATTACACCACTCCACTCCACTCCAAGCTGGGTGACAGAGCAAGACCCTATATCAAATAAAAGAAAAGAAAAAAGAAAAAACGTAGTTGCTGCACCATTTTGCAATCCCAGTGTACAAGAGTTGAGTAATGTACAAGAGTTTCAGTTTCGCCACATCCTTGCCACCACAGGTCATTGTCTGCCTTTGATTTTAACTGTCCTCATAGAAGTGAAGTGCTATCTCATTATGGTTTTGGTTTGCATTTCACTAATGACTAATCACTAATGATGTTGAGCATCTTTTTTCTTTTTATTTTTTTTTCTTTCTTGCTTCAGTTTCAGACCCTAATGTTAAGCATCTTTTCATGGGCTTATTTACTATACACATACCAACACAGATACATACATACATATATCTATATCTATCTATAGATAGATAGATATATCTTTGGAGAGATGTCTCTTTAAATCCTTTGCCCATTTTTAAATTGTGTTGTCTTTTTATTGTTGTTTTTTTCTCCCCTCCCCCTATTGTTGAATTTTAAGAGTTATTTATATATTCTAGATACAAGCCTCTTATCACATACCTGATTTGCGAATATTTTCTCCCATTCTGCGGATTTTCTTTTCACATTCTTGGCAGTGTCCTATGGAGCACAGAAGTTTTCATTTTGATGAATTCCTATTTATTTTTATTGTCACTTCCACTTTTTCTGTCATATTTCACAAACCACTGCCTAATCCAAGGTCACAAAAAACTTTTTTTCTATTTTCTTCTAACTGTTTGTTAGCTTTGTTTCTTTCTTTTAGCTCTCTGGTCCATTTTAGTTCATTTTCTTATATGATGTGAAATGGGTGGGGAGTCCAGTGTCATACTTTTGCATGTGGATGTCTAGTGGTCTCAGTACCAGTTGTTGAAAAGACTTTTCTTTCCCCTGTTGAACTGTTCTGGCACCAGTTGGATATGTTTAATAAGATTTTTGTTACTATCACAAAGCATATTTCTGAATCAAGCATGTAATCATTATATCTCATTTTCTACAAACTCAACAGTGAACATGATATGATATTAAGGAGCTGCCCTGATTCTCTTGCAAGTTCGCTAATGATGCACACTTTAGTTTGAAGATGAATGTGCTGTTACAGGAATCAGTGACGTTCCAGGATGTGGCTGTGGATTTCACCGCAGAGGAGTGGCAGCTGCTTGATTGTACTGAGAGAACCTTGTATTGGGATGTGATGTTGGAGAACTATAGAAACCTCATCTCAGTGGGTAAGGACAATAAGTGATAACTTTTCAGTGTAACTTAGTATATACTAATAGTGCTCATCTTTTAAGATGTGTGAACGCTTGCCAATTGTGATGGCTCATACTTATAATCCCAGCACTTTGGGAGGCAGGAGAATTGCTTGAGCCCAGGATTTCAAGACCAGCCTGAGCAACATTTTGAGACTGTCTCAACAAAATTTAGCTAGGTGTGGTGGCATGTGCCTGTCGTCCCAGCTACTTGGGAGGCTGAGGTGGAAGGATCGCTTGAGCCTAGACGTACCACTACATTCCAGCCTGGGTGACAGACTGAGACCCTATCTCAAAAAAAAGACTTATGAAAGCTGTGAGCATTCTCAGGCATTAATCAGCTGGGCCCTAAATTTTAGTTGTCAAAGATTCTGAGTCCCCTTTGAGCTTCACATAGTCTGCTTATGCTTCTACTTCCCAGATGGAGGAGAAGGGTCTGTTCTGGTTTTTTTTGTTGTTGTTGTTGTTTTGTTTTTTTTTTTTTTGAGACGCAGTCTCGCTCTGTCACCCAGACTGGAGTGCAGTGGCAGGATCTCGGCTCACTGCAAGCTCCACCTCCCAGGTTCATGCTATTCTCCTGCCTCAGCCTCCTGAGTAGCTAAGACTACGGGTGCCTGCCACCACACCCAGCTAATTTTTTGTATTTTTAGTAGAGACGGGATTTCACTGTGTTAGCCAGGATGGTCTCGATCTCGTGACCTCGTGATCCACCCGCCTCGGCCTCCCAAAGTGCTGGGATTACAGGCGTGAGCCACCGCACCCGGCCCAGGTCTGTTCTGTTTTAAAGCCTGCTTGTTATCCTTTAAAAACCCTGAGACTCAAGGAGGCAACCTGAGTTGTGAGCTGGTTGTTTGCCTAGCACTTTGTCCCCACTTCTATGTTACTTTCCCACCAACAGGATGTCCAATTAACAAAACAGAAGTGATCCTCAAGGTAGAGCAAGGACAAGAGCCATGGATGGTGGAGGGAGCGAACCCACATCAGAGCTCTCCAGGTGAGTGAGAGAAATTCAGATGGGGGTGTGTGAAGTTGAGATCCCTGTTGGTCAGTGAGGGACAGGCACCTCTGAAATTTTTCTTAGAAGCACCTCTTTTTTTTTTTTTTTTTTTTTGAGACGGAGTCTCGCTCTGTCGCCCAGGCTGGAGTGCAGTGGCGCGATCTCGGCTCACTGCAAGCTCCGCCTCCCGGGTTCACGCCATTCTCCCGCCTCAGCCTCCGAGTAGCTGGGACTACAGGCGCCCGCCACCACGCCCGGCTAGTTTTTTGTATTTTTAGTAGAGACGGGGTTTCACCATGTTAGCCAGGATGGTCTCGATCTCCTGACCTCGTGATCCACCCGCCTCGGCCTCCCAAAGTGCTGGGATTACAGGCTTGAGCCACCGCGCCCGGCCAGAAGCACCTCTTAAAAGCCACACACCTTTAACATAACATCATCAGTCAGCTCCCCAAAAGCTGCCTTCACCCTCCTTTCCGCACACGTGCTCTTTCTCGTTGCTCAGCTGTTGTATGGAGCATCCCTCTCCTGTCTCCTCTGGCTTCTCACACAGCCTGTTTCATCTAGGTCCTCGCTTTGTTTCTGTTCTCTTAATTTCTAAAACCCTCATTCTTCTTCCCTTCTCAACATAGATCTTTTTTTCTATATACTTAGTCGTTATAATGAAGTTAAATTATCTGAATTTGAGGCGTTACTCTACCAATTACTGTCTAATCTTTTTTTTTTTTTTTTTTTTTTTGAGATGCAGTCTCACTCTGTCACCCAGGCTGGAGTGCAGTGGTGCGATTTCAGCTTACTGCAAGCTCTGCCTCCCGGGTTCACACCATTCTGCCTCAGCCTCCTGCGTAGCTAGGACTACAGGCGCCCACCATCACGCCCGGCTAATTTTTTGTATTTTTAGTAGAGACAGGGTTTTAGTGTGTTAGCCAGGATGGTCTCGATCTCCTGACCTCGTGATCCACCTGCCTCGGCCTCCCAAAGTGCTGGGATTACAGGCGTGAGCCACCGCGCCCGGCCTATATACAGTTTTCTTCTCAGCATTAATCCTGATTCTGGTCTGCTCCTAAAACCAGCATTTTATTAAGTCTGAATTCAGCTTTTCCTCTTTCATTGTAACTCCTGTCTAAATTAATCTTTACTTTCTTTGAACTCCCAAGCCAATTCTATTATGACTCTGTCATGAAAAATTTATATATACTGTCGTGGATATATATTTTTTTAATCATTGTGGCTTTTAAGGCTTTTTTTGTTTTGTTTTTTGTTTTTTTTGTTTTGTTTTGTTTTGTTTGTTTGTTTGTTTTATGATAGTGCCTGAAGAGAATGATCTGTTTTATGCTGAGCATATCATGGTATACAATGAACATTTTATTAATTCATTGTTATAGAGCCAGACATTGTGGGGGATGTTTCTTTTCTTATTTTTCTTTTTCTTTTCTTTCTTCAGTATCCCTGTCATAGCAATATGGGGGATGTTTCTTATTCTTCCATTCAACAAGGCTTTTAAAAACGTTTCCTGAAAAGGTTCAAAGGAAACAAAAATCTCATTACCATTTTCTAACTTATGAAAGGTATTTGGAACAGCAAAACATGTTCATATTAAAATATTTTCCCTAGTGGTTAGGAAAACAATATATAAATAGAAAATAAAAGTTTGGGGTTTTTTTGTTGTGTGTTGTTTTTTGAGACGGAGTCTCACTCTGTCACCAGGCTGGAGTACAGTGGTGCAATCTCAGCTCGGATTCAAGTGATTCTCCTGCCTCAGCCTGCTGAGTAGCTGGAACTACAGGCGCCTGCCACCATGCCTAGCTAATTTTTGTATTTTTAGTAGAGACGTAGAGACACGGTTTCACCATGTTGGCCAGGATGGTCTTCATCTCTTGACCTCATGATCCACCCGCCTCAGCCTCCCAAAGTGCTGGGATTACAGGTGTGAGCCACCGCGCCCAGCCCAAAAATAAAGTATCTTAAAATTCAACAAGCAAGTATGAAACATTTCTTCAGTGCACATTAACATTGCAGTTTTGTTCTAATTAACTGTCAAAATGAATGGTACAGACAGCAGCAGTGACTATCTTAGAAATTCATAGAAAATGGAGCTTAAAGTTTAAAGTATGCAAAATTTGGAGAAGTCTTTTTTTGAGGTTATGGAACAGTGGTTCCTCCCTAAAGAATATCTAAGCTCTAGATAGGATGAGAGGAGATAAGGGAGGGCAAATTAAGGTGGAGAATGAACATGAGCAAGAGATTGAATTTAGGAATCTAGAGTCCGTGGAGTAGAAGGTATTTGTTGAGGACTAGTGGAACGCATGTTCCCATGAGTGAATTCATATCTTGCATAATTTTGTTTGCCAGGCTGATACTGAATTTTTCAGTGGATTATTGTCGGTAGAGGTAATGCAGGATTCTGCTTCCCATCTGTTGAAATAGAGCAGAAAGAAGAAAGGAACAAAATCCCGAGTCAGAACCACTCTATAAAGAAATGTGTACTGATGGCTGTAGCCCACTACTCAGTCTAGCTCCGCACAGAATAAGACACAGAGAAAGAGGCTCGGAGTATTGTACTAACACTCCACATGGAGGGAAACTGAAGCGTGGGGAATCATAGACCCCCCTCTCCCCAGTTTTTTTTTAATGGGAACAGATTTGGGATTAATAGTGTTTTGAGGATAGTGAAAAAATGTGAATTCAGGAGCAAAGCAACTTGCTGAAGAATGGTTTGTTAGATTGAAAGAGGATGTAAAAAGAGTATTTGTCAAACAGAAGTATGACAGGTAGTTGTCATATATAGAAACTCAGCCGGAATAAAAAAAAATAGCAAATAGAATCTGTTTGCTATTATTATCCCAAGCTAAGGATGACTTATTCTTGGATGACTTGCTGGACATTTGTGTTCCTGGGCTTACAAGACAGGTACAAATGAATTCTAGCTCTCAGTAGAGCTGAAGCCATGACTACAGACATGCTTCTGCTGTGGTTTGCTTGTTGTTAGAGGACTGGAGATTTGAGAATGTTTCTAAAGGAAACTGATATTGTGCAGAGTGATTAAGAGGAAAAAGACATAAGTGAGAGAAATAGGGAATTATCCTACCAAGATGATCTAGAAATTAATTATGTAGTGATTTATATAACTGCCTGTTACCACCTCCTCCAAACCTAGTCTGTTCTCTGATATTTTCTCTTAACCCCTTTGCCTTTGTCTCCTTTTTTGGAGATGGAGTCTCGCTCTGTTGCCAGGCTAGAGTACAATGGCGCGATCTCGGATCACTGTAACCTCCGCCTCCCAGGTTCAAGCGATTCTCCTGCCATAGCCTCCTGAGTAGCTGGGACTACAGGCATGTGCCACCATGCCCAGCTAATTTTTGCGTTTTTAGTAGAGACAGGGTTTCACCATGTTGGCCAGGATGGTCTTGATCTCTTCACCTCATGATCCGCCCACCTCAGCCTCCTAAACTGCTGGGATTACAGGCGTGAGCCACCATGCCCGGCCTATCTCCTGTGTGTTTGGCTGTCCTGTCCATTAATCAGATCGCCACAGTGGGCCCTCTTCATTTTATGAGCTAACCCTGTACCCTTGTTCAGCGGCCTTTTGACTGACTTTGTACCCTCACTCTACCTTGTGCCTATTTTACTGTCTTTCCACAGGTCACAAGTTAAGGCATCTGTTCCCATTCCCTCTTCAGCAGTTTTATTCTTAAAGCTCAGGAGGAGTGAGACAAATAGAAGATTGCTTTCAGAATGAGATACTATATTTGAAACGATAGATGTTTTTCTCTATAACATGTTGGTGGGAGAAAGTAACTAGGAATGTTTTATTGTACTCCTTTTTAGAATCTGACTGCCCACTTGTTGATGAACCAAGGAAGCATCGGGAAAGCAAAGACAATTTTTTGAAGTCAGTTTTGCTCACGTTCAATAAAATTCTGACTATGGAGAGAATCCACCATTATAATATGAGCACAAGTCTTAATCCAATGAGAAAAAAATCATGTAAATCATTTGAGAAGCGTTTGCCGCCTCATTTAGACTTACTGAGTTACAATAGAAGTTATACTGGAGAAAACGCTTATGAATGCAGGGAATGCGGCAAAGCCTTCAAAAAGAAATTTCATTTCATTAGACATGAAAAAAATCATACAAGGAAAAAACCTTTTGAATGCAGTGACTGTGGAAAAGCCTATAGCAGGAAGGCACACCTTGTAACTCATCAGAAAATTCATAATGGAGAGAGACCCTTTGTGTGCAATGATTGTGGGAAGGCGTTTATGCATAAAGCCCAACTCGTAGTCCACCAGAGACTTCACACTGGAGAGAAGCCTTATGAGTGCAGTCAATGTGGGAAAACATTCACTTGGAACTCCTCATTTAATCAACACGTGAAATCTCATACACTTGAGAAGTCGTTTGAATGTAAGGAATGTGGGAAAACCTTCAGGTATAGTTCATCCCTTTATAAACATTCCAGATTTCATACAGGAGAGAAACCCTACCAATGTATCATATGTGGCAAAGCTTTTGGCAACACATCTGTGCTTGTTACACACCAAAGAATTCATACAGGAGAGAAGCCTTACGGATGTATTGAATGTGGCAAAGCCTTCATCAAGAAGTCTCATCTCCTCAGACATCAGATAACTCATACAGGAGAGAAGCCCTATGAATGTAACAGATGTGGGAAAGCATTTTCCCAGAAATCAAATCTTATTGTACATCAGAAAACTCATACATAATATTCACTTTATGAATATGAGGCCTTATTAAATATTTGCTAAATCTTATTAAATACTAAAGAATTCATGGTGAGAAGTCTACAGTTTAAATGAATTTGGAAGAGTAGATTCCCATAAAAATCAATCAATGCCAATCATGTTCTGGAAGTGATAATAAACTTTACAGAAAATATGAGAGAAAACAACTATAAATAATAGAGCATAAAGCTTGGAAAGTAAGCATAACTTAAATAATCAAAGAACCAGTGGAAACTACATTTGCCATTCCTGACTTTTAATTTTTTTTTTTTTTTTTTTTTTTTTGAGGCGGGTCTCCAAGCTCACCATCACCAGGCTGGAGTGCAGTGGCGGATCTCAGCTCACCGCAAGCTCCCTCGGGTTCACGCCATTCTCCTGCCTCAGCCTCGGTAGCTGGGACTACAGAGCCCTTCACCTCGCCCGGCTAAGTTGCCGTATTTTTTAGTAGAGCCGGGGTTTCACCGTGTCAGCCAGGATGGTCTCGATCTCCTGACCTCGTGATCCGCCCGTCTCGGCCTCCCAAAGTGCTGGGATTACAGGCTTGAGCCACCGCGCCCGGCCGACTTTTAATTTTTATAATAAAATAAATATGCAAGTGTGAGTATAAAATATTATGCTTATACATTATATTAAATTATGCCTATTAAGAGTTTCTGCAGTAAATAACATTTTTTCTTCCAGTCTTAACATGTATAATTAATCAAGTGAGAAAATGTGGTTTAATATGTCAGGTGAATTTCAGTGATATTTTCATCCATTTGCTGGCACTTTTAATGGGCATGACAGTGTTACTGAATCTGAGTCTCCTTTAATTATACAACTGAAGACTTCTTATTAAAATTCATATAAAGATGTTTTCCTATGTATGTAAATACCAGAACAAAAAATTTAACAAGACACTAATTGAGGAGAGAAAGGTACTTGTATTCTGTATTACAATAAGTATTCAGTTGAGGAAAATAATTAAATATGTAAATAAATAATTTGCACTTCAAATATTCCTGTTCTTTTTATTTTTCATTGGTATAACTACGTAAGCTGTAAGGATAGCTTAAGTGGTTTTTTTTGTTTGTTTGTTTTTTTTTGACAGAGTCTCACTCTATCCCCCAGGCTGGAGTGCAGTGGCGTGATCTCATCTCACTGCAACCTCCACCTCCTGGGTTCAAGCTATTCTCCTGCTTCAGCCTCCCAACTGGCTGGCACTACAGGCGTGTGCCACCACACCTGGCTAATTTTTGTATTTTTAGTAGAGACGGGGTTTTGCCATGTTGGCCAGGATGGTCTCGAACTCCTGACCTCATAATTTGCCCACCTTGGCCTCCCAGAGTGCTGGGATTACAGGCGTGAGCCACTGTGTCTGGCCAGCTTAAGTGATATTTAACTGGGGTATCATCTGTATTTTATTTTAATAAAGTAGGGTCTCATGATACTTTCCAACTTTTGAGGACAGTTTTGGGGATTTTGTTGTTTGTTTGTTTGAGGCGGAGTCTCGCTCTGTTGCCCAGGCTGGAGTGCAGTGGCGCCATCTCGGGTTCACGCCATTCTCCCGCCTCAGCCTCCTGAGTAGCTGGCACTACAAGCGGCCGCCACCACTCCCGGCTATTTTTGTTTTTGTATTTTTAGTAGAGACAGGATTTCACTGTGTTAGCCAGGATGGTCTCGATCTTCTGACCTCGTGATCTTCCCGCGTTGGCCTCCTGAAGTGCTGCGATTACAGGCGTGAGCCACCACGCCTGGGCCTTTTGTTATTGTTTATATATAGAGACACGGTCTCACTCTGTTCCTGAGGCTTGAGCACAATGGCACAATCATAGCCCACTGTAACCATGAATTTCTGGGTTTAAGCATTCCTCCCACCTCAGCCTCTTAAGTAGCTAAGACTACAGGTGCAAGCCACCACACCTGGCTAATTTTTTATTTTTTGTAGAGAAGGCGTCTCACTATGTTGCCTAGGCTGGTCTTGAACTCCTGGCCTCTAACGATCCTCCTGCCTGTCATCCCCCTTCAGTCTCCCAAAGCGCTGGGATTACAGGGAATTTTTTTTTTTTTTTAAGAAGTCAATACATGTTTAGCTCCGAAGATGCCTGGAATTTTCCTTATGAACAGCATAGTCATCATTAATGAAGATGAAAACTTGTTAGAAAAGAGCAAGTTTTTCTACGTAGCAACTTTGGAATGTGACATTTTGTAAATTCTACATATTCCCTTCAAGGATTAATTAGTCATTATTTAAAGTTTTCTTGCTGTCCACAATATTCCTTGGTAATGCCAAAAATCTTTTATGTCTTTTCTTGAGTGGTGACAAAACTTAGACTTGAACCTAAATTCAGAAATCAAGCCTTTTAAGTTTAAGCTCAGTTACAATTATGTTGCGTTGTTTTCTTTCATTAGCCATTTTTTGAAAGAGTAGTGTTGGGTAATAACTATAAACGATAGTGCTTTTTTGAATAAGCATACTGGGACTTTAAAGATCTAAATTAAATCTTGTCTTTCTAAGTTATTTTAGGAGGCTATATGCTAATTTCATTTATGAGGTCATTCCAAAATTTCTGGAACCTTCTTTTCAGGGAGTTGTCTTCATAATTAGTATGCCAGCCACACAGGAAAATCTTGGTATTTATAGTCACAGGACTTGCCTTTTTTCAGCTCAGGAGTTTTCTGTCATTTCTTACATGAAGTCCTCACTTCAGCCTATGTAGTGTTTACCATTTCGATTCTGTCTCTCCTTCCCCTGCCTGTAACCCTCATCTGAGAAACTCCAAACCACACAGATAAAGGAGAGAGACGGGGGCAGGAGACTCCACTGTTGCTGCATGGTATGAGATGCCCCTGAAAGAGCAGCTATGTAGGTCAAGGTGGCAAGAAGTGTGCAATAGTCTGCTCTACAGCTTACTGGAAATAAAATGTAGCCAGGACATTTAAATTGTAATACATCAGGATGTCTGTATGTAGTTTCATAATTTTGTTTGCTCCCAAACAAATGAATTTTACCTAGAAATGGAGTGGGAGAAATTTCTACAAATATGCCTTAGCTGTAGTTTGGATGGAGTCAGAGGCTGAGGCTATGAGAAGGTGCCTATAATAAGAGGGAGTTAGTGGCTGACAATTTGCTTGGTGGTTGTGTGCAAGATGAGTAAGAGGGGAAAGACCAGTGTATGAAGGAGACTAAGGAAAATCCTAACAGGACAATTTAATATTTGGAAATTGTGAACCTTGACTCTCCAACTCCAAACCAATCCACCTCCTCTCATTTCCCCATCATGCCTTTATCTCCTTGTTTTGATTACCCTCCTCATTCATTCTTCTGAGATGGCTTACCCAATTCTCAGAGTTCACCCTGCATCCTTGTTAAAAAATTTTTTTAAAATTCTTTTATCGTCATTATAACTTTGTATCTATTTCACCATCTTTCACAGGTTGGAAAGTATTGTTTCTAACTTTAAAAAAGCTATGTGATAGGCAATGATAGTTCATGCCTGTGATAGCAGTACTTTGAGAGCCCAAGGCAGGAGGATCACTTGAGCCCAGGAGTTTGAGACCACCCTGGACAACATAGTGAGAACCCCATCTCTACAAAAGGGAAAAAAATGAGCCAGCTGTGTGCACACCTCTAGTCCTCCCAGGAGGATGTGGGGCAGCTGAGGATTGCTTGAGCCTGGAGAGGTTGAGGCTGCAGTGAGCCGTGTTTGTGCCACTGCACTCCAACCTGGGTGGCAGAGCAAGATTGTCTAAAAAAAAAAGCTACTTGTTTTCATTATTGTCAGGTTTCCGGACCCCTATTTTAGCAGTGTTTTCTTAAAGCCCAGGGGCGAGGCAAATGCAGGATTCTGTTTTGTTTTGTTGCCCAGAATGGTAATGAAAATGATCATCTGTGGGGTAGGTGGTAATGAGTTGGAGGAGATATTTTCACCTTTTGTTTTGTCCATACCTGAAACCAGAAACTTGGGGTGTGTGTGTGTGTAGTGTTTAAAAAATGACATGAAGTGTACCCTATCAAATTTTTTTTTTTTTTTTTTTTTGAGACGGAGTCTCGCTCTGTCGCCCAGGCTGGAGTGCAGTGGCACGATCTCCACTCACTGCAAGCTCCGCCTCCCAGGTTCAAGACATTCTCCTGCCTCAGCCTCCCGTGTAGCTGGAACTACAGGCGCCCGCCACCTCGTCCGGCTAATTTTTGTATTTTTTAGTAGAGACGGGGTTTCACCGTGTTAGCCAGGATGGTCTCGATCTCCTGACCTCGTGATCCGCCCATCTCGGCCTCCCAAAGTGCTGGGATTACAGGTATGAGCCACCAAGCCCGGCCCCTATCAAAATTTTAAGTGAACAGCACATTATTGTTTACTAGATGCACTTCATTGTAGAGCAGATCTCTAGAACTTTTTCATCTTGTATGACTGAAACTGAGTAGCCATGGAACAATGCCCCATTTCTAACTCCTCCAGCCCCTGGCAACCACCATTTTACTTAACGGATTCGGTAAGTTTGACTACTTTAGATAATTCATATAAGTGGAATCGTGCAATATTTGTCCTTTCATGACTGGTTTATTTCACTTGGCCTATTTTTTTTTTTTTTTTTTTGAGATGGGGTCTCACTCTGTCACCCGGGCTGGAGTGCAGTGGCGCGATCATAGCTCACTGCAGCTTCAACTCCTGGGCTCAAGTAATCCTCCCTCCTCAGCTTCTTGAGTAGCTGGAGTCATAGCTGCATATCACTATGCCTGGCTTAAAAAAGTTTTTGCTTTTGTTTTTTTGGTACAGACTGGGTCTTGTTTTGTTGCCCAGGCTGGTCTCAGACTCCTGGCTTCAAGTGATCCTCCCGCCTCAGCCTCCTGAGGTTCTGGGATGATAAGCGTGAGCCACCCCATCCAGCTGACTAAGCCTAATTCTTAAGGATCATTCACACTGTAGCCTATGACAGAATTTCCTTCTTTTTTAAGGCTGAATTATTCCATTGTGTTTATATCCCACGTTGTCTTTATTCAACCATTGATGGACATTTAGGTTGTTTGCAATTCTTGGCTATTGTGAGTAATGCGACTATGAACATGGGAGAGCAAATATCCCTTTGGGATCCTGTTTTCAATTCTTTTGGATAAATACCCAGAAGTGGGATTGCTGCATCATATGGTAGCTCTATCTTTAATTCTTTGAGGAGCCTTTATACTGTTTTCCATAGCAGCTTGACCATTTTACATTCCCACCTTTAGCGTTCAGGGGTTCCAGTGTCTCCACATCCTTGCCAACACTCGTCATTTCTTGTTTTCTGTAAGTGATATTACTGATTTTATTGAAAAGATTTCAGAAAATTTTGAGTTATAAGTAGACAATTTTAATGTAGAGTGTAAAGCTTAGGAAATTGTGAAGAATTGAATATGGGGCTTCAGATGGACTATAATTACATGTATGCACTGCCCTGATTTATTTTTTATACAAATTATAGAAATATCTGCATTGCTTCAAAATTTGTACAACTGTAGGTTTGAAATATGTCATGCACTTTATATAAAATTTTATCTATTATGATAATGGTTGTACAACATCATGACTGTACTTAGTGTCAGTGAATGATACACTTAAAAATGGTTAAAATCTTAAATCTTATTTACATTTTAACACAATTTTTTAAAATGCTCCCAAAATTGGGTCTATTAAAAGTCTCTGGCCAGGCGTGGTGGCTCACCTGAGGTCAGAAGTTTGAGACCAGCCTGGCCAACATGGTGAAACCCCGTCTCTACTAAAAATACAAAAATTAGCTGGGCGTGGTGGTGGGTGCTATAGTCCCAGCTACTCAGGAGGCTGAGGCAGGAGAATTGCTTGAACCTGGAAGGTGGAGGTTGCAGTGAGCTGAGATCATACCACTGCACTCTAGCCTGGGGGACAGAGTGAGACTCCATTTCAAAAAAAAAGAGTCTCTGGTAAACACCTTATGTCTTCAAATCCTAAAAATCACCATTTGCATAATTGCCAAGTGTAAGTGAAAGAATATGATTTTTTATGTAGTATGAATTTCATCTCTATGAACTTCATTTCTAACCATTTCCTGGTGCCAGTCAATAGATGTGGCAGTTGTGACTGAGCATTTTTGAACCTCCTTTTAGATAACAGAAGTCGGGGACAGTCACATAGTCTTCTACTGCCTCTGCTCAGCCAAGAGCATTGTAATATGTTTTCTTCTCTATGCAAACCACCAAAGGGGGTGTGTGTATGTATGTACATGTGCATATACATATATTTAATCCTGATTAACAAGATACTGAAGAAAGAAAGCAGCTGTGTTCTGTACCACTTTAAGCGTTTAGTATAGGAAAAGAGGCATTTCTGCAGGTAAATAGTTTTATAAATATAACTCATCCTGTTTCACTGCTGTAGCTACATATCTAGGAGTAAACCTACAGGAGGTCAAGCAGCATGTAACTAGGGAACTCCTATATTGAGTTTAGAAAAATTAGTATGACACTTCGCAGAGACTTCTGGAAGAAAATTAATTCGCATTATATTAGAAAGGAATTTAGAATGAGGGAATGAATAGGTCTTTGCATCAACATACGTGCTATGATTGAAAGGCAAATAAAAACTGGTCAGGGCTTGGTGACTCTTCTTCCCTAATAAGGGAAATATTCATGATATTTTAATTTAAAAATATTAAGAAAAAAGTTACAGAGAATATCCCAATTTTAAAAAGTTTTATATACATATGTATTCCAAAATGTAAGTAGTAGTAACTTTTGGGTGATGTGATTATATATTTTGTACTTTTTCTACATCTTCTCTAGTTATATATAATATTTAGCTTTTTTTTTTTTTTTTTTTTTTTTGAGACAGGGTGTCACTCTGTTGCCTAGGCTGGAGAGCAGAGGCGCAAATAGGGTCACTGCAGGCTGGACCTCCCTGGGCTCAGGTGATTCTCCCACTTCAGCCTGCTGAGTAGCTGGCACTACAGGCACATACCACCATGGCCAGTTAATTTTTGTATTTTTGGTAGAGATGGGGATTCACCATGTTGCCCAGGCTGGTCTCGAACTCCTGGGCTAAAGAGATCTGCCCACCTCAGCCTTCCAAAATGCAGGGATTACAGGTGTGAACCACTGTACCTGGCCTTAGCACTTTTCTTATCATAAAATAAAAAAGATATATATATAGCAAATGAAATGTTATTTCCTTTGCAGGGGTGGGAGCTATACTTGAAATGTTTGTTGTTTTCTTTTCTTTTCTTTCTTTTTTTTTTCTTTTGAGATGAAGTTTCACTCTTGTCGCCCAGGCTTGAGTGCAGTGGTGCCATCTCGACTCATTGCAACCTCTGCCTCCCAGGTTCAAGCAAGTCTCCTGCCTCAGCCTCCCAAGTAGCTGGGATTACAGGTGCCTGCCACTACAGCTCGCTAACTTTTTGTATTTTTAGTAGAGATGGGGTTTCCCCATGTTGACCAGGCTGGTCTTGAACTCCTGACCTCAGGTGATCCACCCGCCTCAGCCTTCCAAAGTGTTGGGATTACAGGTGTGAGCCACCACACCCAGCCGAAATGTTTGTTGTTTTCATCAAATTTTCTTTTCTTTTCTTTTCTGACTTGGAGTTTTACTCTTGTTGTTGGAGTACAATGGCGTGGTCTTGGTTCACTGCAACCTCCGTCTCCCGGGTTCAAGAGATTCTCCTGCCTCAGCCTCCCGAGTAGCTGGGATTACAGGGGCCCGCCACCATGGCCGACTAGTTTTTGTATTTTTAGTAGAGATGGGGTTTCACCATGTTGGCAAGGCTGGTCTCAAACTTTTGACCTCAGGTGATCTGCCTTGCCTTGGCCTCCCAAAGTGCTGGGATTACAGGCGCGAGCACCGCGCCCGGCCCAAATTTCCTTTCCATGGATGAATGGTAATGATAACAACCATCCACAGCCTAGGAAAAAAAGTCATAATTTAAGTATTCTAGCCTAGAAATACAAGCTGTCAAACTAGTGGGCAAGATAAGAGGCTTAGAGTTGCTGATGCAATTATTTTATATAAAAAGAATATGCAGCAGTCAAAAAATCTTTAGCCAAGTGAATAGATAGTACAACTATACTGCACACACATTCTAGAAGAGAAGAATATGAAGAAGAACCAGAGATTATACTTTCTATATGTAAGTTCAAGTAGATCGTAGGCTAAGAGGTTTCATTTATATCAGCAACTAATTTATGTGTGTCTGTATTATTCAATGTAGGATCATTATAGATACGAGGCATTTTAACACTGCAGATGATTTTTCAGTATTATCTGAGGTGGTATAGTCACAGATGCACTTGATCTTGCTTCTTTTCTCATAGCTAAAATAAACTCTAGGGTTGGGCATTAAAAACTACGGTTTTGGCCGGGCGTGGTGGCTCACGCCTGTAATCCCAGCACTTTGGGAGGCCGATGCGGGCGGATCACGAGGTCAGGAGATCGAGACCATCCTGGCTAACACGGTGAAACCCCTTCTCTACTAAAAATGCAAAAAATTAGCCGGGCGTGGCGGCGGGCGCCTGTAGTCCCAGCTACTTGGGAGGCTGAGGCAGGAGAATGGTGTGAACCCGGGAGGCGGAGCTTGCCGTGAGCCGAGATCACAGCCACTGCACTGCAGCCTGGGCGACTGAGCAAGACTCCGTCTCAAAAAAAAAAAAAACAACAACTACGGTTTTAGGCATTTAAGCAGTAAGAAATTTCTATTCTATTTAGAAATAAATTTTACAAAATAACAATGTAACTGGTATGATTATTCACTATTAACTAAGAATAAAGCCAATTTTATGTGTGTACCTGAGTAAATTTATAAAGCAAACTCCTTAGCAAAATATTGTCAAGCTCCCTATATTCAAACTAAGTCAAAATATTAAAAATCTCTGTATTTTGGAGACCAACTTAAATATGTTTATTTTCACAACCAGCTCCCAAAAAAAATAATTAAGAATTGAAAATGATAGCTACCATGTGAACATATCTAATTACTGGGAATTTACTTTGATCAGCTTTGGTTCTGAAATTGCTGTCTCTAGATATAGTAATTTTGCGTTAATTGACTGTACTGCAATGAATGGGTTTGTGATGATTCAGGTACAAGATTGAGACAGTGAATTCAGAATTTATGGGTTTCTTTTTTTTTTTTTTTTTTTTTTTTTGAGACAGAGTCTGGCTGTGTCACCCAGGCTGGAGTGCAGTGGTACAATCTTGGCTCACTTCACCTCCACCTCCCAGATTCTAGTGATTCTCCTGCCTCAGCCTCCTGCGTAGCTGGGATTACAGGTGCGCACCACCATGCCTGGCTAATTTTCACATTTTTAATAGAGACAGGGTTTCACCATGTTGGCCAGGCTGGTCTCAAACTCCTGACCTTGTGATCTGCCCGCTTCAGCCTCCCAAGGTGCTGGGAATACAGGCATGAGGCACCGCGCCTGGCCCAGAATATATGTTTTAAATGTGCCTTTAAGTAATAACATATAATACAGAGTTTTAGAAAACAAGGGTTACAATTGTTATGGACTAAACATTCATTATGTTGATGCATAGATTTCAAGACTGAAAAATCACTAGTGAATTATTTCAAAGCTTTAAAAAAGACAGTGAATCTCATTCTGCGTCATCTCTCAGTGCAACTTAATCTTTCTTCTTAGAACCATAATAAATACAAATAACCACACTAAAAGATCTAGCACATCCTTATTCACACATTTTATAGTGCAGTAACTGGGAAGGAAAGTACTGGCTTTTAAGTAATCCTACAAAACAATTTCAGTTGATAGAACACCTGCCTACTTATTGGCAACACTACCAGTTCTTATGAAGCATATTTTAATGCTCAGCAGCTCTATTGAGGTGTGAATGCAGCTAAGTTTGCACTTGCTGGTTAGTCTATAAGACGGTCCAAGTATCTACAAACTGCCTTGAAAATAGGAATGATATCTTCTGGATCAAATGAAAACTTTACATGTTGTGAAAATGAGGATCAAAAGACTGTCAGTATGATTTATTAGAAGGGTTTTGGGCCAGGCACGATGGTTCATGCCTGTAATCTCAGCATTTTGGGAGGCTGAGGTTGGAGGATTGCCTGAGCGCAGGAGTTTGAGACCAGCCTAGGCCACATAGGGAGACAGACCCTTTCTCTACAAAAAAACAAAAAAATTAGCTGGGTATGGTGGTATGCACCTGTGGTCCCAGATACTCAGGAGGCTGAGGTAGGAGGATTGCTTGAGCCCTGGAGTTTGAGACTGCAGTGAGCCATGATCACACCACTGCAGTCCAGTCTGGGCAACAAAGCATGAGACCCTGCATGAGACCCTGTCTCAAAAAAAAAAAAAAAAAAAGAAGAAGAAGAAGAAGAAGAAGAAGAAGAAGGATTCTGAACTCCTAAACAACACATATGGTTATTGTCTTTAAAAATTAATGCACATGGCCAGGCATGGTGGCTCATGCCTGTAATCCCAGCTCTTTGGGAGGTGGAGGCGGGCAGATCACCTGAGGTCGGGAGTTCAAGACCAGCCTGACCAACATGGAGAAACCCTGTCTCTACTAAAAATACAAAATTAGCCGGCCATGGTGATGGGCACCTGTAATCCCAGCTACTCGGGAGGCTGAGGCAGGAGAATTGCTTGAACCTAGGAGGTGGAGGTTGCAGTGAGCCGAGATCGTGCTATTGCACTCCAGCCTGGGCAATAAGAGTGAAACTCCATCTCAAAAAAAAAAAAAAAAAAAATTAATGCATGTATGATGTATGTCTGTTATTCTCATTTAAGTTTCTATTTTGTCTATTTATTTCACTGATGTATCCCAGGTACCTAGAGCATTGTCTTTTAAAAGTGTTTTTAATTAGAAGATGATTTATTTTATTAAATGCTGTTTTGCCACCCTGTGAGATGGTCATGTGGGTTTTCCTCACTTACTTCTTATGATTACATATGTAATAGATTTTTTAAAGCCAACTGCATCACTCTAGATTACTGGGCTCAAATAACCAGTACCCACTCTAGCTAAAAGGAATGTATTGAAGTGATACTTGGTAGTTCAGAGAATCTCCTCAAAGGCCAGATAAACAGGCCTGGAAGCTACACCGTTTGGAACAATGCCCAACTCACACAGCAGGACTGTCCCAGTTAAGACCACTGCCGTGCACCAGATACCATAGTTTGTACCGCTGACCTAGGGCACCAGACACCATCCCTAGAACATTTGCTCTTACTGCTCCAGGAAGCTGGATGTCTCTGTGGCCATCTTTACTATTTCCAGCCACCAGCTTCCAAATGAAAGACTTGTATGAGTACATTTGATTTGTCAGCCCAAGCAACAAGGGGAACCGAGGAACAAATCTGGCTTCTATCTTGGGGACACAGAGGTTCATAAGGTGAAGAATTGCCAGACATGAGAAGGTTACTTAAAGGTGCTAGGTGACCAGAAAGAATGATAGATCAAGGAATCTTTGGATTTGTTTGAAATAAAGGTATCAGTTAGTCTGTGTAATTAGGTAGCATTCAGTGAACTTAACTTTGAAATATAACTTTGAAATGAAATGCAATGGAACTTGGCTGTATAGGTAAAGAAGGATATAAAGAATACAGACACTCCCAAATATCTAAAACATATAGAACACTATGGATCTGTGTATAATTGGGAATGAGAGAAGAGGAAGTAGTTAAGGCTGACACAGGTTTTGGTGATGGGGTAAATGGTGATACTTCAATAAGATGAGGAACAGAGGAGATGCAGATATTGTATGTGCGTGGAGGCGGGAGTTAGAAGATGGTTTGGGACTTCCTTCCTCTTCTGGCAAGATGGCGGGCGGAAAAGCTGGAGTGACTCTGAGGCAGCTGCATCTTTCCCGCCAGGATCTCACCACCTTGGATGTTACCAAGTTGACGCCATTTTCACACGAAGTTATCAGCAGACAAGCCACCATTAATATAGGTACAATTGGTCATGTGGCTCATGGGAAATCCACAGTTGTCAAAGCTGTTTCTGGAGTTCACACTGTCAGGTTCAAAAATGAACTAGAAAGAAATATTACAATCA
Source organism: Papio anubis (assembly GCF_008728515.1). Lineage (NCBI taxonomy): Eukaryota > Metazoa > Chordata > Mammalia > Primates > Cercopithecidae > Papio > Papio anubis. The sequence continues at coordinate 38,811,453 of NC_044976.1, forward strand.
AGCTTGGATATGCTAATGCTAAGATTTATAAACTTGATGACTCAAGTTGCCCTTGGCCAGAATGTTATAGATCTTGTGGGGGCAGTACACCTGATGAGTTTCCTACAGACATTCCAGGGACCAAAAGAAACTTCAAATTAGACACGTTTCCTTTGTTGTCTGTCCTGGCCACGGTATTTTCATGGCTACTGTGCTGAAAGGTGCAGCAGTGATGAATGCAACCCTTCTGTTGATAGCTGGTAATGAATTTTGCCCTCAGCCTCAGACATCTGAACACCTGGCTGCTATAGAGATCATGAAACTGAAGCATAATTTGATTCTACAACATAAAATTGATTTGTTAAAAGGAAGTCAGGCTAAAGAACAATACGAGCAGATCCTTGCATTTGTCCAAGGTACAGTAGCAGAGGGAACTCCCATTATTCCAATTTCAGCTCAGCTGAAATACAATATTGAAGTTTGTGAGTACATAGTAAAGAAAATTCCAGTACCACCAAGAGACTTTACTTCAGAGCCCCAACTTATTGTTATTAGATTCTTTGATGTCAACAAAGCTGGCTGTGAAGTTGATGACCTTAAGGGCGGGGGGCGTGTAGCTGGTGGTAGTATTCCAAAAGGAGTATTAAAGGTGGGTCAGGAGATAGAAGTAAGACCTGGTATTGTTTCCAAATATAGTGAAGTAAAATTCATGTGTAAACCAATCTTTTCCAAAATTGTATCACTTTTTGCAGAGCATAATGATCTGCAATATGCTGCTCCAGGCGGTCTTATTGGAGTTGGAACAAAAATTGATCCCACTTTGTGTGGGACAGACAGAACGGTGGGGCAAGTACTTGGTGCTGTCAAAGCCTTACCTGAGATATTCACAGAAGTGGAAATTTCCTATTTCCTGCTTAGACGGCTTCTAGGTGTACACACTGAAGGAGACAAGAAAGCAATAAAGGTGCAAAAGCTGTCTAAGAATGAAGTGCTCATGGTGAACGTAGGATCCCTGTTGACTTAGTGCTGTCAAGGCCGATTTGGGTAAAATTGTTTCGACCAATCCAGTGTGCACAGAGGTAGGAGAAAAGATTGCCCTTAGCCGAAGAGTTGAAAACCAATGGCGATTAATTGGTTAGGGTCAGATGAGAAGAGCAGTGACAATCAAGCCACCAGTAGATGATGACTGAAGAATACCGGTTAAATAATACATTTGGATGGAGTTGGAAGTTGAAATTTCTCTTAACAACTGGGGTTTTTTTTTCAAAGCGATATTGGGGAATTGATTTCATAGTTTGTTACCTTAGTAGGTAGCTGTAAGGTTATTCTCATTTTTTTTTTTTTTTTGTGCTTATGAAAACTTAGCTTAGGGACTACAATTAATATAAAAATTGGCATAATGTTGGATTGAATCTACATTTTGGCAGAAGTTAAGTATTCCCATATAATGTCAAAATTATACATCATGCAGTTTGTTTGTTTGTTTGTTTATTTGTTTGTTTTTGTTTTGAGTCTGGCTCTGTCACCCAGGCTGGAGTGCAGTGGTGTGATCTGCAACCTCTGCCTCCTGGATTCAAGCGATTCTTCTGCCTCAGCCCCCCAAGTAGCTGAGATTACAGGCGTGTGCCACCATACCTGGCTAATTTTTGTATTTTTAGTAGAGATGGGGTTTCAACATGTTGGCCAGGCTAGTCTCTCCTGACCTCAGGGTGATCAGCCCACCTTGGCTTCCCAAAGTGCTGGGATTACAGGCATGAGCCACCTTGCCCAGCCCAAGTCATATGGTTTGAAATGAAACTTTGCTACAACCAGCCTTTGCTGTAGCACACACATATACTACTGAACCTGTTTGAAATAAATTTTCTTTCTTTTTCATGATTCATCTTTGAGTAGCTCAGGCTGAAGGACTGAGGTACCAGTAAAAACTTAAAGGCACAAATTCTCCTTGAAGACCTTCTCCCTTTTCTTTGTCCCCATATTTTATGTTGCTTTATCTTTAAAATTTTGCATGAAAAGGAAATTAATGGGTTCAAATGAAATTGTCCTTTAGAGCATGAGTACTTGTTTCCATGGACAAATCTTTTTCTCCCCTTGCTCTTCCTGGCCTGAAACACGGGAAACCAGAGTCAGAAGTCAATGCCTTGGGATTTTTTCTGCATTGTTTTATGCCTGAAATCCAATAGTCTTCCTCCACTGGAAAATACTGTTACACCAAATAATTCTAGATGAGTAACAAAGATCTTTCCAGGCCTTCATTTTATGTTTTTTCTTAACTGTTACATTATCATGACACAGATTGTAATATTACTAATTTCTGGACGTTTCAAAAGGTCAAGAAGTAAAAGATGTTGGAAAGCAATGAGTAAGTCCTTTTCATTTTTAACTTATTCCCCATGTCCCTATACTTACTTCCCCATGTCCCTATACTTACTTCCTGTGCTTTATCTTTTTTATTTTTTTAGAGATGGAGGCTCGCTCTGTCATCTAGACTAGAGTAAAGTGGCACGATCTGGGCCCACTGCAACCTCTGCCTCTTTGGTTCGAGCGATTCTCGCACCTCAGCCTCCCGAGTAGCTGAGATTACAGACACGTGCCACCACATCCAGCTAATATTTATATTTTTAATAGAGATGGGGTTTCACCATATTGGCCAGGCTGGTCTCAAACTCCTGACCTCAGGTGATCTGCCCGCCTTGGCCTCCCAAAGTGCTGGGATTACAGGCGTGAGCCACTGTGCCTGGCTTATTTTTCTTTATTTATGTTTTTGCTTCATAAGAGGTTCTGTTAAGCAGTGATTCCTAACTCTCGCTGATATTAGAATTGCTGGGGAAGCTTTTTTAAAAAAAATGCCCCACAGAGATTCTGATTTAATTGGCTTGGAATAGAATTCAGGCATTGATATCTTTAAAAACTCCCCAGTGTTGAGAAACAAATTTAGAGAGTTGAGAAGTGGGTATGTTAAATTACAGAATCTTACTGAGTTTTGGTAGTCTGATAATATAGTTTGCTTTGCTTTTCTTAAATTTGCATTGAGATGGGATTTAAGGCATATTGTGCTCTTTTGAATGTTGAAGTTGCATTGAAGAAGTTTAGAAGCTCTGGCTATGGGTTATCTAAGTTGATGTTTTGAGGAGGCATATTAATTTTATAAACTTGGCTGACTTTTAAGGTTGTAGCATAGAAATAAAACAATTTTAAATTAAAAAAAAAGTTTAAAGTGCGTGTGGGACATCCAATTAAAGAAGTCTAGAAGGTAGGTATTAGATATCAAGGTCTGAGAGAGATCCAGGGTAAAGGTACAAATGTATGAGCGGTCACCATAGATTGGTCATTAAAGCCATGGGCTTGGTTGATATGTGAGAAGAGAAGAAAAAGAAACAGAGAAGAACCTTGAGGAACACAAATATTTAAGAAATGTGCATAAGAAGAGGAGATTATATTGCAGGAAGGCAACATGGTATAGACCAACTAGGAGGCCGAGGTGAGAGATCACAGTGGCTCAGAAAAAAGTGGCGACAGCAGAGATATTTATTTATTTAGAGATAAGGTCTGTCTCTGTCACCCAGGCTGGAACACAGTGGCGCAATCATGGTTCACTGCAGCCTCATCCTCCTGGGCTCAAGTGATCTTCCCACCTCAGCCTCCTGAGTAGTTGGGACTACAGGTGCCTGCCACCACACCAAGCAAGCTTGCTTGCTTCCTTCCTTCTTTCCTTCCTTCCTTCCTTCCTTCCTTCCTTCCTTCCTTCCTTCCTTCCTTCCTTCCTTCCTTCCTTCCTTCCTTCCTTCCTTCCCTCTTTCTCTCTTTCTCTCTTTCTTTCTTTTCTTTCTTTCACGGATCTTCGCTCTTGTTGCCCAGGCTGCAGTGCAATGGCACAATCTCGGCTCACTGCAACCTCCGCCTCCCGGGTTCAATTGATTCTCCTGCCTCAGCCTCCTCAGTAGCTGGGATTACAGGCATGCACCACCACACTCGGCTAATTTTGTATTTCTAGTCGAGACGGGGTTTCTCCATGTTGGTCAGGCTGGTCACAAACTCCCCACCTCAGGTGATCTGCCTGCCTCGGCCTCCCAAAGTGCTGGGATTACAGGCGTGAGTGCCTGGCCTTATCTTTTTCTTTTTGGTAGAGATGGAGTCTCCCTAGGTTGCCCAGACTGGTCTTGAATTCCTGGGCTCAAATGATCTTCCCACTTGGGCCTCTCAAGGTGTTGGGATTACAGGTGTGAGCCACCACATCCAGCAAAGAGATATTTAGATTTAGTGATGGAGCAGATGTGAGGGAGGAGGGAGAAAAAGAAATCAAGGATGACTCATATTTTTCTGACTTCAACATTTTGGTGGTTGGAGCTATGATTTCCTGAACTCAATTTCCTGATCATTTCCTAAACATGAAAGAGAAGCAGAGATAAAGTTGGAATTTAGCATGTTAATTTAGATGCCTTTGAGGCATCCAAGTAGGTATTTGTTTCATTGGGTAGATATTTATTGATTACCTATTCTAAGTCAGGCACTGTGTTTCAAACTGGATATTCATCTGGCAGGTACTTGGGTCTGTAACTGTCTGGCTTGAGGTCTCAGCTGCAAATGTACATTTGAGTTGTCAGCATTCAAATGGCATTTGAAGCTATAAGAATAGATGAGATCACATAGGGGGAGTGAGTAGAGTAAGAAGGGGGCTTAAGATCCAACCTGGGGAACCCCAACATTGATGAGTAAAGGAGATTGAGAAAGAGTGATCAGAGAGGTAGGAGAAAAACCAGGTTACTGTGGTATCCAGATCATGAGAGGAGAGTTTTGAGGAAGACTGTGTACTCAACAGGGCCAAATAATGTCAAGAAATCAAGTATAAAAAGGATTGAAAACCTTCCATTGGATTTAGTGGCAAGGAAGTCATTAGTTATACTAATGAAGATGAATTTCTGAATTGGAATTGCTGGGTCAAAAGATGTTTAATAAATATTGCCAAATTGCTCACCAAAAAAAGTTTATAATAATTTATACTCCTTCCAACAGCATATGAGGGTATCTGTTTCCTCATACCCTCACTAATGAATATTATGTCTTAATCTTTGCCTAATAGATTGAAATAATGTCTCATTGTTATTTGAATGTACATTTCTTTTTCATTCATTCTTTCTTTCTTTCTTTCTTTTTTTTCTTTTTTTTTTTTTTCCTGAGACAGAGTATTGCTCTTGTCGCCCAGGCTAGAGTGCAGTGGTGCCATCTCGGCTCACTGCAACTTCTACATCCCGCCTTCAAGCAATTCTCCTGCCTCAGCCTCCCGAGTAGCTGGGATTACAAGCATGTGCCACCGTGCCCGGCTAATTCTGTGTTTTTAGTAGAGGTAGGGTTTATCCATGTTGATCAGGCTGGTCTCAAACTCCCAACCTCAGGTGATACGCCCGCCTCAGCCTCCCAAAGTGCTGGGATTACAGGCATGAGCCACAACGCCCAGCCTGAATGTCCATTTTCTTGATAATTTGTGAGGCAGCATATGTTTTTGTCTGTTTATTGGCCATTTGTTTTTCTTCTAGGAATTATCAGGTCATTTTCCGTTTGTCCATTTTTTAACCAGTGCATTTTATCTTTTTCTGACTGATGTTTAAGAGCTCTTCAGATTATTAGGGTTAGTGAGCCTCTGCATATGACACATGTATCTTTTTACATTTTAAAAATTGTTCTTTTAATTTTTCTTAATGGCTTGAGTGAACTCTGAGGTTATCTACCTCCCCCAGGGTTGCCAGGTGGACACTGTGTACCACATGCATTGCTGTAAATGCTTGCTCACTGTAGAGGAATTCCTGTTCATTGGTGTTTTAGGAACCTGTTACGTTCAAGGATGTGGCCATGGACTTCACCGAGGAGGAATGGGGGCAACTAGATTCTGCACAAAGGGCCTTGTACAGAGAAGTGATGCTGGAGATCTATGGCAACCTGGTCGTAGTGGGTGAGGACAACTACTCTTTGGAGAATTCTGGTTTCTTTGGTTGTAAAAAGCTGTGGACTCTTAAAGTGGTTAACTAAGCTAGGGCTTTAGATTCAAATATCAGAATTTCCAAATCGCGACTGAAAAAAGAAAATGTTTCTCTCTAAGTAAAAACTCAAGTTTCAGGCCAGGCGTGGTGGCTCACTCCTGTAATCCCAGCACTTTAGGAGGCCAGGGCAGGAGGATTTCTTGAGCCTAGGAGCCTAGACCCTGTCTCTACAAAAAAATTAAAAATTAGCTGGGCGTGGTGGCACATACCTGTAGTCTCAGCTACTTGGAGGCTGTGGTGGGAGGATTGCTTGAGCCCATGAGTTTGAGGTTTCAGTAAGCTACGATTGTGCCACTGCAGGGGACCTGGGCGACAGAGCAAGACCCCCACCAGCTCCGGAAAAAAACCCTCCAAGTTTCTACATCCCTATTTGGTTTTTTTCCTTCTTTCTTTCTTTCTTTCCTTCCTTCCTTTCTTTCTCTCTTCCTTCTTTCTGTTCTTTCTTCCTTCTTTCCTGAAATAAATATCCTTGTACTTGTAGTTTTGAGTATTTGTTCCAGTATTTCTATAGGATAAGTCTCTAGAAGAGGAATTGATGGATCAGAGATTTATATATTTACTGTAGTATAAATTTGCCCCCTGAGTAGTTTGAATTAATTTCTATTCTTGTCATGGTAATTCCGGTTTTCCACACTCTCACTACTCCTCATCTTTTTATTCTTCACCTACCTGAAGAGTGGGGAAAATACCATTTACTATCTTTTGATTTCCTCCCTTTCTCTCCCAACTTGTTTTCCCTCTATCTTCTATTTCTCACAATAAAGTGGAAACTCTACCCTTCAAGTTGCCTAGGCCAAAAACCTTGGAGTCACCCCATTTTTCTTTCTCTCTCAGCCCCAGATCAATCCATCAGCAAATCTGTCAGCTCTACTATCAAAGTATATTCAGAATCCAACCACTCCTCACCACTTCCACTGTTGTCACCCTAATTAACCCACTGTGCCTCTCTGTCTCCCTCTCCCTTTCTCTCATTTTGAAGAGCCTCCTACGCAGCCTTCCTTACTCTCCACATCCCAGCCTGTTTTCCATGTGGCAGTCACTGTGATTGTGTAAAACACTCAGTCAAATCAAAACCTTCTCAAATCAATGTTCTTCAGTTGACGAATACACAAACTGAAGTATATCTATGCCTTGGAATTCTACACAGCATAAAAAGAACGAACTGTTGATTCACACAACAATTTGGATAGATCTGAAGGGAATTATGCTAAGTAAAGAAAGGTAATCTCAAAAAGTTACATACTGTGTGATTTCATTTCTGTAACATTCCTGAAATGACAAAATTATCAAGATGCAGAACAGATTATTGGTTGCCAGGGACTGGATAGAGGAAGTGGGAAGTGAGATGGGTCTGGCTGTAAAAAGGGTAGCACAAAGAATCCCTACGACAGAATCGTTCCTTATTTTCTTACACAATTCTATACAGGTAATAAAATTGCACAGAACTAAATACACACACAAATTAAAACTGCATATAAAACTGGTGACATTTGAATGAGGTCTGAATTGGTAACATCATCTTACATGTAAACCAAATTATAAAAATTAGATTTGAAAATACGTATGTTCTACAGAAATTTTAGAAAATACAGATGCTTAAGAATAAAATGTAGGATGGAATTTCACTAAATGTATTCCCTTAAAAAATGAAATATTGGCTGGGTGTGGTGGCTCACGCCAGTAATCCCAGCACTTTGGGAGGCCAAGGCAGGTGGATCACCTGAGGTCAGAAGTTTGAGACCAGCCTGACCAACATGGTGAAACCCCGTCTCTACTAAAAATACAAAATTAGCTGAGCATGGTGGTGCATGCCTGTAGTCCCAGCTACTCCGGAGGCTGAGGCAGGAGAATTGCTTGAACCCAGGAGGCAGAGGTTGCAGTGAGCAGAGATCATGCCAATACACTCCAGCCTGGGCAACAAGAGCAAAACTTCATCTCAAAAAAAAAAAAAAAAAAACAACAACAACAACAAAAAAAAAAAAAAACAAGAAGGAATATTATTCAGCGCTAAAAAGAAATGGGCTATCAAGTCATGAAAAGTCATGGAGGAACCTTAAATGCATATTACTAAGTGAAAGAAGCCAAACTAAAAGGCTAAATGTACTGTATGATTCCAGGTATATGACAGTCTGGAAAAGGCAAAACTATGGAGAAAGTGAAAATATCAGTGGTTTTCCAGTGTTTAGCGGGGAGGAAGGATGAGTAGGCAAAGCACAGAAGATTGTTAGGGCAGTGAAATATTCTTTATGATACTAAGATGGTGGAGACATGTCATTAGACATTTGTCAAAGCCCACAGAACGTGCAACACCAAGAATGAAGCCTAGTGTTAACTATGGATGTTGAGTGATGTGTGGGTGTAGGTTCAGCAGTTGTAACAAATGTACCATTCTGGTGCAGGAAGTTGACAGTGAGGGAGGTATGCGTGTATGGGGGCAGGGTGTATATGGGAACTCTACATTTTTTTTTTTGAGATGGAGTTTCGCTCTTGTCGCCCAGACTGGAGTGTAATGGTGTGATCTCGGTTCACTGCAACCTCCACCTCCCAGGTTCAAGCGATTCTCCTGCCTTAGCCTCCCAAGTTGCTGGGATTAGAGGCACATGCCACCACACCCGGCTGTTTTGTATTTGTAGTAGAGATGGGGTTTTACCATGTTGGCCAGGCTGGTTTCGAACTCCTGACCTCAAGTGATCCGCCCGCCTCAGCCTCCCAAAGTGCTGGGATTATAGGCATGAGCCACCAAGCCCAGCCAAGATTATCTCTTTATCTTTAAAGAGGTTTTGCAAAATCCTCAGAGGCAGAAAAGTGTCCTGCCATTTCACTAAATGTATCTAAGCATGAGTTTTTTATGTTTTTCCTAATCAGGACACATTATGCTTCTTTCTTCGTGCTATTTTCTATTTTATTAATTTTTAAAATCTTTACTAAATCCTTCTACTTATTTTAGGGTGTTTTTGTTTGTTTTGGGGTGTTTTTGTTTGTTAAGTTTTTTTGTTTTTTTTTTTTTTTTTTTTTTTGAGGTAGAGTCTTGCTCTGTCACCCAGGCTGGAGTGCAGTGGCGCCATCTTGGCTCACTGCAAGCTGCACCTCCTGGGTTCATGCCATTCTCCTGCCTCAGCCTCCCCAGTAGCTGGAACTACAGGCGCCCGCCACCACGCCTGGCTAGTTTTTTTGTATTTTTAGGAGAGACGGGGTTTCACCATGTTAGCCAGGATGGTCTCGATCTCCTGACCTCGTGATCCGCCTGCCTCGGCCTCTCAAAGTGCTGGGATTACAGGTGTGAGCCACTGCGCCCAGTCTTTGTTTAGTTTTTGGAGAGACAGGCTCTTTCTCTGTTACTCAAGCAAGAGTGCAGTGGCATGATCATAGCTCACTGTAACCTTGAACTACCGGGCTCAAGGGATCCTCCTATCTCAGCCTCCCAAGTAGCTAGGACTACAGGCGCACACCACCACTCCTGGCTAATTTTTAAATTTTGTTGGGGATAGGGTCTTGCTATGTTGCCTAGGCTGGTCTTGATCTCCTGGCCTCCAGTGATCCTCACATCTTGGCTTCCCAGAGCTCTGGGATTACAGGTGTGAGTCACCACACCTGGCCTACTTCTTTTAAGTTTATAATTATTTTTCTAGTTTCTTGAGTTAGAGCTTATTTATTCTTATTTTCCAACAAATGCATTTCACTGAATTAAATTTTCCCTGAATACTTTGGCAGCATCCTGTCCAGAACACAGTTTGGCAACATATATCAAAAGCCTTTAAAATGTTTCTGCCATTTGACTTAGAAATTTTACATCTAAGAACTACATTGAGGAAATAATCAGATGAATTATGTATAAAAGGTATATATTACCATGTTATTTTTAGTATTTTTTAAAAAGGAAACATTTTACATTACAATAACAGAAATGTTTTTCTGTAAATTATAATATTTATATATGATTCATTATTCTCTAGCAAGAAAAATTATAATTTTGGATTATTTTTAATGACTTAGGTAAATGTACATAAGTTATAGCAGATGTTAAAGATACATACATATAAGAAAAAACTGGAAAGACGCTAATATATTAATAGTATCAATGAGTGGTTTTTATTTTCTATTTTATGCTTTTCAGGATTTTGCAAGCCATCTCAAATGTTTCCCAGTATTATTGCTTGGCAAATAGCAAAAGTAAGCAAAAGTAAGTGTAACTGGTTTATTGTAGAGTGTCACCTCAATGGGGCATATAAGATTATGAAATGGTTTTATTTCTTCCAATCACTGCTTTCAACCATATTCTATTGAATTCCTCAAATAAATTAATGTATGAATAAATATTGAATGGGAAAGAAAAACCTAGAGAGCGGGCTTTAAAAAAGAGAGGTTTTCCCCTTTGCCAGCTCCCAGAGGAAGAATACGAACGGAGTAAAAGATTACAAACTGTTGAAAATATTTGCAACTCATATTGCAGACAAAGTGATCCATTGCCTTATTTATCAAGAGCTCTTAGAAATCAAGAAGAAAAAACATGGAAAATATGAAGAGACTTGTCAGAGAGAAACACAAATGACTCTTACATTTTTCGAAAGGTGTTCTACCTTTCTCATTATATGAGAAATGAAAATCAAAACCCTACTGAGACACCATTTCCTACCGATCAGGTTAGCAAAAAATTGAAAAGTGTTTTTTGTTTTGTTTTCTTGTTTTTTGTTTGTTTGTTTGTTTGTTTTTGAGGTGGAGTCTTGCTCTGTTACCCAGGCTTGAGTGCAGTGGCACGATCTCGGCTCACTGCAACCTCAGCCTCCTGGGTTCAAGCAATTCTGCCCCGGCCTCCCGAGTAGCTGGGATTACAGGTGCGCGCCACCACACCTGGCAAATTTTTTCTATTTTTAATAGAGACAGGGTTTCACCATGTTAGCCAGAATGCTCTTTATCTCCTGACCTCATGATCTGCCTGTCTCGGCCTCCCAAAGTGCTGGGATTACAGAAATTGAAAAGTTGTAAAACCCATTGTTAGTGAGGCTGTGGAAAAACAGGCATCCTCAGACTGCTATGGGCAGGCACAAAATAGAATAACTCCTTTGGAGAGGAATTTGACAGCATCTACCAAAACTGTAAATACACTTGCCTTTTGAGTCAAATACCCCGTTTCTGAGAGTTTATCCCACAGATACACTTGCACGTGTGCTTTGAAAACATTCGGCATTGTCTCCATTAGTAAAAAATGGAAAACAACACAAATGTATGTCAACAGAGGACTGGCTTAATAAACTAGACATCCACATAGTGGAATTGTATGTAGCTCCAATGAAGACTAAGCAAAACTTCCTCACTGAAATGGAAGTATCTCCAAGATATGTTATTAAATGAAAAATGCAAGATAAAGAGCAATGTATGTATGTATGTATATATAAATATATCAAATATGTACACAGAATATTTTGTGTAAGGGAGAATGAGAATTATATCCATTTTTGCTTATATTTGCATAATGTCACACTGGAAGCCGAAATAGGAACTAATAAAGTCATTTAATAATCAAAACTATATTAAAAGTTGTCTAGGGAAGCAGGGGTAAGAGTGAGACTTTCCTGTAATTTTTTCTTTTTCACTTTTAAATATAGTTTTGATTGTTGAATAACTGGAACACGTTACCCATTTGTTAAATATAAACAACAGAAATGTATTTCTCACAGTTCCGGAGGCTAGAAGGTAGGGATCAGAACCTCACCAGAGTCAGGTTCTGCTGAGGGCCCTCTTCTGGTTACAGATAACCAGCTTCTTGTAGCCTCCCATAGCAGAGAAGGCTACAGGGACCTTGGCTTGTTTTTTTGTTTGTTTGTTTTTTGAGATGGAGTCTTACTCTGTCGCCCAGGCTAGAGTGCAGTGGCGTGATCTTGGCTCACTGCAACCTCCACCTCCTGGGTTCAAGCGATTGTCCGGCCTCAGCTTCCCGAGTAGCTGGGATTACAGGTGTGCGCCACCATGCCCAGCTAAGTTTTGTATTCTTAGTAGAGACAGGTTTTCACCATGTTGGCCAGGCTGGTCTTGAACTCCTGACCTCAGGTGATTCGCCCACCTTGGCCTCCCAGAATGCTGGGATTACAGGTGTGAGCAACCATGGCTGAACCCTGTTTTTTAAATTGTGCTAAATGAGAGCCAGTGGGTTTTCAGTATTTATTGATATTAAAATATTGTTTTTCCGTATTATTATTTTTTTTTTTTGAGATGGAGTCTTGTTCTGTCACCCAGGCTGGAGTGCAGTAGTGCTGATCTCGGCTCACTGCAACCTCCGCCTCCCGGGTTCAAGTGATTCTCCTGCCTCAGCCTCCCGAGTAGCTGGGACTACAGGCACGTGCTACCATGTCCGGCTAATTTTTTTGTATTTTTAGTAGAGACGGGTTTCACTGTGTTAGCTAGGATGGTCTCGATCTCCTGACCTCGTGATCCTCCTGCCTCGGCCTCCCAAAGTGCCTTATTAACTATTTATGTGGTTATTTTTAATAAAATACTTTATTTGTAAGTTTTACACCTATACATTTGTCTGGGTTTTTTTTTTTTCTTTTTTAAATTTGTTTGTGCTATTTTAGTCAGGATTTGGTATTATGGTTATTTGGTCTCTAAAATGGAGTAATCCACCTAAATAAACTAGAAAAAGAAAGGCAAAAATAAAGCAAACAGAAGGAAAGAAATAATAAAGTTTAGCCAGGTACGGTGGCTCACACCTGTAATCCCAGAACTTTGGGAGGCCGAGGTGGGCAGATCACCTGAGCTCAGGGGTTTGAGACTACCCTGGGCAACATGGTGAAACCCTGTCCAAACAATTAGCCGGGTGTGGTGGTGCGTGCCTGTAATCCCAGCTGCTCAGGAGGCTGAGGCACAAGAATCACTTGAGTCCTGGGAGCAGAGGTTGCAGTGAGCCAAGATCATGCCACTGCACTCCAGCTTGGGCTACAGAGTGAGACTCTGTCTCAAAAAGCAAATAAAGAAAAATTTTTTAAAAGTTTAGAGCAGAAATCAATGAAATTGAAATCAGAAAAATAGAGAAAATAAATTAAATCAAACATTGATTCTTTAATAAGAAAGAGAGAGAAGACACAAATTACTGACATAAACAATGACATAAACAATGAAAGAGGGGACATTACTACTTTCCCTTTTTACAGACAGTAAAAGGATGATAGAGAATCCTAGGGACAACTCTGTGCACGCGTATACAACAACTTAAATAAAATGGACCAATTCCTTGAAAGACACAAATTATCAAAACTCATTCAAGGAGAAATAAAGTGAACAATCCTGAATCTATTAAAAGATCTAATTCATAGCTTACAAAAAGGAAAACTTGAGGTCAAATGATTTCACTGGTGAATTCTTCCAAACATTTGAAGAAGAAATAGCACAAATTCTTCACAATCTCTTCCAGAAGATAAAGAGGCAACACTTTGTAGCTCATTTTATGAAACCGGCATTACCTTCATATCAAAACTAGACAAAGATGCCAGGCATGGTGGCTCACGCTTGTAATCCCAGCACTTTGGGAAGCTGAGGTGGGTGGATCACCTGAGGTCAGGAGTTCGAGACCAGCCTGGCTAACATGGTGAAATCCCGTCTCTGCGAAAAATGCCAAAAATTAGCCAGATGTGGTGGTGGGTGCCTGTAATCCCACTTACTCAGGAGGCTGAGGCAGGAGAATTGCTTGAACACAGGAGGCAGAAGTTGCCGTGAGCTGAGATCCTGCCACTGCACTCCAGCCTGGGCAACAAGAACAAAACTCCTTCGAAAGGAACGAAGGAAGGAAGGAAGGAAGGAAGGAAGGAAGGAAGGAAGGAAGGAAGGAAGGAAGGAAGGAAGGAAGGAAGGGAGAGAAAGAGAGAGAGAGAGAGAGAGAGAGAAAGAAAGAAAGAAAGAAAGAAAGAAAGAGGGAGGGAGGGAGGGAGGGAGGGAAGGAAGGAAGGAAGGAAGGAAGGAAGGAAGGAAAGAGAGAGAGAGAGAGAGAGAGAGAAAGAAAGAAAGAAAGAAAGAAAAAGAAAGAGAACAAAACTAGACAAAGACATCATGAGAAAAGAAAGCTACAGATCAATTACCTTCATGAACATAAGTGCAAAAACTCTTCAGCAAAATCTTAGCAAATCAAATTTAGTAATATATAAGAAGATAACACATCACAACCAAATGAAGTTTATCTCAGTAATACAAGGCTGGGTCAACACTTGAAAATCAATGTAGGCTGGGCGTGATTGCAGCACTTTGGGAGGCTGAGGCAGGTGGATTAATTGACATGAGGAGTTCAAAACCAGACTGGCCAACGTGGTGAAACCCGATCTCTACTAAAAATACAAAAAATTAGCCGGGTATGGTGGCACGCGCCTGTAGTCCCAGCTACTTGGGAGGCTGAGGCAGGAGAATTACCGGAACCTGGGAGATGGAGGTTGCAGTGAGTTGAGATCAAGCCACTGGAATCCAACCTGGGCGACAGAGCAAGACTTCATCCCAAAAAAAGAAAAAGAAAATCAATGTAATGTACACTTATATAAACATTAACTAAAAATGGATCATAACAAAACTATGGGATACCACTTCATACTCAATAGCATGGCAATAATCAAGAAGACAATAATAAGTGGTGGTGGTTGTCACTCATGTATTACTGGTAGAACCGTAAAGTGGTGCAGCATTGGAAAACAGTTTAACACATCCTCAAAAAGTGACATGGAAAGTTTCCAAATGGCCCAGCAATTCCACTCCTAAGCATACTCAAGAGAAATGCAAACATATGCCCACACAAAAACCTGTACACAAATGTTCATAGCAGCAGTGTTCATATTAGCTAAAAAGTTGAAACAACCGAAATGTTCATCAGCTGATGAGTAGATCAATAACACATGGTATATCCACACAATGGAATATTATGAAGCTATAAAAAGATATCTGCTACAACATGGATGAACCTTGAAAACATGCAAAGTGAAAGAAATAAGTCACAAAAGAACACATATTGTATAATTCCATTTATATAAAATGCCTAGAATGGGTAAATTTATGGAGACAGGGTAGGTTAGTGGTTAGTGGTTTAGGACTAATGGTGGGAAGTAGGGAAGAGGATTGATTGGTAATGGGTATGAAGTTTCTTTTGGGGTGAATGATAATGTTCTAAAATTAGTTTGTAGTGATGGTTATACAATCCTATGAATGTACTAAAAAACACTGAGGCCAGGCACAGGGGCTCACGCCTGTAATCCCAGCACTTTGGGAGGTCAAGGTGGGTGGATCACCGGAGGTCACGAGTTCAAGACTGGCCTGACCAACATGGTGAAACCCCATCTCTACTAAAAGTATAAATATTAGCCTGGCGTGGTGGTGGGCACCTATAATCCCAGCTACTCGGGAGGCTGAGACAGGAGAATCACTTGAACCCACGAGGCAGGGGTTGCAGTGAGCCAAGGTCTCACCACTGCACTCCAGCCTGGGCAACATGGCAAGACTCCATCTCAAAAAAAAAAAAACAAAAAAACCCAAAAAAATCGAATTTACATTTTAAATGAGTGACTTGCATGGCATGTGAATTACATCCTAATACGGCAATTTAAAAAAAAAAAAATCACAGGCCCAGTGCAGTGGTTCATGCCTGCAATCCCAGCACTTTGGGAGGCCGAGGTGGGCAGATCACCTGAGGTCAGGAGTTCCAGACCAGCCTGGCCAACATGGTGAAACCCCGTCTCTGCTAAAAATATAAAAATTAGCCAGGCGTGGTGGTGGGCACCTGTAATCCCAGCTACTAGGGAGGCTGAGGCAGGAGAATCGCTTCAACCCCAGAGGCAGAGGTTGCAGTGAGCCGAGATCACGCCACTGCACTCCAGTCTGGGTGACAGCGTGAGACTCCATCTCAAAAAAATAAATAAATAAATAAAAATTACTATAAAATTCTTTTTTTTTTTTTTTTGTTTTTGAGACGGAGTCTCGCTCTGTCGCCCAGGCTGGAGTGCAGTGGCCGGATCTCAGCTCACTGCAAGCTCCGCCTCCCGGGTTTGCGCCATTCTCCTGCCTTAGCCTCTCGAGTAGCTGGAACTACAGGCGCCCACCACCTCGCCCGGCTAGTTTTTTGTATTTTTTAGTAGAGAGGGGGTTTCACCATGTTAGGCAGGATGGTCTCGATCTCCTGACCTCGTGATCCGCCCATCTCGGCCTCCCAAAGTGCTGGGATTACAGGCTTGAGCCACCGTGCCCTCTTAGGAAAAACAACTTTATGAGCTGTAATTAAGCAAAGAACTTTTTTTTTTTTTTTTTGAGAGCATCTCACTGTGTTGCCCAAGCTGCCTTCAAACTCCTGGGTTCAAGCAATCCTCCCACCTCAGCCTCCTGAGAAGCTGGGACTACAAGTATGTACTAAAGAGATCTAACATGTAATACCAAAAGCACAATCCATGAAACAAAAAATTGATAAATTGGATTTCATCAAAATTAGAAGCATTTTATCAGTGAAGGACATTGTTCGGAGAATAAAAAGACAATTGAGAGAAAAACATTTGTATGACACACCATGCAAAGCCATATGATATGATTTGGATTCCTGTGCCCGCCCAAATCTCATGTCAAATTGTAATCCCCAGTGTTGGAGGAGGGGCCTGGTGGGAGGTGATTGGATCATGGGGGCAGACTTCCCCTTGCTGTTCTCGTGATAGTGAGTGAGTTCTCGCAAGATCTGGTTGTTGAAAAGTATATAGCACCTCCCCTTTCACTCTCTTCCTCCTGCTCATAAGAGGTGCCTGCTTCCCCTTTGCCTTCTGCCATTATCGTAAAATTCCTGAGGCCTCCCCAGTCATGCCTCCTATACAGCCTGTGGAACGTGAGCCAATTAAACCTCTTTTCTTTTTTCCTTTTTTTTTGAGATGGAGTCTTGCTCTGTCGCCCAGGCTGGAGTGCAGTGGCACGATCTTGGCTTACTGCAACCTCCATCTCCCGGGTTCAAGGGATTCTCCTGCTTCAGCCTCCTGAGTAGCTGGGATTACAGGCACACACCTCCATGCCTGGCTAATTTTTGTATTTTTAGTAGAGATGGGGTTTCACCATGTTGGTCAGACTGGTCTTGAACTCCTGATCTCGTGATCCGCCCACCTCGGCCTCTCTTTCTTTATAAATTACCCAGTTTAAGGTATTTCTTTGCAGCAGTGCAAGAACAGATTAATATGCCATATATTTAGAATATGTCTTTTTAAAAACCCTGTCAGGCTGGGCTCAGTGACTCATGACTATAATCCCAGTGCCTTAGGAGAACGCAGGGAGAGGACTGCTTGAGACCAGGAGTTTGAGGCTGCAGTGAGCTATGATCATGCCATGGCACTCCAGCCTGGGGGACAGTGCCAGCACCTGTTCTCTGAAAAATAAATAAGTAACCTTGCAAGACTTGACAATAAGGAAACACATGATCCAATTTTTAAAAGAAAGAAGCAATATGAATGGATGTTGACCAGAGAATATATACAGAGAGCAAATAAACATCTCAAAAGATGCTCAACATCATTAATTATTAGAGAAAATGCAAATTTAAAACACAATGAAACATTATTACACATGTACTTGCTGTTTATTGCTGTGTAACAAATTATCCCAAAACTTAGTGGCTAAACCAACATGACATTTATCTCAGTTTCTGTGGGTCAAGGATCCAGGAACAGCTTAATTGGGTTCTCTGCCCAAGAGTCCCTCACAAGGCTTCAATCAAGTTATTGGTTGGGGCTGTGAACGCCATTGAAGGCTGGGAGCCTGGAGGGAAAGGATCCTCTTCCAAGCATGATTATTCACAGGATTCAGTTACTTGAGGGCTGTTGGACTGAGGGCCTCAGTTCCTCGCTGACTGTTCTCTGGAGATGGCCTTCAGTCCCTTGCCAGGGTTGACCCTTCCCATCAGATCAAGCACGCAAGAAGAGCCAGAAAGAGAAGTTCAGCAAGACAGAAGTCACAGTCTTTTGTAATGTGATCCCAGAAGCAACACCTCATCACTGTTGCCATATTAATTTACATTTAAGAAAGTGAAAGGGAAATTAATATTGTTAGTATTTCTTATTCTATTCATTAGAACCAAGGCATTAGGTTCAGCCCAAACTCAAGACGAGGAAATTATCCAAGGGTACAACTACCTGGAGGCATGAATACCATGGGAGCCATGTCAGAAACCTCCTACCACTTGCCCTTTTGAGATTAGCTATAATTTGAAAATACTGACAATACCAAGTGTTAGCAAGGGTTCAAAGCAACAGGAATTCTCATACATTGCTGGCGGGAGTGCAAAATGTCACAGCCACTCCGGAAAACAGTTTGGCACTTTCTTAAAAAGTTGAACACGTGGCCGGGCGCGGTGGCTCAAGCCTGTAATCCCAGCACTTTGGGAGGCCGAGATGGGCAGATCACGAGGTCAGGAG
This sequence comes from Papio anubis, assembly GCF_008728515.1. NCBI lineage: Eukaryota > Metazoa > Chordata > Mammalia > Primates > Cercopithecidae > Papio > Papio anubis. The sequence goes on from NC_044976.1 coordinate 38,829,865, forward strand.
ATCGAGACCATCCTGGCTAACACGGTGAAACCCTGTCTCTACTAAAAAATACAAAAAACTAGCCGGGCAAGGTGGTGGGCACCTGTAGTCCCAGCTACTCAGGAGGCTAAGGCAGGAGAATGGCGTGAACCCGGGAGGCAGAGCTTGCAGTGAGCTGAGATCCGGCCACTGCACTCCAGCCTGGGCGACAGAGCAAGACTCCGTCTCAAAAAAAAAAAAAAAAAAGTTGAACATGTATCGTGATACCCAGCAATCTCACTTCTAGGTATTCATTCTAGAGAACTGAACAATGAGAACACATGGACACAGGGTCACACATCATTGGGGCCTATCAAGGGGTGGGGGGCAAGGGGAGAGAGAGGATTAGGACAAATATGTAATACATGCGGAGCTTAAAACCTAGATGATGGGTTGATGGGTGCAGCAAACCACAATGGCACATGTATACCTATGTAACAAACCTGCATGTTCTGCACATGTATCCCGAACTTAAAATAAAATAAAAATAAAAATAAAAACTTATATCCAACAAAAACCTGTATACAAATGTTTCTAGCAGCATTATTCATAATCATCCAATGCTGGAACCAACTCAAATGTCCTTCAATGAGTGAATGAATAAAAAAATTGTGGTATATCCATTAAAGTTACTACCCAGAAGTAAAAAAGGACTTAATTATTAATAAATGCAACAACATGGATAAATCTAAAATACTACGTGAAAGAACCCAATCTCCAAACTCATCTCAGACACATAATGTGTGATTCCATTTATACTGTTACTGGCAGAGGGTGTCCAAGTTCTTGGTGTCTTGAACAAAGAATTGGACAAAACACACAAACAAAGCAAGGAAAGAATGAAGCAACAAAAGCAGAAATTTATTGAAAATGAAAGTACACTCCACAGTGTGGGAATGGCCCGAGCATAGAGGCTCAAGGGTCCCATTAAGAATTTGTGGGAGTTTATCCATACAATTGCTACAAAGAGAATACAATACCTAGGAATCCAACTTACAAGGGATGTGAAGGACCTCTTCAAGAACTACAAACCACTGCTCAACGACATAAAAGAGGACACAAACAAAAGGAAGAACATTCCATGCTCATGGATAGGAAGAATCAATATTGTGAAAATGGCCATACTGTCCAAGGTAATTTATAGATTCAATGCCATACCCATTAAGCTACCAATGACTTTCCTCATAGAATTGGGAAAAAAACTACTTTAAAGTTCATGTGGAACCAAAAAAGAGCCCGCATAGCCAAGACAATCCTAAGCAAAAAGAACAAAGCTGGAGGCATCACACTACCTGACTTCAAACTATACTACAAGGCTACAGTAACCAAAACAGCATGTTACTGGTACCAAAACAGATATATAGACCAATAGAACAGAACAGAGGCCTCAGAAATCACACCACACATCTACAACCATCTGATCTTTGAAAAACCTGACAAAAACAAGAAATGGGGAAACGATTCCCTATTTAATAAATAGTGCTGGGAAAACTGGCTAACCATATGTAGAAAGATGAAACTGGATCCCTTCCTTATACAAAAATTAATTCAAGATGGATTAAAGACTTAAATGTAAGACCTAAAACCATAAAAACCCTAGAAGAAAACCTAGGTAATACCATTCAGGACATAGGTATAGACAAAAACTTCATGACTAAAACACCAAAAGCAATGGCAACAAAAGCCAAAGTAGACAAATTGGATCTAATTAAACTAAAGAACTTCTGCACAGCAAAAGAAGCTACCATCAGAGTGAACAGGCAACCTACAGAATGGGAGAAAATTTTTTAAATCTACCCATCTGACAAAGGACTAATATCCAGAATCTACAAAGAACTTAAACAAATTTACAAGAAAAAAAAACACCCATCAAAAAGTGGGCGAAGGATATGAACAGACACTTCTCAAAAGAAGACATTTATGCAGACAACAGACACATAAAAAATGCTGATCATCACTGGTCATCAGAGAAATACAAATCAAAACCACAATGAGATACCATCTCATGCCAGTTAGAATGATGATCATTAAAAAGTCAGGAAACAACAGATCCTGGGGAGGATGTGGAGAAACAGGAACACTTTTACACTGTTGATGGGACTGTAAACTAGTTCAACCACTGTGGAAGACAGTGTGGCGATTCCTCAAGGATCTAGAACTAGAAATACCATTTGACCCAGCCATCCCATTACTGGGTATATACCCAAAGGATTATAAATCATGCTACTATAAAGACACATGCACACGTATGTTTATTGCAGTACTATTCACAATAGCAAATACTTGGAACCAACTCAAACATCCATCAATGATAGACTGGATTAAGAAAATGTGGCACACACATACCATGGAATACGTGCAGCCATAAAAAAGGATGAGTTCTTGTCCTTTGCAGGGACATGGATGAAGCTGGAAACCATTATTCTCAGCAAACTATCACAAGGACAGAAAACCAAACATCGCGTGTTCTCACTCATAGGTGGGAATCGAACAATAAGATCACTTGGACACAGGGCAGGAAACATCACACACCGGGGCCTGTTGTGGGGTCAGGGGATGGGGGAGGGATAGCATTAGGAGAAATACCCAATGTAAATGACGAGTTGATGGGCGCAGCACACCAACATGGCACATGTATACATATGTAACAAAACTGCACGTTTTGCACATGTACCCTAGAACTTAAAGTATAATAATAATAATAACTTTTGGGGAGTTTAAATACCCTCTAGAGGATTCCATTGGTTACTTGGTGTATGCCCTATGTAGATGAAGAGGATTAAGTAAAGTTACAAAGTCGTTTACTCTGCATATGCCCTATGAAGAGGATATTTCCTGTCATAGCTGAAGTGTGAATTGGCCTTATGTTCCCTGCCTGCAGACCCTATTTTCCTGCCTCAATATGACATTCTGGAAAAGGCAAAAATATAGGAATAGAGAACAGATCAGTGGTTGCCAGGGTTAAGGGATAAGAGGGAGAATCTGAATATAAATCAGCCAGGAACAGTGCATTTGACAATACAAAGCACAAACGGATGATTCCTGAACCTGAAGAGAAAGAGGTAGTATCTGGATGCTACAGAGAATCTTTATGTGCACTGACTGGGCAATAAACAAATTTGTAAATACCTCTTCTCTACCCATTCTAGATCTTTGTCGATATGTCACTATGCCTCACATTGGCCCATGAAATTGCTAATGTATTTTTTAATCAAATGTTTTATATAGACCGGGCATGGTGACTCATGCTTGGAATCCCAGCACTTTGGGAGGCTGAAGCGGGCAGATCACCTGAGGTCAGAAGTTTGAGACCAGCTTGGCCAACATGGTGAAACCCTGTCTCTACTAAAAATACAAAAATTAGCCAGGCATGTTGGCAAGTGCCTGTAATCCCAGCCACTCAGGAGGCTGAGGCTGGAGAATCTCTTGAATCTGGGAGGCAGAGGGTCAAAGTGAGCAGGGACAAGCCCAACCCTCTCAAACGGGGAAAAAAGAAAAACATGGTAAAAAAAAAAAAAAAAAAAAAAAACCACACACACAAAAGGGTATCACTAGTATTTCCTATGTACCGGACATTGTACAAGTACATTTTATTATCACAATCACACATCATCTTCATTATAGCCCTGTGTCATGGAAAGAGGTTGCTATTCCTGTTTTACTGAAAGAGAAGACTCAGGTATAGAGAGATTTCATAGCACGTTCCATGGCATACTGTAAAAAATTGATGCTGTCAGAATTCAAACACAGGGGCCAGGTGCAGTGGCTCACATGTGTAATCCCAGCTCTTTGGGAGGCCAAGGCGGGTGGATTACTTGAGATCAGGTGTATGAGACCAACCTGGCCAATATGGTGAAACCCTGTCTCTACTAAAAATACAAAAATTAGCCAGTCATGGTGGCAGGCACCTGTAATCTCAGCTACTCAGGGGGCCGAGGCAGGAGAATTGCTTGAACCTGGGAGGCCATCGCACTCCAGCCTGGGGGACAAAAGCGAGACTTTGTCTCAAAAAAAAAAAAAAAAAAAAAAAAGAATTTAATGATTCTTTACAGAAAACTTTCTTGCTGCCAAATATAGGAAAAGGTGACAGTCAAATAACTCAGAGTCACAACTACATTATGACTCTCGAAGGGGAGGATTCCAGAAAATATTGCTTAGGGAAGCTCCAAAGTCAACTGTTGCCTGGCTTTATAGAGCAACATTCTCCACTACCTAATGCAGGGGTTCCCAATCCCCCAGCCACAGGTACCAGTCTGTGGCCTGTTAGGAACCTAGACGCACAGCAGAAGGTGAGCGGTGGGTGGCAAGCATTACCAGCCGAACTCCGTCCACCTCCTGTCAGATCAGCAGCAGCATTAGATTCACGTAGGAGCGCAAACCCTATTGTGAACTGTGCGCATGAGGGATCTAGGCTGTGTGCTCCTTATGAGAATCTAACTAATGCCTGATGATCTGAGGGGGAACAGTTTCATTCTGAAACCACTCATCCTTCCCTCTCCCCACTCCCTGACCATGGAATAAATGTCTTCTATGAAACTAGTCCCTGGTACTCAAAAGGTTGGGGACCGCTGAACTAATGGCTCAGAAACCTAATCAAACTCTGTGCTTAGGGTTACAAATATATAACCAGAAGTCACAATTTGTCACAAACAGGCACCGAAGAACTCCCATAGAACAGAAGTCCCAATTTAGTAATAACTATGGAATTATTTATTTATTTATTTATTTTGAGACAGAGTCTTGCTCTGTCACCAGGCTGGAGTGCAGCGGCGTGATCTTGGCTCACTGCAACCTTCGCCTCCTGGGTTCAAGTGATTCTCCTGCCTCAGCCTCCCGAGTAGCTGGGACTACAGGCATGTGCCACTACGCCCAGCTAATTTTTGTATTTTTAGTAGAGATGGGGTTTCACCATGTTGGTTGGCCAGGATGGTCTCGATCTCTTGATCTCGTGATCTGCCCACCTTGGTCTCCCAAAGTGCTGGGATTACAGGCGTGAGCCACCGCGCCCAGCCAGAAAATTTTTTTGTAATCACTCAAATGGGCAAGGATATACCATAACTCACAGAGAAATTATATATAGATGAATGACTCAGATACAGCTGAACCCCTTACCACCTATCACCAAATTCAGACATTCCACAAGGAGAGAAACCCTGCCAATGTTTGTGGTAGGCCTTCAGCTGAAGTATTTCCTTTGAGTTCATGAGACAATCGGACAGAGGAGAAGATAACCTTGTATATATGAAGAATGTGTTAAAAGCTTCACCCCATTTCCTCTTGGAGTGCACACAATAGAGGGGGCTTATATGTGATGCATGAATTGTGGGTATCAGCTAGTACAAAAATTTTTCCAGTTATGAAAGTACCTGTGTAGGAGGAAAACCTTCGAAGTGAAGGGGATGTGGTCAGGGTTATTGTACAGTTGCAGATCCACATGGGACTCAGGAACCATACGGGAGAGCAACCCTACCTGTGTGATGAGCGTAGTGAGAGCTTCACCAGGTGCTCCTCTCTTCTCCTTCAGAGTACCCTCCATTCAGGAGAGAACGCACATCATTGTCATAAGAGCGGTGAGAATTTTTCTCAGAGTACAAAACTTGGCACTGATGAGCGAGTCCATAGGGGAGAGAGACCCCATAAATGTGATGAGTTCAGTACGGGCTTCTCTCAAGCCTCAGAAGTTCACATTCACCAGAGAATCCACACTAAAGAAAATTGCTATTAATGAATGTAACACAGACTTCAGTCAGAAGGGAAATGTTCACCTTTAGCAGAATCTAGGCAGAAGGAATCAATGTGATAATGAGGACTGTCAAAACATTCAAAGACATTCAAGTTACAAAATTGCAGAATAGATGCCTACTATAAATGTGACAATTAAATTTGGGGTTGGGGTGAGGAAGTTTACCCAGAATCTTAAAACTCATAACAAAATTCCACATAGGAAATAAACAATACCAATAGTCTAAATGAAATCTAAATGAAAATATTATTTTCCAAGTGTTTTAATGTTACAAAATGTAGAAGGGGTTACCATAAGGTTCTGTTTCTTGGCCGGACGGGGTGGCTCACGCCTGTAATCCCAGCACTTTGGGAGGCCGAGGCGGGCGGATCACCTGAGGTAAGGAGTTTGAGACCAGCCTGGCCAACATGGCGAAACCCTGTCTCTACTAAAAATACAAAAAATTACCCAGGCATGGTGGTGGCTGCCTGTAATCCCAGCTACTCGGAGGCCGAGGCAGGAGAATTGCTTGAACCCGGGAAGTTGCAGTGAGCCGAGATCATGTCATTGCACTCCAGCCTGGGTGACAAAGTGAGACTCCGTCTCAAAAAAAAGGAAGGAAGGAAGGAAGGAAGGAAGGAAGAAAGGAAGGAAAGAAGGAAGGAAGGAAGGAAGAAAGAAAAGACTGATCTCTTATAAAACATCCTGGGGCCGGGCGCGGTGGCTCACACCTGTAATCCCAGCACTTTGGGAGGCCGAGGCAGGCGGATCACAAGGTCAGGAGATCGAGACCATCCTGGCTAACATGGTGAAACCCCGTCTCTACTAAAAATACAAAAATTAGCTGGGTGTGGTGGTGGGCACCTGTAATCCCAACTACTCGGGAGACTGAGGCAGGAGAATTGCTTGAACCTGGGAGGCAGAGGTTGCAGTGAGCCGAGATCGTGCCACTGCACTCCAGCCTGGGCGACAGTGCGAGACTCCGTCTCAAAAAAACAAAACAAAACAAAACAAAAAAACCCATCCTGGAGCCATAATGAGACCAAACAAAAACAAAATCAAAACCTCAGGGAGAGTTAGTTTCATAACATGACTCACCCGGTGGTAGGAGATTTTGCCAAGAATGCAAGTGATCATGGAGCTAAGGCCACAATGCTATTTTTCCTGGGTGATGATGTTCTATGCAATTGTGTGAAATCTTGTCTTATTTGAGATGTGTGAAACTTTCCACTTTAACATCTTTTACAAGAGTATATTCGTTTCTCAAATTGTGGTTTACAGACCACCTGTGTCAGAAGTACTCAAAGTGTGTACTAAAGTGTAAACAGTACTTCCTTAGTATTTTGTACACAACAACTTTAGTGTACGTAATTATCTGTGGGTACTTGAAAAATGCAGATTCCTGAGCCTCATCCCATATCTACTTAATGAGTCAGTGGGTATAGAGACCAGGGGTTTGCATTTATAAAAGCTCCTCCCCCAAAGCTGGGCGCAGTGGCTCACACTTACAATCTCAGCGACTTGGGAGGCTGGGGCAGGAGGATTGCTTAAGGCCAGGAGTTCGAGACAAGCCTGAGCAACAGAGTGAGACCCCAGTATTAGTCCATTCTCACGCTGCTATAAAGAACTGCCTGAGACTGGGTAATTTATAAACGAAAGAGGTTTAATTGACTCACAGTTCCTCATTGCTGGGTAGTCCTCAGGAAACTTACAACCAGGGTGAAAGGCAAAGGAGAAGCAGACATCTTCTTCACAGGGTGGCAGAACGGACTGAATGCAAACAGGGGAAATGCCAGACACTTATAAAACCATCATATCTCGTGGGACTCACTCACTATCACGAGAATAGCATGAGGGAAACTGCCCTCAAGATCCAAGTACCGCCATCCGGTCCCGCCCTTGATACGTGGAGATTATGGGGATTATAATTCAAGGTGAGATTTGAGTGGGGACACAGAACCAAGCCATATCAACCCCTGCCGCCCCCCCAACAAAAAAAAGAAAAAAGGTTTTTAAGCTCTTCTTCCCGTTGCAGGTGTTTTATTTTTATGAATGCAAAAGCTGGAGAATTATCTTATGAGATGATTGGATAAGGTCAAGAAAAACAAAATCTTAGGTGGCACTTTTGCTAATGTCCTGAATCTACTGGATATGGAAATTTTTACCAACAAATTGATAGAAATCAGGAAGTAAAATTCAGGAGACTTGAACTGCACATTAACTAGCCCAAGGGAATATTAACAAATGGCTGACAGCACCCAGGATGAGACAGGTGATGGCCACAAATGAAAACTAATGGAGTCAAGCAGCCACAATTCAGCTTCAAACAGCATCAACTTAATAAGGGGAATCTGGTATGAGTCTATTAAATCTGAAAAATAAGAAATGGATTGAGAAGTTCAAATATTAGAGTGGGATAATAGTTAAATTATCCTTAGTGCAATGATGATTATATTAGAAACACCAGGATAGGCCAGGCGTAGTGGCTTATGCCTGTAACCCTAGCACTTTAGGAGGCCAAGGTGAACGGATCACCTGAGGTCAGGAGTTTGAGACCAGCCTGGCCAACAGAGCTAAAAATACAAAAATTAGCCAGGTGCGGTGGCGCATGCCTATAATCCCAGCTACTCAGGAGTCTGAGGCAGGAGAATTGCTTGAACCTGGGAGGCGGAAGTTACAGTGAGCTGAGATCGCGCCACTGCACTCCAGGGTGTGTGACAGAGTGAGACTCCATCTGAAAAAAAAAAAAAAAAAAAGAAACATCAGGTACATTCAACCTGTCACCAAAAGAATTCACACTGACTCTGACATTAGCCTTTTTACTGCAAATTGTCCTATGGAATGGCATAAACATGCAATTTATACCTTAATCTGAATCTATGTGAGTGGTTCCCAAATGTAGCTGGGCTTCAGAATCCACTCGACAGCTTGTTAACAATATAGTTATCTTGGGTTCCACCCGGGGAGGCTGCGATTCAGCATTTCTGAGGAGGCCCGAGTAAGCACGTAAGTTCCTGGTTTGGGAACTGCTGCTTTATACCCCTTACTAAATGGACCCGGCTTCCTAGAGGCTGGCTTGTTCAGAATCTTGGTCAGGAAGATTAAGATGGGGCCTCGAACATCTTGTGAAATTACTGATGCTTAACAGTTTGCTGGGTAGTCATTAAGAGAAGTAAAGGAACCAGGCAAGAAAGGGGCTTCCACTTGTGCTGATGGCCAGGCAATGACCAGCTGAGTTGTTAAAGCAGCCTCTCATCACGCTGCCTCGGGGTGATGAATAGGTTCCACAAGTCCTGTTTAAAGAATATAAAAATAATTTTGCACCTGTCAGCAGTTCCTCACTGAAAAATGTTTCTGGTACTGGAACATTTTGCTCTATTAAGTAAGAAGCTGTTGGTCCTGGAATAAATAAGCCCCTGGCTGGGTGTGGTGGCTCATGCCTGTAATCCCAGCACATTGGGAGGCTGAGATGGGTGGATCACCTGAGGTCAGGAGTTTGAGATCAGTCTGGCCAACATGGTGAAACCCCGTCTCTACTAAAAATAAAAAAGTTAGCCGGACATGGTGGTGGGTGCCTGTAATCCCAGCTACTTGGGAGGCTGTGGCAAGAGAATTGCTTGAACCCAGGAGGTGGAGGTTGCAGTGAGCTGAGAAGGCGTCACTGCACTCCAGCCTAGGTGACAGAGGGACACTCCATCTCAAAGTATATAAGCCCCTATTTTTTGACATGGTACCATAGGAATGAATGAACTAGTAGCATCAAGCGCTCACTCCCAGCTTCTGTATGGAAACCTTAAGGTGGGACTCTGATACTTTTAAAAAGACATTCAATAAAGTTCAATAAGGAGCAGGTGTCTGCTTCTGAAAACAGGCTGGGGAGCAACGAAGAGACCAACAAGATTGAGCAGTTGTCAGGAGCAGGGCTACATTGTGTATATCTCTTTTGATAATACTTTAAGACATTCCATGCCTTGCTTCCCTTAAACCAGCAAACAAGTAAGAGGTGGGAGCCCTTCAGTGAACAAGCCATGGTCAGGATCTGTCTTCTCATCAAGTGTTTTGCTAGCACACTTGCCTGGGACTAAGGGAGGGAAATTTAGAGGTGGGGATAGAGGGGTCGCTATTTTGGAGGGTCTGCTGCATCCCAACAAATAAGCTTCATTTAAAGAATGTACTATTGAGCAACTATTTATCAGTCCATATGGGTAGGTAGAAGAGATAAACACTTTTTCTTCTCTTACACAGCCAACACAACACTCCTGACACCAGATATGGAGGGGTTTTCCTCCACTGGACACTCTCCACTGGAAAATTTCCCATTGAACACTCACTGGGTGTCTTACAATTTAACCCAATTCTAACACTATCTACCCGGAGTTAGCATCAGATCCCACAGGTTAAGGGCTCAGTCCAACACTGCCCCCAACTTCAGGTACCAGGTGAAGGCAGTAGGTTGTATCTGTACTTCTGACCAACTGGCTATACATCAGGGATCCTATGATCCCCACCTCTGGTTTGATTAATTTGCTAGAGTGGCTCACAGAACTCAGGGAAACACTTAACTTACATTTATCCATTTATTCTGAAGGATATCACAAAGGATACAGATGAACAGCCAGATGGAAGAGGCGCAAAGGGCAAGATGCACATGAAGGTGATGGGAGGGTGGCACATCTGGAGACGGCATGGAAGCTCCATGCTTCCTGTGTGTGTGGAAGGGGAAGGGGCACAGAGCTTCCAAGCCCTCTCCAGGTGTACCGCCCTCCCTTCACCTCCACGTGTTCAGCAATCCAGAAGCTGCATGAATCTTGTCCTTTGGGGGTTTTATGGAGGCTTTATTATGTAGGCATGACCATCGGCCCATCATTGGCCATTGGTGATCAACTCAACCTTCAACCTGTCTCCCCTTTTTGGAGGTCCAGGGGTGGGACTGAAAGTTCCAACCTTCATGATTCGTTCCCTAGCAGCTAGACCCCAGCCCGAGGCTGTCCAGGAGCCCACTAAGAGGCACCTCATTAGAACAAAAGATGCTCCTACCACCCAGGAAATTCCAAGGGATTTAAGACCTCTGGGTCAGACACTAAGATTCTCCTAGTCCCTCAATCTACAATAGCATTAGGAGCTCATCTCAGAACTGGAGGTACGGACCAAATATATACTTTTTATTATATCACAGTAGGTTACGCAGGATTTGAATGAACCATTCTCCTTTCCTTCCTCTGATTCCTCCAGCTGACCAGGACCATCTGGAACACCAAAATATACTTGGCAAATTCACCCAGAAGCAGCTCAAGCAATGTCTTTATGAAGCCTTTCTCCCAACTTAAAATGTCCTCTTAAATAGGAAATCATCACTTTTGTTATTTTTAAAAAATCTTGGGTATGTTAAACTATGTAAAATTAATGCCTAAGTCCTGGAGGGCTAAGCTTCACTTAAGGATTTGTTTCTCTCCTCTCCCACAGTCCCTGTTCCCTGAATCTTAGAAATGTCATCCTCAAGTGACTAAGATTTTAGTTTTGATCTATTTCTCATCTGCCCTTTGCCTGCATACCAATCGTTAGCATCAGAAATGAGCAACATCTCTCAGGCTAGGGTCATCCTATTCCTAAACAGACTTGAAGGGTGTAGCTCCTGGTAATCTTTAGTGAGCTTTTTGTATTTAAATCCCTTCACCATCCAGAATTTTGATTCCAAGTTCCTTCATCCAAACATGAAAAAGTACCCTGGCTTATTTCAAAGACTCTCAGTGGACACGATAACAAATAAGCACTAAATACATTTTATAGTATAAGTAGAGGAAAATGGTACATAGAAGGTAGTTGTGGTGGTATCAGGCAGCTGGTACTCTCTCCCAGCCTTTTGTTCACCCTTTCCACCAGTTCTGAATATAATTTTTTTAGCAGCTCTATACATGTGTGATGCAAAACCAAGCTTTGCTTAATTTATTCATATTGTTCTAGTTAAATGAATTGCAACCTTCCAACCTTAAAGTCCTCGGAGTCAATTACTCACTTGCTCTTAACATTTCCAGAGCTACTCAATAATTACATACAATTTTATCTGTCAACTAAAAAAAATTTCCAGAGCTTCACTGACCAATTCAAATTGACCTAAAATCAACCATGAATTGTCCTTAACAGTCTAATTGGGTGGATATATTTAGTAAATATTCCTTCATTGAAAGCCATTCGCACATTTAAGAAACACTCACCGAGTGCGCATCCTGTGCCAGGCAATCTGTTGCATAAAGGCTGGCCTGTTCATTTCTTCGCCATGTGCTCGTCTGTGTGGACTGGAAATGCCTGTCCTCTGTGTGATTTAGCCACGGTTGGCAAGTACCACATCTGTCACTCAGAGCATTTTGGAATTTTAATAAGAATTTTTGAGACTCTGTCTCAAAAACGAATAAATAAATAAAACTCATGTTTATTGTTTCTGTGCTATTCAGAACCCTTGGAATAAAGCTGGCCTTTTCATCTTGATAACATTCTGTCCTAAAAACTATGATGTCCACTTGAATGAATACTATATTTTCTTTTCTTTTCTTTTCTTTTTTTTTTTGAGACAGAGTCTTGCTCTGTTGCCAGGCCAGAGTGCAGTGGCATGATCTCGGCTCCCTGCAACCTCTGCCTCCCAGATTCAAGTGACTCTCCTGCCTCAGCCTCCCAAGTACTGGGGCTACAGGCAGGTACCACCACACCCAGCTAATTTTTGTATTTTTAGTATAGATGGGTTTTCACCATGTTGGTTGGCTGGGATGGTCTCGATCTCTTGACCTTGTGATCTGCCCACCTCAGCCTCCCAAAGTGCTGGGATTGCAGGCGTGAGCCACCGCGCCTGGCCTATTTTGTTTATTCTATACCTGGTATAAACCTTAAGTGTCTCCTTATTCACCACTTTAAGTAATAAGCCTCTGCCTAATTTCCTAGGCCATCCATACTTGATCCTGTTACTGAATGCCCTTCCACTAACTCTGAGCTCCAATTTCTCATAGAAGATGAATGGAGGGAATTATGCTCTAAGTGATTTCACCGATATTATCAATCATAATCCTTTTTTTGTGGAGGGGGTGGGAGGACAAAGTCTTGCTCTGTCACCCAGGCTGAAATACAGTAGCGTGATCATAGCTCACTGCAGCCTCAGATTCCTGGGCTCAAGCAATCCTCCCGCCTCAGCCTCCTGAGTATCTGGGACTACGGGCAAGTGCCACCATGCCCAGCTACTTTTACAATTGTTTAGTAGAGACAAGATCTCACTATGTTGCCTCGGCTGGTCTCAAACTCATAGCCTCAAGCAATCCTCCCACTTTGGCCTCCCAAAGTGCTAGTATTACAGGCATGAGTCACTGAGCCTGGTCTCTCACCTTAGAGAGTGCTCATACCACCCAAGAATTCCACATTTCACTAATTAGCCTGCTGCCTGCTTTCCAAGACAATTTGAAAGGCCAGGCCTTGGTATCTGAAGTTTCAGAGTCTAGATTCAAGTCATCTCTCTGCCTGCTTCGTAGCTGGGTTAACGTCAGACAAGTTATTTAACTTCTCTCTGCCTCACTTCTTTCCTTCCTTCCTTCCTTCCTTCCTTCCTTCCTTCCTTCCTTCCTTCCTTCCTTCCTTCCTTCCTTCCTTCCTTTCTCTTTCTTTCTTTCTTCTCTCTCTCTCTCTCTGTCTCTCTCTCTCTCTCTCTTTCTTTCTTTCCTTTTTTTTTTGACGGAGTCTCACTCTGTTGCCGAGGCTGGAGTGCAGAGGTGTGATCTCGGCTCACTGCAACCTCCACCTCCCGGGTTCAAGCGATTCTCCTGTCTCAGCCTCCCAAGTAGCTGGGATTACAGGTGACCACCACCACGCCCAGCTAATTTTTTTGTATTTTAGTAGAGACGGGGTTTCACCATGTTGATCAGGTTGGTCTCAAACTCCTGACCTCGTGATCTACCCGTCTCAGCTTCGCAAAGTGCTGGGATTACGGGCGTGAGCCACCATACCCAGCCCCCTCACTTCTTTATCTGCAGAATGAGCTCAAAATGTTGTTTAATTTACATGTTATGAGGATCAAATGAGTTGACACCAACACAGGACTTAGAACATTACCTGATGCCTAAGAAGCACTCAGTCAGGCCAGGTGCAGTGGCTCACGCCTGTAATCCCAGCACTTTGGGAGGCCGAGGTGGGCAGATCACCTGAGACAGGAGTTCAAGACCAGCCTGGCCAACATGGTGAAACCCCATCTATACTAAAAATGCAGAAATGAGCCAGGTGTGGTGGTGAGTGCCTGTAGTCCCAGCTACTCAGGAGGCTGAGGCAGGAGAATTGCTTGAACCTGGGAAGCAGAGGTTGCAGTGAGCTGAGATCGTGCCACTGCACTCCAGCCTGGGTGACAGAGCGAGACTCCATCTCAAAAAAGAAAAAGAAAGCACTCAGTCATTGTTAGCAATTATGAGTATTTTCTTCCCTTTCTGTAAACTAGCTGCAGCTTACCTCACTCTTTCCATAACTTTGCCTCATATTTTATTGAGAGAATAAGACAACCACAAACGAAAGCCAGGAAGCTCCCTTCTTCCTCCCACCACATCTACCTGCATACCTGCATCTGTACTAATATTATTTCTTTCCTCTGCCCATTAAAAATGTCCTTGCAGGCCAGGTGCGGTGGCTCACACCTGTAATCCCAGCACTTTGGGAGGTGGAGGTAGGCAGATTACTTGAGGTCAGGAGTTCGAGACCAGCCTGGCCAACATGGGGAAATCCCGTCTCTACAAAAAATACAAATATTAGCCGGGTGTGGTGGCACATGTCTGTAGTCCCAGTTACTGGGGAGGCTGAGGCAGGAGAACTGCTTGAACCTGGGAGGCAGAGGTTTCAGTGAGCCAAGACTGCACCACTGCACTCCAACCTGGGTGACACAGTGAGACTCCGTCTTTGAACAAAAATAAAAAAATTAAAAAATAAGCCTTTGCTGACTCAACCTGTGCTCAGGATCCCACCCTGTTTACCTGGAAGGATTTCTTCAACTTCACCTTCTTTCCAGCATTGTTGATATCCCCCTCTGACAGCATGCAGGCATCTTTTAAAACAAGAGTGAAAAACCAAACCCTTCCTCAACCCTGCACCCCTCGGCAGCCTTTGAAAGATGGGATAGGGCCAGGTGCGGTGGCTCACACCTGTAATCCCAGCACTTTGGGATGCCAAGGTGGGCAGAGGTCAGGAGATTGAGACCATCCTGGCTAACACAGTGAAACCCCATCTCTACTAAAAATACAAAAAATTAGCCAGATGTGGTGGCAGACACCTGTAGTCCCAGCTACTCAGGAGGCTGAGGCAGGAGAATGGTGTGAACCTGGGAGGCGGAGCTTGCAGTGAGTTGAGATGGCACCACAGCCTGGGCGACAGCACGAGACTCTATCTCAAAAAAATCAAAAAGGAAAAAAAAAAAAGATGGGATGGGAGAGCAGAAGAGGGTCTCCACATTTCCCTCATGGGGCTTCTAAAAGGAATATTATCTGATAAATGATGTCAAGTCCCGAGCATAGCACCTACATTATAGCAAACACATAAATATTAGCCATTCTTCCCGTCGCTCTTGCTATTATTATTGTAAGTGTTCATTTCAGTGCTTACTGCCACAGAGTGGAATCTCCTACCAAGATATTTTAGGCACCAATTAGGGTTCCAAATTTAAGAGACAATTCACAGAACTCACTTGAAGTAAGGAAAGGATTGTGAATATTGCCTGTTCCCACTTGATCAGCCAGATGCTGTCATCCTCTGCCTGCCAGTTGGCAAGTTGTAATTTTCTTGCTCTTTTAGCTTTTTTCATTAATATGTCTGCATATAAAAGTGAGGCAGGAGACTGGCAGGACTTGTTTTCTGGTCATAACCCTGGTGACCAAAACAGAATCTGGCTGACGGGATAAAGTGAAGAAACCACTGAAACCAGCAGATGGAGACAAAAGCCATCCCTAGCTGTCCTCGTTACTCTTTAGCATAAGACATTCCCACCAGTGCCCTGATAATTTACATATGGCAATGACCCAAAAGTTACCACCTGTTTCCTAGAAAGTTCCAAATAACCCACCCCTCAATTTGCATTGACCCACCCCTGAATTTGTATGTAATTGAAAGTAGGTATAAGTAGGTATAAATAGAATTGCCAAAAGTCCATAGGTTACTGATTCTGGGTGCACTGCTTGTGAGTTAGCCTTGCTCCTTGTGATGGTTAATATTAAGTGTCAGCTTGATTGGGTTGAAGGATGAAAAGTATTGTTTCTGGGTGTATCTGGGTGTTTCTAGTGTTGCAGAAGAGATTAACATTTGAGTCAGTGGACTGGGAGAGCAAGACCCACCCTCAGGAAGACCCACCCACATTGTGGGTCTTGGCACCATCCAGTTGGCTGCCAATGTGGCTAGAAAAGAGCAGGCAGAAGAAGATGGAAGAAGCTGACTTGCTGAGTCTTCCGGCCTTCATCTTTCTCCGATGCTGGATGCTTCCTGCCCTCGAGCATCAGACTCCAAGTTCTTCAGCTTTTGGACTCTTGGACTTACACCAGTGGTTTGCCAGGGGCATTTAGGCCTTCAGCCACAGACTGAAGGCTGCACTATTGGCTTCCCTACTTTTGAGGTTTTAGGACTTGGACTGAGCCACTACTGGCTTCCTTGCTCCTCAACTTGCGGATGGCCTATCGTGGGACTTCATTTTGTGGGACTTCACTTTGTGATCGTGTGAGGCAATTGTCCTTAATAAAGTCCCTTTCATATATGCATTTACACTATTAGTTCTGTCCCTCTAGAGAACCCTGACTAACACACTCCTTCAGGAGCAGAACCGTTCAATAAAGGATTGCTGTGTAACACCACCGGCTGGCCCTTGAATTCTTTACGAGGCAAAGCCAAGAACTCACCTGGGCTAAGTCCCAATTTTGGGGCCCCTCTGTCCTGCATGAAAGGGCCACATGTTTCAAATATTTCAAAAACACATTATTCTTCAATTGTTTTAGAATGTGTGGTGTGGTCTTTCTCCACCATCACCCCACTTGGCCAAGCCTGCTCCTGTGGAGTTTCTAGTGACACTGTGTTTTCCTTGCTGTGACACTGTCTCTTCTCTCTGGACTCATATGAGCTGAGTTCTTCAGAGATTTGGCAAAGACGGTTATCAGAAAATATTTTCTTGTGTTATATCTCTTTTATTTCCCTGTTTCATAATGTAAAAATGAATATTTAAAAAAAGATACGTAGCCCTGTAACTCCTACCCCTTACCAAAAATAGCCCGGCCTCACATAAATTTAGTGTCAGCAGATGACTATGCTTCTGCTATCTCCTGCTGCATGACCAAGGGTCCTCTTGCTCACTCTTGGCTGCTGCTGGATAATGTCAGTCTCTACCTTCAGCTCCATGTGCTTTTGTGGGGTCCGCTAACATTTCAAACACCCGTATCATTCAAGATTTCTTCGAGGCACACATAGGTTGCACTGTGATGCCAACCATGTCCTTTATGTTGTAATACTGGTGTTTCTCAAAGCAGCAAATAGCAAGTATAAAACGTGGTGTTTATCAGCCTTCACCTTCCTTCCCTCTTCTTTCTTTTTCTTCTCATATGCAATATTATACTGATGATTAGCAACAGGTTTATAACCAACTGTGACAACCTTGTCCGGTTTCTGTAGGGTTTGGGCAGGTTTGGCAGATTCCTGCGTTTGCATTCTCTTCAGTCTCATGCAGTTTTAATTTGCAGCTGGTTGGCATTCCCCTCACTGTACCACAGTTCCTTCCAATGAGAGCTTACTCGGTGCACGCTTAGTCAACGCTGTGAGCATCTGCCCTCTGAGCCCACGCACAAGGAACCGAGGCACCCTGGGTGTGCTGATGGGTGGGTTGTCCACCAATACTGTGAATGTTTTTAAGTTCCTCATTCAAAGTAAATGACAGCTCAGACTTTCTCTGATTCTTGGCAGTCTGCAGCTTCCCTACTTCACTACTTCCGGAAGCTTCAGAACACTCTTATGACAGGTATTTGGGAACCTCCACTAGCCATGACAGCTGTTCTGTTGGACTGCTTCCAAGTCGAGTTGCATGCTCTGGGTTTTGGGTCTGCTGCCTCCAGGCGCCATGTACACCTGAGCTGAAGGGGCAAAGGGTAGATGTGTTAGGGTTGAAGCAGAAGCAAGACACTGAAACCCGCGCGTTTCAGCTGCCATGAAAGTGTAAACCACATACATGCTGACTTCAGAAATGTTAAAAACTAGAGTCTTAGAATCTAGAGGATACTGTACAACAATCATCAATATATTCATAAGGAAAAATTGGAAGCCATCTTTAAAAATGGGCAGGTTAATAAAGAAGTATGGTACCTCTTTAAAATGAAGTACTGCACCAATTAAAAAGAATACAGTAGCTCATATCTAATAATATGAAAAATTTTCTAAGACATAGACATCTCTTTCAGGCTTTTACTCAATTGTGCCTTTTGCAGAGAGGCTTCCCTGGACTACCCTGTTTCTCCCTATCCTTCCCCGGCGTTTTCTCCCAAGTATCAGTCAACACGAATATACCAGATACCCCACTGGCTGACTCATGCATATAATCCCAGGCTTTGGAAGGCCAAGGAGGGAGGATCACTGGGTCATTGCCATAGCATTTGTAAATTGTCATGGCGCTGGTAGGAATGTCTTATGTTAATCCTAGCACCTGACCAACCACTTCCACCATGTGCTGAAATTGCTGTCATCATCCTGTGGTTAAATGCAAAAAAAAAAAAAAAAAAGTGCTTATTTTACTTCTCTGATTGCTCCCTTTATCATCTTTTTCTTTCTTTCTTTTTATACAGACGGGGACTTCCGCTGTCACTTGGGCTGGAGTGCAGTGCCATGATCATAGCTCGGTGCAGCCTCAAACTCCTGGGCTCAAACAATCCTCCCACCCCAGCTTCCCTAGTCACTGGGATTACAGGAGACTCCACCAAGCCCCAATAAGTTTAAAAAATGTTTTTATTTTTAGACACGGGGGTCTCACCATGTTGCCCAGGCTGGTCTTGAACTCCTGGCTTCAAGTGATCCTCCAGCCTCAGCATCCCAAGTAACTGGGATGATAGGTAGGAACCACCACGCCCACCTTGCTCCCTTCATCTTTTTTTCCCCCAATTTTTATTTTATTGTGGCAAATAAAACATAAAGCTGGAGAGGCACAGTGGCTCACACCTGCAATTCCAGAATTTTGGGAAGCCAAATCAGGCGAATCGCTTGAGCCCAGGAGTTTGAGGCCAGTTGGGAGGCCAAGTCAGGCAGATCTCTTGAGTCCAGGAGTTCGAGGCCAGTCTGGGCAGCATGGTGAAACTCTTGTCTCTACAAAAAATACAAAAATTGGCTGGGTATGGTGGCTCACAGCTGTAATCCTAGCACTTTGGGAGGCCAAGGCAGGCTGATCACTTGAGACCAGGAATTCAAGACTAGCTTGGCCAACAAAGTGAAACCCCCTCTCTACTAAAAATACAAAAAAATTAGCTGGGTGTGGTGGCTCACGCCTGTAATCCCAGTTACTTGAGAGGCAGAGGTGGAAGAATTGCTTGAGCCCTGGAGGCGGAGATTGCAGTGAGCTGAGATCACACCACTGCACTCCAGCCTGAGTGATAGAGCAAGACCCTGTCTCAAAACAAAAAACAAAAAACAAGCCAGGCATGGTGGCATATGCCTATAGTCCCAGCTACTCAGGAGGCTGAGGTGGGAGGATCTCTTGAGCCTGGGAAGTTGAGGCTACAGTGAGCTGTGATCACACCAATGCACTCCAGCCTGGGCAACAGAGTGAGACCCTGTCTCAGGAAAAAAAAAAAAAAAAAAGAAGCTTACAGTCTTCATTACTTTTAACTGTCCAGTTCAGTGCTATCAAATACATTCATAATGTGCAACCATCACTATCATTCATCTCTTCATCTGGCAAAACCGAGGTTCTATACAGTAGCCCCCATTATCCCTGGTTTCACTCTCTGAGGTTTCAGTTACTCCCATCAACTGGGGTCTTAAAATAGGTGAGTACAGTACAATAAGGTAATTTGAAGAGAGAGAGACCACAATCACATGACTTTTATTACACTATATTATAATTGTTCTATTTTATTATTAGTTATTAATCTCTTATGATGACTAATTTATATTCTCTTTTTTTCTTCAACTTTTATTTTAAGTTCAGGGGTACATGTGCAGAATGTGCAGGTTTGTTACATAGGTAAACATGTGCCACAGTGGTTTGCTGCACAGATCATCTCATCACCTAGGTATTAAGCTTAGCATCCATTAGCTTTTCTTCCTGATGCTCTCTCTCCCCTGAATCCCCACCACCACTACCCAACAGGCCCCAGTGTGTGTTGTTCCCCTCCCTGTGTCCATGTGTTCTCATCATTCAGCTCCCACTTGTAAGTGAGAACATCTGGTATTTGGTTTTCTGTTCCTGAGTTATTTTGCTGAAAATAATGGCTTCCAACTCCACCCATGTTCCTTCAAAGGACCATGATCTCATTCCTTTTTTATGGCTGCGTAGTATTCCATGGTGTATATGTAACACGTTTTCTTTATCCAGTCTATCATTGATGGGCATTTCGGTTGATTCCATGTCTTCACTATTGTGAAGAGTGCTGCAGTGAACATATGTGTGCATGTATCTTTATAATAGAATGATTTATGTTCCTTTGAGTATATACTCAGTAATGGGATTGCTGGGTCAAATGGTATTTCTGCCTCTAGGTCTTTGAGGAGTCACCACACTGTATTCCACAATGGTTGAACTAATTTACACTCCCATCAACAGTGTAAAAACATTCCTTTTTCTTTACAACCTTGCCAGCATCTGTTGTTTTTTTAATTTTTTAATAATCTCCATTCTGACTGGCATGAGATGGTATCTCATTGTGGTTTTGATTTGCATTTCTGCAATGATCAGTGATGATGAGCTTTTTTTCATATGTTTGTTGGCCACATGTATGTCTTCTTTTGAGAAGTATCTGTTCATGTCCTTTGCCCACTCTTTAATGGGGTTGTTTGTTTTTTTCTGGTAAATTGGTTTCAGTTCCTTGCAGACTCCAGATATTAGACCTTTGATAGATGGATAGATTGCAAAAATATTTTCACATTCTGTAGGTTGTCTGTTCCCTCTGATGATAGTTTCTTTTGCTGTGCAGAAGCTCTTCTGTTTAATTCGATCCCATTTGTTAATTTTTGCTTTTGTTGCCATTACTTTTGGTGTTTTCATCATGAAATCTTTGCTCATGCCTATGTCCTGAATGATATTGCCTATATTTTCTTACAGAGTTTTTATAGTTTTGGGTTTTACATTTAAGTCTTTAATCCAGCTTGAGTTAATTTTTGTATATAGTGTAAAAAAAGGGGTCCAGTTTCAATTTTCTGCATACGGCCAGCCAGCACTCCCAGCATCATTTATTAAATAGAGAGTACTGTGACTAATTTATAAATCAAACTTTATCAACAGTATATATATCAAAGGTATATATAGGAAAAAGCACAGTGTATATAAGGTTTGGTACTGTCTGACGTTTCAGACATCCACTAGGGGTCTTCGAACGTATCCCCTGAGGATAAGGGGGGTTTACTCTACCCTTAAACCATAACTCCTCATTCCCCGTTTATCCAGCCCCTGGCAACCACCATTCTACTTTCTGTCTCTATGATTCTGACTATTCTAAGTACTGCATAGAAGTGGAATCATACAGTATTTTGTCTTTTTTTTTTTTTTTTTTGTGAGATGGAGTTTCACTCTTGTGCCCCAGGCTGGAGTGCAATGGCACGATCTCGGCTCACTGCAACCTCTACCTCCTGGGTTCAAGCAATTCTCTTGCCTCAGCCTCCTGAGTAGCTAGCACATTAAAATTTATGTGCATTAAATTTATGTGCATTAAGTTTATGTGCCTTAGCCACCACGCCCAGCTAATGTTTGTATTTTTAGTGGCGATGGGGTTTTGCCTTGTTGGCCAAGTTGGTCTCGAACTCCTGACCTCAGGTGATCTGTCCGCCTCGGCCTCCCAAAGTGCTGGGATCACAAGCATGAGCCACCATGCCCGGTCAGTATTATGTTTTTGTGACTGGCTTATTTCACTTAATGGGATGTCCTCAAGGCTCATCCATGTTGTAGCATGTGTCAGAATTTCCTTCTTTTTCAAGGCTGAATAATATTCTGTATTTTGCTTATCCATTCGTCCATCAGTGGACACGTGGGTTGCTTCCATGTTTTAGCTATTGTGAATAATGCTGCTATGAACATGGGTGTCCAAATATCTCTTTCAGTCCCTGCTTTTAATTCTTTTGAATATATAGGTAGAAGTGAAATTATTGGGTTATAAGATAATTCTATTTTTTAATTTTTTGAGGAACTGCCACACTGTTTTCCACAGCAGTTGCACCTCTTTACATTCCCACTAAGAGCACACAAGGGTTCCAATTTCTCTCCATCCTGGACAATACTTGTTACTTTATGTTTATTTTGATAGTAGCCATCTTAATGGGTATGCAGTGGTATCTCATTGTAGCTTTGATTTGAATTACCCTAACGATTAGTGATGTTGAGCATCTTTTCATATATGCTTACTGGCTATTTGTCTACTTCTCTTCTTTGGAGAAGTATCTATTCAAGTCTTTTGACCATTTTTTAAAACCGGGTTGCCAGTTTTTTGTTGAGTTTTAGGAGTTCTCTGTCTGTATATAGTCTGTATATTAATCCCTTGTCGGATATATGATTTGCAAATATCTTCTCCCATTCTGTGGGCCGCCTTTTTACTGTGTTTACATAGTCCTTTAATGCACACAATTTTTAAATTTTCATGAAGTGCAATTTGTCAATTTTTTCTTTTGTTGCCTGCCAAATCCAATGTCATGAAGCTTTTGCTCTATTTTTTCTTCTAAGAGTTTTATAGTTTTTAGGTCTTATATTTAGGTCTTTGATCCATTTTGAGTTAATTTTTATGTGTAGTTTTAAATATAGGTTTTACTTCTTTTTTTTTTTTTTGCATTTGGATATCCAGTTTCCCTTACACTACTTATTATATTTAAGAGACTGTCCTTTCACCATTGAATATGCTTGTCACCCTTATCAAAATTATTTTACTGAATATATGAGAGCTTGTTTCTGAGCTATTTCATTTCAACTGAAAACACTCTCTTTCCTTGGGTTTCATGACATTACATGCTCCTAGATTTCCTCCTTCTTTCTGGGCTGCTCATTTCCAGCCTTCTTTGTGGGCTCCTCTTACTGTTTCTTGGTTTTAGGTGCCATCTCTTTTGTTTTGTTTTGTTTTTTTGAGACGGCGTCTCACTCTGTTGCCCAGGCTGGAGTGCAGTGGTGAGATCTCAGCTCACTGCAACCTCCGCCTTCCTGGTTCAAGCAATTCTCCTGCCTCAGCCTCGGGAGTAGCTGGGACTACAGGTGCACAGGACCACACCCAGCTAATGTTTGTATTTTTTTTAGTAGAGACAGGGTTTCCCCATGTTGGTCAGGGTGGTCTCAATCTCTTGACCTCGTGATCCTCCCGCTTCGGCCTCACAAAGTGCTGGGATTACAGGTGTGAGCCACGGCGCCCGGCCTCAGGTATTTCTTTATAGCAATGCAAGAACGGACTAATACAGCTGAACTTCTTGCTTCCTCCTTCATTATATTCCACATGCTGGAGTTATAGTGATATTTCTAAAACATGCTTCTAAGCATATCTTTCTCCTTCTTAAAAGCTTTCATAAAATAAAGCCCATTCTCTCGACGTTAGTTTACAAAGCCCTTCCAAAAGAGACTGCTGCTCATCCCTTGTCAGAAATTCCCTAACGCTCCACTGGAATGAACTTTGTGTTTTGGGTTTTTTTTTTTTTTTTTTTTTTTTTTTTTGAGATGAAGTCTTGCTTTATTGCCCAGGCTGAAGTGCAGTGGTGTGATCTCGGCTGATTGCAACCTCTGCCTCCTGGGTTCAAGTGATTCTTCTGCCTCAGTCTCCCGAGTAGCTGGGATTACAGCCGCACACCAACATACCCAGCTAACTTTTGTATTTTTAGTAGAGATGGGTTTTCATCCTGTTGGCCAGGCTGGTCTCAAACTCCTGCCCTCAGGCGGTCCACCCGCCTCAGCCTCCCAAAGTGCTGGGATTACAGGCATGAGCCACCGTGCCTGGCCTGAACTTTGAACTCAGCCTCCATTGCTCTCTGCTGCCACCAGGTCTCCTTCAGTGTTATTTCTTTTCACTGAACATTGCCACCACAACCACCCCACCCCTTTAACTTAGCTAACTCTCATTCTTCTAGGTGTCACCTGAGAAGTGTCTTTCCCCTGAACCACCAACTCTGGCATGGCCACCCCCTATGTTCCTCCATGGCACCGTGTGCCTCTCCCCTGGCAGTGTTTCTAACGACCTTGTGACAATGGACCGTCTTTAAAAAAAAAAAAAATCAGTCCTGGAAGAAGTGGCAAATGTTAAAAAGAATTCAGGAAAGAGGGCCCAGTCACATCTATATACAGCACAGTAACACTTGGCTGAGCGTGGTGACTCATTCCTCTAATCACAGCGCTTTGGGAGGCCAAGGCACACGGATGGCTTGAGCCCAGGAGTTCAAGACCAAGGAGTTCAAGACCACTCTCCAGCCTGGGCAACAGAGCAAGACTTGTCTCAAAAACACCAAAAACCATAGTAATACTCAGTATAGGATACACTGATAAAGCAGAGGCTGCGGTGCAAGGTGGGAGGCTTAGTAATGCTATAGCCTTTCTCTTCTGCCCTTATACAAATGAAAGAAAAAATATGTTTATAAACCCTTTATTTTGGTGGGAACCAAAGAATGGCTTTCCTCAGTAGACCAGAAACCAGTAGTGTGTCTGGAATTGGTGGGTTCTTGGTCTCACTGACTTCAAGAATGAAGCCATGGACCCTCGCGGTGAGTGTTGCAGTTCTGTTTTTTGTTTTGTTTTGTCTTTTTGAGACAGAGTCTCGCTCTGTCGCCCAGGCTGGAGTGCAGTGGCGGGATCTCAGCTCACTGCAAGCTCTGCCTCCTGGGTTTACGCCATTCTCCTGCCTCAGCCTCCCGAGTAGCTGGGACTACAGGCGCCCGCCACCTCGCCCGGCTAGTTTTTTGTATTTTTTAGTAGAGACGGGGTTTCACCGTGTTCGCCAGGATGGTCTCGATCTCCTGACCTCGTGATCCGCCCGTCTCGGCCTCCCAAAGTGCTGGGATTACAGGCTTGAGCCACCGCACCCGGCCGAGTGTTACAGTTTTTAAAGATGGTGTGAGGCCGGGCGCGGTGGCTCACGCCTGTAATCCCAGACTTTAGGAGGCGGAGGCGGCCGGATCACGAGGTCCGGAGATCGAGACCATCCTGGCTAACACAGTGAAACCCCGTTTCTACTAAAGAACACAAAAAATTAGCCGGACGTAGTGGCGAGCGCCTATAGTCCCAGCTACTCGGGAGACAGACAGGAGAATGGCGTGAACCCAGAAGGCAAAGATTGCAGTGAGCTGAGATCGTGCCACTGCACTCCAGCCTGTGCGACAGAGCAAGACTCCATCTCAAAAAAAAAAAAAAAAAAAAAGATGGTACGTCTAGAGTTTGTTCCTTCAGATGTGTCTGGAGCTTCTTCCTTCTGGTGGGTTCATGATCTCAATGTCAGAAGTGAAGCTGCAAACCTTTGTGGTGAGTGTTACAGCTCATAAAAACGGCATGGACCCAAAGAGTAAGCAACAACAAGATTTATTGGAAAGTGCAAAAGAATAGAGCTTCCACAACGCAGAAGACGACCCGAAGAGATTGCAGTTTGCTGGCTTGGGTAGCCTGCTTTTAGTCCCTTATTTGGCCCCACCCACATCCTGCTGATTGGTCCATTTTACAGATAGCTGATTGGACCACTTTGACAGAGTGCTGATTGGTGCATTTACAATCCTTGAGCTAGACACAGAGTGCTAGACAGAAAAGTTCTCCAAGTGCCCACTAGGTTAGCTAGATATAGAGTTAGGTAGATACAGAGTACTAATTGTTGTATTTACAAACCTTGAGCTAGACACAGAGTACTGATTGGTGTATTTACAAACCCTGAGTTAGACACAGAGTGCTGATGGGTGCGTTTACAATCCTTGAGCTAGACACAGAGTGCTAGACAGAAAAGTTCTCCAAGTCCCCACTAGGTTAGCTAGATACAGAGTACCAATTGGTCTATTTACAAACCCTGAGCTAGACACAGAGTACTGATTGGTGTATTTACAAACCCTGAGCTAGACACAGTGCTGATTGGTGTATTTACGATCCTCTAGCTAGACATAAAAGTTCTCCAAGTGCCCACCAGATTAGCTAGATACTGAGTGCTGATTGGTACACATAGAATCCTCTGGCTGGTTATAAAAGTTCTGCAAGTCCCCATCCGGCTCAGGAGCCCAGCTGGCTTCACCTAGTGGATCCTGCAACGGGGCTGCAGGCGGAGCTGCCTGCCAGTCCCCAGCCGCGTCTGCACTCGTCAGCCCTTGGGCGGTTGATGGGACCGGGAGCCATGGAGCAGGGGGCGGCGCCCGTCGTGGAGGCTCGGGCGGCGCGGGAGCCCACCGCGGTGGGGTGGGGGATTCAGACATGGCGAGCTGCAGGTCGCGAGCCCTGCCCCGCGGGGAGGCAGCTGAGGCCCGGCGAGAATTTGAGCGCAGCGCCGGCAGTACTGGGGCGCAACATCCGCAGCTGCTGGCCCGGGTGCTAAGCCCCTCACTGCCCTGGGCCGGCGGCGCCGGCCGGCCGCTCAGTGTACGGGGCCCACTGAGCCCGAGCCCGCGCCGGACATAACTCGCGCTGTCCTGGACGAGCGCCGCTCACAGCCCCGGTTCCCTCCACACCTCCCCGCAAGCAGAGGGAGGTGGCTCTGGCCTTGGCCAGCCCAGAGAGGGGATCCCACAGTGCAGTGGCGGGCTGAAGGACTCCTCAAGCGCTGCCAGAGTGGACGCCGAGGCAGAGGAGGCACCAAGCGCGAGGGCTGCTAGCACATTGTCACCTCTCAGTAGGACACCCTGAAAGACAGAACTAGACTGACTAACAGGATATGTTAGTCCAAAGATGAGTATACAAGAATCCCAAACATTTGAGGAATTCTAAAATCATGAAAAAGAGAGGCACGATGGAGACAGAAGCAGCCCCAACAAAACAGAGTAAACAGAGCAATCAGAATAGGACTGACTATAGGATGGTATGGTGGGTCACACCTGTCATCTCAGCATGAGGCAGGAGGATCACTTGAGCCCAGGAGTTTGAGACCAACCTGGGCAACATAGTGAGACCCCATCTCTATAAAATAAAATAAAATGAATTTTAAAAAGAATAAGACTTTAGAAACATTAGCATCCCCAGAGATGAAAGACTATATAGCATCATAAACACTAGTTAGCTAAAGAGCTTGGAAGTTAAAAACAGTCTGAAATAGGCCAGGTGCAGTGCCTTAAGCCTGTAATCCCAGCACTTTGGGAGGCTGGGGCAGGTGAATCACTTGAGATCAGGAGTTTGAGACAAGCCTGGCCTACAATGGTGAAACCCTGTCTCTACTAAAAATACAAAAAATTAGCTGTGCATGGTGGCAGGCACCTGCAATCCCAGCTGCTTGAGAGGCTGAGGCAGGAGAATCACTTGAACCTGGGAGGCAGAGGTTTCAGTGAGTCAAGATAGTGCCACTGCACTCCAGCGTGAATGACAGAGTAAGACGCCATCTCTGTCACACACACACACACACACACACACACAAGTCTGAAAATCTTCAAGAACCACATAGCAACAGAGAGGCAGGTTAAGTCTACAACTTGGTGGTCCTCCCCTTCTAGGAGGTCACCAGGTAGATGCTGAACTTAGTGTGGATACTCAATTAGCACAGTGAACTACAGCCTAGAACTCCTGGGCTCAAGTGACCCTCCTACCTCAGCCTCCTGAGTTAGCTGGACCACAGACATGTGCCACAGTGCCTGGCCTTTGTTTCCGAATTTATAAGATGGAGAAAGTTGTACTCAAGGATAGCAAAGGTCTCTTCCAACTCAAAATGTCCTAGAATCTTAGACTCTCTTTTAGTGGACTCTGAGTCATAAGGCAATCAAGCAAAGAAAGAAAGCAGAACGCCGAACCCATCAAACAACCCTCACTTCTCAATGGAGAGCCTCACAAAGGAAACTGCCCTGCCTCATTCCTGCCTGAATTCTACATCCCACTTCTTCCCCTTCCGTGGCTTGGCCTTCAGCTCCCTCCCTTCCCTCTGTCCTGCCTCTTGTCCCTATGACTTTCTGTCTCTTCCCCCTGTGCCTGCCTCAGTCACCAGTCACTCAAATCCTCTTCCTACTTCATGCCCAGACCATTTTCCTCCTCTGGCCAGTTTCTCTCCTTCCCAACTCCCTGCCTGGACCACCTCCACCCCAGCCTATCCCCCTGCTTCTCCCACCACTTGCCTTCACTCCCTCTCTCTTCCATTTGCTGCCCCTTCCAATTTGCTCCCCTCTTCTCCCACACCCCTCCCTTTATCCCTGCCCCACTTCCTGACCCTACTTCTTCCACCTGCTGCATGAGCCTTGGGCCCAGATAGGCCTCCTCTGCTCCTGCTAGGACATATGCTTCAACCAGCTCTCACCAGGCCTGATGATTCCCACACTCCACTGGGAAGATCCTGTGTCCCTACCAGTGAGAACCTGGCTTGTCCCAGAGCTCCTGAGAATGTGATACCCAGCATCCTGGTGACTCAGTGAACATGGAGGACACTGGATTATGACCAGCAGACATACAGTGTGGAGGGGCACCTCCCTCAGGTAAGGGCCTCTTTTCCAAGACTGGGTTCTCAGCCACCTCCATGTCTTGGTTATCTTGCTGCCTGAGGTTAGCGTGTGCCTCCATTCCCATTCCTTACATCAAATTTAAGTGGAGATCTTATTTGTACATGAGATTCTATAACGAGTAAAGTGCAGGGAAAATTGCAAGTGGACTCTGAATTCTGATTATTCCTATTAATTTCAACACTTAGGTCATGGGCACTCTGATACACACACAGACACAGACCATCCTGCATGGTTCACTGTTGCTGTCAGTGAAACTACCAGGTTTCCGTCTAAGTCCTGGGGCTTGCTGCACAGAAAGCCAATGACTAAGACAACGAATACTGACAGGAAAGAAAGCTTTAGGCTTTAACTGGGTGCTGCAGCCAAGAAGATGGGAGCTCAATCTCCAATCCATCTCCCTGACTGGTTAAAATTAGAAGTTTATATAGCAGGGAAGAAATAAAACAATTTGTTGGAAAACAGGAACTAGGGAGGGGTAAGGAAACAAAACCAGGGGTCTGGCATCTCATTATTTGGACGAGGCAATCTGGTGAGTTTCAGTTCTTCCGATACTTTCCAAGAGGCCTGAGGGTCCTTTCTGGAGGAAGGAACTCAGATAAAACAAATATAAGTTTCAAGCTTTCAGACCAGAAGGGTCAATTTCTATGTTTATCCAAGGTCAATTTCTATGTTTTTTTTTGTTTTTGTTTTTGTTTTTGAGGCAGAGACTTGCTGTGTTGCCCAGGCTGGAGTGCAGTGGTGTGATCTCGGCTCACGGTAACCTCTGCCTCCTGGGTTCAAGCGATTCTCCTGCCTTGGCCTCCCAAGTAGCTGGGATTAGAGGTGCGTGCCACCATGCCCAGCTAATTTTTTGTATTTTTGGTAGAGATGGGGTTTCACCATGTTAGCCAGGATGGTCTCGATCTCCTAACCTTGTGATCCGCTTGCCTTGGCCTTCCAAAGTGCTGGCATTACAGGCGTGAGTCACTGCGCCTGGCCCAATTTCTATGTTTATCTGAAAGAATTGTCTATAGGACTGTGGGATCAGTTTCATTACCATTATTCAATATAGAGGGACCAGCCTGGAAATGTCAGACAGCTGTAGCCTGATGGTGGTGTGAATGGAATACTCCTAAGAAGTTCTGTTTTCCCTGCCCTTTTATATAATCCAGACAACTCGATTTGGATCATTTGATTTACTTCTATGTCATATTTATCCAATGAAGTGCATTTGGCCATAGAACATGTTTAATCTTGGGATGAGGAAACTTTTTTATTTTAACCCTTAGGAGCAGAGGACTGAGCTTACCATTTCCCCCAATTCACAGCCTACTTTTATCATTGACCTGAGCAAGGCCCCCTTTTGTTTTATTTATTTACTCACTTTCGTACCCATTCTCACTTCTACCGCCTTCATTTTAAAAAACTCTCAAAATATTTTGATATGTATTTGTATCTATTCTTGTAAAATATGTGGTGTTATTTTGTGGCTGTATCTTTAGTTTTTGCACATATTATGCCCTAGATTTAATTTTTTCTATCTTGTCACCCAGCACTCTATTTTTAAGATCTGTCGATGTATGCATATGTCATCTGTGCTTCTAACTTCTGCACTGTATCCTTAGGGTGCTTCCTCCACATTGTCCTCATTCATTTCCCCAGTGGTGGACACAACCTAGGTTACCTCCAACTCTGACCATGATGGACAGTTCTGAACTGTATACATGCCCACTTTTGATAGATGTGAGAGTTCTCTGGGGTAGGTACTTGGCACTGGGAGCACTGGATTGGAGGGTTGAGTTAGAGAAGAAGGCAGGGGCCTACCCTTAGAAAGAACATCACTTGACTTTCTTGAGTAATATCCAGGTACTGATAGGGCCAGGAAGCAGAGAAATTCTAGGCAGAAAAGGGTCCCCAGCGAAAACCCTACCCTCAAACTGAAAAGCCTAAACCACGGCCCAAAGTGAGAACTTATATCCCGGTTTTCCCGCTCAAATGTTACCTTTTCCTAAACCACCATGGCCCCGCCCCCTCCATCCTGTGCATATAAAAACCCCAGACTCAGCCAGTATATGGGACTATGGCTGGATGTTGGAGAGAAGCAGCTTGACTTCAGAGGGACAGCTTGATGGTATAATTTCAGAGAAGAATCTGGCTGGAGACAGCTGGACTCTAGGGGAAGATAACCAATCCCCCATCCCCTTTTCAGCTTCCCTTCCCACTGAGAGCCACTTTCATTGGCAATAAAATCCCCCACATTTACCATCCTTCGATTCCTTCATGAGACCTCATTTTTCCTGGACACTGGACAAGAGCTTGGGAGCCACAAATGCAGAATCAAAAGCCTGTCACACTGGCCCTTTGCTCTCGCTGGTGGAGGGCAGCCACCCTGTGTGACAAGGAAAAGGGCCCATTGAGCTGTTAACACTTAAGCCATCCACGGACAGAAGACTTAAAAGAGCACTATAACATGCCCTATGGGGCTTCAGGGTCACAGGCAGCCCCACCTGGATGCTACCATGGGGCCTGCATGGAGTTTGCTCCTGCCAGTGCCAGAGTGGCTGGCCGGTTTCAGCCACTCTAGTTCACTCATGCACTCCAGTTCCCACCTGGTTCATTTGCACGCTCCCTCCTGTGAGGAGTTGAAAGTGGCAGGCTGAGTAAACAAGGCACCTCTGTCAAAAGTCCCAGGAAGGGGTCAGGGAAATATCCTGCTTCTGTACCATCTCATTTGTATCCCAGGAATAATCCACGAAAATCTATTCTGACCTCCAAGGCTTTCCCACTTTGAGAATCCACCTCCTGCAGGAAGAGGGAAGGTTTCCAGTGTTCCCACCCAAGCTATGATCGAATGACCCCTGCCCTGGAATTTATAAGGTAACGGGGGTTTGGAAGGTGATGGTGGTCTAGATGCTATGCAACTGTAGACATCTGATTTTCAGATGATACATGTTGTAGGTGATTAGTGACTATCTGGGCTGGTGGCACGGATGGTAAGAATTTATCAAGACAGTTGTAGGTAAAGAAAGGCAGATTTATTAGAGAAAGTATGAAAATATGTTGCAAGGGTACAATGGGCAGGTCAGCCAGAAAGGAGCTGACTGCAAAGAGACAAAGGCTTACCGGGAATTTTATAGGGTGGTGCTGTGTGCTGAAGAGGGCTTTGTACAGTATTGATAATGCCATGGTTACAGAGAGCTAACACGCAGGTGTCTGGTGATAAATTGGGTGCAGGAAGATTGTGAGTTACTTGTGCTGGCCGTGAAGAAAGGCACATGTATAACTTATCTGCGTTTTCTTTTAGCCTTCCCTCTGTCCTGTCAGCCTGATTCCTTTTCCCTAATTAGGAATCCACGATATATTTTCAAAATTTTTTGTAGAGATGGGGTCTCACTGTGTCACCCAGGTTCATCTTGAACTCCTATCCTCAGGTGATATTTTGCCCAGCTTCAGATGATATATATATATATATATTTTTTTGAGACAGAGTCTCGCTCTGTTGCCCAGGCTGGAGTACAGTGGCGCGATCTCGGCTCACTGCAAGCTCCACCTCCTGGGTTCATGCCATTCTCCTGCCTCAGTCTCCCGAGTAGCTGGGACTACAGGTGCCCGCCACCACACCCGGCTAATTTTTTTGTCTTTTTTAGTAGAGATGGGGTTTCACTGTGTTAGCCAGGATGTTCTTGATCTCCTGACCTCGTGATCTGCCCGTTTCAGCCTCCCAAAGTGCTGGGATTACAGGTGTGAGCCACCGCGCCCGACCCAGATGATATTCTAAAAACAGATATTACTGAGGTATAATTTACATGAAATAGAATGCACCCATTTAAAGGGTACAGTTTGACATATTTTGATAAATGTATACACCTATGGAGCCACCATTCAGATACAGAACATTTTCATCATTCCCCCAAATTCCTTTGTGATCCTTTGTAGTCAATATCTCCACCCACCCCAAATCCTCAGGCAACACTAACTGACATTTTGTCCCTATAGATTAGTCTTGTGTGTGCTAGAATGTCATTTAACAGTATTTACCCTTTTGTGCTTTACATGTTTCATTCAGTATTGTTTTTGCAATACATTTATTTTGTTGCCTGCAGTGCAGAGGATTGGTTCCCGGACAGCCACAGATAACAAAATGCTTGGGTGCTCAAGTCCTTTAAATAAAATGCCAGAGTATTACATGTAACCTATACACATCCTCCTGTATACTTTAAATCATCACTTGATTATTTATAATACCTAATATAATGTAAATTCTATGTAAATAGTTGTTATACTGTATTGTTTTTATTTGTATTATTTTTGTCTTGTTTTGTTTTTTTGAGACTGTCTCCTCTGTTGCCCAGGGTGGAGTGCAGTGGCGTGATCTCGGCTCACTTCAACCTCTGCCTCCCAGGTTCAAGTAATTCTCCCGCCTCAGCCTCCCGATTCCAGGAGCAGACCACCGTGCCCGGCTAATTTTTATATTTTTAGTAGAGACAGGGTTTTGCCATACTGCCAGGCTGGTCTTGAACTCCTGACCTCAAGTGATCTGCCCATCTCGGCCTCCCAAAGTGCTGGGATTACAGGCATAAGCCACTACACCTGGACTTATTTGTATTATTTTTATTGTGTTTTTATTTTTTAAAACATTTTTGATCCATGGTTGATTGAATCTGCGGATGCAGAACCTGTGGGTATGGAGGACTGACTGCATTATCAGCAATTCGTTCTCCTTAGTGCTGAGTATTATCGCATTATTGTAATACACTACAGATTGTTTTTTCAAGGCACCTATTACTAGATGTGACAGTTTTCAATATGTGGCCTCTCAACTCCAAATCTACCCTTCATTGCCTGTTCTGCATAGTGGCATAGCACCATTAAGCATGTCTCCTTTGCAGTGAGAACAGCGTTGAGCTTTGTCAGTAGATGGCGCTGGTAGGACACTGCTGGAGGAAGAAGCTTCTGGAGCCAGCGTGCTCCTGGTTTGCTTCTCTTTCTCCTCTAGTGCACTGCTGCGAGGGGCACATGCATGGAGACATGTTCATGCCTCTGAGCTCACAGCCCCAGCCCTAGCCCCATGCCCACCTCCCATAGCCGTCTGCACATGGACTCTACCCATCTCAGGCTTTGTACGGAGGTGAGCAGCCCTGACCCTCTGACTCCCTGTGTATCAGCTGCCAGCATGACCCATCAGCTCCTTGCAGGGTTTCCATGCCTCCCAGGCCTTGGATGGCCCTGCCTGCAAGTAGGTTCCTGAGTCTGACTCTCCCTGTGCCAGCCTTGCCTGCCTGTACCTGGGGGTGTTGCCTGCTTACCTGAGACTCTAGACCAGGTCTGAGCTGGGAAACCCAGCACGCTTCTTCACATCACATTCATTACACGTTTTCCAACAAGGTTCAAATCCCAGCTTTAAGAAGAGGGCCCTCTTCCAATTTGTTCCTTTCTTGGGCACTCCCCTTCAGCCTTAGGATAGTCTTTAGAGTTCCTTTTACACCTTCAGAATTACTCCCCTGCTAGAATTAATCTTTTTTTTTAAAAAAATAAATTTTATTATATATATTTAAGGTATACAACATGGTGTTATATAATATGCATATATATAGTAATGTGGTTACTATAGTGGAACAAATTAACATATCCATCATCTCACATAGTTACTCATTTTCTCCCCTGTGGCAAGAACAGCTATAATTTACTCATTTAGCAAAAATCCTGAATAAAATACACTATTATTAACTAGAGTCCTTATGATGTACATTAGGTCTTTCCACTTGTTCATCCTACATATCTGCTGCTTTGTATCCTTCGACCTACATTCCGCATTTCCTTTCCCACCACGCCGACCCTGGCAACCACCGTTTTACTCTCTATCTCTGTATATTTGACTTTTTTTAGATCCCACATATAAGTAAGATCATATATCTTTCTTTCCATGTCTGGCTTATTTAGCATAATGTCCTTCAACTTCTTTCACGTTGTGGCAAATAGCAGGATCTCCTTTTTTAAAGGCTGAATAATATTCCATTATACATATATATATATATAAAACTGTTACATATATATAAAAACATATATATGTTACATATATAACTTTTATCTATATGTAACAGTTATATATATTTTTTATATATATGTTTATCCATTCATCATTGTTTCTATATCTTACCTGTAAGATACAGAACATTATCTTACAGGTAAGATAATGTGAATAATGCTGAAATAAACATAGGAGTGCAGATACCTTAATGAGGTGGTGATTTTACTTCCTTTGGGTTTATATGCAGAAGAGGGATTGCTGGGTCATATGGTTTGTTGTTTTTTTTTTCTTTTTTTGAGACAGAGTCTCGCTTTGTCACTTAGGCTGGAGTGCAGTGGTGCAATCTCGGCTCACTGCAACCTCCGCCTCCCGGGTTCACGCCATTCTCCTGCCTCAGCCTCCTGAGTAGCTGGGACTACAGGTGCCCGCCACCAAGCCCGGCTAACTTTTTGTATTTTCAGTAGAGACGGGGTTTCACCGTGTTAGCCAGGATGGTTTCGATCTCCTGTCCTTGTGATTGGCCCACCTTGTCCTCCCAAAGTGCTAGGATTACAGGCATGAGCCACTGCGCCCGCCGCATATGGTATATTTTAATTGGGATCATATGGTTATATTTTAACTTCTTTAGGAACTTCCTTACTGTTTTCCATAATGGCTGCACCGATCTACATTCAACCAACTGTGTATAACGGTTCCGTTTTCTCCACACCCTTGCCAACACTTGTTATCTCTTGTCTTTCTAATAATAGCTATCCTAACACATGTGAGGTGCTATCTCATAGTGGTTCTGATTTGTATTTCCTTGATCATTAGTGATGTTGAGTACCTTTTCATGCACCTGGTGGCCATTATTATGTCATCTTTGAAGAAATGGCTATTCAGATTTTTGCCCTTTTTTTTTTTTTTTTTTTTTTGAGATGGAGTCTTGCTCTGTCACCCAGGCTGGAGTGCAGTGGTGCAGTCTTGGCTCACTGCAACCTCCGCCTCCTGGGTTCAGTGATCCTCCTGCCTCAGCCTCCCAAGTAGCTGGGATTACAGGCAAGTGTCACCATGCCTGGCTAATTTTTGTATTTTTAGTAGAGACGGGGTTTCACCATGTTGACCAGGCTGGTGTTGAACTCCTGACCTCAGGTGATCCACCCATCTTGGCCTTCCAAAATGCTGAGATTACAGGTGTGAGCCGCCTCGCCTGGCCTGAGTTGTATGAGTTCTTTTTTTTTTTTTTTCTGAGACGTAGTCTCCCTCTGTCGCCCAGGTTAGAGTGCAGTTGTGCAATCTTGGCTCACTGTCAGCTCCACCTCCCCGGTACACGCCATTCTCCTGCCTTGGCCTCTCGAGTAGCTGGGACTACAGGCGCCCACCACCACGCCCAGCTAATTTGTTTTTCTTTGTACTTTTAGTAGAGATGGGGTTTTACCGTTTTAGCCAGGATGGTCTTGATCTCTTGACCTCATGATCCACCTGCCTCGGCCTCCCAAAGTGCTGGGATTGCAGACATGAGCCGCCACGCCCGGCCGTGAATTCTTTATAAATCTTGGATATTAATCCTTTATCTGATATGTGGTTTCCAAATATTGTTCTCAATCTGTAGGTTGTCATTTCCTTTTGTTGATTGTTTCCTTTGCTGTGCAGAAGGTTTTCAGTTTTAAATAGTCCCATTTATTTGTTTTTGCTTTTGTAGCCTGAGCTTTTGGTGTGACATGCAAGAAGTCACTGCCAAGACTAATGTCAAGGAGCATTTCTCTTATGTTTTTTTCTAGGAGTTTTATGGTTTCAGATCTTACATTTAGGGCTTTTACTCATTTTGAGTTGAATTTTGTGCCTGGTATAAGATAAGGGTCCAATTTCATTCTATTGCTTGTGAAAATCCCATTAATAATTTTTACATTAAAATTTTCTTCAAATTACTGTGTGGGTTCTATATTCTGATTGAACCCTAACAGATGTATTAGACATTTGTATTGTTTCCAATTTGGGGCTATTGTGAATGAAGGGTTATATGTTTTCTTGCTACTGAGTTGTATGAGTTCTTTATAAATCTTGACTATGTGATTTATAAAGAAGCTGCCATAAACATTCTTGTCTTTGGGCAGAAATATGTTTTCATTTTTCTAATAAACACCTAGGAGTGGAACTTCTGGGTCATGTGATAAGTACATGTTTACCATTATAAGAAATTGCCAATCCTTTTCCAAAATGGTTGCACATCTTTATATTTCCATAAAAAATGCTGCTCCATATACTTGCCAACACTTGATATTGCCAGGCATTCATTTTAGGCATTCTGTGGATATGCAGTTTCCTGATGGCTAATGATGAGTATCCTTTCATGTGCTTATGTATATCTCCTCTTGTGATTGTCTGTTCAAATCTTTTTACTTGAGTTGTCTTATTATTAAGTTGTCATCTTGTTATGTCTTAAATGGTATATTTCAAAAAGGGAATAAAATTAATACTTATGATATCCAATATGTCTTTTAATTTTTATTTTAGGGTCAGTGCTTTTTATATTATCAGAAATTGTTGTCTGTCATAAAGTTGTGAAATCTTTTTCCTGTATTTTCTTCTAGGAGTTTTCTAATTTTAGCTTTTATGTTTAGGTCTATGATCCATATGAGGTTCATTTTTGTACATAGTATAAAGTAGGATCAAGGTCTGTATTTTTCCATCTAAATACCCTGTTGCAGCACCATTCGATGAAAAGATTATTGGGCCGAGTGTGGTGGCTAACACCTGTAATCCCAGCATATTGGGAGGCTGAGGCAGGTGGATCACCTGAGGTCAGGAGTTCGAGACCAGCCTGGCAAACATGGTGAAACCCTATCTCTACTAAAAATACAAAAATTAGCTGGGCGTCTGGGCGTGGTGGCACATGTCCAGAGTCCCAGCTACTCAGGAGGCTGAGGCAGGAGAATCACTTGAACCTGAGAGGCAGAGGTTGCAGTGACTTGAGATCGTGCCACTGCACTCCAGCCTGGGCGACAGAGCAAGACTCTGTCTCAAAAAAAAAAAAAAAAAAAAAAAAGAAAAAAAAATCAATTACTTTGGCACCTTTGTTGAAAATCAATTGATTTATTAATCAATTTCAGCAATCTCTGTTCTGTTCTATTGATATATACGTCTGTTCTTAGGCCAATACCATTGTTATTTTAATAGTAAGTCTTGCCACCAGGTAGCATAAGTCTTTCAACTTGGTTCTTCTTTTTCAAAATTGTTTTTACTATTGAAGGTCTTTCGTATTTCCAAATGCATTTTAGTATCAGCATGTCAATTTCTGCAAAGAGCCTGCTGATATTTTTATGGAAAGTGCATTGTATCTTGGGATCAATTTGGGTAGAACTGATAGCTTTAACAATATTTTTTTTTAAGTCCATGAACATGGTATAAGTCTCCATAAAGTTAACTCTTTAGATCTTTAATTTCTCTCAGCAGTGCTTACTATTTTCCAGTATATAGGTCTTATACTTTGTTAAGTTTATCCCTAAGTTTTTCTTGTTTTTAAATGCTAGTATAAAAATTATTGTTTTTAAATGTTATTTTCTAAAGTCATTTTTAATAATATATAGAAATAACATTGATATTTGCTTATTGGCTTCATTTCCTGACTCTTTGACAAATTTATTGCAGTTATTTTCCCATTAGACATTTCTGTGTACACAATCATGCCATCTGTTGATAAAGGCAACTTTACTTCTTCTGTGTGAATCTATATACCTTTTGTTTATCTGTTATACTCCATTACCATATTGACTAAGACTGCCAGTACAATGTTGAATAGAAATAGTAAAAGCAGACATTCTTTTCTTATTCCTGATCTTAGGGGGAAAGTGTCCAGTTTTCATCATTATGTATCATGTTAGATCTAAGTTTTTCATAAATGCCCTTTTGGGGGTTAAGGAAGTTTTTTTCTATTTCTAATTTGTCAAGAGTTTTTTTTTTTTTTTTTTTTTTTTTTTTTTATAAATTAGTTTTTTTTTTGATATAATTTTTTTTTTTTTTTTTTTGAGATGGAGTCTTGCCCAGGCTGCAGTGCAG
Organism: Papio anubis; assembly: GCF_008728515.1. Taxonomy (NCBI): domain Eukaryota; kingdom Metazoa; phylum Chordata; class Mammalia; order Primates; family Cercopithecidae; genus Papio; species Papio anubis. The sequence continues at coordinate 38,868,441 of NC_044976.1, forward strand.
TGGTCAGCTTTCTGCAACCTCTGCCTCCCAGGTTCAAGCGATTCTCCTGTCTCAGCTCCCAAGTAGGTGGGACTACAGGCACATGCCACCACGCCTGGCTAATTTTTTGTATTTTTAGTAGAGACGGGGTTTCACTGTGTTAGCCAGGATGGTCTTGATCTCCTGATCTTGTGATCTGCCCACCTCGGCCTTCCAAAGTGCTGGGATTACAGGCGTGAGCCACCGCACCCGGCCTGGTCAAATTCCTTTTACGCATTTATTGAGATGATCACATGCTTTTCTCCTTGTTTTCTATTTGTGTTATCATTCTTTCTTCCTTTTTTCTGCTTTTCCTACCTACTCTTAGATTTTGTATTTTTAGTATTGCAACTTATTTCCATTGTTTATTGTTTATTTTTTTTTATTTTGTGTTTATGCATCTTTAACCACAGTCTACCTTTCAATATCATTTATAACTTCAAATACAATGTAAAAACATTGTATACTTCCGTTTTTCCTGTCCCATTCCTTACGTGATTGTTACCATACAGTTTTCTTCTACATAAGTTATTCACCCCAAAATAAATGGTTGTGGTTTTTTGTTTGTTTTTGCTCAAAGCAATTATCTTCTAAGAAAGTAAACAAAAAGTATTTTGTATTTACACATGTATTTCTGGTGCTCTTCATTCTTTTGTATAGATCTGAATTCCATTTGCTATCATTTTCCTTCAGCCTGAATGATTTGCTTTAATATGTTTTAAAGTGAAAAGTTATGGCAATAAATTCTCTCAACTCATCCCCAGCCCCAAGCATTCACTAATCTACTTTTTATCTCTATAGATTTACCTTTTGTGGACATTTCCTATAAATGGAATCTTACAATATATGATTTTTTGGTGACTGGCTTTTTCCACTTAGCAAAATGTTTTCAAGGCCACCCATGTTATAGCATGTAGCAGTACTTCTTTCCTTTTTATTGCTAAATAATATCACATTGTATGGATATACCATGTATTTAGCCATTCAACAGGTGATACACATTTGAGATATTTCCACTTTTTGGTTATAATGAATAATACTGCTAGGAACATTCATGTACAAGTTTTTGTGTGGACATATGTTTTCAGTTATCTTTTGTATATACTTAGGAGAAGAATTGCTAGGTCTTATGGCAACTGTATATTTAACCTTTTGAGGACTGTCAAACTGGTTTCCATAGTGGCTGCATCATTCTGCATTTCCAAAAGTTTCCAATTTCTCCATATCCTCACCACCATCTGTTATTATCTGTATTTTTTTTTTATTAGACAGAGTCTCACACTGTCGCCCAGGATGGAGTGCAGTGGCAAGATCTCGGCTCACTGCAAGCTCCACCTCCCGGGTTCACGCCATTCTCCTGCCTCAGCCTCCCAAGTAGCTGGGACTACAGGTGCCCACCACCACACCTGGCTAATTTTTTTGTATTTTTAGTAGAGACGGGGTTTCACCGTGTTAGCCAGGATGGTCTTGATCTCTTGACCTCGTGATCCACCTGCCTCGGCCTCCTGAAGTGCTGGGATTACAGGCATGAGCCACCGCGCCCAGCCATCTGTCTTTTTTTTTAATCTTAGCCGCCCTACTGGATGTGAGGTAATAACTCACTATGGCTTTGATTTGCATTTCAAGTGCAACAATGACTATCTTTTCATGTACTTATTAGCCATATGTATATCTTCTTTGGAAAAATGTCAATTCAGATCCTTTGCCCATTTTTAATTTTAGTATATTTATGATTGAGATGAAGAGTTATTTACAGAGGCAATGAGGGGGAATTCATTTCTTTGACTTTAGCGTCTGGAGACTGCTCACATTCTTTGACTCATTCTCCCCTTCATCAATCTTCAAAGCCCCTAACACCACATCTCTCTGACCATTGTGGAATCAGAATGGTCTGACTCCCTCTGATTACAGACGAGAAAGATTTTCTTTTAAAAAAAAAAATTTTTTTTTTGAGGCAGAGTCTCACTTTGTCACCCAGGCGGTAGTGCAGTGGCACCATCATAGCCCACTGGAGCCTCAAACTCCTGGGCTCCAGAGGCCCACCTCAGCCTCCTGAGTAGCTGGGATTACAGGCGCTTGCCAGCACACCAAGCTAATTTTTAAATTTTTTTAAAGATAGGTCTTGTTATGTTGCTCAGGCTGGTCTCAAACTCTTGGCCTCAAGCGATGCTCCCACCTTGGCCTCCCAAAGTATTGGGATTACAGGTATGAGTGACTGTGCCTGGCCCAGACTTCCCACTGGTAAGGACCTATGTGATTAGACTGGGCCCACATAATCATCCCAGATAATCCAGGATAATCTCCCTATCTCCAAGTCCTCAAAATACTCATATCTGCAAAGTCCCTTTTGCCATGTCAGTTAACATCATCACAGATTTGAGGATTATAATATATCTTCACAGGGCCATTATTCTGCCTACCATACCACCACCACCACAGATGATGCTTCAATGCAAATTCTTATATGTGTCCCTTTAATGGATCTATATACAAATGTACTGGTCATAAGGTCTGCATAATAATTGGACCAGGTAGTGTCAGATTGTTCCCCAAAATGGCTGCACCAGCCTACATTTCAACAATAGAATCTGAAATTCCTGTATCTTCATGTCCTTGCCATCATTTGGTATTACCCAGCTTTCTCATTTTTGCTGGTCTCTTGTAGGTATAAACTGATATCATTGTTGCCTTAATTTGCATATTAATTATCAATATTAAAAGTTCTTCCTTGCCCTTAATTCACAAAATTACTTACTTTTTAAAATTAACTTTACATTTTACCTTTCAATTTTGAATCTTTCTTTGTCCAGATAGTGACACAGTTTTTTTCCAGTTGTAGTTACGGGATCTTGCTATGTTGCCCAAACTAATTTGGAACTACTGGTCTCAAAGGATCTTTTTGCCTCAGCCTCCCAAAGTGCTGGGATTACAGGTGTCAGCCACTGTGCCCAGCCAAATTTTCCTAACATATTTATACAATCCATTTCCTCCTGTTGTTTTAAGGTGCTCTCTTTGTCATATATTAATTTTCCAGATATTCATGTTTCAATCTTTGGGCATCCTTTTTTACACAGAAGTTAATCTAGCCATTCATGGACTTGCATTACTGCATATAAATTGTAGAGGAAGTTTACCTCTTAAAATACCAACTGAAGGCCGGGTGCGGTGGCTCACGCCTGTAATCTCAGCAGTTTGGGAGGCTGAAGTGGGTGAATCACCTGAGGTCAGAAGTTCAAGACCAGCCTGGCCAATATGGTGAAATCCCATCTCTACTAAAAATACAAAAATTAGCCGAGCATGGTGGCGTGCACCTGTAGTACCAGCTACTCAGGAGGCTGAGGCAGAAGAATCGCTTGAACCTGGGAGGTGGAGGCTGCAGTGAGCTGAGGTCATGCAACTGCACTCCAGCCTGGGTGACAGAGTGAGACTCCATCTCAAAACAAACAAACAAACAAAAAAACCAATTGAAATTTTTATTCAGATCACATCGAATGAGCTGGGTGCAGTGGCTCATGCCTGTAATCCCAGCTACTGGAAAGGCTGAGGTGGGAGGATCACTTGAGCCCAGGAGTTCAAAGCTGCTGTGAGCAATGACTGTGCCTCTGTACTCCATCCTGGGTGACATAGTGAGACCCTGTCTCCTAAATAATAATAATAATAATAATAATAATAATAAATGCGTATATATAGAATTTATGGATTTGTGGAGAGCTACCATCTTTAAACTATCTCATCAAAGAACAAGGAATTCCATTTATTCAGATTATCTTTTTTTTTTTTTTGAGACAAAGTCTCACTCTGTCAGAGTGCAGTGGCACGATCTTGGCTCACTGTAACCTCTGCCTCCCAGGTGCAAGCAGTTCTCTGCCTCAGCCTCGCGAGTAGCTGGGATTACAGGCGCCTGCCACCATGCCTGGCTAATTTTTGTATTTTTAGTAGAGACAGGGTTTCACCATCTTCGCCTGGCTGGTCTTGAACTCCTGACCTCATGATCCACCTGCCTCAGCCTCCCAAAGTGTTGGGATTATAGGCGTGAGCCACCATGCCTGGCCCAGATTATCTCACTCTTTTATTAGAATTTGAAAGTTATCTCCATAGAGGCATTACATATTCTTAAATAATCCCTAGATATTTAATGACTTTTATTGCTATTGTGGATAACTCATACTTATTTTTCATTGGTTTTGGTTGCTATAGAAAAATGCAATTGATTTTTGTAAGGTTATCTTGTATCCAGCAACCTTGCTGAATGCTCTTATTAGTTCTAATAATTGATACTGGGTTTTTTTTTTTGGTAGCTTAACAATCAGATGTGATTGCTTTATTCATGTTTTTGCAAGGCACTGTGGTATGGACTAGAAAAGTTGGAATGACACATGAAAGACAACAGGAAAGTCATTGTGAGGCAGGATGCTTTACTAAATTTTTTAAAGAGACAACAAATGACTTGCTCTGTCACTCAGGCTGGAGTGCAGTGGCACAATCATAGCTCACTGAACCACTGAACTCCTGGGCTCCAAGCAATCCTCCTGCCTCAGCCTCCCAAGTAGCTAAGACTACTGGCATGTGCCACCGTGTCTGGCCAATTTTTAAATTTTTGGTAGAGATGAGTTCTCACTATGTTGCCCTGGCCAGTTTTGAACTACTGGCCGCAAGTGATCATCTTGCCTCTGCCTCCCAAAGTGCTGGGATTACAGACATAAGCCACAGTACCTGGCCTATATTTTACTAATATTTTAAAACCTATTACCTTGTTCACTTTTCCTTCTTGCATTTCTGCCTTTCCATCCAGGATCATTTCCCTTAATAGCAAACATGTAGGATTGATTGTGTTCCAGTCATTGTTCTTAGATATGTTTGTTCTATCTGAAGAACAGCCTTTAGAATTTCTTTGGATCTCAGTTTTTGTTGTCTGCTTTTTGTTTTTTAGAGGGTGGATGGGGGACGGTGCAGTTGTTATTGGAAGGAATTTCTGGATAGAAGCATAGAAGTTCTTAAACTCATGAAAGTATAAGCCATGTCTCAGGGAGAGAGCAGCAGTGGGAAAGAGGGAAAAGACAGAATCCTGGGGGGCCCCAGAGCTCACATATTGATCTTATGATCCTTCCTTCAAGAGATGGTGCTTATGGGACCTGCAAGGCCAAGGGCCAGAGCCAATGCAGTGGAGGTTCCCTGGAGGGCTCTTGGGAGGAGGGTGCCAGCCTTGTGCCAGCAAGCACATGCCATGACGATGCTACACTTCTTTTATCCATCTTCTGTGCCCCCCAAACCCAGCCCTAGGAGGACAATGGATCTGCCCAGAAATGACTAAATATTAACATACTGTTCTGCTCCACCATGAGACAGGGAAGACAATGGGCGCTCCAGGCATGAGTGACTGATGGAGGATGCAGCACATAGAGGTTAACTGCTATGTTTACTGCTGGTATCAGGTGTGGCTGCAATAAGCCAGTCAAATGCCTGAGCAGAGATGCTGGATCCAAAAGCTCAGAAAGAAAGGAACAGTGGGTCAACAGCTGTGGCCTTAGCTGAATCTTACCTTCCTCTGTTGTTGGATATCCCTTGTGGAGTCTGTGGAAATAGAAGGCTTTGAGGGCCTGGAAGCAGGGGACCTGGGAGACAGAGCCAGGAAACTGCCTGGACCCGTCAGAGTTCATGGCTCAGGAACATTGCTGGGACCACAGAGTTCCCAAACAGGAGTCAGAGGCCCAGGCCATATGTTTCATGCTATTTTCTGAAATGTACTGCTCTCCCCTGCCTCTCCACCAAGGCATCCTCCTCCTCCTCTTTTTAGCCACCTGGAACCCTGTTTTCTTCCTCCTAGAATGAAGAACCATCTATAGAAAGCAACACATGAAACCATTTTCAAACTGACTTTAATCATGTTTTGCTGCCCAAATACTGTACATGCAGAAGCCATGTGAAGAATTTTCTCCTCAAGGGAATTGGCAAGAACGTTGTACGAAACAGCCGGCAGTCCCTCCCAGCTGTGCACCTGCCACCCGGGAACCACAACAAGTTAGGAAAGATGCTGCACATAGAAAATGTATAGAGCACAGATATAAAAGGCTAATTGCTTCTTATCCAAACAGTGTGCTTGTCAGTCCCTATCAGCTATCTCTCTCTTTGCAAGATGCATTTGGAAAGTCTAAAAAAAGGGGTTCTCGCCTTCTGTGAGTTTATATGCTAAAGGAGTTGGTTGAGCTATCAGGCCCACTCTTCCTAAGGAAGCAGCCGCCCTGCCTTCTGAGATGATGTCTGGTTAAAGACATTCTGGAAGGAGTGGTCTGGAGGAAGGAGTGGTCTTAAGAAGCAAACTACTTTGAAGGGAAATAAGTTCCCTCTCTCCTCCCATCAGAGAACATTTCCTTTAGAATTCTCAGATCTTCAACTCTCCTGCTGATGTCATCCCAGCAGCAGAAATGAGGAAAGACCCAGCCTCATCTGCTGGTGGGGACACTGACCTACTCAGGGTGTAGCTGAGGCTGTGACATCACATCAGCACCTTGAAAATTGTCCATTGTAGACAACCCTTCATTATGTCTCATCATCACACGAGAATAAAAGAGGGAGGACAAACCACGAAGAGAGGAAAGCAGAGTCTGTTAGGATTCCCAGAGTTCTTGTCTGAGGCAGCATCTGGGCATGGACCAGATGAGGGCCTGCACCCAGCCTGGGCATCAGGGGCTGGAGGAAACCAGCCCACGGAGACAGGAACCAGGTGCACCAGGCTCGCAACCCTCATGTGCTCCGGATCAGAGACTTTTAATTAAAACCGGGAGGGAACCATGGGGAGATGAGCTAATGCTCCCATTTTGCAGATGAGGAAGCTGAGGCCCAGAAAAGTGAGGAGCCTTGCCCAAGGTCACAGTTTCTGGCAAAACTGTACAGAACAGCCTTTGATTCCCTGTAGCCAGCTGTCCCCGTCCAGATCACTGGCTAATGGGGTGGATGCTCAGTTGCCCCTGGAATTCCCAGGCCCCATTCTGTTAGCCAAGCTGACTGGAACCCAGGCTCAGGGACCCTTCCTGGCATCATTGTGAACTCCTTGGGAGGTCCAAGGCCCTGTCCTTACTGGCCAAGTTTCCAGCCAGAGCCCTGGAAGGGTTTCCCAAAGCAGAAACACTCATGCTTTTCAACAAGCACCTGCCCCAAGCCAGTCTAGGCCCCTGAGAGAATGCAATTTTCTCTCACTGATGTGGCTTCCCTCACAGGCACAGCCATGCTGGGCCCACACAAGCCCAAGCTCAGGGTTCAGGGGGAGGGGAGGGAGGGAGAGTTGCTTTGCTACATGGAAAGATTAAGCCCTTTATCAGAGAACAAGGTCCCACCGTCGGACATGCCAACATCTGAGCCACGTTTGTGCAACTCAGCCGGCAGAGTTGGTGCCCAAGGAGGCCAAGTTGCTCTCTTTGGCATCACTGACATTGCTCTGAGATGCTCAGGCACGCTTTTAAAAGAACCCTTTCCCAGCCAGACCAGGCCAGTCCAGCCCCCATCAGGCCTCACCTGATTGTGTGGGCTTCCCCTGCTCTTCAATCATGCTTGTTTTGTTTTGCCCCAACCTCTTCTGACGTGAGTGAAAAGGTTGAGGGAGAAGGCAGGGGGGATGTGTCCACATTTTCATCTCCTCCCTGACCACTCAGTGAAAGACAGTCCGGTAGAAGAAGCAGCATTTTAAAGAATCTCTTTATGTGTCAGGATACTGGAGAAGAAAACTCTGAGGAGTGGAAGAGAAAGGTAGGAGGAGGCAGGGAAGCAGGCCTCTTCTTTTCCATCTCCCTGCAGCCACTGCAGAAACACTGCTGGACAACCTTCTGGCCCTGAATGATGTGCCATCTCTCCAGCCAGGTGGAGGGCAACTCATCTACAACATCAAGCAAAGGCAGCACTTTCTTGCAGAGTTTGCACAGTGCTAGAGGCAACCAGAGAGACACAAAAGAGGAGCATCACTAAAGCCCCATTGCTTTCTGGGCTGAGGAAGATGGGGAATATGAGGTATTGGGAGGGCTGGAACCCCAGGGGAAGAGGAGCTCAGCGTCTCCTGGGCAGCAGGGCATGGAATAGGGACCCTGGTTGCATGTCAGGGCTCCTGGTAACATAGGCTAAGATTGTGCTACATTTCATTTCCAAAGAAGTACCCTTGGAGGTCTTTATTGTCTTTAAAAATGGAGGCTTCTGCTCTCCTCAAGGCTGGCAGTAAAGAAGAGATCAGAGATGCTTCCCTGGTGGGTGGCATGACCATGGGAGGACTGGCTTGACCTCAGTGTTCTAACCGGCAGTGATTCCACGGGGAATGAGCTCTATGGGTGGTCTTTCTTGGAGCTCCTGGGTTCTGCCTCAGCCCCCATGAAATGCTGGCATTGCCTAGGACTTGCTGCATCCCAAGAGCCTCCTAAGTGCTCCTTTCCTAGTAGAATTGGGTGGTAGAAGAAACCAGATGGGGAGTGATTTTGGAGATGGTTCTTCCCTGAAGGATCAAGTTCCCCTTGTCAAACCAAGACTTGGCTCCATTTACTGGAGCCTTTTTCATACCAAAGACCCATTGCAGGGAAAAGGAGTCTATGAAGAAAGTAGGACAGAATGAACAGAGCAGAAATACACAGACAGACGCTCTGAGTCATCCATCACTGTCCCTGCCCACAACCCAACATACTGCAGGGCCACTCCTGTCTCTGCCATATGCACGGTGAACCTCGCCTGACCAGAGGAGGTGGAATGACAAAGAGCTCCATTCCTGTAACCACTGCAGGGTTTCATCTGGGTGAGGGGGCATTTGGAGCCAGGACACTGAACCTGGCAGTGACTTGGCCCCAGGGTGGGAGACTTCTGGAGGGATCATGTTCCTTCCTTCCCCACCATCCCTCCTCAAACAGCAGATGCTCCCCCACCCCAGCAAATACCAGGAGTTACACCTGCACATCCACCTCTTCTGGGACAGGCTAGCTCCAGAGTGGCTTTTCAGACAAGCCCCTGCATCCAGGATGCTGAGAAACAGACCCTTAAGTCCAGCCACACTGCATCACACAGACATGTCAGCCTCGCACAACTTTACCCTCATGGGGTAAAATCCAGGTGGGGATGAGGAACTTATATGGTGCAAAAGGTTAAAAGAATAATTCCCCAAGGTCGATTTGAGGAGGAAATTACCTTCTTTTAGAGAGGTGGAAGAGCGGAGTGGCCCAACTGCTGGGCAGTTTTGGCAGCCGGGGATTGTAGGTAGGTCAGCCCAAGTTACCAGCACATCAGGCCCCTCCTCCAGCTAGAACCTCCCCTGCGCTAACCCTTCCCCAGAGGCAAGGGGCACCACGGCGTGGAACCCCCCAGTGGCAGGCCTCTCTGCAAGCAGCTCGCCACCAGAGGAATGAGGGTATGGGTAGCCCCCACTTCCTGGGGTGACTGCTGGTCTGGGTATCACCACTCAGTGCTACATCAGCAAACGTCTCTACTGTCCTGTGGGTCACTAACAACCCTGTTATCCCAAAGGTGCAGAGTATTTTCACACCACTCTGACAGTGACTGCTGTAGAGGTGAATAAATCATAAACAGATTAAAATACCCTTTTGCAAGGGAGTTTCCTTCTTGATCCTCCACTAGGATGGAGGAGGACAGAGCCCTTTGTCCATTTCTAAGAACTTGACGAACGCAATGGGCCTGGGGAGAGCATTTCTGCCTAAAGAGAAAACTCAGCCCAGTGGCCTCCTTCCCATCTCTATGCACCCAATGGCCCCCTTCTCTGATACTAGAAGAATAGAGGCTCAGGCAGAGACAGGAGCCTGGGAGCTAACTCTGTTCATTTCCTTCCTGCCCTTACCCACTTCTTGTCCTGTGGGCAGGCCAGGTGGGGTTCTGGCTTCTTCCCCTATCTTTCTTGGGAGGAGTTACAGGATTCTAGCTTCAACCCAACACAGAACCATGCCAGCCAAAGAGGCCCTTTGGGCTGAGATGGCCTATCCACAAGCCGCCACTGCCTCCATGCCCCTCCAACTTTGGTTATGAATGGAGGCCCCAAGTCATTCAGGCCCCAAGACCTTTCTACTGCTACCCCAGGTAGCGCATCCCTGCCTCAGGTGCTGGGGCCACAGCAATTTCAGCACCTGGGGATAATGCCTGGGGAGAGGTGGAAAGAGCGCCTTCCCCACACCTCCACTGTCCTGCTGCTTTCTTCCCTACCAGATACAAACCCAAGGGCTGCTCTGTCCATCTCCTGAGCAACCTCTTGCCTTTCACCCTAGAGCTGAGGAGGGACAGGGACAGGTCTGGGCATTCCTGAGTCAGACTTCAGGATTCCCACGGGACAGATTTCACAGGGTCCAGTCCAGGCAATGGTCCCCACCAATAGGGCCCAGTTGTCAAATCAAGTTAGGGTTTGAGTGGCTGTGAGAAGCTCCAGCCAGACATGGGTGAGAAAGCAAGCAGAGGCAGGTGAGTGCCTGGAGCAGATGGCTCTGCAGAGGGCAGCAGTGGGGCACAGGAGAGCAGGGAGGCTCGGGGGAGGGGGAAGTATTGCTTAGACAGAGCTGGTGATGGTGGCAGACGAGAGTCCGGAGCGAGGCTGCTGGAGCCCAGCTGAGTCTGAGCTCCCAGACAGGGACCCTGGTCTGGAAATGCACAAAAACTGGAGCCCCAAATGAACAACTTCATGCAGCGAATCCCCAAATGCCAGACGGGATCCTCAGCAGTGGCGGGGAATAAGTCAGCCTCAGCCTTCCTTATTCCGGCAAACAGCCCTACCCACAGCACCTCCTTACCGAGTCATGCCCACCAGGAATGAGCCCCAAGGGGGTCAGGACCACCCTCAGGGCCTCAGGAGGACTGTCTGCTTTAGCAGATAACATGCCCTCTTGCGGCTGCCTGCCCAGGCCCACCGGCAGAGCTCCTTCAGCTTGGCGGAGTTGGGAGGCTTGAAGAGACAGGAGATGAAGAACGAATGCTAAGGGGGCACCTGGCCAGGAACCCTGGAACCAAGACCTCGTGCTTCATTGGAGGAAGGAGGCGGTTCCAGCTGCACAGAGAAAGTCATTTCTAAGCCCTCAGCCCGCTGCCCCCACCGCCCCGGGTACCCTCTGCCTCCCCAGGGCCCTGGCCAGGGAGCTAGGTGGGCATGCTACATGCTGCAGAACGCATTCAGTGGCAGGAAGAGCTGCCGGAGCGGCTCTGGTGGGGTGGGGTTCCCAGAGGGCCTTCCGTGTGGCCAGCTGCAGCGGATGCTACATTCCTCAGAAAACAGCGGCAGAGCCAGGAGAGTCAAGAGTGGAACAAAAGACAAGACAGAAAACAAAGCAGAGACCACCAGGAGCAGGCACAGGTGGAGAACACACAGGCTCTGCCCCGGGCCCAGGACCAGACAGCACCGACCAGTGGCCGCGTGCCCCACTTCCACCACTGGAGACTCCTCAGGGTGAGTCGTGTCCACACAACACTCCTTTGGGTTTCTTTTCAACAAGATACAAAGAGACGTGGAGACATATCAGCCCAAGTCGTCACCAGGAGTGACTATACCCAGACAAATGAACAGATAGAACGTGGTCACGTACACACACACACATGAACACACGCACACACGCACACACTACAGTCTCCACTGCCAGCTGGGATGAGCCCAGTAGCCAACAGGCATGCAGCAGGACAAGGGGTCCAGAAAGACACGAAGACTATGTACAGGGGAGGACATGGGGCCAGCAGGCACCCCTCCCCACACCACCATCCTGGCCTCTTCCTGACATCCTTAAGAGCATGAGGGGCTGGTGGCACTCTCCAGGGAAGACTGGGACAGGCGCCTCGTGAGGGATCCGAGTGTGGAGTCTGCCACTGAGGAGGTGGGGAAGAGTTTGTACCAGCCGGTGACCACGGCGCTCAGGTCCAGCTCGTCCAGCATGATCTGGGCCATGCCCATGAAGCACTTGTGGTCCATGCGGCCATAGTCTCCCCAGACAATCACCTGCCAGGAAGAAGAGAGGGAGGGAGTGAGCCACCTCCCTGACTCCGGGACTGTGCAGCAGGCCCGGGAACCTACAAGTTTCAGCAGGGTACAGATGGAACAGAGGGAGCCAGAACTCAGACTGATTTCACACAATAATTTACTGAGCACTTGAGGTGTGTTAGATACGATCCTATGGATTTTACCTGGATTCTTTCTTCCAATTGTTATAACAAGTCACGTAGGTAGGGGTGCTCTGTATCATTATTTCCACGGAGGAAACTGTAGCTCAGAAAGGTTAATTAGCTAACCTAAAGTTGCAGAGTAACTTGTGGCAGAGCTTGGATTAGGACCCCGGCGTGTGACTCCAGAGCCTCTCAGCATTTCAGATAACAGCCTTCCCCAGGAAGGGGCAGACTGAGAGTTCAGGACCTGGCCATAGCTCTAGTTGTGCTGCTGGCTTGCCATGGGACTTGTGTAAGCTCCATGCCCTCACTGGACCTGTGTTTCCAGCCACACCACTGGGAGAGAGGAATGGATTCGCTCAGTGATTTTCAAACTTATGTTTTCACTGGTGAATCCTTTTCTAAGCAGACACCAAAGATTATTCTTCCCATTCCCCAAAGCCTAGAGTTCTGCAGTTCTTTTTTATTTTTAATTTTTAAGAGACAGGGTCTCGCTCTGTCACCCAGGCTGGAGTACAGTGGCATAATCATAGCTCACTGCAGCCTTGACCTCCTGGGCTCAAGCAATCCTCCTGCCTCAGCACCTCGAGTAGCTGGGATTACTGGCACAGGCCACCATGACCAGCTAATTTTTTTTTTTTCATTTTTTAGAGATGGGATCTTGCTATGTTGCCAGGCTGGTCTCAAACTCTTGGGCTCAAATGATCCTCCTGCCTCAGCCTTCCAAGTCTCTAGGATTATAGGTGTGAGCCACCGTGTCTGGCTCTGCAGTTTCAATTTACAATTCCAAGGCCCCTTGCCACAGAACCATCTCAGCCCGGAGGAACAGCCCTAGATGAGAAGTTGAATGGCCCAGACAGTCCCTGGCTCTAGCCTCCTCTCTGTCGCCTTCATGGCCTCAGGCAAGATCAGCAGCCGCCACCATGGCCGTTAATACTTAGAGAGTAGCTGTTTATGTGGCAGGCACTATGTAAGGCTCCCTACATGCACTCCTCTGTTTAATCGTCACAACATCTACCCATGGCTAATGAGTGCTGAGCTGGAATCTGAACTTACGACTGAGCCCAGAGACTGATCCCCCACTGTGCTTTATCCCCACATGACCTCAGGTTCATCTATGAAATGAGCATGAAGATCCCTCCCTCCCAGGACTGTTGAGAAGGGCTAACAATACCAAGTGTGCAGAAGGCCTTTGTTGCTTTCAGGTATTTGGGATGAGAGTCACCTGGCCTAGGCTCACCCCAAGCAAGTGACTTCATCTGTAAGAGACTCTGTTTCCGTAAAGTGGAGAGAATCACACCTACTCCACCGGATCATCTGCAGGATGAAGTGAGGTCGTGCTTGGAAAGCACCTAACACAAGGCTTGGCACAGACCTGATGTGCAATGAACATTAGCACTAGGGGAAGGAGGAGGCAGTGGTCACATGTGTCCTGGTTCTACCTACCAGCTGTGCAACCTAGGGAGCAATTTGGTTACCCCCAAAACCTTGGTTTCCTTATGAATCAGCTGGGGACAAGAATACCTCACAGGGTTGTGAAAGTAAATGAATAATGCAAATTAATGCACCTACCACAGCACCTGGCACAGGATGAATCATAAATGAAAAACTTCAAATTACAACTTCCAGTCTGTGAGTCCACCCTGCCCTACTCGCCCTGTGACACCCACCTGCAGCACCTTGCCCTGGGGTCCCTCGTCAAAGAGCAGAGCCTGCTGGTACAGGGGATCACAGGTCTTCTTGGTCATCTTTGTCTTCTTCTTGGCCAAGCAGGCCCCATTCTCCAGCAGGTAAACCTTGATATAGGTGGCTAAGGGAGGAGAGAATGTATGACAGGGAGGGGTCCAGAACAGACAGCTATGGCCTGCCCATCCCGTAACTGCCAGGTGATCTTGGAGGTGAGCAGGATGCATGGAATGAGCCAGCCAATGAACAGCAGGCAGAAGAGGTGACTCAAGTACTGGTTCCTCTATCCTCCTTTACTCCCCACCCTAGTCACTGGCCTTCCAGGCAAGCTGTGACTCTACTGTCAAGAATCCCGATTTAAGGCAGAGGGAGCTGAGGACCTGCTAGACCCAGAGCTCGGCTCTATGCCCCTCCCTGTCAGGACCCCATTTCCAAAATCCCTCACCTGGGAGGGATTTGGAGCCTGGTTTGGGGGTCAGGCCCCGAGCTTCAATCACTTCCACCTCCAGCTGGCCACTGCGGTCCATGATGGCAATGTGCACGTCTCCTGAAAGGAAGAAGAGGGTGAGTCCAGGCAGGGCCAGACCAAGGGGCAGGCCAGCCAGCTGCTGTGCTGAATGCCAGCCTGTGGAGGAGGCTACATGATCACTAGAAAGGGAACAAGATGGCACCAACCACATGGGTCAGAACTGCTCTCGGGAGACCACTTTAAAGCAGCTGAGGGCCCTTTGATAGGCCCCTTAGGGTGGGGTGGGGTGGGGGCATGACCATCAGGGCCATGACTGGGTAACAACAGATGGCTGCCAAACCCCCGTCTGTGCCTGGCTAACTGGGAGGCTCCTGTTTTACTGAGCAGAATAGCAAACTTGGGGACAGAGCTTCCTGTGTCAGGAAGACAGGGGAGGCTGTGGGCTCAGTGGCTGTTCTTCACGTCTCCATACATCTGTGTTGAAAGAATATCCATTTGAGGCCGGGTGTGGTGGCTCACACTTGTAATCCCAGCACTCTGGGAGGCCGAGGCAGGCGGATCACGAGGTCAGAAGATTGAGACCATCCTGGCTAACATGGTGAAACCTATCTCTACTAAAAGTACAAAAAATTAGCCAGGCATGGTGGTGTGCACCTGTAGTCCCAGCTACTTGGGAAGCTGAGGCAGGAGAATCACTTGAACCCAGGAGGCGGAGGCTGTAGTAGGCCAAGATCACACCACAGCACTCTGGCCTAGGCAACAGAGGGAGACTCTGTCTCAAAAAAAAAAAAAAAGCCAAAAAAAGAAAGAAAGAAAGAAAGAAAGAAAGAAAGAGCACACGAGGCACTATCTGGCAACAAGGGTCTGCTAGTGCATTACCAGTGGAGGCAGGGAAGGCCAGCAGACTTTCTGGGTGTGGACAGCTGAGAAATCTTCACTGTACTCCCATAGAATGGATTATCCAGCTGGGGCAAGGTCTGTGTGTGGAGTTATGGCAGTTACCTGATTTCTAGGAACTCTTAGCTTTGTTCAACATTGGTTGGCAGAATTTGGAATTATGTAGTAGTCTGTCACTCAGAACAAAGTGAAGTCCTTTACAGGGGTGCAGAATCATAAGCCTGGTCCAGAAGAATCAAATGGGCCAGACTTTGAATTCAGTCACCCATTTTTAGATTCTCTGAGCCATCATGCAATTTTTGTATTTGTATACTAGGGAAGACGGGGGTTTACTAATTTCTTTTTTTTTTTTTTGAGACGGAGTCTTGCTCTGTCGCCCAGGCTGGAGTGCAGTGGCGCGATCTCACCTCACTGCAACCTCCACCTCCCGGGCCCACGCCATTCTCCTGCCTCAGCCTCCCAAGTAGCTGGGACCACAGGCGCCCGCCACCGCGTCCGGCTAATTTTTTGTATTTTTAGTAGAGATGGGGTTTCACTGTGTTAGCCAGGATGGTCTCGATTTCCTGACCTTGTGATCCGCCCGCCTCAGCCTCCCAAAGTGCTGGGATTACAGGGGTGAGCCACCGCGCCTGGTGGGTTTACTAATTTCAAGAGACATCCTGGAATTCATCCACCTCCATCCAGCTATTCCTGACCTCCTTGTGGGGAAGGGAGAAGGGAAGGCCTTGGGAATTAATCTCCAGGTCTCACCGTAATATCACTAATGAGGTGAATAAGGCAAACCTGTCCTTCCCTGGTCTGATACCAGGGGGTACCACACACAAATGGTCCTGGCTGCCATGGCACATTAGCCTTGTGGAAGTGGCTGCCCCCTCTCACTGCTGCCCAGCCTGTGGCTGGGTCTAGGGCTGTGAAAAGCAGGCTCCCCAGACCCTTAAGAGACTGAAAACAAGGTTCCAGCCCTTGAATTGGATTTGGCTAATTCCCAGCCCTTGCTTTCGGCTGACCCTCACCGTCTGAGGGTCCCTATCAACTCCTGTTCCATCAGGCAGGAGCTCCTGGGCAGGAGCTTTTGAGGGCATTGCAGTGGAAGGAGTCCTGGCCTGGAATGGAACTCCAGCTCCACTGCATGACTCACAGCAGGACACTGCACTCGGCTTCCTCATTTGCTGGGAGGGTCAAAGGCTCAGCACTGTCCTGATGGGGGCTGAGTGGGGACATGTGAGTCAGGCGCTGCTCAGGTCAGACTGAGGGGAAAGGGGTGGAGGCGAGGAGGCACCTGTGGAGGAGTTATCCCGGGGAGGAGCTGCTGGAAGCCAACACAGCCAACACCTAAGGGAGGGAGGAGGCAGGGAGGCTCTGTCTGAGAGCTCATGAGATAGGCCAGACTAAAGCTAACAGGACCAAACGTAGGCTTCAGGAAGTACCATCATCCCTCAGTATCCATGGGGGATTGGTTCCAGAACCCTACCCTGCTCCCACCCAGGGATATCAAAATCCTTGGATGCTCCAGTCTCTAATATAAAATGGCAGCTGGGAGGCCAAGGCAGGTGGATTGCCTGAGCTCAGGAGTTCAAGACCAGCCTGGGCAACACGGTGAAACCCCATATCTACTAAAATACAAAGAAAAAAATTTAGCCAGGCATGGCAGTGTGTGCCTGTAGTCCCAGCTACTTGGGAGGCTGAGGCAGGAGAATTGCTTGAACCTGGGAGGTGGAGGTTGCAGTGAGCCAAGATCGTGCCACTGCACTCCAGCCTGGTGACAGAGCGAGACTCCATCTCAAAATAAATAAATAAATAATAAAATGGCAGCCAGGCACAGTGGCTTATGCCTGTAATCCTGGTACTTTGGGAGGCCGAGGTGGATGCGTCACGTGAAGTCAGGAGTTCGAGACTAGCCTGGCCAATACAGTGAAACCCCGTCTCTACTACAAATACAAAAATTAGCTGGGCATGGTGGCACATGCCTGTAATCTCAGCTACTCAGGAGGCTGAGGCAGGAGAATCACTTGAACCTGGGAGGTGGAGGTTAGGTTATGGTGAGCCAAGATCACGCCAGTGCACTCCAGCCTGGGCAACAGAGTGAGACTTCATCTCAAAAATAAAATAAAATAATAAAAATAGCATAGTGTTTGCATATAATCTATGCACATCCTCTTATATGCTTTATTTTATTTAGTTTTTGAGACAGGGTCTCACTATATTGCCTAGGCTGGTCTCAAACTCCTGGGCTCAAGCAATCCTCCAGCCTTAGCCTCCTGAGTAGCTGGGAATACAGGCACAGGCCACTGCAACCAGCTTCTTCTGTATACTTTCAATCATCTCTAGATTACACTGGTGTGCCGCATAATGACATTTCAATCGACAATGCATCATATACATGACAATGGGCCCATAAGATTATAATGGAGCATATATAGAAACCTGATATATGGTACTTGATATTGGCATTGCAGATCAAATAGGGGAAATGATTGATATTCAGTAATGGTGCTAGGATATATGGTTTTCCATGTGAAAAAATACATATAAATTAAAATATATATATACACACACATACCATCTAGGTTTGTGTAAGTACGCTCTGTGATATTCACACACTGAAAATGACTGTACTTATAATACCTAACACAAAGCCTACATATCACTTCATTTGCATGGATTCGGGGTAGTACTTGGCACACAGCAAATCAAGTTTTGCTTTTTGCAACTTTGTGGAATTTTTTTCCCTAAATATTTTCTATCCAAGGTTGGTTGAATCCACAAACACAGAACCCATGGATACAGAGGGCCAACTATACTTCCTAGCTGCAAGGAAGAGTGATAAGAAAATGACTAAAGGGCCTCTAGGTGCCAGGCACTGTTGGGTATAAGTCAAATAAGCCACAGTTCCTAAGCAGTAAATTGAAATACCTCATGCAAAGCATCTAACAGGAGCTCAGTAAAGTATTGTTAGATCATAGAACTCAAGTGGGTATTATCATTCCCATTTTAAAGATGAGGAGACTGAGGCTCAAAGAAGGGAAGTAACTTGCTTAAGATCACAGAATTGGTGATAGAATAAACTCTACAATGGCCAATGAAGGGCCCCCACTGAGCTCACCCTTCCTGTCTCATGGTCACCATTACCCCCACTCAACCTGCCCTCAATAAGACTCACCCATGGGTGGTGTTGCCAGTGTCTGTCGCCCCACAATCTGAGCTGGTCCCAGCCCATCCAGGAAATCGCTGAACTGGCTTTCAGCCCCCAGACGGGTGGTGGGGAAGATGAACCTGCAGGAGGAGGCAGAAGGATGCATGAGGGTGTCAGGGCAACCTGAGGATCAAAGTATAGCTGGCAGGCTGCCATGCTCTGCCCCTGGGGCCCTGGGCATGTCCCTCTGTGCCTCAGTTTCTCCTCTACACAGTATGATTGCACTACTCTGGGAAATGAACAACTGTTCATTTCTGCATACTAAAGAAAAATATTTTGATGTCACTTGAGAAAATAAACTAATAACAATAACATAATGATGCTATTTAATCCTTAAGCTCCAGGGACTTCTGAAGTGACCCTTACAAGGCAGGGCTTGCTGGATACCTGTGTCCTCACTAGGGCATGACAATGCTAAGAACCAGAGACAAAGTTCAGAAATTTCAATGCCCAGAACAAGTTATAAGAACTGAGGTCTAGCCGGGCGCGGTGGCTCAAGCCTGTAATCCCAGCACTTTGGGAGGCCGAGACGGGTGAATCACGAGGTCAGGAGATCGAGACCATCCTGGCGAACACAGTGAAACCCCGTCTCTACTAAAACTACAAAAAAAAAAAAAAAACTAGCCGGGCACGGTGGCGGGCGCCTGTGGTCCCAGCTACTCGGGAGGCTGAGGCAGGAGAATGGCATGAACCCGGGAGGCGGAGCTTGCAGTGAGCTGAGATCCGGCCACTGCACTCCAGCCTGGGCGACAGAGAGAGACTCCGTCTCAAAAAAAAAAAAAAAGAACTGAGGTCTGAGTTGACCGTAAGTTTGAAATCCATGTCAAACATGAGGTGGTGCCCAGAATAGCAGCTAAGACCAAAATAACACAACTACAGGGTTGAGGTGAATGGCAAGTGATGGTGGATGGTGATTGTTCCATGACTGTGGGGGGGTCTAGAAACAGTAACAAGAAAAGCTGACAGTGATTGGTAGCTGGCCAGGCGCCAGTGGTGTATTAAAAGTTCTACAGGTGTTATATCATTTAATCCTTATAACCACTCTGTGTGGTAGGAGCTATTATCCAGTCTTACAGATGAGAAAACAGAGGCTCCAAAAGGTAAGATTGCCTTGCCTGCAAAACAGAGACGATGCCCAACTCATCGTCTTTTTTTTTTTTTTTTTTTTTTTATATATGTTGAGGATTTTATATGTTGAGGATTAGGGCAGATGGAAAGTTTCAGACAAACAGAAAACACTAAATGATAGTTCTGGTTGCTGCTGTTGTTATCATCAAGGGAAACGTGCTACTTTTCTCTTGTGCTCCAGTCTAGATGTTCTGGGTGTGGCCAGCTGAGAAAGGACAGATGAGGGAGGGCTGGCCCTGCCAACCCTCAGGGGCTATGATAGAACAAAGGTCTAACATCTCCTAGAAAGGCCCAGGCTGCTGGCTGCAGAGATAAAAGGCTATCCAAGGAAGAATCTCCTACTAGATAGTTTGGCCTTGAGTCTCCCTTGTCTAGTGGCAGGCAGGGAGGAAAAAGTAGGCTGTGTATGCTTGTCAGAGACAGCCTGTGTTTCTCCCTGACTAGGCCCAACCTCACCCCACGGGGAGGGGCTTCAAGGCCCCACTTTTATTGACCATGGTCAACAACAGCCTAATATCACATTCTTAAGACAATGATATCTGAGAAGGTTAAATAAAGAAACTTAGACTCTCAAGGTCACATAATTTTAGGAGCTGGATATAGCGTGGAGATTGTGAACACAGGTCATGGAATCGAACGGCCTTAATTCCAATTCTGACTCCATCCCCACTTAATAGCTGTGACCTTGGGTAAGGTGCCTCACCCTCTTCCTCTCCCTGTTTCTCCACTTGTAAAATGGAGATAGTGGTAGTACCCACAACCCTCAAGGTTGCTGTAAGTGTTAAATGATCACTGTTAGGCTGGGTGCAGTGGCTCACGCCTGTAATCCCAGCACTTTGGGAGGCCGAGGCCGGCGAATCAACTGAGGTCGGGAGTTTGAGACCAGCCTGACCAACATGGAGAAACCACCTCTCTACTAAAAATCCAAAATTAGCTGGGTGTGGTGGCGCATGCCTGTAATTGCAGCTACTCAGGAGGCTGAGGCAGGAGAATCACTTGAACCCGGGAGGCAGAGGTTGCGGTGAGCCGAGATTGCGCCACTACACTCCAGCGTGGGCAACAAGAGCAAAACTCCGTCTCAAGAAACGAGAAACAAAAAACAAGGCCAGGCGTGGTGGCTCACGCCTGTAATCCCAGCACTTTGGGAGGCTGAGGCGGGTGGATCGCTTGAGCTCAGGAGTTCAGGACCAGCCTGGGCAGCACGGCAAAATTCCGTCTCTACAAAAATTAGCGGGGTGCATTGGTGTGCACCTGTAGTCCCAGCTACTCCTGAGGCTGATGCAGGAGAATCACTTGAGCTTGGGAGGCGGAGGGTGCAGTGAGTGGAGATCACGCCATTGTTGCAATCCAGCCTGCCTACACTGTGAGAGTGAAACCCTGTCTCAAAAAAAAAAAAAAAAAAAAGGCTGGGCACAGTGGCTCACGCCTGTAATCCCAGCACTTTGGGAGGCTGAGGTGGGCGGATCACCAGGTCAGGAGATCAAGACCATCCTGGTTAACACGGTGAACACGTCTCTACTAAAAATACAAAAAATTAGCTGGGCATGATGGCAGGTGCCTGTAGTCCCAGCTACTCAGGAGGCTGAGGCAGAAGAATGGCGTGAACCCGGGAGGTGGAGGTTGCAGTGAGCGAGATCGCGCCACTGCACTCCAGCCTGGGTGACAGAGCGAGCCTCCATCTCGGGGGAAAAAAAAAAAAATTAGCCAGGCATGGTGGCAGGTGCCTGTAGTCCCAGCTATTCGGGAGGCTGAGGCAGGAGAATGGTGTGAATCCGGGAGGCGGAGCTTGCAGTGAGCCGAGATCGCGCCACTGCACTCCAGCCTGGGCAACAGAGTGAGACCCCGGCTCTAAAGAAAAAAAAAAAAAAAAAGAGATCACTGTTCCTGGTCTAATCACAGCCGGCAGATCCCAGTGTAAGAATGACCTATCTGAGATGCCCAGGCGTGCTCTGCACATGGGAAGATGTAATAAATGCTTGAGAGTACTCGCATTCATGGAAGTAGATGCAGCAGTGAGGCACACAATCACTGAATCTCAAACAATGGAGCCACAGAGTCCTGAGCCTAGAAGTCACTGGGCCTTGAAGCAGAAGCAGAAAATCTTAGTCATACAACTATAATTTCATAGACTTGGAAGAGATCTGTGGGAATATCTAACCCAGTGACTTTCAAATTTTTTAATGCAACCTATATGTAAGAAAGATTTAACATCATGACCCAGGACAGATCTGTGTGCATCTATACATAAAAAATGGAAACAAAAATTCGCAAGGCAATTTATCCTTACTTCATAAGATAGGCCTGTTTCTTTTTCTAATGCTGGTTTTGACCCACTAAACCTATTTTATTTCCTGTCTATGAGTCACCATCCATGGTTTGAAAAACACTGATCTAGTCCAATCTCCTTCCCTCAGCTCTAAGCAAGCCTCCTTGAGAGAACGCCACTCATCTGGGTCACAACAATGGTTTTAGATTTAAAAGGATTTTAGGGCCACATTTTCCTTTCCACTCTTTCCTCTGGAGCAGGGCAGTGTGTGGGTGGTGGGAGATGGGAGGTAAGGGTCTCTTCCTGAAACATACAGAAGGAACTGATAGCTCCTGGATATCTGGATATTCCAATGGGAGCGATGGAAGACCTGGGGTCCAGGCAGAGTGTTGAGGGGAGAGGTATGAAGGAAGGCAGAGACACAGAGGACCCAGACATTTTAGTTGGAAACAAAACAGGGAGGCTTTCCCACCCTGCCCAGTGGCTCTGTGACTGGAGGACCGAGGAGGAGGGAGGGGACCACAGCGCGGGGCTGCACGCACGTGCCGTCGGAGCTGTTGCTGTTGGTGCTTCCGTCGGTGGATTCCCGGCTGCCCTGGCGCGTGACCCGGCTCCGCATCTCCACCGCGATGCCCGTCTCCGTGCTCCGGCGGATGTTGCTGCGCAGCTTCTTGGTGGCCCCTTCTGTGACCACCCCCCCCACCCCAAGCACAGAGAGGGAACAAGGTCAGATTATGAATGGGGCTTCTCTTAAGAGTCCTGCCAAAGTCACTCTCTTGGCATGGGGGGGTTGATGGGGAGGATGAGCAGGGCTCTGACTGGAGGCAGGGGCATGGCTGAGCTGACCTCAGAGCTGGCCCTGCTCAGGACACTGACGCTGACAAAGCAGACTAGAAAGATGGCTGCAGACAGAGTCATGATGGCGCCACCAGGCAGAGCCACAGATCTGCAGCCGGGCCCGCGCCTCACCCTCATGAGGCTCCCCTGACGCCCACCTTCCCGCTCAATTTCAGCCCTTGCCCCAAAGGTTAAGTGTGTCTCCTCCCACTCTCTTCTGGAAAGTTCATCTTCTCTGGGATTCTCAGACTGACTTTCCCTCTTTCAGGCACCCTCAGACCCTATCACACCCGGACCTCACAACTCACCTCTCATACCTCTGGTGGCTCTATAGGAAAGTCCCCATGGGAAGCCTGACCACTCTCAAACAAACCCGCCTTCTCTAGGTGGGGCTGAACATGGAGAGGACATGTGTGGAGAGCTGGACAGGCCATTAGGGAAACAAGACAGAGAGGGACTGCTGGGTTGACCCAAATTGCCTTTGGCTTTGAGAAAAGGTCTGCAGAAGAAGCCCGAAGCTGGCCTGTGAGAGCTTACCCCTGTGTCTCTGTGCCTCCTGTTCAGAGGCTCTCGACCCCCATATCCTAGCCTCCCTCTCCGCCTTGCAGGGAGCATGGGACACTCTCCCTCTCCCAGCAGCACACCATCCTGCCTGGGTTTCCATGGCAACCTCCTCGGCATTGCAGTGTGGTCCCTCTAGACACCTCTTCTCCTGGGGGGTGGAAGGGGGAGACGGGCTGAAGGTTTGCAGGGACTTCCCCCGCTGAAGCTTGGCAGCTGGAGCAGCTTGATGGGGAGGGAACTGGCCCTCAGATAGGAACTGCACCAAAGGAACCATTTGCTGTCACTGGTTAGAGGCCAAGCGAATTAAGAGTGGAGTTGCCTACAGGGAGGGGGAGGCCAGGGCAGGGGGAGGCCAGGGCAGGACAGGCAGCACAGCCCCTGAAAGCAGTGGGGAGCAGGGAGCTGGTTACCTTGGCAATTCTCTCCCACCACACCCAGTGGTGGGCTGGGGAGGGGATGTTCAAGACCCCAGCCTGGGAAAAGGAAGACGTTATTCCTCCTGCTTCGTCTGCTTGTCTTTCAGAAAGTCCCTACTGGAGGAGGGCAAGCTGAGAGGTCTAGGATCACTAGTGGATGGGAGGGTGGGTGGTGGAACAGGCTGAGAACAGGGTGCAGGGTGAGGAAGAATGTCTTCTCTGAAATCATCCCAGCTTCTGGGATACTGGAATCCCTGACACCATCAATATGTCTGTCTGTCTCTCTCATACACACACACACAGAGTCACATTAGCTCATACATATTTTTTTCACAAAGAGAGGCATAGGCAGACATGCACGAGCAGCAGCAATCACATATATAAACACAGTAATCTCATACACAAGGCTACATGCATATTTATATCACAGTCACACAGTCACAAATGGTCCTACCAGGTCTTGGTCACACGTACACATGATGTATTCTGTCGCCTTCGGTCAAGTCATGGATACATGATCTTTGCATGTAACACTTGAAGTTGAACCCTCCCATTCATCACACATGTTGATGAAAACCCACAAATGGTGTCTGACCCACCTCACACACACAGGCCTGGGTAATAATGCTGGTGTGTGGGGCCTCCCCCTGTCCATGGCCCCTAACTCTACATCATCTCTAACCCAATTAGAAGACAGATGGGTCTGTGGGGGCTCTCTCGCCTTCATATCTCTACTCCATAACACACAGCCTGAGGCTCACCTCCTCATGACCCCAACCCTCCTCTTTCAGAGTTTAGGGAAACTTAGACCCATTTGGGAGCAAATTTGCCTTCTTAGATAAGACTTGTCTAACCCAATGTGAGACCCTGAGTCGGGGAGTCACAGAATCCTGAAATCTTAAGAGATACGTTGGCTACCCCTCCCCCAAATTTCACAGATGGGAAGCCTGAGGTCCAGGTGCCGAGAGAGCTGGGACTTAGATCAGGCCCACAGACTCCCAGTCTGCTGTCATGCTCTTTTCACTCCCCTCCCAATCCCCCATCTAGTTGAGAGGTGATTCAGCAGAGATGAAGTTCCATGACTTTAGAGGGAGGAGAAAGCTCTTGTAATCTCAGAGACGATCCCTCCACTGGCTTCATACATGTCCATACAATCCCTCCACTGGCTTCATACATGTATAGTCTCAACCCCTGCTGATTTAAGGAATAACTTTATATAATCTCTCTCTCTCTAGAGAAACAGGCCAAGTTGCCTGAAATAATTCTATGGGCCCCAGAGACCAAAAGACTCCAGGAACCATCCCATCTGTCCCATCACAAACAAAGGAGGGGCACTCACACCCTGTACCACCACTCCCTATGGCATCTTCTGGAATGGTCCTGAGCCCTCTCTCTACCCTGACCCAGATCCCAGAGTCCAGAAGGGGAAAGCCGCTGTCCCTGGTACTGAAAATACTAGCTCTGTTTGGGCAGGGGCTAGGACAGCCCAGGATGGTCCTGTGTAGACCCAGCCAATTGCCAGACCAGAACCCACCTGTGTCCTGGACCCAAAGCTCTGACCCCACCCTCCTCACTGCTCCCACGACTTAGTGAATGTTAGATCCAAAAGGAAACTGGGAGAGAGCATTTTAGCTCCATTTTACAGAAGAGGAAACTGAGGCCCAGCGGAAAAGTAAATTTCCAGAGGTCCTATGGTGAGTTACAGAGCCAGGACTCGCCCTCTAAAGTGAGTTTTTGTAAGTCCACTCTAGGGCAACATGAGGAATAAACTGGAAGAAGGCAGGCAGGAGGCAGGAGAACTAGAGAGGAGGGTGGTGCAATCATCCAGGCTAGATATTATGGGTCCTGTACTAGGGCAGGGGCTTTGAAACAAAGAAGGATGGGCAGGGCTCTAGCCAATGCAGAGTACGGACACACTAGGAGGAAGGAGGCCCTGGGAAGGGCAGACCTGAGCCCAGAAGACCGAGTCCAGGAGGGGAATTCCTCCCAACTTCACACAGCCCAGCCCCGCAGGGAATGGAACTATCCCATCTGTTGGGAGTGGGGGCACCCTTCTAGGGTCTTTCCCAGAACAGTTTCCAGAGCCAATGCCCATGAGTCTGCCTCATATATTCCTCTGGCACCAGATGCTCCCACCCATGAGGAGGGTCCGAGCTGGGATACTGGCATCCTCAAGGCATGGGGGCAAAAAATGGAGAAGGAATTCTAGATGGAGAGGAGTATGCTACAGGGAAGGAGCAGAGGTACGGAGGCTGAGAACTCACTTCTCTTTTGGCCTTATGGTACAATGGCAGGTGGTAATAATAGCATCAACCCTTCACTGAGTGCCTACCCTATGTACCAGGCATGAAGCTGGGTGCCTTTGCACACCCTATCTCATTTAATCCCCTGGATAATTCTGCAAGGCATGTATCACTGCCCTCATTCTAGGAACAAGGCAGCAGGCTCAGAGAGGTGAAGTAACTTGCCTTAGTCACCCGGCTAGTAAATGACAGGGGGTGGATCTGAACTTGAGGTTGTTCTCCAGGGACGTGCTTTCTCCTCAGGCTCTGGATGCCTCATCGATAACTTAAGTACAGTGTACTAGATGATCTCAAGGGACCCTCCCCGCTCTGACTTTCAGCAATTAGCTGATTCACAGACACCTTCAGTTAGAAGGGCATCTGGGCAGTTCCCCTAGCTCCAGTCCTTCAGCCATGCCCTTGCATACCAAGGAGACAAGGGATTCAGAAGCCCCAACATCATTCATCTCTTCTCGAGATGAAAGGTCTTCCTGGTATCTGCTCCAATCCCTGCCTGCAGCCTGTAAAGTCAAGGCAGACCACTAGAAGTTTCTCCCAGTGACTCAGGTCCCTATCCTGGCCTTGGAAGACTGTCCCTCTAAATCACTTTGGGCACGAAGAAGCCTTTGGGTCTGAAACTGAATCAGCTGGATTCCTGGGCTTGGTCCCCTACAGCCAGAATCCTGGGGTCCAATACCTCCATGACCTCCTAATCTTAATCTCACTCCTTGGTCCTATCTCAGCCCCCTCCTTGTCCCAGCCCAACTTCTAGATCCCCAAGTCCCCATCTTCCTGACTCTCTAGTACCAGGCCTAAACTACATATTCACAGAGGCCACGCCCACTCTAGGACTCTGATAACCTCAAGCCCCTTCCCCATCTATAATAGCTTTCCCCAGCCAGAAACCACATCACAGCTTGATTGCTGGAAAAGACCAGCCCACGTGCTCCTGTCGAGGGCTTTGTAAAAATCTATTTTAAGGCCTGGAAAAGTCCCCCACCCCCAGCCCCAACTGGGAGCCTTGATGAGCATTCTCTCCGGATCCTCCGGAGCCCCCGCCCCCTCACCATCCCATCCAGCTGCCTATTTGAAGGTTTCTGGGGAAGTTGTTACTCTGAACAAAATAAGCAGGAAGAGATTTTAAAACAAAACCAGCTGGTGTCTGGGCTGATGCCACAAAGTGAGGAGGTCTTGGTGGGGAGGGCTGGCTCCTCTGTGTTGTGGGGTCTATGTATGTCACAAGGTGGTCACCCACCAGGCTGAATATAACTGAGATTCTGCAGCGAGGTGTCTGAAAAAGGATACTGCATTGATGAGGATGGAGCTATTATAGTGTGTGTGAATGTGGCTTTGTGATGTACACCTGCACACATGGGACATGTTTCTGTGATCTGGGTCTGTGCGTGTAATCAGAGGGCCGTGTCTGTGTGGTTTGCATGACTGGTTTTATCTGTGACCATGCACAGTGTGAATTTCTCTATTGTGCCTCCCTGGAAATATGGGCAGCTTACCAGAGCCACTGAGTGCTCTATTTATGTAACTGTACAAGTCACACATCTTTGTGTGTGTCTTCCTTGTGCTTCGTAACATATACATAGGACTACAGAAGTGCATTTGTGTAGTTATTTGTATTTAGGAGACTGGGAGATTACAGGTGAGACTGAATCTTTTTTGTTTTTTAAACCAGGGGGTCTCACTATGTTCCCCAGGCTGGTCTCAAACTCCTGGACTCAAGTGGCCCTCCCGCTTCTCCCTCCAAAGTGCTGGGATTATAGGTGTGAGCCCTGCACCGGCACCTGAGACTAAATCTTGTGGATGTGTATGTCTGTAAAATTGTGGTGTCACTTACACAGTGCCAGGAACATAAGCCTGTTTAACAAGTAACTACTGGTTAATGTCTAAGTCTGTGTGTGGTGACAGTAGAGTGTAAAGGTTAAGAGCATCAGCTAGGAAGCCCAACTGCTAGAGTTTGAATCCAGGCTCCACCACCTACTAGTTGTGTAGTTTGAAACATCTGACCTCCCTTTTCTGTTCTTTGGTACCTGCCTCATAGAGCTCCATGGAGATTTAATCAGTCCATAAACCTACTGGACCTAGAACAGCACCTGTTGTATGGGAAGGGCCACCATATAAGTGTTTGTGGGCATGGAAGTGCAGACCCATCAGGGCAGTCCCTGGGTAGTCTGTCTTTGCAAAGTGTCCCCTACCCCCGCCCTGCGATGTCCCAGGTCCCCTCACCAGGCTGCGGAAGCTGGAGTGTGCTCTTGCTCCACTGAGTCAGGCCCACGATGGCCACCATCTTGGCACCCAGGCTGCTCCTCCGCTTCTTGGCAGTGCTGGTCCCAGCTCCGCCCCCAGCTTGCTGGGATCCGCAGATTTCACCGCTAATGCTGGAGCTCCGCACCACGTTCCTGGAGGCCCCAGACGAGGCAGGACCTGGCTCCCCGTTAAACATGGTCCCTGGGGCGGCAGGGCCTCAGGCAGCTCTGAAGGTGGGCAGGAAACAAAGGATCCCACGTCAGACCTGGATGAATCTACTGCAGTCCCACCACTTTCTAGCTGCATGACCTTGGGCTAGTCACTTGACCTCTCTGAGGCTGTAAGGTTGAAATGCACAAACAAATGTCAAGGGCATGCACAGGTTCTGGCTCAATAAAAGGGACTATTCCTATTAGCACATGGCTATGAAGAACCTCGCAGGTGACCTAGTTTAATGGAGAGGATCGAGGCTGTGGAGTCACATGGCCCGGGCTTGAATTCCAAAGGCCTCTACACACTAGCTGTGTGAACTTGTGACCAAACAAACATCCTGAGGTTTCAGTGAACACCTCAGCAAGATGTGAAATAACAGCACTTAGCTCATAGGATTGTTCTAAGGATTAAATTAAATAATGCATGTGAAGTGCCCATCAGGCTTAGAGGACATATTCAGTAAGTATTAGTGGTTATTATTTTCATAGCAAATAATAACAGGGAGAACAAAACTGGCTCCAGTCTGTGCAGACTCTGGTGGGGTCCTTCTGTGTGAAAGGGATACTGCAGAAAAGCCCAAAGCAGCAAGAAAATCACCCTACTTGAGAGGCATTTTAGTCTATTCCCTTCCAGCCACCCTTCCATGCATTTTTTAAAATAATTGAACTCATACTGCAAATATCATTTTATATACTAGTATTTTTTTCATTTAACATTATATCATGGCTGGGCACGGTGGCTCACGCCTGCAATTCCAGCACTTTGGGAGGCTGAGGTGGGCGGATCACTTGAGGTCAGGAGTTCGAGACCAGCCTGACCAATATGGTGAAACCCCATCCCTACTAAAAATACAAAAATTAGCCAGGCGTGGTGGTGGGCGCCTATAATCCCAACTACTGAGGAGGCTGAGGCAGGAGAATTGCTTGAACCCAGGAGGCGGAGGTCGCAGTGAGCTGAGATCGCACCATTGCACTCCAGCCTGGGTGACAGATCGAGACTCTTGTCTCAAAAAAAAATACATCATAAGCATTTCCCAATGTCATTAACACTATGTATGCTACCATGATATTCCATTGTATAGAAGTAGCATAATTGACTTACGTATTTCAATATAGTTTACCTCTTAGATCAGGCCCAAGTTTCTCTCCTCTTTCTCTCTTTCCTCTCTTTTGTTTTTATTTTTTATTTATTTATTTTTTGAGATAGAGCCTCACTCTGTCACCCAGGCTCAAGTGCAGTAGTGCAATCTCAGCTCACCGCAAACTTCACCTCCTGGGTTCAAGCAATTCTCCTGCCTCAGCCTCCCAAGTAGCTGGGATTATAGTCCTGCACCACCATGCCTGGCTAACATTTTGTATTTTTAGTAGAGGGGGGTTTCACCATGTTGTTAAGGCTGGTCTCGAACTCCTAACCCCAGGTGATCTGCCTGCCTCAGCCTCCCAAAGTGCTGGGATTATAGACATGAGCCACCGTGCCTGGTTTCTTTCCTCTCTTTTAAATAAACACAGCAATAAACATCTTTCTTTTTTCTTTTTTTTTTCTTTTTTTTTTTTTTTTGAGATGGAGTCTTGCTTTGTCACCCAGGCTGGAGTGCAGTGGCATGATCTCGACTCACTACAACCTCTGCCACTTAGGTTCAAGTGAATCTGGTGCCTCAGCCATCAGAGTAGCTGGGATTACAGGCATGCGCCACCATGCCCGGCTAATTTTTTTGTATTTTTAGTAGAGACGGGGTTCCACCCTGTTGACCAGGCTGGTCTCAAACTCCTAATCTCAAGTGATCCACCAGCCTTGGCCTCTCAAAGTGCTGGGATTACAGGTGTGAGCCACCACACCCAGCCTAAACATCTTTCTACATGGATATTGTCTGCTTGTTTCTTTAGGACTGATTCCTCAAAATGGAACGACTGGGTCCAGGGGTACAGATACTGCTAGGAGCTTCCCTAGCATACACTCCCTCTTTCTGCTTCCTGACAGAGGGCTGGTTTTGTCCAGGTACCACCCACTCCTTGTTTTAGAGGCAGATCTTGATTAATTTAAGGCAATCCGTGAATGGCATTCACCTTGGCAACTCTTACTTGTCCAAGCGGAGGAAGATTTGGATTCCATGCTTATAAGAGAGGTGGGGAGCCCTCCTTCTTTCTCCCTCTGTCCTTCTCTTTCCTACACCCTAGAGAGGGCTCAGCCCTAGGATGAAGCCAGTGCTACTGTGAACAGACAGCACTCAGACAGAAAGTACCTCAGGCCACACCTGGGGCCTGCCCTGCGCTGGTCTTCCAATGATGTGAGACAATACATTTTCCATTGCTTAAACCAGTTTGAATCAGAGTTCTCTGTTACCTCCAAAAGCATCCTACCTGATGCCAGGGTCATAAATGTCTTTTGGATTCTCGGAATATATTGTCAAATTCCTTTTTAAAATATTGACATTTACTCTCCTTATTAGCTGCAGTCAACAAATATTTAAGCCCCTAAAATTCCCAGGCCCCTGCTGAATGCCAAGGATACAGCGGTGAGTCAGACCAACTTGGTCCTGCCCTCCCAAAGCCTCCAGTCCAGAAGGGAGACAGACAGTAAATAACTAATTCTACAGTTAAATATTTAATGATGGTTATGCTAAGTGCTAGGGAAGAGGACAGAGGGCCCTGAGAAGCATTCTGGGGGAGGGGGCTGCAGGAGTCTATGGCTCTGTTTTGAACAGAAGTGGGATCTCCAGCTGTCAGCCTCCACAGTTTGGCTGCAAAGTCCCATGCTGAAGTCGGTCTCCTCTGCTCAGGAAGAACCCAAAAAGGCCAGTCGCTCCAGCATCCTCTGCACCCAGCACCCTCCTGGCTCTGTCCTAGCCCACAGTGGTTTTCCTGGGGCAGCTGACCATCCCAGGGTTCAGGGCACTTCGCTTGACCCTGGGTGGGCCCTTGGGCCTGGTACACTGAAGGAGTCCACCTTTTCAAAAGGACACAGAAAGGGGAGGGAGAACGGGTGGAAGAGGAAAAGCACCATTGTGACGGATAAGGAAGACAGTCCCCAGACAGCTGACAATGGTCACCTGGTCAGCATGACTCCTGCCAGCCTGGCAAAGTATAGCTGACAGAGGGGATGAGTTAACGCCTCATTTTGCCTTCTCTGTGGCTGCCTGGACCGATCTCATTCACCGTGTGACGTGTGCAGAGTCCTGGATTGTATTTCTCCATCCCCCATCAACCCTGCAGCTAATGGAAAGTCCCCCTGGACTGGGGCCTATGATGATCTCTTCTTTTGAGTTTCCAATTCTAGTGCCAGTTTGTGTGTTTTTTGGGTATCTGCATGGTCTTTTGGTGGAAGATGGGAGAAGGCTTATCTGATACTGTGACTCTGCCACGGTGTAGGTCTAATTTACTCCTTACAGTATTTCTGGAAGGCATGTGGTTATCTCTGTGTTGTAGATAAGAAAACAGTCTCAGAGAAGTAAAGGACTTATCCATCCTAGCCAGCTAAGAAGAGGCAAGGCCTGGACTTGAACTCAGGTCTCTTGTTTCCACAAAGAGACAGAATGCTTAGCATCCCCTGTCCCTTCAACCAAAAATGGAGGCCCGGCCCTTAAGCTCAGACTCTGCTCTGGGTCTCTGGGCCCTTTGAGAAAACTACAAGGAAAGTGTCTGTATGAGAAAAGCCCCTCTGGCCCAGGTTCCCACAGCTGGCATGAGCATCTAAGTTAGGGCAGGAGAAATCCCAACCAGACCATAGCTGGAGAAGCAAAGTGCTTCCCTAGCACAGCCTCCGGGAAGCAGGAGAGTACCACCCCCAGGGGGCGGAAAGGGACGGGGGTAAGGGACAAAATTCCTGACCCTGCCAACCCAGGGGCTCATGTTTCCTCATGAATAATAAATGGAATTGACAAGCAGTTGGTTTGGAATCAAGGTCTCTGCACCATCCAGAGCTATTTTCTCATCTTTAACTATCTAGGGATCAACCAGCAGGGCTGGAGAACTGAAAAATGCTTGGGAACGCCCAGTCTGCAGGCCACTCCCCAAGGGGGCAGGAGGAGCCAGACCCAAAGCCCTGGACCCAAGGTCCTAGGACTGACCCTGTGGGCCAGAAGTCCTGGGTAGGGCAGCTTAGGAGGGTTAGGAATCAGGATGTGGGATTCGAATGTGAACAGATTCCTTATGTGAACTCCTCTGGGCCTCGGCTGTCTCATCTGGGTGTAAAATGAAGGGGTCAGATTAAGTAATCTCTAAAACTCCTTTTGACTGGGAGAGTTGAGTCTATGAATGCACATTGGAGCGGAGGACTCGGAATTAGAGATCTAGTTTCTTCTCTGGCAGCAGGTCTAGCTCAGGAAAGACATGCCAAAGTTCAGATAGGGCACCTAAAAGGAGGCACATCCACAGAATAGCAACCCCTGAGCCATCAGACCACAGGGATGGAAAAGGGAAGGTGGTGGAGACTGTGGCAGAGTGGTGAGGAGCGGGCAGGACACAGAGCACACCATGTCACATGTTGGTGATTCCAAACAATTGCTAAATAAACTCTACCCTTCCCACGCAAGTCCCTTCACCAATTCCCTGCTTCTGAGCAGACCGTCCCTTTCTCAGCCCGGGTCATGGCACCTCAGGGAAGGAAACCGTCCTATGATCTCAGTGAGTCACAGAGACCTCACTCTGAAGTTCTTCCTGCTGACTCCCAGCTATTACCACAGCAGCAGAGAAACTTCGATTTATCCTCCAGGGAGACAGCCACAGCCCCCACTTCTGCCAAAACTCCATGCCAGAAGAGACCTGCCCAGCTCCCCAGGAATAAGCTTTGTGTTTTCTTTTTAGCCCTTGGATGTTTGGCCTCTACCCCGGGGTCTCAGTACCCTAAAAGGACCCTCCAAACTCTCTCCTGAATCCTGACAACAGCAGGTCTCAGGGCCCTACCGGGCTACCCTGGGCCCCTCAGTCCCTTTAACCGTGGGTCTAACCTGATGATTTTTTTTTTTTTTTTGAGACGGAGTCTTGCTCTGTCACCCAGGCTAGAGTGCAGTGGAGAAATCTCAACTCATTGCAACCTCTGCCTCCCGGATTCAAGCAATTCTCCTGCCTCAGAATCCTGAGTAGCTGGGACTACAGGTGCCCACCATCACGTCCAGCTAATTTTTGTATTTTTAGTAGAGATGGGGTTTTGCCATATTGGCCAGGCTGGTCTCGAACTCCTGACCTCGTGATCCGCCCGCTTTGACCTCCCAAAGTGCTGGAATTACAGGTGTGAGCTACCGCGCCCCACCCAGATGAGAATTTTTGGTAGTTCAAGACCACACAAAAGCTCAAGATGAACCTAGCCACCCACCTTTCCAACAGTAAAGATCAAGGAATGCATCACAGGGTGATGGAGTGTTAGGCTGGAAGGGACTGCAAATAACTGAGGTTCCTACCACCCCTCCCCATCCTCTGCTCACAGTGGACACCATTAACCTCTCTCTTTCCCATCAAGGTCAGACAGCCTCAGAGTCCCTCTCAACACAGGGCTCCAGCACCAGCTGATGAGAAACAGCTCATGAGCTAAAACTGACTTGCTGTCTCTATTCTAGCCTGAGCCTTTTATTTTGCAGAACAAGAAATCAAGGCCCAGAATGGGGGAAAGACGCACCAGGGTAACACAAAAAATTGGTGGCAAAATCAGCGCTTCAGCCCTAAGTCCCCTAACTCTCAGGTCTCAAATCACCTATCGGTGGTGCTCCCTCCCCACCCTTCACCTGGAAGAAAACCCAACTCACCAAATTGATGAATCTGAGCCTGGTGTTCCGCATCACAGGGGGCTGTGCCCCTCCCAACAGCACACCCCTAGGGCATTTGCACAAGGCTTCAATCGACTTCTGCTAAAACACCAGTTTTCAAGAAATGAGGTGAAGGCAATCAGGGCAGGCTCCCAGGAGGAGGCGATGTGGCAAAAGGGTCTGGAAGGGAAGAGGGGAGCTTAGAGGAAGGGCTAGGTAAGGCATCTGCCCTCAAGGACTTCCAGTAGATGGTGGCATAAAAAGATAGACTTTGAAGAAGCTGTGTGACCTTGAGCAAATCATTTAAACTCTTCAATTCTCCGTTTCCTCTTGTAAAATTTTCACAACTCCTGGGCCCCCTAATGTTCCTTTAGGCACTTGGATGCCAAGCTGCTGAAGACCCACAACTGTGAGATTTTTTAATACATGTACAGAGACTCACCCAGGACCAACCGCTGAGGAGCTCTAGACCCCATCCTTCCTTCCTCCAACCTCCCTCTGATTAATGGGGTCTGTGTTCCTCCCCAGACACTCTGTGACATGCCCAGCAGTTGGGTGACACACTCCTGGCTCTGCCCCAGCCATGTGATCCTTAGCAGGTCCTTCAGCTTCTCTGGACCATTCCCTCCATTCCCTCCTCTACAAAACGAGTTTAATCACCACCTGGCCCCTCCCCAACTCTCCTGGCTGGACTGGGGGTCAGATGAGACAAAAAAGGAGCAGGAGGCAAAAAGCAGAGAAAGGCAGAGTGAATGAAACACATGCTCTGGAGGCAGACAGACTTAGGTGCAAGACCTAGATCTGCCACTTACAAGCCGTATGATACAGGGCTTCCTTAACAAATCCCCTGAGCCTAACGCTCCTCATCTATAAAGTGGGGACGATAATGTCTGCTTTAGGATTCTTATATAAAACATCACAAAACAAGGATTGGGATGTGGTAAATGATCATCAGTTGGGCAATTACATTATTATTCCAAAAAGATCCCTTTATAAATCGTAAAGGATTGTCCAAGTGTTAGTTCTTATTGGTCTGGAGTCCACACCGGGTGCAACCACTTCAGGGGAAGGGCCAGGGACTAGAGCAGCACCTCCCACCACAGCCCTGAGTGCTCCAGAAGTCTGGGATCAGGGTTCCTGCACTTTTCAGTTGAAGTGAGAAGTGGCCTATGAAGCTGTGCCAGCATCTCAGCTCCTGACCCCCTGCTGGATGGTGGGTCTGGCATCTGATACTCCTGGCCCAAACCTAATCCCGCGTCAGGATGGCCCATCGCATCACCTGTGCTGATCTGTGCCCTTGTCAGAGGCTAGTGCCTGCACTCACAGAAGGCGTAGAGGGGCTCCTTCGGCTCCAGCCTCTCCTGTCTAGAGGTGGGCGGTGATGGGTTGGTAGGTGGTTGTGGTGGTGAAGACAGTCTGTGCCAAGGAAGCACACCCAGCCAGCGTGGGCAGCACAGAGCAACGGCTCCTCTCCTAGTTGTGCAGACCTTTGTCTCCCCCAAGCCAGGCTGGCATGTGTGCACGCACACACACACACATACACACACACACACACACGTGCACACACACATGCAGGAAGAGACATGGGGCACAGAATTCCAAATGTGTGATCACACAGACTCGTGTCAATGATATACACTTAAAGACGCAATCACACGTGCACACAGATATGCACACCGCCCCCCACCAAGACACTCATACACACAGAGACACACAGAAGCAGCCACGACGACAGCCATAGGCATTCACGGACTCACATGTGTAGACACCTGCACACACCCACAAACACCCTCCCCAATGGGCCCCTGCCCAGTCCAGAGAGGCAGGAAGAGCCCCATGGCTCCGTGGGCAGGGAAGCAGGAAGCGTCTTACCCTGAGTCGTGGGCTCCCTTGGCTAAGGCACACACCCCACCTTTGAGCAGGTGTGTGTGAGCTTGAACACATGCACACTCATACACACCACAGTCCCCCATCTCACTCGCCTGACCCCCATCCCCGCCAGACCGGACAAAGGAGCTCATCGGTGAGGTTTGTGGTGAGGAGAGAAGAAGGCTGGCACGGAGCAGCTGCTGTCACCATGGCTACCAGGCTGACCCACTTCTCCTCCACCCAGCCTGGCCCACCCAGCCCGGGCAAGGCAGGCCCTCTCCCATCACACACAGGAAAGGGGTGGCCCTCTGAGGGTGTGGTAAGGGATGGGTTGAGGACCCCAGAGAGTCTGGATACTGTGTAGGAAGGCAATGCAGACTGCAGACATGCCCTGAAGGAAGTAGGGTGCTGAAGGCATGGTCTCTGCAAGACCTAGAAGACTGAGCCCCTGACGTTCCCTGGGGCCTCAGGGCACCACATGGACCCTAGATACAGTCTCAGTCACAGTCATCATGGCAGTGCGGGAGATGGGGTGGTCAGACTCAAACCCAAACTCTAAGGACTCAAAACACACAAGGGTAAGGCAGACCCAGGGCTGGGTGAGCCCTGTCTCCCATTCAGAACAAGGTTCCTGAAGGCTCCACTAGGGGCTGCTGGGGTCACAGCTATGCCCCCTTCTCAGGACAGGGTCGCCATGGGCCTTCACTGGGCTAGGGGCTCCTAAGGACAGGGCTGTGTGTTCTTCCTCAGAAGCAGGGACTTGGAGGAACAACACAGCCTGAGTCAGTTTTGGGAGGAGCCAGCCTACAAAACAGAATGAATCTCTCCTGCTTGACAACCTCCCTTAGCTTCCCATTTCCTGCAGGACAAAGGAGAAGCCCCTCACCAAGGCCCACAAGCCCATGTGACCTAGAGACTGTCTTCCTCTCCTATCTCCCAGCCCGTCCCATGCCTCTTGCCCCTACTCTGTATTCCAGTCACACTTGCTTTGGACTGTCTTCCTCTCCTATCTTCCAGTCCGTCCCATACCTCTTGCCCCTACTCTGTATTCCAGTCACACTTGCTTCTTTTCAGTCCTCAAAAGTACCACCTTGGGCCGGGCATGGGGCTCATGCCTGTAATCCTAGCACTTTGGGGGGCCAAGGCAGGTGAATCGCATGAGCCCAGGAATTTGAGACCAGCCTGAGCAACACGGTAAAACCTCGTCTCTACAAAAAGATACAAAAATTAGCCTGATGTGTAGTCCCAGCTACTCGGGAGGCTGAGGTGGGAGGATGGCTTGAGCCCAGGAGGTGGAAGTTCTAGTGAGCCTAGATCGCAACAATGCACTCCAGCCTGGGTGACAGAGCCAGACTCTGTCAAAAAAAAAAAAAGAGTCACTTAGCCACTTTGTCTCCTGTCTGCCTGGCATGCTCTTCTCTTCCCCCACCCCCATGATCTGGTGGCCCCATACTTGTCGGTCCTGCCACCTTTGCCTGGCTAAACCCTATTCTTGGCTCAATCCAAGTTTGAAGGTCATTTCCTAGGAGAGTCTTCCCAGATGAGGTTAGTCCCCATAATTCCCTTTGTACTGTCCCTAAGTTGAATTGTGTCCCCCTAAAAAATGTTGAGGTTCTAACCTCCAGTCCCTCAGAATGTGACTTGGTTTGGAAACACGGTCATTGCAGATGTGACGAGTTAAGATGAGGTCATGCTGGAGAAGGGTGGGTCCCTCATATAACCAGTGTCCTTATAGGAAGGCGGCCACGTGAAGACAGACACGGGGAGAGCGCCATGTGCCGATGGAGGCAGAAATGGGAGTGACGCGTCAATGCACCAAGGAACGCCAAGGATTGCCACCTGTCACCAGAAGCCAGGGGAGAGGCACGGAACAGATTTTCCTCACAGCACACAGAAGGAAGCAACCCTTTCAACACCTGATTTTAAACATGCAGCCTTCAGAACTGTGAGAGTCTACCTTTCTGTTGTTTTAAGCCACCCTGTTCGTGGCACTTTGTTGCAGCTTCCCTAGGAAATGAACACACTGCTGTTCCTAACTTGTTCCGTGCTTGTCTCCCACACCCCGCCCCCTGGCTGTGAGCTGGTTAAAAATAGGAACCTTGTCGTCATCTTCACCCTGAATCCCTAGTACCTGGCACAGGTCTGGCATATAGCAGGACTCAGTAAATATTTGTAGAATGAATGAATGGCAACCTAAAACATTAAATTAGCAGTATTTATAGTACTGTGAGTCATTTTTATTTTCTCCATGTGACATATTGTGTTTTCTAAAGTTACTACTTAAGAAACTGTATTAATGTGATAATAAAGAAAAAAAACCAAAACCACATATTTTTCTTTTTCAAAACATACATTAGAGTAACAAGCATTTCCACCAATGTGTGCTTTGTGACGAGGGAAAAGTTCTTCTATCTGTTTGATAACTGCTTTTTTATTGATTAATTGATTCCTCCTCATGTCACTAAAGTGCTTTCTACAGTCAGATTTACAGAGCTTGAGCTCTGGGGCCTTGCAGGGCAGAGATTATGGGTGGGAAGGGGCCAGCCAGGGTACACATTCTTTTCAGCCATCTCCACCATCCACCCCTCCCTTGGCTTGTAGGATCTGGCTAGATGTGGCACCTGTCTCCTTACAGGGGTTGCTAAACTTGGCACTGGAGCATACCACTACTACTGGCCAAAGGTGACTCCCCAAACAGAAGCAAGATCCTGTCCTCAATGACCACACCATCTAGTGCTGCTCCAACTGCAACGTGCAGGTGGATCACCTGGGGAGCTTGCTCTGATCCATGGGTCACAGGTGGAGCCTGAGACACTGCATTTCTAAGAAACTTACAAGTGATTCTCATGATGCTGGTCCATGGACCACCCAAGGCACTGAGAGGTGAAGATACATTGCTCTGGTTGTTCTGCAGAAAGAGTGAACACTTCAGGGTGGGGGAGACCAGAGAAGGCATTAACCCAGCAGTTGCACCTCAAAAGATAGGTGAGGTTTGGAGAGGAGAGGCAGAGGTGGCTCTAAAGGAAAGAGGTGGCAACTACTGGGAAGGCCCAGGGAGAAAACATTGTGTTCAGAGGCTGGTGAACAGAGCAGTGCAGTTGGAGAGGAGGTAGGTACAACTGCGGAACAGAGGGCTGGAAAGATAGGCTGGGAGCAGCCAGTGCAGGGCTCTGAATGTGGGGCTAAGAAGCTAGGCTTTCATCCTGTAGGAGTGAAATCTGACATGATTTAGATGTAATACTTTACAGAGATCAATCTGACACTGAGTGCAGACTCAGAAAGAAGCCTGACAGCAGGAAGAGCAGCCAGGAGGCTGCTACATCCATGCAGGAAGAAGGGCTGCACTGCTTCAGAAAGTGAGGTGCAAAGAGGAAACGTGGCCAGGAGTCGTGGGTGGGGTTAGGGGATTGCCTAGAGTGAGTGAGGGGACAAAGTAGGGAAAAGGTAAAAAATGAAATTCAAGGTGATTTGGCCAGGCACGGTGGCTCACGCCTGTAATCCCAGCACTTTGGGAGGCTGAGGTGGGCAGATCACAAGGTCAGGAGATCGAGACCATCTGGCTAACACAGTGAAACCCTGTCTCTACTAAAAATACAAAAAAATTAGGCGGGCCTGGTGGCGGGCGCCTGTAGTCCCAGCTACTCAGGAGGCTGAGGCAGGAGAATGATGTGAACCCAGGAGGTGAAGCTTGCAGTGAGCCGAGATCTCACCACTGCACTCCAGCCTGGGCAACAGAGTGAGACTCCATCTCAAAATAAATAAATAAATAAATAAATAAATAAATAAATAAATGAAATCCAAGGTGATTTACAGGACGGATGGGGGTGAAAGGTGCCAACGGCAGAGCTTGAGGTCCTAGCAGAAAAATCCTGGCTTAAGGAGAAGATGAATCCCCATTCTAGTCCCGATGGGTCTGAGATAATGCTGCAACTCTCACATTCAGGTGTTGGCCAGGTAAGCCAATTCACTAGCGCTCAGGAGAGCAAGGTGAGTGGGCAGGATTTGGGTGTGTTCTCCAAAGAAAAAATGGGGTGTGGAAAGGAAGAAGAATGCCCAGGAGACAGCAGAGAGTGAGGAAGGATTGAGAGGTAATACCTACAGTTAGAGGTAGGAGGAAGACGGAACCAACTGAAGGAGGGAGAGTCCATAGTGAACAGTAGGAGAGGAACTCACAGAAGACGCCATGAATATACAGATGGCCAAGCTGGAAGCCCTGCAACACCCTGATATTGAGACCAAGAAGGGGTCTACCCAGCTCAGGATGCAGGAGGGAGGCTAGGGGGGCACCCTGACTCCCTCCCTAAGGCACAGGGGAAGCCCAGGCCTGAAAGGAGCACAGCTGGAATGGAAAGCAGAATTTGGACTGAAAGAAAAGGGGGCTTGATGCATTGGGGAGGGTTTGGGCTGTGGCAGGAGCCCGGGGCTCTGAAGCACTTATTCCAGCTCAGTCCTAGCACAGGAAGGACAATTTCCACACATGCAACCACACACACACTTACATGTCCGCATGGCTAGAGAACTCCCAGGGCGGAGCAGAGGTGACTGGGGAAAGGTCTTTGGATCAAAGTCTTATTACAGGTGAGCACATAATTTATCATCCACCTGGGACCCTTATGAGAATGAGCAGGAACAATACTCAATCACACCGGACCACAGGTGAAAATGAGGACTGTGCCAGGCAAACCCAGCCATATGGTCACCCTAGCTGGTGGACACTGGATCCCAATAAGATATATATTTGGTTCCACTGCTCCCCCTTCCTAGATGGGGGATAGCAGAAGGGACAGGCAGGCTCATCCTGAGAGGCAGGGCCACCCTCAAGGATGCTGGTGGATGGGACAATCTCTCCCCCTACCAGGCCCACTCTCGCCTGAGCAACGACACCCTCGCTGGGGGAGATGCGGCAGCACCACGGACAGCGGCCGGCGGCTCGCTCCCAGTCCCTCCCCCGCCTGCTCTCCCCTCTCCTCCCCTCCCCTTCTCTCCCCCCTCCCCCTCCCTCCCCCACGCCGCTGACGAAGCCGGATCAATATTTCATCGGGGGAAGGGGCTCCAGTTACCAGCCCCGCGCCAAGCCGGAAGGCGCCGCCCGCGCCTGCTGCCCACCCTGGGGACCCTCCTCAGAGCCAGCACAGGCTCGGCCCCAGCCCAGACAGACACTGCCCAAAGAGGTGCACACATTCCCTGCAACCTCTCCACCCCCCCGGTCCCTTTCAGGGCACAAAGACCCGCGCGCAAGCCATACACCTCCGGTTGGCCCCTCCGATGCGCCACAGAGCGAGATGCACGCTGTACAAAGAAGATGACGTACACAAAACAACAGGCACCACACCACACCCAGCAGGCAATCCACCTACACACGCACTCAGACACAGCACACACATGCACACAAAAACACACCTTGTGCACCACAGACTCACATGGCATGGAGATGCAGCTACCACAGACTCACACACATCACACAGACCCAAGACACACCCTACCACACACACATAAACTCGCACATCGCACAAAAACTCCCTCGCAGAGAACTGCAGACATATCACATGATGATACATTCACCACAGACACACACACACAGTGCACACACAATATGCCCTCAGAGACCCTCAGACATATCTGTGAGCTAAAGAGCTACATTTGCCAGGGACACACACACACACACACACACACACACTTAAACTCTCATACATACACACACACATTATGCCTTCACAGAGATCCTCAAACATTCACCATGGACACACAAGCACACACCCCACACTCTACCCAGGCCCTCCACCCTCCTGGGGCCCAGGCCACCCTTCCCACTGTGAACATGGGACTAGGGAGGGGCAGACAGGACTTCCCTCCCTCCTTCCCATCTGCCTTCTCTACTTTGGCCCTGCTCGTGGGCCCTAAGGATAAATTCACTGTGTCCTCCAAGGTCCCCCCTGGGGTCTGCTGCGAGTTCCCAGGGACAGGCAGTCAGCACAAAGTGGTAGGCAAAGCAGGGAGTAGGGGAAGCAGGACCTATGAGACTCCAAAGCCTTCTGTTTCACTGTCCCTGAGCCCCAAGCTCTGGGACATGAAGCCCCAAGGGCAGCCTTACCCTTACCTGTGGCTCCCAAAGCTTCACTGCTCCCTAGGCCTCCCTGAGGCCTGTGTTATACATGGGAAGCAGGAGAACTGTAGGGTATGCAGTCCCTACTCCCTCCAGGAGGTCTCAAGTCCTGGCTTCAGAGATGAGGGGGCATCCTACCACATCCAGATAGCTCAACTCCATGAGCCCCGCCTCCCAAGCAGGTTGTGAAAACAATGGCACAAATTCTCCTGTCTACAGGGAAATCGTGACAGGATCCTCCTAAAGAAGCCCAAGCCAGGGTTCAAGGTGAGCAGAGGAGAGCAGGCCAGCGCAGCAGGGGGAGACCCCTAGATTTGCTGGGCAGGTGGAAGGGACCTTCAAAATTATCTAGGCCAATAGTGCACATTTCTGACATTCCCATACCACTTCCCAATTTTGCATTAAGTGTACAACACTGTGTGCCACCTCAATGATTTCTGCCAAATCTACAGACTCCTAGGCCGGGCGCAGTGGCTCACGCCTGTAATCCCAACATTTTGGGAGGCTGAGGCAGGCAGATCACTTGAGGTCAGGAGTTCAAGACCAGCCTGGCCAATATGGTCAAACCTCATCTGGATGGTCAAAATAAAAATACAAAAATTAGCCGGGCATGGTGGCACGTACCTGTAATCCCAGCTACTTGGGAGGCTGAGACAGGAGAATTGCTTGAACCCAGGAGGCAGAGGCTGCAATGAGCTGAGATCGTGCCACTGCACTCCAGCCTGGGCAACAGAGTAAGACTCTGTCTCAAAAAACAAACAAACAAACAAACAAACAAACAACAAATCTATAGACTCCCATCCTGTTTGTTACTTATTTTCTTTAAACCGACACTTTGGCCAGGGGCAGTGGCTCACACCTGTAGTCCCAGCTATGCGGGAGGCTGAGGTGGGAGGATCACTTGAGTCCAGGAGGTCAAGGCTGAGGCAAGCCAAGATCAGGCTTCTACACTCCAGCCTGGGTGACAGAGTGAGATCCAGTCTTGATAAATAAATAAACAGATAAAAATAAATAAACGGACACTTTTAACTTTAGTGCAACTATTTTCAACAGAAACCATGTTATTAATATAAATGGAATGCCAATATCACTTTTAATAAATAGAAAATGATAATAAAACAAACACAGTAGGCCAGGCATGGTGGCGCACGCCTGTAATCCCAGCACTTTGGGAGCCCAAGGCGGGCAGATCACGAGGTCAGGAGATTGAGACCATCCTGGCTAACACAGTGTAACCCTGTCTCCACCAAAACTACAAAAAATTAGCCGGGCGTGGTGGTGGGCGACTGTAGTCCCAGCTACTCCGGAGGCTGAGGCAGGAGAATGGCATGAACCACCCGGCGGCGGGTGCAGAGCTTGTAGTGAGCCAAGATCGCGCCACTGCACTCCATCCTGGGTGACAGTGCGAGACTCCGTCTCAAAAAAAAAAAAAAACTCTGTAAAAACAAAGTTATGTTATTACGTTGAGCTACATGGAGTTACCAGGATAATGTTCTGAGCCGAGCCTGAGAGCTCTCTGTTAAAAAGGGAGGGCAACCAGTGTTGGCAAACTTGTTAAAGACACATTAGAGGCCGGGCGTGGTGGCTCACACCTGTAATCCCAGCACTTTGGGAGGCTGAGGTAGGCAGATCAACTGAGGTCAGGAGTTCAAGACCAGCCTGACCAACATGGAGAAACCCCGTCTCCACTAAATATACAAAATTAGCCGGGTGTGGTAGTGCATACCTGCAATCCCAGCTACTCGGGAGGCTGAGGCAGGAGAATCTCTTGAATCCAGGAGGCAGAGCTTGCAGTAAGCTGAGATTGCACCATTGCACTCCAGCCTGGGCAACAAGAGTGAAACTCCATCTCAAAAAAAAAAAAGGGAACCAACTTTCTCACTATGTGAGCCAATGTTATGCAATGGCACTGAAAGTCATCCCCGGTCCCACTCCACACACTGGGAAGCTCTAGGCTTGTCCACATCTTGCAGGAGTTCAGGCACAGGGGCCGGCTAGTACCCTGTTGCTGCAGCCCATTCTGGTCATAACAACCCTTTAGAAATTCCTTGGTCCTTTCCTATTCACAAACTGTCATAACAGCCACCATCTAATATGAGCCCCAGAGCAGGAATTATCATCCCTGTTTCTGAATGAGAAAAGTGGGGCTCAGAAAGGATAAAAGACGTGTCCATAGTCACAGAGCTAGCTACGCAGGGGAGATCCACAAGTCAGAGACTTGACACCTACCCAGACACCATTTCTACTCTACTTGCGTCCGTCTATCCCACAGCTGGCAGCCCTTCCTGGGTAGTGAGGAAAGAGGGAGGATGGTAACCTGCTATCTGCCCATGAGACCCTCACAATCTCAAACGGTAAGCAGGCAAGTCAGCAAATCATTGAGATTAAGAGAGGTGAAGAGCTTTACAGTCTAGCCTGTAAATGCCTGAACTGCAGTTTCTTTATCTGTAAAATGAGATGACAGGCCGGGTGTGGTGGCTCACACCTGTAATCCCAGCACTTTCAGAGGCCAACATGGGAGGACTGCCTGAGCCCAGGAGTTGGAGACCAATCTGGCAACAGGGTGAAACCCTGTCTCTACAAAAAAAAAGCAAAACTGAGCTGGGCATGATGGCATGAGCCTGTGGTCATAGCTACTAGAGAGGCTGAGGTGGGAGGATTACCTGAGCCCAGGAGTTCAAGGCTGCAGTGAGCCGTGATTATGCCATTGCACTCCAGCCTGGGTGACAGAATGTAACA
The DNA here is from genome assembly GCF_008728515.1 of Papio anubis. Lineage (NCBI taxonomy): Eukaryota > Metazoa > Chordata > Mammalia > Primates > Cercopithecidae > Papio > Papio anubis. The sequence continues at coordinate 38,913,219 of NC_044976.1, forward strand.
CTGTCTCAAAAAAAAAAAAAAAAAAAAAAAAAGAAATTAGCCAGACATGGTGGTGTGCACCTGTAGTCCCAATTTCTTGGGAGGATCATTTGAACCTAGGAAGTTGAGACCGCAGTGAGCCGTGTTCAAGCCACTGCACTCCAGCCTGGGCAACAAAGTGAGACCTTGTCTCTAAAATAAAATAAAATTTTATGTTTTAAAAAATAAAATAAAATGGGAATAATAATAGTACCCATCTTATAGGGAGTGAAGATTAAATGAAATGTGTGAACACAATGTCTGGCACAGAGTAAGTACTTTAAAAAAAAAAAAGTTTATTACCAGGGAAGTACAAAGAACAGAATCAACACAGGTCAAGAATGAGTGATGGGAGGAAGGTGGGGTAGACACGGTTTGGCTTTTCACTGAGGAAAAGAACCAGTTACATCTTGGAGGATGAAGATTTTGGTGGGGAAAAACTCTTCTGACTGTTCCTGCCTTCCTCTTCCCTCTCTCCTCACTCTAAAGCAAGGTGAGAAAATTCAGGCTTTCCTCTTCCTCTCTCTCCTCAGGCCTCTGAATGACATTTGACAGGTTCTTCAGGGCCTGTCCTGAGCACTGCTGCCTAGGAAAAGACTCCCCTTTAAGTCACAATTCCAGGCCTTTTTTCTCCAGCTGCTGTCCAGATGGAAGTTTGGGGCTCAGGCCCAACAGCCTGCACCCACCTTGGCACTCTAAGAATTCCAGGAGATGTCTTTGGAAGCTAACAAAGATCCCCCTTCTCTAAGGGGGGCACTGAGAGCCATGTTTGCATGTCTCTTTGATCCTTCCCAGTAGGCTACAGATGATTGGACCAGGGTGGGCACCTGCCCCACTGAGCCAATAAGATCCTCTCCTGGGAGTTTGCGATTGGATCTGCCAAGCCCCAAGTTCTCTCTCTCCATGTGGCTGAAACTGAGGGACACAATACAGGAACTATAGGTGGCTTGGTGCCTGAAAAGGCAGAGATATCCAGTCTGTGGAGACAGAAAGGCAAAGACGGCCAGCAGGGTGCAGAGAATGGCTGCTTCCAGTTCCCGTGGCCCTCCAGGTCCCACCTTCCTCAAGCTAATGTTTTTCCTTCCCCTTAGTTCCCGGGAATCCCTTCTATCCTTGTAATAAGCCCTTCTTTATTACTGAAGCTGGTTTGAGTGGGTTTCTGTATATAAGCAAAGACCTAATTAAGACAAGAGAGAAGCTGGGAGCCAGAGGTACATAGATGAACAATCCTGAAAAAATAATCACTGTGCCTACGATGGAGGAGCCCAGTGCAGTGGCAGACAGCGAGTAAGAGACGTAGGCTTCGCAGAGATGTGGCCGAGGGAGGGTGGGCTAACTCTGCCCGGGGAGGAGCGGAAGTGCTCGCAGGCTTCACAGCGAAGGTAGCAGCTGAGCCGATTTTGAAGAATTAAGGACGTTCTCCATGGAGACAAAGTAGGGGTGGGGAGGCATTACAAGCAAAGGGAACAGCAAGTGCAGATGCACAGAGACCCAAAACAGCCTGGCGTGTTAGAGGGACTGGAGTTCAAAGTGTGGCCAGGAAGCAGGGAAGACAGGCAGTTGGGCGCACATCATAAAGGGCTTTGAATACCATAAGAAGCCGAGGCCTTTTCCTGTCAGTGACGGGGAGCTATTGAAGTATTTTAAGTAGCAGGGGGTGACAGGGTCAGTTCTGTGTTTTAGAAAGATTGTTCTGGGGCTGCGTGGAGAAAGGGCTAGAAAAGGCAGGCCTGGAGGCAGGGACCGGTTAGGAGGCTGCAGCACTCCTCATCTAGTGCCTTTATTCACCCACTATTTCACTGTGTACCTACTATGTGCCAGGGTGAGACAAAACAGGATTCCTGAGCCCACAGCGTTCACAGTCTAGCATGAAAGAGACATGACGGAAAAGCGATTCGAGTGTGCCGAACATTATGAAGAAGTACAAGGTCCTCTGGAGCAGGGTGCTGTTTACTGTCTGGGTTTTAGGCTTCCCTGCGGAAATGACGTTTGAGCTGGTATCTATCTGAAGGATAAGTAGGAGTTAGCAGGGCCCTGAGAGGGGGCGTGCATTCCAGGATTGGGGACAACACGTGTGGAAGTCCTGCAGCTGAGGGAGAGTGGTGGAAGAAGACACAAAAAGGTAGGCAAGGACCAGATCCCACAGGGCCTCGGAGACTGCGTCAGTGCATCTGGCTTTCATTCCAAGAAGGCTTGGAAGGGTCCTAAGCAGGGAAATGACACAATCCAACGTTTATCCTAAGAAGACCATGAAAGAAAGCGGGGCAAGAACAAATGTCAGGAGACCAGGTAGGAAGCTGTCACAGTGGCCCAGGTGAGAGCCAATGGTGGCCTGGAGGGGGCGGTGGGCAGTGAGAGGGTCCACGGACTCAAGGCAGAGATTCAGGACTAACAGGGCTTGCTGAGGACTGGTTATGGGGGTGTGGGACGGGAAGAGGGGCGTATCCAGGAGAACTTCCAGCTTTCCGGCTTGACCAGGTGGGTGGATGGTGATGCCAGAGATGAACCGGGGACCCTAAAGGCAGAGCAGATGCAAGTGTGAGAGTCGGGAGCTGGGTCTGGACCTGAGCTGAAGCTGATTGTGAGACATCTAAGTGTGGGCCAGGAAGCAATCACACCTGCAGATTGTTGGGGCTTCTTTTTTTTTTTTTTTTGAGACAGGGTCTCACTTTGTCACCCAAGCTGCTGGAGTGCAGTGGCATGAACATGGCTTACTATACTTTCAACCTCCCAGGCTCAAGCGATCCTCCCACCTCAGCCCCCCAAGTAGCTGGGACTACAGGCACGCGCCACCATGCCCAGCTAATTTTTGTATTTTTTTGTAGAGATAGGGTGTCTCCACGTTGCCTAGGCTGGTCTTGAACTCCTGGGCTCAAGTGATCCGCCCATCTCAGCCTCTCAAAATGCTGGGATTACCAGCACTTTGAGGAGGTGGGAGCCACCACACCCAGCCAGACCTGCAGATCTTGAACCCAGAAGAGATCATTAAAGTCAAGAGAGTAAACGAGATTACCCGGGAGGTAGGGAGGGAGGGGGCAAAACAGTGAGAAGAGGAGTTGGGGCAACTTGAGGAGCCATGGTAGCATCAGGACCTAGGGGCAGAGTGACAAGGGGCTCTGAGCTTGGCAAATCAGGACTATGAAATGCAAAGGTTACCTTCTGTCAACCCCAGAAGGCACCCTCTCCTGGCCAAGCATCATGCCCTCAGCCTGGACACTTCCCAGCTGAGAGAGCCCTCCCTTCCCCAGTGCACTTCTTCCCCTTGGGCAAACTCTAAGTTATCCTCCAAACCCAGGGCAGGTGGTCGCTCCTCCTAGGTGACTTCCCTGGTGTATGCATTGCTGTGCAGTTGGACAAACTGGTTTTGAATCCCAGCTCTGCCACTTGATAGCTGTACGACTTTGACCAGATCACCTCAGTTTCCTCATCTATACCACAGATAATAGTACCTACCTCATAGGACTGTTTAAAGATGAGGATGTAAAGTGATGGGCAGAGAACTAGCACACAGTAAGCACTAAATAAGTGTTATTCTTATTAACATCCCACCCACCTTGGAACAGTTAGTCATGCCCTCCACCTCACCCTTGGGAACTGTTTGCAGGTCCACGTCTCTCCCTGCCTCTTCCTACCCCTACCCGATTTGTGGAGCTATATAATATGCAGAACCCAGTGCTAAATGAAAATGCAGGACTCCTTGTTTTGAACTTTGGTCACTAAGAATTTTAAGATGGTGTCAGCAGAACACTAAGTATGGGGTCCTTCTAGGCACTGGGCCCTGCGTGACCATAGACTCTTGAAACCAGCCCTGCTCCCACCCCCAGCCAGCCCTGGGCCTAGCCCAGAGTTGATGTCAGCCCCCACACAACAGAGTAAAAATGTCAACTGACTTTGAGATAGGGTTTATGATTTCCACGTGGAATTTCACTTTATCCTTTTCCTAGAGATAACATCAACTCCATTTTTACAGTTGAGGACACAGAAGTTCAGAGATGGGTATGCCTTGCCAGAGATTACCCAGCTCAGGAACTGCAGAGCTGGGATGTGAGCACAGAGCAGCCTGGTGCAAAACCCTGCCTCTTGCCCTCTGGCTCCCCAGGGAGGTTGGGAGAACCTGGCCCCAAGGGCTGAGCTTCGTCAGCAAGGCCGCGATGAAGCTTAGACCACAGAGAGGGAGCTGGAGGGACTGGGACTGGCCGCCCTCCCTCCTGGGGCCAGCCACATAAACAACCGGTTCCCTGGGACCGAGGCTGCTGCACAGGGAAAAGGGTAGGAGAGGGCAAAAAGTCACTCCCAAGAAGGCTCTGCCTGAGGGCCATAGACCCTAACATTCTGGGGAAATCTGCTCTTGCCTTTTCTGCTTAAAACCCTTTAGGGGTTGTCATTGGCCTCAGGATAAATTCCCAAGTCTTCAGTATCCTGCTAGACTAGGAAATCAGGCCGGGCTGTCCTGGGCCTGCCCACACTGCCCCCCTCCACCACACCAAGCCTGTTCTCACCATCACCAGGGCCTCAGTCACACAGTTCCCCTTCCTCATCCCTTCTTCTTTTCCTCTACAACTCCCTGGCACCATTCATGACTCAGCTAAGATGTCGCCACCTCCAGGAACCTTTCCCAGATTATAGAGGGCAGGAGAGCAACTTCAGTGATAGGTTCCAGAGCTCCCCTGAGTCCCTCCTTTCTACACACGTGCCATGTGTAATTAACCTGCTCTGGGTCATGTCCCCACTAGAATGTCAGCTCCGTGAGGGCCGCCTGGCTCACAGAGCCTGATACATCAGAGGTACCTGGTGGACTGAATGCATCCTTCTGCCACAGAGGCAAGAGGGCCAGGCATTCTTTCTCCTTTTTTCTTCACTCCTCCCAGACCCTCCTTTTCTTGTCCAGGCTTCTTGAGCTCAAGCTATGAAGAGCCCAAAGTTGCAAAGGGAAGAGAACCATTATACAGTATGCACCCTCCCCCTGCCAGCCCTGGACTAGGTACTATACATCTGGTTACTACATTTAATTCCCTAACCACATTCCAGATGGGGTGGAGCAGTATGTGTATAAATTATTCCTATTTTCTAGAGGAGACTGAGACTTGGTAGTTGAGGCCACCTGCCTGCAGTGGTAACAGGTTGGAAGCAGAAGGCATTAGATTGGAATCCTGTCTGTCTGATGCCTAAGTGCCTGGTCTCTTCTCTGCCCCAAACCACACAACCCCTGTGACTCACCATTCCTAGCAAGCTCACCTCCAACCAGAGAGCGCTTGTTTCTAACCTCCGCCTTCAGTTCACACACACCCCAGCTGGTAAAGCTCTTCTGTGAGGTCAGCGATATACCAGTGTAGGAGACAGCCCCACTGTCAGTGAGAGGACAGTGTAGAAGTCACTCCTTCCCTGGGTCAACAAAATGCCAGTGTGGGAGAAACACCCCCATCGTCAGCAAAATGCCAGTACAGGAGACGCACCCTGCACCCCAAGTCAGCAGATTGCTAACAGGAGAGACAGTGCCACAGTCAGCAAAAGGCCAATGTGAGAGACACTTCCCTCCTCTGCTGGGGCCCATGACATTGACTGGGGGGTACACACAGAGAGCTCTCCAAGGTCGTGCCCCTGGAGCGGGAGGAGGCACTGAGGCAGCTGTTGCCTGGGGGAGAAGTTTGTGGCTGGGGAGTGGGGCAGAGTCAGGTGAGAGTTCTCACATGGCACTAATGAAATCAACCACCAGCCTGCTTCCCCCTCCCCAGGGACCCTCCAGGCTCCAGCTGATGCAATGCCCAGGCCAGATAATTGTTTTCTTCCCTCCTTAAAGGGCCAGCTGCTACTACAGCTGCAGACATCACCCAGACCCCTGACAGACCCCACAGAGCTCAGCACTTGGGCAGGAAGTTGGGAAGCCCAGAGAGTAGCAGCTTTGGGCCTGGGTTCTGTGCAGTAAAATCCAATTAAAGTCCGGAGACCAGAAGCGTCGTTGAGCAAGGAGGGAGGGAGAGAATAGTTAAGACAGTAACACAGACCACATGCCCTGGGAGAACGGACTGTGGTCCCTGCTGGGTCCTCAGCACCTGGCTCCTGCACGCCCACCCCAGCAAGTACTTGGCACAGGGGTTGTTAATGAGTTCAGCAGTTAGCTGCTGAGCCCTCCTGAGTGCCAGGCACTGTGCTGCGCAGCTCAAATCCACCATTTCACTCATTCCTTCCTGCTACCCACATAGCAGCTGGGTTTGTTTTACTGAGAGTCTCAGAGAGGGGAAGTGATTTCCTCAATATCACACAGCCAGAAAGTGGCAGAGCTTGGGTTTGAAGCCAAGTTTAACCAACTCTGGGCTTCACACCCTGCAAAGGGTCGGCTAAGTGTAGAACCCCAGGGCTGGAAGTCCCTAAGCAAGGCAATCAAGAACAGAAGGCAGGGAAGGGGTCTGTGGGCCCTAAACAAACACCAAAGGGCATAGTGCTTGGTTTAAGCACAGGTTGCATGGGCCACCTCCCCAGCACACCCCTGCCAACCCACCTACCCTGCCCCCCAACCAAGAATGCCCCATTAGGCTACCCACATGCCCCCAGGGACAGTTGGCAGCTGCCTAATTACAGACTAATTGGTGACTAGCAGCAACTATTGGGGGGGGGGCGCTGCGGGGAGATGGCTGATTAACCCCTTGTTGACCAGGACCAATCCTCCTCCCATGACTTCAGGCCCCAAACCCAAGGAACCCAGACTTAAGAAGTCATCATGGATAGAGGACAGGACCAAAGGGGCAGCAGCCTTTTCCCTACATCCTGATAACACCCCTGGGGCTAGGGTTGGACACTGATATTCACCCAAGCGTCCAAGCCCTGAAGGGCCACATTCAAACAGGCCCTAGGTGGCAGTGCCAGCCAATGCCCCCTGTTCTCCAGCCTTGGTATGCCACTGCCCACCCCATTCCAGGATCCTTCCTGAGCCTTCGGGACCAGGACACTGAAGAAACCCACTCCTCAGGGCTGAGTTGTCCAGAGGTAATGCGGACATGGGGTCCAAATACCCAGGTGGCCAGTCAGGGAAGAGGTCCTCCCTATGAATGAGAGCATGCCCAAGTTGGCCATCAAGGGTTTTGCCAAGCCTCCCTGAACCCTGGGCTCTGCACCATGCTGCTGACCAACTGCTTTCCCAGCTTCCCAAAGACCCCTCTTCCCACCCCAGGGCTGGAGTAAGCAGCACTCCTTTTCTCTTATGGGGCAGAGGGGGTCCTCTGGGCACCACAACGGTGTCACGTTGGGAGGAAAAAGTGGCTGCTTCTCAACCAGGGCACAGGCAGAAGGGAGAAAGGCAGGCTGCCTTCCAGCTCCCTTTCCAGGAGGGATTTTAAGCACTTTCCAAAAATGCCATGCCAGGCAATGCTGTTGAAGACCAGGGCCCCAGGAGCTCTGAGCATCAGCAAAGAACTCAAGACTCTGGCCCCCCTTCCCCATTTTCCAGGCTTCCCCAAACACCCCACGTTCCTCTCTCACCCCTTAGCCCCCTCCCCAGAGCCCTCTCACACCCTGTGTTCATCCCCCCACCCCCGCCCCGGCACACTCACATCCCTACGTTGCGCTTCATGGCCAGAGCCCCCCTCCCCCCGTGGTCCTCCAGACCTCTGCAGCCCCCTCCCCACGTCCACTCCCAGACGAGCAAGGCCTGCTGACTTACCCGGAGGTGGGGCCGGGGTCCAGATAGGGAGGGGGGCTCCGCAGGCCGAGGCGGCTCCGCAAGACGGGGCAGGTGCTGCCCCGGGACCCCGCCCCGCGGACCCGGCAGTAGGCGCGGCCCGGCCCCAGGCGGGCGCGGACTCCGAGGGGGTAGGCACGCGGGGCGGGGAGGGGCGGCGAGGGAGGCTCACGGGGGCATCGCCCGCCACCACGGGGGCAGCTCCGCTCCGCCAGCCTGCGCTGCCGGCTCCGCAGCAGCCACGGTTTTCAGTCGCCGCCGGGTGCAAAGCCCAAGCTCGGGCTGGCGGGAGGCGAAGGGGAGGCGGGGCCTGCTGGGGGCGGGGTCGCGTTGATGGGCGGGGCCAATGGGGGCCGGGCCTCGGTGGTGGGCGGGGCCTAGGGGAATCCGGGGAGTTTGGCTTGCCGGGTTGAGGGAGATCTACATTAATGAGGCCTCCAAGAAGCGGGGTCTGGGGAAGCCTCAGGCCTCTCCGTGTCCCTAGGACGCTCCTGCCTCCTGCCCGGCCTCCCCTCTCCACCACCACCTCTATCTGTTCTTTCTCATCCTTCCTTTTCTTTGGGGCACCTCCCAGGACCTCACAGGCACCGCGGCGCCCCCTGCCCTACCCTGAACCAGTTCCAGGAACGTCAGATGGTAAGAGAAGAAGAAACGACTTACAAACGTCAAGTCCATTTTACAGATGGAAAAACTGAAGCTCAGAGAGGAGAAAAGACTTCCCCCAGTGCCTGGTATGAAGAGAAAGACTTTATGATGTCCCTTTCAGACAGAAGGAAGTAGAGTGGCCGGCCCTGAAGCCCAAGTTAACCTGCTTCCCCTGCGCTCTCTTAGAGCAATGGTTTTAAACTTGGGGCGATTTTGCCCCCCAGGGAACATTCGACCATGTCTGGAGACATTTTTGATTTTCCCAACGAGGAGGTTGCTACTGACATCTCATGAGAAGAGACCAGGGATGCTGCTACACGCCTTCAATGCACAGGGCAGCCCCCGCGCCAGAGAATTGTCAGGCCCAAAATGTCAGCAGGTTTCTGAGGTTGAGAAACTCTGTTCTAGGGCCTGGCATCTGCCTATATAAACTTCCAAATGGACTCCTGGAGTCCTGGGTTCTGAAGCCCAGGAGGATACTGTGTAAAGTCTTTCCTAGGGTCATGCCTGCCCCAACTTGTCTATTTAACCTTGCTTAGGACTGGTCAGTTCTACTCTTGGGCTCCAGTATTTTGAATTCCACTCATTGACAGAGAGAACAGAATAATTAATATTTGCTGGAGGCATGTAAAACCAGTAGTCTCCCTGCTGAGGGCATGAATTAAAATGTAAATGGGGGCTGGGTGCGGTGGCTCACACCTGTACCAGTGTTTTGGGAGGCCAAGGTGGGCGGATCACTTGAGGCCAGGAGTTCGAGATCAGCCTGGCCAATATGGTGAAACCCCATCTCTACTAAAAACACAAAAACTAGCCAGGTGTGGTGGCCCACGCCTATAGTCCCAGCTACTCGGGAGGCTGAGGTACAAGAATCACTTGAACCCCGGAGGCAGAGGGTTGCAGTGAGCCAAGGTCGCACCACTGCACTCAGCCTGAGTGACGGGGGAACTCTGTCTCAAAAAAAAAAAAAAAAAGTAAATGGGGAGTAGGATGGTGGGGAGAAAAAGGAAAATTACTGGGATTAAAGGATCCTCCTGGTGATTGCTAGGAGGCATAGTCATCCTATGCCTTCCCTTCTCACCTGGTCTGTGAGAAGCATAAACTGAGGCCCTACAATGTGAAAAGCCTCAAAGTGGGTTCCATAGCTGGTCAGAGGTGGAGCTGGGGCTCCTGATTATATTTACATATTAATTAAAGCTTTGTTATCAGCTATTCTACCTTAAGCCTAGGCCTGGAACTAGGGCCTGGGTGGTGGAATGGTTGCTCTGGAGCAGCAAGGGGGACTAGATTAGGGGAGGCAGGATGGAGGCCAGGGTAGGACCTGGAACGAGGGTGGAGGTGAGGAGTGGGAGCACAGAGAGGAATCAGGCTTCCTGTGTGCTCCTCCCTGGCCCCTTTCACAGAGACAGGTAGACCAGGGGCTCCCTTTGCACATCTGATGAAAACTTTGCACTATCTCTCTGGAGATGTGCAATGTACATTTTGCATATAATTTCAGTATCTTCAAAGTTCTATATTGGTTACCAGAAGGATTGCATGGGAGGTGGGTGGAGAGGGGGTTGATTCTTAAGTGTATATAGAAGAATAAACATACAGGAATAAAAAGTCCAGGAAGAAAAGTAATGAAAAGGGATTTGTCTTACCCAATACTAAAACATACTCTAAAGTCAATGTGTTTGAAGCAGTACGGTATTGAAGCAGGACTAGACCAATCTGTGGAACAAAATGAGTACGGAAATGGATCTAGCCCTGCAAGGGAATTCAATGTATAATAAAGATAGCACTTTAGGCCTGGCACAGTGGCTCATGCCAGTAATCTCAACACTTTGGGAGGTCGAGGCGGGCGGATTGCTTGAGACTAGCCTGGGCAACATGGCAAAACTTTGTCTCTATAAAAAATACAAAAATTGTGGCCGGGGGTGATGGCTCACGCCTGTAATCCTAGCATTTTGGGAGGCTGAGGCAGGCGGATCATGAGGTCAAGAGATTGAGACCATCCTAGCCAACATGGTGAAATCCTGTCTCTACTAAAAATACAAAAATTAGCTGGGCGTGGTGGCGTGCACCTGTGGTCCCAGCTACTTGGGAGACTGAGGCAGGAGAATCGCTTGAACCCAGGAGATGGAGGTTGCAGTGAGCTGAGATCGCGCCACTTCACTCCAGCCTGGTGACAGAGTTAGACTCTGTATCAAAAAAAAAAAAAAAAAAAAATTATCTGGGCATGGTTGCATACACCTGTAGTCCCAAGTGCCAGGGAGGCTGAAGTGGGAGGATTACCTGAGCCTGGGACATCAAGGCTGCAGTGAGCTGTCATCACGCCACTACACTCCAGCCTGGGCAACAGAGCAAGACCTTGTCTCTAAATGAATGAATGAATAAAAGACAGCACTTCAGACAAATGGCGGGGGTGGGGGGGGGGGGATGGGGGTGGGGGGTTGGAGGGGGGAGATCAAATGGGTGGAATAACCAGCAAGTCTTTTGGGGAAATTACAAAAAGCTGTGCCCTTTTTGTACACTGAAATAAATTCCAGGTGGAGCACATATTTAACACTATAATGTATCAGAAAAGAGAGAAGTGAGTATTTTAATTATCTTGGAGATGGAAAAGACTTTCTAAGCATGATGAAACCTAGAAGCCATAAGAGAAAACATGGAAATGTTTGACTACAAGACTTCTATACAGAAGAAATAGCCATAAACCAGTTTGAAAGACAAATGACAAAATGGAGGGGATATATCCTGGTTGCCCCCCACTCTGTCCCCTCCTGCCCTCCAGCCCCTCCAAGCCAAGACGGGGACAAGCAGGAGGGATGGCTGGGGCTGTGAGAGTCGAGACCGAGCACCTGGAAGAGGCTTCTCCTGCGGCGCTCTGGCCTGCGCCCACATGTTCAGGGGCCGGGAAGCCCCGGAAACCCCAGGCGGGCCATCTGGGTCCTCAGCAGGTGCCTTGGCACAGCAGATCCGAAGTCCTCCTGGAGGCTGCTCACCACTTCCCTCGCGTGGCCATCCTAAGAACTGCAATCCTCTGTTCCTGCTCATGCCCCTTCTGAGTATCAAGGCGAGAATTTAAAAATAAATAAATAACAGCTAATTTTTTGAGGGAACTAACCATGTTCCAGGCATTGTGTTAAACACTTAACCTAGCATATTTCATTTTCCCCTCAAAACAACTCTTCGAGGTAGGTCCACTGTATTCTTATCTCCATTTGATGGACGGAAACTGAGGCTTGAAAAAAGTGACTTATCTAATCTCTAAGTGGTGGCACCAGGATTTACTGCCACATTCCTTGCCTCAGCTCTTAATGTAGTAAAGCCAAGTCTTTGGGAAAATTCAGTAAAACAAACGTTTTTGAGGTTTACCTTGATCCAGGCCTTTTGCAGGTGCTGGGGATTCTGAATTGAGGAAAATGGTCATCACAGGTGACAGCAGAGGAACACTCCTGATACAGCAAATCCTGATAGCTACAGAGGACTCATTCACCCCGTGAAGGGGTGGGGCAGCGGGGAGGGATCCCAGAGGAGACATCCTCCAAGCTGCATCTTGTGGAGAGAGAGTAGTGGGGTGGCACTTACTAAGGTGGACTGGACGACAGGTGGGGTTTAGGGGAGGAGCAGTGATCTATGTGCTGAGTTTGGGGGTAGACCACAGATGGGGCAGAATAAAGTACACCAGGACCAAGCTAAGGAGTTTGGGTGCAAAGATTTTTTTGAGAGCTTTTCCATGTTTCAGTTGCTTGGGTCTAGGGACAGCCTGCTCTGCCAACCCAACCTGCCTCTTTTGCAGATGCTTCCTCACTCCAGTTCAAAGTGCTCTCAGAAACTTGGAGTCCCTCCTGATTCCTTCCTCTTCCTCACTTCTATCCACTTAATTTGGAGTCCCTCCTGATTCCTTCCTCTTCCTCACTTCTATCCACTTAATTATCAGTGCCATCCACTATGCTTCCTAAATACTTCCTGAGTTCACCCACTTCTCTCCATCCCTCTTGCCTCTCCTCTAGTCCAGCCTGCCTTCCTGTCACTCCTGAATTCAGCTGCTGTTGGTGACTTGGTCTCCCCACCTTCAAACTTTTACACAAGAGAAATCCTTCTAAAGCAAATCTGACCACATCCCCTCTCCTACTGAAAATGCTTTTTATTGATTAATTCAACAAATATTAAGTATTTATTATATGTTGAATATTCAAGATATAATTATGAGCAAAACATGGAATTTAAAGCCTATGGGGGTGACAGACGTGAACCAAATGACCCCCTAAATAATTACATAATAAAAACTGTGCTAGATGCTATGCGAGGGCCTGACCTAGAGAGGGAGATCTTTGAATGCTCCCCAAGGCATCCCATCTTAAGTCTGAATAGCAGTCAGCCAGGTCAACAAGCCAAGGATGGGTAAGAGCTTACACAAAGGCCCTGAAGTTGCTTCTCTGAGTTTCTGTTTCCTTGTCTGTATAATGGGAATATTTAGAGTTGTGAGGATTAAATGAGTTAATATGTGTAAAGTTCTTAGAACAGCCCTTAGAACATAAGTTTTCCATAAGTGTTAGTTTATATATATATATATATATATTTTTTTTTTTTGAGATGGAGTCTCACTCTGTTGCCCAGGAGGCAGTGGCGTGATCTCAGCTCACTGCAACCTCCGCCTCCCAGGTTCAAGCAATTCTTCTGCCTCAGCCTGCTGGGTAGCTGGGATTACAGGCATGTACCACCATGCCTGGCTAATTTTTGTATTTTTTGTGGAGATGGGGTTTCACCATATTGGTCAGGCTAGTCTTGAATCCTGATCTGCCCGCCTGAGCCTCTCAAAGTGCTGGGATTATAGGAGTGAGCCACTGTGCCTGGCCAATAACGTAATATATTTTTTTTAAGTGGAGAGATATTGGAAATCTTTCAGCAAAGGAGTTAAAGGAGAAAGTAGCATTTTTAAAATGTCACTCCAGCTGCAATGAGGAGCATGGATTAGTAGAAAGAAAGAGCAGATTCGGGGAAACTAATGAGACTTTTGCAGGGGTCCCTTGAGAGCTATGGGGATTTGGGCTAGGGAGGCAGAGGGAAATTGGAGAGATTTTGTGATTTAGGTAGTAGACACTGCTGGGCTTGCTGTTTTATTGGTAGTGGGAGGCTGTAGGAGGTAGGTGGTCGCTACAACTGGTTGGGTGGTGATGTTCTTCACCAAGACAGGGAAGGCTGAAGGATGCCTAGGCCTCAGGGGAGATGCTGATTCTGAATGTGTTTAGATGCACATACTGTGGGACATCCCAGATGAGCGCTGTGTAGGCAGCTGATTCATTGTGGAGTTCAGAGGAGAAACTGTGGCTGGAGATAAAAAACTAAGATTGCTGGTGACACGGTTTGGATCTGTGTTCCCACCTAAATCTCATGTCAAATTTGTAATCCCCAGTGTTGGAGGTGGGGCCTGGTGGGAGATGATTATACTAGGGGTTGTTTCTTACGAATGGGTTAGCACCATCCCCTTGGTGCTCTTCTTGTTATAGTGAGTGAGTTCTCATGAGATCCAGTTGTTTAAAAGTGTGTGGCACCAGCCGGGCGTGGTGGCTCACGCCTGTAATCTCAGCACTTTGAGAGGTCTAGGTGGGCGGATCACAAGGTTGGAGTTCGAGACCATTCTGGCTAACACAGTGAAACGCCATCTCTACTAACAATACAAAAAATTAGCTGGGAATGGTGGTGGGTGTCTGTAATCCCAGCTACTCGGGAGGCTGAGGCAGGAGAATGGCATGAACCCGGGAGGCAGAGCTTGCAGTGAGCTGAGATCGCGCCACTGCACTCCAACCTGGGTGACAGAGCAAGACTCCATCTCAAAAAAAAAAGTGTGTGGCAGCACCTGACCACTCTGTCTTGCTCCTGCTCCTGCCATGTAAGACGTTCTGGCTCCCCCTTTGCCTTCACCCATGATTGGAAGCTTCCTGAGGCTTCCCCAGAAGGCAAGCACATGCCAGTATCATGCTTCCTGTACAGCCTGTGGAACTGTGAGCCAATTAGCCAATTAAACACCTTTCTTTTCCTTTTTTTTTTTTTTTTTTTTTGATATGGAGTCTTACTCTGTCACCTAGGCTTAGGCTGGAGTGTAGTGGTGTGATCTCGGCTCACTGCAACCTCCACCTCCCGGGTTAAAGGGATTCTCCTGCCTCAGCTTCCCAAGTAGCTGGGACTACAGGCATGTACCACCATGTGCAGCTAATTTTTGTATTTTTGGTAGAGACAGGGTTTTACCATGTTGCCTAGGCTGGTCTCGAACTCCTGATCTCAAGTGGTCTGCCCACCTCAGCCTCCCAAAGTGCTGAGATTTACAGGCATGAGCCACCGTGCCCAGCCTCCCTTTTCTTTATAAATTATCCAGTCTCAGGTATGTCCTTATAGCAATGCAAGAACAGACTAATACAGTTGGCAAATAAGTGATCACCTCAATCACGCCATCTGTGAGATGGTAGGAGATAGCTAGGTGATTTTTAAGATTTCTTCTGGTTCAAACATGCATAGGATTCCAAGTGTTGAGGTCAGTAGGACTCCAGAGACAAGAGAGAAAATCGATGTAGTCTGAAAGACTTGGCAGAAGCTCCTTGCAGGCTATTTGTTATTCATTCATCTGTCTTTTACTGAGCAGCCACTCTGAGCCACATGCTCTACTGGGGGTGGAAGGATAAACAAGACCTAGCCGCCAAACCAGTGTGGTGGCTCACATCTGTAATTTCAGCTGCTCAGGAGGCCGAGGCAGAGGATTGCTTGAGTCCAGGAGTTCAAGGCTACAGTAAACTGATTGTGTCAGTGCACTCCAGCCTAGGTGACAGGGTAAGACCCCATTTCTGGAAGAAAAAAAAAAAAAGACCGAGCATGGTGGATTACAGGCAGTGATTATGCCTGTAATCCCGGCACTTTGGGAGGCCAAGGCAGGTGGATTGCTTGAGGTCAGGAGTTCATGACCGACCTGACCAACATGGTGAAAACCTGTCTCTACTAAAAATACAAAAATTAGCCGAGTGTGGTGGCAGGTGCCTGTAATTCCAGCTACTCGGGAGGCTGAGGCAGGAAAATTGCTTGAAACTGGGAGGCGGAGGTTGCAGTGAGCCAAGATCGCACCACTGCACTCCAGCCTGGTGACACAGCAAAGCTCCATCTCAAAAAAAAAAAAAAAAAAAAAAAAGTCAGCATCTCAGGGTCTCAGGCTTGGTAGACCATGGAATGTTTCCTAAAGGAAGTAATAACTAAGATAAGACCCAAAAGTCAGGTAAAAGAAAGCTCCCTCCTCTTGAATTTTTCACTTTAGACTTTACCATGCACTCTCAGAGTCCATTCCAGGAACAAAGGTCCTGGAATAGCAGTTGCATTTCCAAGGTTCTGTTGAATTTTCCATCTTCTCTGAGATCCTTCTTCTCAATGTTCCCTCTGGCCTTATCTTCACATTCTCCGCCAGGGCTAGGAATAGGGTCAGAGAAAAGGGACTGAGGATACAGAAGTAGGGAGGCACTCACTCATGGGTCATGCAGTGTGCTCCTGGCCCTCTTCCCACTCATACCCCAACTCTAGCTTTTCCCTGTACTCTGCTGGCATCTTGCTATTCCCACATGTGGCTTCCTCTGTTTACAGTGAGCCTTGCCAACACTTGACTGAGGAAAGCTTGCCCATGATGAGCTCAGATGTCACCTCCTCCTGGAAGTCTGCTGCTTTCTCCAGTCGTCCCTGTCCTTCTCCCTAGGCCAAGATGGTCCCCTGTGCTGTAACAGCATGGTGAAGACTGCACAGTGGTTAACACAACAGGCTTTAGCATCAGAGCCCTGCTGTGCTGTTTATTATGTGTGAATCACTCTCTGCGCCTGTTTCCTTCCACATGTGTGAAATGTGCTGGCATCACAGGGGAGTTGTAAAGATTAAGTGAGAAAATATATGTAAAGTGATCAGCAGTGACTGGTACATGTACCAATCAGATACACGATATAATAAAGACAAAGACAGGAAGATAATTAGAATACATGAGCACTTTAGAAGACGCATAAACAATAACAATAGCTACCACTTACAGTAAGTGGTTATTGTTTATACTTCTTCTAAAGTGCTCAAGTTTTCTAATTAATTTCCTGCCTTTATCTTCATTATATCATAAGTTTCTGGGGGCAAGAAGGAAGAAAAGGAGGAGGAAGATATTCATAAATGACATTTAACAAGCATTACAACATGTCTGCTGAATAAAGAAATGACAATTTCATGGGAAATGTTCTGGGCAGCAAATCTGGAATCCTGAGCTCCAATCACATGGTCCTAGTGATGGTACAGTTTCTGCCTCACTCACGTTCACTTTAAGCTGCCCAGACCACAAACTCTGCTGGGGCCACGCTTTAAACCACTTGACCCCTCCAGCCTCTGGACTTCAGCAGATAGGGCCAGCACCGGAGTCAAGGATCACCATTTAATGTATTCGCTGCTGTCTGTCCTCGGACCAATGGTGTATACTATCGTGTGAATGTGTTCCCCAAGTCTCATGTGCTGGAAAGTTAATCCCCAGTGCAACAGTGTTGAGAGGAGGGACCTTCAGAAGGTGATTAGGTCATGGGGGCTCTGCCATCATGAATAAATTAATGACGATATTGAGGGAGTGGGTTCCTGATAAAATGATGCATTCAACCCCATTTCTTTTTCTCTCTCCCCTTCTCTCTGTCCCTCTCATGCTGTCTTGCTCTCTTGCCCTTCACCTGCTGCCATGGAATACGCAGCAAGAAGGCCCTTGCCAGATGTGGACCCCTCAACCTTAGACTTACCAGGTTTTAGAGTTGTAAGAAATATATCTCTATACTTTATAAATTACCTAGTTTCAGATATTCTGTTATAGCAGCACAAAATGAACTAAGACAGCCTAGCACAACAATCTAAGATGGGCTGATTCGAGGCCTTATTGAACCAAGGAACAGAAAGACATTGTTGGCCAGGCATGGTGCCTCACACATGAAACCCCAGCACTTTGAGAGGTCAAGGTGGGAGGATCAGTTAAGCCCAGGAGCTCAAGACCAGCCTGGGCAGCACAGTGAGACTTCGTCTCTACAAAAGGAAAAAAAGAATTTTAATTAGCCAAGCATGGTGGTGCATGCCTGTATTCTCAGCTACTTTGGAGGCTGAGGTGGGTGGATCATTTGAGCCTGGGAGGCAGAGGTTGCAGTGAGCCAAGATCGTACCATGCCACTGCACTACAGCTTGGGTGATAGAGTGAGACACTGTCTCAGGAAACAAAACAAACAAAAAAAAGGAAAGAAATTGTCAGGTGGCAGAGGGAGTTGAATTAGAGAAGTCAGAGACAGCCAGGTGTGGTGGCTCACGCCTGTAATTCCAATCTTTTGGGAGGCTGACACAAGTGGATCGCTTGAGTCCAGGAATTCACGACCAGCCTGGGCAACATGGCAAAGCCCTGTCTCTACAAAAAATACAAAAATTAGGCCGGGCGCGGTGGCTCATGCCTGTAATCCCAGCACTTTGGGAGGTTGAGACAGGAGGGTCACCTAAGGTCAGGAGTTCAAGACCTGTCTGGCCAACATGGTGAAACCCTGTCTCTACTAAAAATACAAAAAATAAGGCCAGGTGCGGTGGCTCATGCCTGTAATCCCAGCACTTTGGGAGGCCGAAACGGGAGGATCATGAGGTCAGGAGATTGAGACCATCCTGGCTAACACGGTGAAACCCTGTCTCTACTAAAAAATACAAAAAACTAGCCAAGCGAGGTAGCGGGTGCCTGTAGTCCCAGCTACTCGGGAGGCTGAGACAGGAGAATGGCGTAAACCGGGAGGCGGAGCTTGTAGTGAGCTGAGATCGGGCCACTGCACTCCAGCCTGGGTGACAGAGCGAGACTCTGTGTCAAAAACAACAACAACAACAAAAAATTAGCCGGTCATGGTGGTACACGCCTGTTATCTCAGCTACTGGGGAGGCTGGAGGCAGGAGAATCACTTGAACCTGGGAGGTGGAGGTTGCGGTGAGCTGAGATTGCGCCATTGCACTCCAGCCTGGGAAATAAGAGTGAAACTCCATCTCAAAAAAAAAAAAGAAAAATTAGCCAGGCACAGTGACACATGCCTGTAGTCCCAGCTACTTGGGAGGCTGAGGTAGGAAGATCGTTTGAGCCCGGGATGCGGAGGTTGCAGTGAGCAACTCCATCCAGCCTGGGTGACAGAGCAGCAAGACCCTGCCTAAAAAAAAAAAAAAGTCATAGATAAGTAGATCTTGGCCAGGAAAGCCATGTGCAGGCCCAGATAAGTAGGAGCAGAGACCAAGAGAAGGCAGAAGCCTGACTGTAGGTAGAGGGGGAAGGAGCAATCCTATCCAGTGATGAGGAGTGGCGAGGAGATAGAGAATGAATAGACCAGTGAGTCCTAGACCTCTATGCTTCTTCCCGCCTTTCAGTTCCAGTCCTTACAAGAAACTCCTTTGTACTTGAGCTAAATTGGGTAGGCTTCTGCAGCCCAATGAGCCTGACTCTACTGTGTTATCTTGGCAAGTCCCTGTCCCTCTCTGAGCCTCAGTGTGACTAGATTACCTCTAAAGTCCTCTCCAGGTGAGTGTTCTTTCTGAACACTGTGTAGAGAGAATGGTTTTTAGGTTGTTGGCACTTGAATTCAGTATTAGTTACAGAGTGCCCCTGACATCCTGGCTCCCAAAATAGTCTGGTGGCTGGTTAAAGAGCCTGTTAGAGGATCCAACACCCACCTGGCTTTGAATCTGAGACCCGCTGATACAATTTGACTCCTCCTTCGATTGTATCTTTTGTTGGATCACAAAGAAACTGAGGAACCAGGGCTGGTGTTTCTCCAGTGTCTTTTGGCTGCTGAATGCCCTACCTGCCCCCTTAATACTTTTCTGGACCCACTTCAGCATTTCAGAGGATTTCAGTGCCAAGTCTGCTCTAAAAAAAAGTGCCACTCCAGGAAGAATTTGAAAAAAAGTTTCCTTCTATGGTATTAAGATTTCCTGCCTTCCAGCTGTTTGGCTCTGAGTCTGTGCCCTGCCTTCATCCTCCTAAGCTAACAACTATGTTGATAATAATACTCCTTGCTTTTGTATGGTGTTTTGCACTTTTTAGAGCATTTTAACACTTACCATCTTATTTGATACAAAAACTGAGGCAGGATGGACAAGAAGGAGAGGCACAGGATAATACCTATCATTTCTCCCATTCCCTCTACCCTCTTAAGACAATTTATTTTAAAATAATGTAAAAAAATTATTCCTATGTCTTTTTTAAAAACAGGCGGAATTTTTTTTTTTTTCTTTTTTTTGAGATGGAGTCTCTCTCTGTCACCCAGGCTGGAGTGCAGTGGCGCAATCTCGGCTCACTATAACCTCCGTCTCCCAGGTTCAAGCGATTCTCCTGCCTCAACCACCCAAGTAGCTAGGATCACAGGTGTGCACCACCATGCCCAGCTAATTTTTTAAAAGATTATTTTTAGTAGAAATGGGGTTTCACCATGTTGGCCAGGCTGGTCTCGAACTCGTGACCTCAGGTGATCTGCCCACCTCGGCCCCCCAGAATGCTGGGATTACAGGTGTGAGCCACCGTGCCGGCCTCATATAAGGCGGAAATATTGAGATTGAACTTGATTAAGTGACTTGCCCAAGGTCACAGAGCAGGTTGATGGCTGAGTAGGATCTATAAGGCTTACAATTGAGGATCACACTTAATGTTTACAGTCGTTTTCTCAAGACCTGCCTAACCCTATTTTGTACACTGCTTGCCAAGGCAAGGGACCTTGAAGAAAAGTCGTGTTTCTGACATGTATGGCCCTATGGTGCCTGCAGGGATCATTCTTAATCTTAACCTGTATCCCCTACAGAGACTTAACTGTCCCACAGTGGCTTGTGAAGCACCAGGCGGTCACAGAAGTAAGCTAGGTTGGATATAAGGCTTTCATTACTGTTCCGTGGGTAGTGGCAAGAATAAATTCTGTTGGAAAACACTGTTTTCTTGTTTTTCTTACAGACCACTTGTCCGAAGACAGAAACGGTTGAGAATCATCAGTCTATCCCTCTTTCAGTATCTCTAAAAAAAAGGAAGCAGGGCCAGGTGCGGTGGCTCACGCCTATAATCCCAGCACTTTGGGAGGCCAAGGCAAGTGGATCACTTGCGGTCAGGAGTTCAAGACTGGCCTGGCCAACATGGTGAAACCCCGTCTCTACTAAAGATACAAAAATGAGCTGGGTGTGGTGGCGCACGCCTGTAATCCCAGCTACTAGGGAGGCTGAGGCAGGAAAACCGCTTGAACCCGGGAGGTGGAGGTTGCAGTGAGCTGAGGTTGTGGCTTCCTTGGACTAGGCAACCCCACCTTTGGCTTCACACCCCATGACTGACCATGGTTCTGATTCTGATTTTTTTGGCTTGACCTTGGAACTCTATCTTCACGACATACTTTTGAGTTCTCGCTCCCCATGTGACCAACAGGATTAAGAGACAAGGTAACTTTTGCATTCCCATTCTCTCCCTGCCTGGGGTCCCCCTCCAGAGGAAAGGAATTTAGCCCATGTACAAAAGGTAGATGGATAGCTGGTCTGGATTTTAAACAATCACACTTTTAACATTTCTCTGTCTTAATTCACTCATAGTCCCCTAATTGCCAAATCCAAATGATTCTTTGATCCTTTGCAGATCTTTTTTTTTTTTTTTTTTTGAGACAGAATCTTGCTTTGTCAACCAGGCTGGAGTATAGTGGTGCAATCTCGGTTCACTGCAACCTCTGCCTCCCAGGTTCAAACGATTCTCCTGCCTCAGTCTCCCGAGTAGCTGGGACTACAAGCGCCCACCACCACACCCGGCTAATTTTTGTATTTTTATAGAGATCGGGTTTCACCACGTTGGCCAGTCTGGTCTTGAACTCCTGACCTCGTGATCTGCCTGCTTTGGCTTCCCAAAGTGCTGGGATTACAGGCATGAGCCACTGTGCCTGGCCGAACTTTTGCAGATCTTTTGTCTCTTTCTCTCTTTGTGGTATTACATACAACTTGCTTTGCATCTTTCTCCTCTCTAGCTCAGAGAGGTTAAGTAAATGGAATGGGGACTCGAACTCAGTTCAGACTAACTTGAAAGCACATGCTACAGACAATATTCCATGCTGCTTCCCAAAGTAGACCAATAGTTCAGACCTATGCTATCTAATATGCAGTCATTAGCTACATGCTATAGTTTGAATGTCCCTCCAAAACTCATGTTGAAATTTAATTGCTATTTTAACAATGTTGAGAGGTGGAACACTTAAGAGGTGATGAGGTCACGAGGGCTCTGCCATCATAAATGGATTAACGCACAGGAATGAGTTAGTTATGGAGGGAGAAGACCCCTGATAAAAGGATACGTTTGGCCCCTACTCCCTCTCTCTGTCTCACATGCACACTTACTAACCATATAATATCTTCTGCCATGTTATGGTGTGGCAAGAAGGCCCTCACCAGATGTCGAGCAAATGCTGGTGCCATGCTCTTGGGCTTTCAAGCCTCCAGAACCATGAGCCAAATAAATTTCCTTTCTTTATAAATTACCCAGTCTTTGGTATTTTGTTATAGCAGCAGAAAACTAACTAAGATACTACATGTAACTATTTAAATTTAAATAAAATGAAATTAAAAATTCAATTTCTTGGTTGCACTAACCATCTTTCAAATGCTTGACAGCCACATGTGGCTAGTGGCTACTATATTGAACAGCACAGATATAAAGCATTTCTACCACGCAGAAAGCTCTGTTGGATAGTGTTGGTTTGGATAAAGGCTCTGTCCTCTGACCTCTTTACCCTCTTTCCCTTTATTTATTCTC
Source organism: Papio anubis (assembly GCF_008728515.1). NCBI lineage: Eukaryota > Metazoa > Chordata > Mammalia > Primates > Cercopithecidae > Papio > Papio anubis. The sequence continues at coordinate 38,935,349 of NC_044976.1, forward strand.
AGGAAGTGGACAGACATTGTTTAGTCTGTCTAATCCTTTACTCCTACTTTTCTGAGAACTGTTACTCTATCCCCCACCCTCCAACATTACCTTCATTCATAGAGTTACAGTGGACACAACCATTTTTATGCATGACCCTGTCCCCTTTTCCATAATATTACTTGATTCAGTGGTGGACATTTGGCCAAAGTTAGCTCTAACAAGAGCTCTTCCTCCCAGAAATTTGGAATTGAGCCTAAGAATCTAGTCACCTGGATGATTTTTTGAATGGAGGCAACTTGGGACTCATTGGTTACCATGTTTTATATGACATGGATTGGGAAAACTGGTCTTCAGAATGACAAAGCAATGACAAATGGTTACACATATTGGGGAAAGTTGTATCTAGGTGTTCAAAGGATGTCAGGGCTCTGTCTCACTCTGTCTGAATTCTGCCTTCCTCTGTGATGCCTTCGTTCTCAGACAGGCTCTTTCCATGAAGCAAGAATAATGGCTGCCCTCAGTTCCTCATAGCTCAAGATCTCCAGAAGAAAAATCCTGTCTTTCCTATATTTCAAATCTTTAGGAGGGCTTTGCTTAGCTTAGTTTGGGTGATGTGCCCATCTCTTCAAAAACTGTGATCTGTTTCAGCAAGGTTTCCAAGAAAACAAAGCCTGAAGGAGGGATTAAGTGCTGAAGTTTTATGTGAGGGGCACAGCCCTGGAGTAGTGAGAATTAGGGATAAGAGAAAGTGGGAAAGGATGAGAAGCAAGGGAAGGAAATGTTTGCTGGCTCTTCACAATGAGCTGTAGCTAGTCTCTTGACAGGCAGAATGTCGCTCTAGACAGGCTGTATGGAGAAATTTTATCTTGAAACGGTCCATTAGAGGAAGGAAGGGAAGAGTGGATTGTTACAGCCAGCTCCTTCCTGTCTCCCATTGATCAGTTTGCTCTGTGGGTAGCTAAATCCTCTGTAGTAGGTTGCTTCATTAGCCCCTTCAGCAGCTTTTCAGGAAGCCAAATCCCACGCTCTGTGAGGTGGTGCTTCATCAGGGTGTGGAAGTTGCAGAAGCCATAGACTCCATGTTTGTAACTAGTTGGCCTCAAGCAACAGAACTGTGAGACCTTGCTTAGATTTGGTCACCTATGTCTGTTGTTGAGGTGGACCAAGTGGCTAATTGTTTGGGAGCCAAATTATCCTGAGAGACTATGAGGAGGCACTGGGCCAAGATGTGGGGAGATTGTTGATTGGTCAGACTGGGTCATGTTCCTACTCCTGTGGCTAATGGGGTACAGAAGATGTGCTATGGTAGGATGCATCCTGTCCTCTTTCCCCTCATTAACATGTTCAGATTCTCAGGAAATCAAATGCCAAGACAGAATAAAATGCAAGACATTTATTATGAAAAACACCTGTGAGAGGAAATGGAAGGGTATGACTGAGAGAGCCATCGCACAGTGACGCAGGCCTAACCCTGAGTGAAGGACGGAGGGAAGGTGTTCAAGGTGAAGTGTCTCAGACTGCAGTAAAGTTCTAACGAAAGTTTGGCAAAGCCACTTAGGAGTCCTTGGGTCAAAGTCATCCATCAGAAGAGTATCACTTATCCCAGGAACAGTCCTGTCCTAAAATCCCCGCTGGGCTCAGTTATTGGCTAGAAGCAGGGTATGGGAAGTAAGACCTTGGAGTAAAGGGCAATGGATTTCAAAGCTGAGGATGGATTTCAGAACTCAGCAGCTGGACTGTTGCTAAATTACAATTTCTCCAGTCAGAGATCTGAGAAGCACATTCTCATGGCCACACACCCTCCCAGCCTAGCCAATATAGAGATGAAGAAGGATAAATTCTACAATCTTTTTTGTTGTTGTTTTTTAAAGTATGCTGGGCACAGTGGCTCATGCCTGTAATCTCAGCACTTTGGGAAGCTGACACAGGAGGGCAGATCACCTGAGGTCAGGAGTTTGAGACCAGCCTGGCCAACATGGTGAAACCCCGTCTCTACTAAAAATACAAAAAATTAGCTGGGTGTGGTGGTGGGCACCTGTAATCCCAGCTACTCGGGAGGCTAAGGCAGAAGAATAGCTTGAACCTGGGAGGCAGAAGTTGCAGTGAGCCGAGATCACCCCACTACACTCCAGCCTGGGTGACAAGAGTGAAACTCTGTCTCAAAAGAAAAAAAAGTAGAGTGCCATTATCAGTTGAAAGGTCAAGGGGTATTCAGCAGGCAAAACAACAAATGTCCACCCCACAGCTTACAATGTGCCACTTGTAATTCAAACTCTATATATCCAAACCCGAACTCATGACTTCTTCATACCCTGACTCTTCATCTGAAGACTACCATCCTCCCAGGTGTGACACATGGGAGTCATATTAAACACCTTAATTTGGCCGGGCATGGTGGCTCATGCCTGTAATCCCAGCACTTTGGGAGGCTGAGGCAGGTGGATCACGAGGTCAGGAGATTGAGACCTTCCTGGCTAACACGGTGAAACCCAACCCGTCTCTACTAAAAAAATACAAAGAAATTAGCCGAGCGTGGTCGTGGGCACCTGTAGTCCCAGCTACTAGGGAGGCTGCTGCAGAAGAATGGCGTGAACCCAGGAGGCGGAGTTTGCAGCGAGCCGAGATTGCACCACTGCACTCCAACCTGGGCGACAGAGTGAGACTCCGTCTCAAAACAAACAAACAAACAAACAAAAAAACCTTAATTTTCTTGTTCCCCAACCCTCAATAGCTAGTCAATGGTCAAGGCCTTACAATCTTTCCTTGGCAGTATCACCTCAGCATTTGTATCCTCTTCCCTCATTCTCACTGCGGCTGATGTGTTCAGGCCCTCACCCTCATTGTATCTTGCCTAAACTATTGTGAAAGTCTCCACACGGTCATTCTGCCACTCTGTTCCATCTTACTCTCTTTTCCAGATTGCTTTTAAGCATAGTTTTGATCATGTCACTATCTTTTGTAAAACCTTATACCATTGGGAATGTAAAATGGTATGATGCTACGGAAAACAGTATGGTGGCTCCTCAAAAAACACAAAAGCAAACAAAAAAACAAACATAGAATTACCATATAATCCAGCAACTTCACTTCTGGGTATATACCCCAATCAATCAAAAGCAGGGACTCCAGCAGATATTTGTATACTAATGTCCACAGAAGCATCATTCATAGTGGCCAAAAGGTGAAACTAGAATGGTGATTACCAGAGGCTGGGGGAAAAGAGGATAGTGTGTTAGTGTTTAAAGAATACAGAGTTTCAGTATGGGGTAATGACAAATTCTGCTGATGGATGCACAATAACATGAACAGGCTTAATGTCACTGAAATGTATACTTCAAGATGGTTAAACTTAGGCCAGGGGCAAGGCAGTGGCTCATGTCTGTAATCCCAGCACTTTGGGAGGCCAAGGCAGGTGGATCACCTGAGGTCAGGAGTTCCAGACCAGCCTGACCAATATGATGAAACCCCATCTCTACTAAAAATACAAAAATTAGCCAAGCCTGGTGGCATGTGTCTGTAATCCCAGCGACTCGGGAGGCTGAGACAGGAGAATCGCTTGAACTCGAGAGGCGGAGGTTGCAGTGAACCGAGATTGCACCATTGCACTCCAGCCTGAGCAACAAGAGCAAAACTCTGTCTCCTAAATAAATAAATTAGATGGTTAAACTTGTTTAAAAGCAAAACAAAAAACTTCTACCACTCACTTCCCATAGCAAAAAATAAAGCCCAAGAGCCTTAATTTGACCATAATAATGTATTTTTCCATATGATTCTTCTTGCGTTCCCTCTTACTCCGTGCTTCCTCAACTGATCCCTCGCTTCTTCTATTTGCTTTAGTGGCTGCCTACACGTCTTCCCTAATTCTACTCATTTTTCAAGACCCAGTTGAAATGTCACATCCTTGCAAATCTTTCCCGAACTGCTCCCACTATTTCACACTAAGTGGAAGTAAGCACTCCCTTTTTGAACTCCAGCAGCACATGAACTATATCTTTTAGTGCTGCCTTTTTTTTTTTTTTTTTGAGACGGAGTCTCGCTCTGTCACCTAGGCTGGAGTGCAATGGCACGATCTCGGCTCATTGCAACCTCTGCCTCCCGGGTTCAAGTGATTCTCCTGTCTCAGCCTCCTGAGTAGCTGGGATTATAGGCACATGCCACCACGCCCAGCTAATTTTTGTATTTTTAGTAGAGATGGGGTTTTACCATGTTGATCAGGCTGGTCTCGAACTCCTGACCTCATGATCTGCCCATCTTGGCCTCCCAAAGTGCTGGGATTACAGGTGTGAGCCACTACGCCTGGCCAGCGCTGCTTTCCTTTTAGGCCAAAGGCACACAATGAGATAGAAAGGTGTGGCTTAAGGAAGTCCAGCTGGCTGTCTAGACAGGTCCCGTTATACAGTGCTATAACCTTATGGAAATTACCATGATAGAAGAACTGATGTTTAACCTTGCAAACTCAGAAACCTAATTTTAATAGTAAGCAGAAAGTTGAACCATTTCCTGGAGGTGGGGGGTGTCTTATATTTGCTAAGCTCACAGAAACTTTTATATAAAGAGGAATCTGATTAGTTACAATGAAAAACACAATTATCAAAAGAACTAGAATCCTCTAGGTGGCAGATCACTTAATTCTGTTCCTATCGCCAAGACACTTGCTGGGTGAACATAGAGGAAAGCATGATCTTTTTTTTTTTTTTTTTTTTTTTGAGACGGAGTCTTGCTCTGTCGCCCAGGCTGCAGTGCAGTGGCACAATCTCAGCTCACTGCAATCTCCACCTCCTGGGTTCACACCATTCGAGGAAAGCATGATCTTAAGAAGCATTTCTTAGCTGAGGCAGTCTGAGATATTCCCATCCACTACAGAGATGATATGGACAAGGAAATCCTAATGCTCAGTGTGGTTTAACTGAGATGAGGCTTAGACGGGCAATGGTAGTGCTAGCCTTTGTGACTGCCTTGTTTTGGACTGCCATGGCTGAGCAAGTCCTTTTGTTCACAGACTTTCTCCAAACAGGGTACAGAATGGCTGACAGGATTGATTAGGTTCCATTTATTAAATTACAATCATATCTGGCGTCTTCAGATTCCTCCCATACGCCCTTGATTAGAGTTTGTTTTTTTTTTTTGGTCATGTTTGTAAAAAAGGTCTTGGCTTGGGCGCGGGTGGCTCAAGCCTGTAATCAAAGCACTCTGGGAGGCCAAGACGGGCGGATCACGAGGTCAGGAGATCGGGACCATCCTGGCTAACACAGTGAAACCCTGTCTCTACTAAAAAATACAAAAAACTAGCCGGGCGAGGTGGCGGGCGCCTGTAGTCCCAGCTACTCAGGAGGCTGAGGCGGGAGAATGGCGTAAACCTGGGAGGCGGAGCTTGCAGTGAGCTGAGATCCGGCCACTGCACTCCAGCCTGGGCGACAGAGCGAGACTCCATCTCAAAAAAAAAAAAAAAAAAGTCTTGGCTTACCCCCATTGATAGCTAATTTCATGGCTGTATTAGTCTGCTTAGCTAGCATGTTATGCTGCAACAACAACGAAAACAATCTCAGTGGCTTACAAAAAAGGTTTATTTATTGTGCACACAACATTACAGGTTATGTGTGTCAGCTGTGGCTCCACACATCTTCACTCTGGGACCAAAGCTGAAGAGGTAGCTCTATTTAGGACATGCCGCTCTTGTGTCAGAGGAAAGATAATATGGCAAAATCATAAGATAGCTCATAATTTCTGCTCAGAAGTGGTTCATGTCATTTCTTTCTTTTTTTGAGACAGAGTCTTGCTCTGTCGCCCACGCTGGAGTGCAGTGGCGCGATCTTTGCTCACTGCAATCTCCGACTCCCAGGTTCAAGTGATTCTCCTGCCTCAGCCTCCCAAGTAGGTGGGATTGTAGGCACACGCCACTACACCCAGCTAATTTTTTCATTTTTAGTAGAGACAGGGTTTCATCATCTTGGCCAGGCTGGTCTTGAACTCCTGACCTCGTAATCCACCCACCTTGGCCTCCCACCGTGCCTGGACGGTTCATGCCATTTCTACCGATATTTCATTGGTCAAAACAAGGCCAAGCTTGACGACATTAGGGTGAGAAGTCTTTCACCCTCATCTCCTACGGACAGGCCAGATAGCAAGGGCTTTAGAAAGGGAAGGGCAGAGGCTATTGATAATACAGACAATAGCAAGGACTAATATTAGGCTTATATGTACCAGTTGACTGTTATCAGTTATAACATTGACTATTAAAATACTGAAATACTCTAGTACTATCTGGTAAATAGCTGCTGTCCCAAACCTCCGGACCACCCCCTTTCCCTGGGATCCCCTGGGACTTACTAGTCACAAACCAGCAACTGAAGGGTTAACACCTAGCACACAGGGATACCTCCAGGATCCTAGCTGCATTTCTAATTCTGCTTCCTCTATGCTTGAGCACTACTTGTTGTTAAATATATTTAATATGAATCTTAGCTAATTTCCTCTATGTAGATTTTTATTTCTGAGGGCAACCCAATTTCCAGGCTCTTGGAAGGAAATGGACTGCACTCCCTAAGTGTGGTCAATACTTAATTATAACAATAATCACAAATAATAACTTGCGCTGCTTCATTGTCTGCTTCATTGTAACTAAATGTACATTTTTACATTTCTTTGGCAAGCATAGTATATGCAATAATTACTCAATAAATATCTGTAGAGACTTACCTCACCTTTTTCCATTAGCTACATCTGTCTCTACAATCTCAACATACTATTTTCTTATTTGGAGTCTTCCTGTTTTTAATTTTATGCCATTTCTCATGTCTGAAAATGTCATTATAAGTAACTTTTTTTTTTCTGAGACAGGGCCTTGCACTGTCGCCCAGGCTAGAGTGCAGCGAGACGCTCACAGCTCTTATCAGTAACTTCTTTACAACACTTCTGCAATTTAGGAAGCACTCTCACATTATTTCATTCACTCTCCCCAACATTACCAAGAGTGAGGAATTAGATCTTTTTATAGATGAAGGAATTGGGACTCCCTGAAGTCAACTGTCTCATAGTTACGTTTTGTTCATTCATTCATCAAATATTGAGTGCCTGATGTGAGATTTACTGAAATTAGATTTGAGAACAATTTTCCTGAATTCAAGTCAAGGGTTTATTCCACTATTCTCAATTACTTTATCACTAGGGTTATAAACCCAAAGAAACTGAGTAACAGTGTGATTTTGTTGAGGACCCACGCAACATTAGTCTCAGAAAGGCTCCAATGTCATTTGTAAAATTCAAGGTTACCATCAGCAGAGGCAGTCATTCCTCTCAGGGCTTGTTACCTAATGCACTAACTCTCATTGCAGGTAATTCCATTCAAGACACATTTGATGACTATATCTACAGGTTTTGAAGTTGTTCATATTGGGTTTCGACACTTACTAGCTGTGGGGCCTTAGATCCAATCACTTAAACCTTTTTGAGTTTCAGTTTTATCATTTGTAAAAGATATAATCCTGATGCCTTTGGACCAAGTGGTCATGGAAATGAAGAGAGATAAGTATTTGAAAGTCCATGCTCATAGTAGCTGTGGTTTCCAACTGCGTGATGAAGTTTTAAAATCTGCATTCAAATGAGAACAACTATGTCGACGTAAAGTTACAAGCTAACTATTCTTGGTAAGTACTGTTCTTTATTCTGGAGAATATCACTTTACAGTTTGGTGTTAAATGCTCTTTTATAAATTTAAGGTGCCAGTAGCTGTCTACTTGAACGGCATGCTAAATTTGGCATGCCGTCGTCCCAGCGCTTTGGGAGGCCGAGGCGGGCGGATCACGAGGTCAGGAGATCGAGACCATCTGGCTAACACAGTGAAACCCCGTCTCTACTAAAAATAATAATAATAATAAAAATTAGCTGGGCATGGTGGCGGGCGCCTGTAGTCTCAGCTACTCGGGAGGCTGAGGCAGGAGAATGGCGTCAACTCGGGAGGCGGACCTTGCAGTGAGCCGAGATCACGCCACTGCACTCCAGCCTGGGCGACAGAGCAAGACACCATCTCAAAAAAAAAAAAAAAAATTTGGCATGCCATGTCGACCTTCATCCCCCAGTTCTTTCTCCCCAAATTAAAAACACGAATACGCACATACGCCCCTCCTTAGTTCCTAAAGTTCAAGGGCACGCGCACACACCTACTTATCTTTTAACATTCAAGCTCGCACCAAAGACAGATCCACAAGGGTGGGAAGCGTGCTGGAGGTCACCTGGCAGCGCCTCCAGATCCCCGAAAGGGGGCGGGGTCAAAACTCTGAGATCTCGAGCTTCCGAAAGAGGGCGGTGTTAAAACTCCCAGCTCTCATTCCGCTTCACTCTGTCGTCGCCCCTTCCCAATTCTCGCGAGACCTCAAGCAGCAGCGCTTCTGCGCGCTGCACGATACTGGGAGTCCAGGCGCCAGGGGAGGGGGAGGGGAAAAGCGGAGACGGTGCAAACGGCGTGGCCGCCATCTTGCTTGTGCCCCCGCTTCGCGCGCGCTCCGTTCTCCGTGACGCACGCTTCCCCCTCCCCTCCGCCGTGCCTGGGCCTCTGCATTGCCCGACTCCGAAGGAGCGCGGGGGCGGCTCCTACTCTTCCTGGACTCCTGAGCAGAGGCGTGTGAGTGTGCGGGAGGTTCTGTGCGAGGGTGATAGGGGAGCGGCGACGGGGGGAGGGGCAGCGCTTCCCGCCTTCGCCAGAGACCTCACTTCCTCGCGCGGCCGCTGCTGTAGCTCGGTCCGGCCTGCTCGCCGCCATGTTGTGCTCTTGCCTGGCCCGCCGCTGTAGCCGCCGCCGCGCTCGTGTGGTCCGTGTGCCTCGTCGGCCCGGCCCGCGGGCTTTCTCCCATTGGCGGAAGGCGACGGCGGGGGGGCTCGCTCGTGATTGGTCGGTGGCGGGGAGGCCGCGGACCTGGCACCTTATTGGTCGCGCCGGCTCCGGCCTAGGGGGTGATGAAGGAATCTGAGGCTGCGGGGATGCGCGCGTCCTGGGCTAGGGCAGCTGGGGCAGTGACCCCCTGCGGCGCAGGCGTGGGGTTGCGGCAGGAGGGCGAGCCTAGAGGCTTTAAGGGGAAAGAGAGGGTGATGGCCTGGCGGGTACTGTGGGGGTCGCTTAGGCCACGGCCTGGAATGGGGGACACTCACTTTCAGAGGTGCTTTTCCTGATACATGTATGGCGCAAGATGGGGGTGTGCAGGCCCTCACGGTTCCAGGCCTGGAAACACCGAAACCCAAGTGACAGGGTCAGAGGATCTGAGATCCTCTCGAAGGGATGCTAGTGTGACCTAGTTTGGAAGTGGCCCTGAAATCCACTGTGTGAGTGCATGGTGTAGGAAGAGAGGCATCAGGGCTAGGGGCATAGCTGAACGGTAGAATCAGATCAGGGATTTTGCTGGAGAGTGCAAGCATTTAAACACTGAGGTTTTGGTGGAGCCCTGGAGTCCAGAGTCAACGGACCTGGGATGTGATGTGAGGAGCAGGTAAACCGAGAGAAGGATCCTGTTGATAGGTGTGCTCTGTCCGAGCCTTAGGAGGCACAGCATTAAGTAGTGTCAGATTTAAAGTGACTAAGTCTGATATAGGAAGGATTTTAGGGAATATTTTCGGACTGGGGAAGTGTATTAATAGAGCAGTTATAGATTTTGAGTCTCAGGACCATACAAGTAGTTTTGAGATATTGTATGTGAAATTTGCTGCTCTGGGAAGGATACAGGTCATGGCTGAGTTTCCAAAGCTACATTAGCAAATATTAGGTACTTGGTAGTTATTTGTTGAGTAAATATTGCTAGGTTCCCCTTTAAGGGAAAGGGAGCTAGCCAGAAATTTTGAGTCTTGATTTATTTCCTTGTATATGTGCCTAGAAAGTACACCCACTCCCATGTGTACTTTGATTTTTTTGTTTGTTTTTTCAAATAAATAGCTCCAAACCAAAAAAAGCCAGTGCATAGCTTCTTAAGGAACAGGACTTGTCAACACTTTCTGGTTTATATTCAAAAAGTTTTTATTCCAATCCAGAGTCATTCCAGTCAACTTGTTGGGGATATGTTCCTTTTCTGCTGAATCTGAATCATAGTTACTTGTATTGCTTTACATTTGCTCCTTCCAATGTGTGAGGGCTATGGAAACACATTTATGTTAAACCTCTGTGTTTTCCTAATTCGTTTTTCCTTGTTTTTGTTAGGTAGTCCTTTTTAGCTTTAGATGGTACTCTTTTGTTTTCATACCAATTTCAAGAAACTCCTATCGTTTTCAAATTTAGTCAGTTTTGTGTGAATGCAACTACATTTTCTGGAGAAGGGAATTGATAAGCAGAAGAAGAGAATTGCTATTTTGGGGCACATTTTAACACCAGTAGGTAGGCATTATCATCCCCATATTGTAGATGAGGAAACTGAGGATCAGAGAGGTTAAGTAGCTTGTCTATTGTCACTCAGTAAGTGGTTGAGCTGGAATTCAAACCCAGGTTGCCTCATGCCAGAGACTGTAATTTTATCGGCTACATCAGCTGTCAACATAAACCTGACTAATCAAACTTCCAGATAATTTTATATTTCCAAATGGATCATCTACTTTGATTTCTGGGTGTTTAGAGTGTATTAAATGGAAGACTATAATTCGTAAGAATTTGTTGTGCTGCTTCAAGATTCAGACCACAGAATTGTAACCATATAGAATATGGGTTCTTCAGCTAGGTATTCAAATTGTACTCCTTGGCTTCTATTGTGAAAGGGAAGATTTACAAAGTAAATTGCTGCATTTTTCCTGAATCCAGGTAGATAATGGGGAAGAATATGTACAGAAACTTGAAGAGTGCATTCCTTAAAACCAAGCTTCAGAATATTACAGATAGTCTTCTGTGTATGGAGGTAATTTATGCCAAGCGGCAAGGAACTACCAAGTGCATAGTGTAAGGAGCTCACTGGAGAGGTTTTTCAAACATCACCAGTTCCTTAGGGTGTCCCCAAATACGAGGACCTATTCAAAGGCCTAGTACTTTCTTCAGACTGTGGGATATTGATTCTAGGATATGCTTATCCTGAAGAATGTGTAAAAGTAAGACTGGATAGGACAGAATATTTGCAGTTCCAGTTTTGCATGGAAACCTTTACATCAGAGTTTGAGAGGAGACCAGTGAGTTGGAAATCTTAATTGCTTTATGTCTTGATGTGCTTAGGTGAAGCCCTCCCTCGTCTTTATTTACAATAATATTTCACTGTGGAAGAGAGAGGCAAAGCTACAAGTGAAAATAGGGTTTGCCATGCATTTCGTACATTGGTCATTTCAGGCTCATTTGGCTCAGTCATCAAGTTAACCAAATATGAAGAATGCTGTAGATCTATTATGATTTAGTTTCTTTTTTACTAAGGCTAGACAAGGTGATAAAAATGAGCGTATATGTACACCTTTTTTATTCAGCAGGCATTTCTGGAGCAACCTGCCCTTCAGCATTGGTGACCACCTTCATTCCATGTTAGCCCCTTACACCCGTGGCCACCTTGTTAAGATATGGAATTGACCACTCTAGAAATCTTGAACTCTCAGGAAATCTCAGTAGATCTGAGTTTATGTTGAAAACTTGTGAACCTCAGGTTTTTCTTCAAGCAGAAATTAAGCTGTATGCTTTATAGGCTGTGTCTATGGAATCTTATTTAATTCTTATGACAAATTATTCTGTTATCTCATTTATACTTACACATTTTTTCTTTGGTCAAAACTACTAGAGACTGGGTGCAGTGGCTCATGCCTCTGATCCCAGCATTTTGGGAGGCCGAGGCAGGTGGTATTTGAGGTCACGAGTTTGAGACCAGCCTCGCACACGTGATGAAACAAAATTACAAAAATACAAAAAATAGCCTGGCATGGTGGTGGGCGCCTGTAATCCCAGCTACCCGGAAGACTGAGGCAGGAGAATTGCTGGAACCCGGGAGGCGGAGGTTGCAGTGAGCTGAGATTGTGTCACTGCAATCCAGCCTGAGCAACAGAGCGAGACTCAGTCTCCCAAAAAATAAATAAAAATCCCCAAACCGTACTAGAGAAGATTTTACAAGGCATTTTTATCCCCTTTTAGTTTCAGAGAAATGTAAGGCAAAGCGAAATGAGGATTCAGACCACAGAATTGTAACCATATATGGGCTCACCCCATTCTATGTTAGGGAGCTATGCTGAGAGTCTTGTTTTGGGTTTTGTTTTTTGGGAGTTTTACTCTGTCACCCAGGCTGGAGTGCAGTGACGTGATCTTGGCTCACTGCAACCTCTGCCTCCTGGGTTCAAGCGATTCTCCTGCCTCAGCTTCCCAGGTAGCTGGGATTACAGGCATGCACCACAACACCCAGCTAATTTTTGTATTTTTAGTAGAGATGGGCTTTCACCATGTTAGCCAGGCTGGTCTTGAACTCCCGACCTCACGTGATCCACCTGCCTTGGCCTCCCAAAGTGCTGGGTTTACAAGTGTGTGCCACCATGCCCAGCCAAGCTATACTGGGTGTCTTTTTGAGGTAATTTTGAAATTTACATCTTTTAGTTCAAAGGTACTGAGCCACTAGGATCTATGAATCAAACGCAGGGATACTACAGTTACTACTTTTATTGAATGCTTACATTGTACCAGCTAGGATATAAATGTATTATGTATATCCTCATATACTATGAGGTAGATAATATAGTCACCCTCATTTTTACATGTGAGGAAACTGAAAAGTAATTTGCTTAAGGTCTCACAGCCAGTAAGTAACAGAGCCCAGATTCAGACACAGACACAGATTTGTAATTCTTTTTGTTGTTGTTGTTGTTGTTTTTTGAGACGGAGTCTCGCCCTGTTGCTCGGGCTGGAGTGCAATGGCGTTATCTTGGCTCACTTTAACCTCCGCCTCCTAGGTTCAGGTGATTCTCTTGCCTCAGCCTCCTGAGTAGCCGGGATTACAGACGCCTGCCACCATGCCTGGCTAATTTTTTGTATTTTTAGTAGAGATGGGGTTTCACTATGTTGGCCAGGCTGGTCTGGAACTCCTGACCTTGTGATCCGCCTACTTCAGCCTCCCAAAGGGCTGGGATTACAGGCGTTAGCCACCGCGCCCAGCCACAGATTTGTAATTCTTATTTCTTATGTAAGTGAAGCCCTTACTCTTAAACACTGTGTTGAGACCATAGAATGTTATGGGAAAAGAAAAAAGTCCTGGCTTCTTAGCTCAGGAAGCGAACTTCAGTTCTTTCAGGTGTGTCCTTTGTACTGAGACTTCAAAAGAGTGAGATGACCTTGGCAGGGTCACTTGGCTATGCAAGGGCAGAGCCAAATCTTGCCCACATCACTGGGTTTCTAGATAGGTGCTCATTCCACTGGATAGCATTGACTCTCCTGTGGAAGCATTGACTTGATGGCAGAGATGACTTTAAGTGACAAGTTTACTTCATTCATGGGAATGAGAATGGCAGAGGACATTACTAGGGTCACAAATGACCTTCTTGAGGTCAATCCTGGCCCTCAGGCATACAACCAGGAAGAACATTCCTTTGCCAGTAAGTTGTTCTTTTCCATTCTGTTTCTTGTTCTCAGAGGAAACTGGTTGTGAGTTATCTGATGTCTTACAGTCTTTCTTTTCATTTTGTTTATTCAGTTTTTCATGCATGCACTGTCACAATTTAGGAAGGCTACAAGGTCATTTTAGTGTTTTCCTGCAGAGACTCAAAGCACTCAGCATAATTTAAGTAGATTAATTGCAGGAGGAAATGGATTTTTAAAACCGGCCAAAAAGTGCCTTTGGGAGAGGACGGTATTAGTTGCGGATTGGAGTCAGGCCAAGGGAAGAATTCTGTCTCTGCAATGCATTTACCCTGACTGTGCTGGGGCAGGTTCTTAACTTGTTTCTTCCTCTGTGAAGTAATGACAATAATATCTACCTTTAGAGTAGTTATGAGAAATGAATATAATAGTGTCTGGTAGATGCCTGTCACTTAGTGGACCTTAACAAGTGAGAGAACACATTTTCGTTTTAGAACAGCATGAAATCTGTCCTTTCAGCCAGTTACAGCTTCCTTGATATGGAGGGGTAAGGCCTTTTGTAATTGTCTGCTCTGTTATATACAGTACGATTTCCATATGGAGGAGCAGCCACTTGGCCTGGAAGAACTAACCTAATTTAGTTGTGCTGTTGTGGTTTAGGAGCTGATTTCCAGTGGACCAGTGTGAGGTCAGTCTCACTTTTGAATGTACAAAGTAGTAGGATCATTTGTTTCAGGGGAAGGTTGTTTCCTGATCTCTTTGGTTCATCCCCAAGTGTTGAGTGGTAATGATTGTGATGAGATGAAAACTTTTTCATATTTGACAAATAGCAATGATGATTAAAGTCGGAGCAACCAGTGTTTTCGTTCTGACCAGAAGGAGAGGTTTGCATTATAGTCATTTAAAATTTTTGTAACTGTAGAAATTATCAGTTGAAGTAGGACTGTTGGTTTGGTTTGTGTGATTTGTAGTCACTTGAGTAACATTTTCTTTGAAGTAAGCAGGAAGACAGTATTGCGGAATGGTTCAGGAAAAATCTCTCTGCCTGTAGAAAATTTTGCCAGATTGCAGGAGTTGTTGCACCCTTCCCACACTTCTCCATGTGTTAGCAGTGATGTACCTGAGAGCTGTGAGACAGCATCTATACTCATTTTCAGTATTGGAGTTGTATTTTCCATTTTGTTATTTTCAGAACTCCAGATAGTTTACTTCCACATCCAGTACTTAGTGAGAGCTTTCTGTTGTATAAACTTGTAGTTTAGAGAGCTCAACTAGAGTCTAATCTTTGCATTTGAATGTTTCCCGTAGAATATGTTTAAAATAAAGGTCGAAATACCCATGTCTGGTCAGGCACGGTGGCTCACCCCTGTAATCCCAGCACTTTGGGAGGACACGGCTGGCAGATCACCTGAGGCCAGGAGTTTGCAACCAACCTGGCCAACATGGTGAAACCCCGTTTCTACTGAAAATAGAAAAATTTGCCAGGCATGGGGGCAGACACCTGTAGTCCCAGCTACTCGGGAGGTTGAGGCAGGAGAATGGCTTGAACCCAGAGGCGGAGGTTGCAGTGAGCTGAGATCATGCCACTACACTCCAGCCTGGGCAACAGAGCGGGATTCCCTCTTTAAAAAAAAAAATTCCTTATTGAAGGTACTATATATAAGGTGTCCTATTTAAATGAATACCATTCATTCATTCATTTATTTGCTGGAGTCACTCTGTCGCCCAGGCTGGAGTGCAGTGACATGATCTCAGCTCACTGCAACCTCTGCCTTTTGGGTTCAAGTGATTCTCCTGCCTCAGCCTCCTGAGTTGCTGGGACTACAGGTGCATGCCACCATACCTGGCTAATTTTCATATTTTTTGTAGAGACAGGGTTTCACCGTGTTGGCCAGGCTGGTCACGAACTCCTGACTTCAGGTGATCTCCCTGCCTCAGCCTCCCAAAGTGCTGGGATTACAGAAGTGAGCCACTGCGCCCAGCCTGAATACCCTTAATTTAAAGCCAATAGTATATCCTTTGCCTGCCGGGTTCGAGCTTTAAAGTCAATAGTATATTCTTAATAAATAAGATTCAGTAATTGTCCTATTATTCTTAAATACATTCATGAGTGTGAACCATAAATAGTGATCTTGAGCAGTGTTTCGAAGTGTTTCAATAAGAGGAATGGGCCAGGCGCGGTGGCTCATGCCTGTAATCCCAGCACTTCAGGAGACTGAGGCGAGCGGATCATGAGGTCAGGAATTCGAGACCAGCCCAGCCAACATGGCGAAACTCCATCTCTACTAAAGATACAAAAAATTAGCTGGGCGTGGTGGTGGGCGTCTGTAACCCCGGCTACTCCAGAGACTGAGGCAGGAGAATCGCTTGAACCCAGGAGGCAGAGGTTGCAGTGAGCTGAGATTGCGCCGCCATTGCACTCCAGCCTCGGCGACAGGGCGAGACTGTCTCCAAAAAAAAAAAGGAATGAGATGACTCCTAGGAAATGATGTTAGAGTATAGAATATTTTGTATCATGTCTTTGGCTTAAATCTATGAATTAATGAAGGTTTTCACCATCCCTAATTACTGTTACCCATGGCCTCCAGAGCTGTAAACTGTCCAGTGATCTCTATGAAGTGAGATTCTTTGCCCAGTGTTAAGAAGATATATCCCTTTGACACTGGCATGATTTGTTCATTTTAAAAGAGAAGAGAGAAAGGGCTAATAAAGTACACATTATCTGCACAGTTGACATCCTTGTCATTTTAAATTGTTTTAAAAATTATTGCTGTACCCTGAAGGTAAGTAGCACAGAATTTGCTCATTATGAAATGACAAAGTTGGGGCCTTTTAAGAAGCCAAGCATGCTTGGTTGGCAATCACTTAGGAGGCAAAGGATTGCTATTTATGGTGGTATTTAATGTCATTTTCAGTAGTACTAAGTTAAAAAGGAAAACGCCATAATGTGTGTAAAACTCTAACCATTTTGAAAGGTTGTTAGAATACAGTTGCCTATAGTCTTTTCATTCCACTAAAATTTGTAAGTTGGTTTAGAGCAGCATTTCCCAAGCTCTTCCACTGAACATTAGTTCTGTGTAGTGCTAATCAGTGTCCTTTGGGGATGAGAAGAGGATCCTTGACAAAAAATGACCAAAGTGAAATGCCTTTCTTCACTGCAGAATTATTATTCAGAGCGTTGGTGCTTATTTGTCTATGACTCTTCAGGAGGGAAGATACATTATGCAGCGTTACTCAGACTTACTTGGTCATGCACTGCTGTTTGTGAGAACACCTAATAAACGTTTCATGCTATGACTGGTGTGTAGCGGAGCCCAGTTAAGCAGTTCTGGTGTAGTCTATGAATAAAAAATGAATCATTTTGCATAAGATAGCTTGGTAATCATAGGAGAGGACTTTTCTGAGAACAAGATACATCTTCAAGGTAACATAGACTCTTAGTGATAAATGTGATTTCAAAGGTTATCTAAATCCAATGGCCAATAACAATAATAATAGTAACAGGTACCATTTTTTGAGTACATGATTTTTATCAGGCACAGTGTTGTTATTTTACATGCCTTATTAACCACTGGGTCTTAGTGATTTTTAAATCTTCTTTATTTTTTATTTTAATTAATTTTTTTGAGATGGAGTCTCACTCTGTTGCCCAGGCTGGAGTGCAGTGGTGTGATCATAGCTCAGTGCAACCTTGAACTCCTGGGTTCAAGTGATCCTCCTGCCTCAGCTTTCTGAGTAGCTGGGACTACAGGTATGTAGCACCATGTCTGCCCAGCTACTTTTTTTATTATTGGTGGTGACGAGGTCTTGCTATGTTGCCCAGGCTGGTCTTAAATTCTTTAGTTCAAGTGATCCTCCCACCTTGGCCTCCCAGAGTGTTGGGATTACAAGTGTGAGCCGCCGTGCCTGGTTTATTTTTTATTTTTATTTTTTGAGATGGAGTCTCAGTCTGTTGCCCAGGCTGGAGTACAGTGGCGTGATCTCGGCTTGCTGCAACCTCTGCCTCCCGGGTTCAAGCGATTCTCCTGCCTCAGCCTCCCCAGTAGCTGGGATTACAGGCGTCTGCCACCATGACTAACTAATTTTTGTATTTTTAGTAGAGATGGGATTTCACCATGTTGGCCAGGCTGGTATCAAACTCCTGACCTCAAGTGATCTGCCCACCTCAGCCTCCCAAAGTGCTGGGATTACAGGCTTGAGCCACCACACCCAGCTTATTTTTTATTTTAGAGACAGGGTCTCGCTCTGTCCTCCAGGCTGGAGTGCAGTGGCATGTTTATAGCTCAGTGTAACCCCAAACTCTTAGGCTCAAGCACTCTTCCTGCCTCAGCCTCCCAAGTAGCTAGGACTACAGGTGCATCACCACGCCTGGCTAATTTTTTATTTTTTAATTTTTGTAGAGAACAGGGTCTTGCTTTGTTGTCCAGGCTGGTCTTGAACTCAATGCCTTCACTACTGCTTTTCCAGTCACCAGATAACTTTAGCATCCTGTTTTCCACATTAGTGGTCTAGAGTGCTGCCATCCTCCCACTATGTCCCCTTCTCCAACTTGTTCTTCACATTGCACGCAATGGTAAGGAACTAAAGAGTCTTAAACATGGGGCTGGCACAATCAGAATTACACTTTAAATGTGGGATTGATTGTGCCAGTCCAGTGTTTAAGACTCATTAGTTCCTTATCATTGTCCTTAGAATAAAGTTCTAATATCTCAGCTTTGTCCAACCCTGTTTACCTTTCTTTTTTTTGAGAGGCAGTCTCGCCCTGCCACCCAGGCTGGAGTGCATTGGCACAATCTTGGCTCACTGCAACCTCTGCTTCCTGGGTTCAAGCGATTCTCCTGCCTCAGCCTCCCAAGTAGCTGGGATTACAGGTGCCCGCCGCCATGCCCGGCTAATTTTTGTATTTTAGTAGAGATGGGATTTCACCACTTTGGCCAGGCTGGTCTCAAACTCCTGACTTCAGTTGGCCTCCCAAAGTGCTGGGATTACAGGCATAAGCCACTGTGCCCGGCCTACCTTTCTAACTTTTACTTCTAGCTTCTTGCTTCTGGGCTGCTGCTATACCAAACTGTAGCCCTTTCAGGAATGTAATACTTTCTGTGAGCTTCAGGCCTTTGCACATGCAGTTCACTTTGTCTATCCTGGTTTTTATTCTTAGGATTTTAAATCTCCTAAGAAGCCTCCTCTGACCAGCCTAAAACTTAGGTGTAAGCCCTGGGGTAGGTGCTATGCTTATTTCCTCCCATAGCATTTTGCATTTGCCTGTGTTGTAACTCTTAATGTACAGCATTATGATTGCCTATTTTAACATTCCTCTTCCTTACAGTAGACTTTAATCTCCTTAAGGACAGGAACTGTGTCTTGTTTAGAATCCCCAGAGCTTATTTAGTACAATGGCTATGCTTATAATGTAAGTATTTATTGAACAAATGAAATTATCCTAAGCCCTAAAACCTTGCAAGATGTTTTAGTGCAGGAAACTGGCCTCAGTGGAGTTAAATAACTAGCATGAGGTCACTCACCTAAAAAGTGGTGAGGAGGGATTAAAATCTAAATCTGTCTAGCTGTAAAGATTGGGCTTTTTTTCCTGCTGCTGCACATGACTGCGCTCTCTCATGTTGCCTTTACACATCCCTGTCAAGTGTTCAAACAGCCCGTGCCTAACAACCCCATTCATAGCTTCTGAGGAAAGTTGTGTCATCTTTGGACAGCCCTGAGAGTTGAAGTGAGTCCTTGCAGAATAATTTCCCATCTGTTGATCTTAATTTATGCTTTGGAGAATATAACCTATTTTCAAAAAACAAGTAATTCAGAATTTGTCATCTCCTTAAGGTCCATTTATTAGTTTATTTCATTCCTTCATTCACTGAGTAACCATTTACTGAGCACCAGTGCAATGTTCCTTTATTCTAATGATGTGGTCATTGCTCAGAATGTTTCTGGGCCTTTTTTGGGGATTATCTTCAGAACTTCTTTTTTTTTTTTTTTTTTTTTTTTTGAGAGGGAGTCTTGCTCTGTCACCCAGGCTGGAGTGCAGTGGCGCAATCTCAGTGCAACCTCCACCGCCCAGGTTCAAGCAATTCTCCTGCCTCAGCCTCCCAAGTAGCTGGGACTACAGGTGTGTGCCACCAAGCCTGCTAATTTTTTGTATTTTTAGTAGAGATGGGGTTTCACTGTGTTAGCCAGGATGATCTGGATCCCCTGACCTTGTTATCCGCCTGCCTTGGCCTGCCAAATTGTTGAGATTACAGGTGTGAACCACTGTACCTGGCCTATCTTCAGAACTTCTATCAGATTATTTTGAAGATGTGTGAACATAGTTTTGTTTGTTTGTTAAAACTTGAAGGTGGATTGGATTTGAGAAATAGCTACTAGTTGTTCAGGACCAAGTTGAGTGAAAGATAATGGGTCAGAAATTATAATCTGGCAGTCCTCAATTTTCTTCGATTTTCTTATAATGTTTTTTGAGATGGAGTCTCACTCTGTTGCCCAGGCTGGAGTGCAGTGGCATGATCTCAGCTCACTGCATCCTCCACCTCCCAGGTTCAAGCGATTCTCCTTCCCCAGCCTCCTGAGTAGCTGGAATTATAGGCATGCACCACCACGCCCAGCTAATTTTTGTATTTTTAGTAGAAATGGGGTTTCACCACGTTGGCCAGGCTGGTCTTGAACTCCTGACCTCAAGTGATCCATCCACCTCAGCTTCCCGAAGTGCTGGAATTACCGGCGTGAGCCACCATGCCTGGCCTATGTTTTGTTTTTTGTTTTTTGTTTTTTTTAAACTTGAACTGAAACTTGAAATAGAAAGATTTGGCATTAAAACAGTCTGTCTTTTACTTCTTAAAGAATCTGGGCTGGGTACAGTGGCTCACACATATAATCCCAGCATTTTGGGCGGTTGAGGTGGGAGGATCACTTGAGCCCAGGAGTTTGAAACCAGCCTGGGCAATATGGGGAGACCCTATCTCTATAAAAAAAAAATTAAAAATTAGCTGGGTGTGGTGCCGTATGCCTGTGGTCCTAGTTATGCAGAAGACTGAGGTAGGAGGATCACTAGAGCCCAGGAGGTCAAGGCTGCAGTGAGCTGTGATCATGCCACTGTACTCTAGCCTGGGCAACTAACCTTGTCTCAAAAAAAAAAAAAAAAAAAAAAAAGAGTGTGAAGCTGTTATTGCAGTTAACCAGATTTCCTACATGGCCTTCTTCAGTTGGAGCTGTGTAGCGGTCACTCCTTTAGATGGGACACACACTTGGCAGTTTTCCTCAATCCCTGTTACTCCCTGTTGTTACTGACACTGTGGCTAAAATCGGGTTTGATTTATATCTCTATGCTTTGGGGATATATGTAGATAAAAATAAGACACTTGCTGCTTTCAAGAAGCCCTTTTCTGGTAATAGAGGCATATTAAAAAAATAGTTATAATATGTGTACCTGCTATATAATCAAGTGTATATTTAGGTATTAATTGGGCACCTACCACATTCCAGATATGTTGAGTGCTTTCAGTTATTTAAGCCTCAACACTCCTATGAGTTGGTGTTATTTCCTCCATTTTACACATGAGGAAGTGAGCTCAGAAATAGTTAAGTATCTTGGCCAATGTGCAGCTAGTAAGCAGGTAGCTATGATTCAAAAATCATTCTCCCAACCAAAAGCATCAATTCTCACTTTGCCTTCTTTGAGAGTATTGAAGCTTCAACGGTGTAACCAGAGTTACTGGTTTTGTCTCATAGTGATTTGAGTGCTTTTTTTTGGTTGTTGTTGTTGTTGAGACAGAGTCTCGCTCTGTTGCCCAGGCTGGAGTGCAGTGGCGCGATCTCAGCTCACTGTAAGCTCCACCTCCCAGGTTCAAGCGATTCCCCTGCCTCAGCCTCCCGGGTAGCTGGGACTACAGGCACGTGCCACCACGCCCAGCTAATTTTTTGTATTTTTAGTAGAGACAGGGTTTCACTGTGTTAGCCAGGGTGGTCTTGATCTCCTGACCTCATGATCTGCCCCCCTCAGCCTCCCAAAGTGCTGGGATTACAGGTGTGAACCACAGCGCCTGGCCTGATTTGAGTGTTTTTTAGGGTAAGAAGATGCAATTGGCTGCTGAGATCCAAGACCAGGGAAGAATGTTAGCTGAAATCCTAGAGATTCTGTTAGATTCTCAGTCCACAGTAATGACAGGTAGAAGAGAAAGCTATAGTAAGTGAATGAATTCAGCTGCCAAATGGAAATTCAAGAATAATTTGGGTTCTCTTCCTACTGTGGCTTGAATTCTAAGGTAAGTGTTGATGAGAAGTAGGACTTGAAGTAGTTTCCTTGCAAACTGCCAAGAAGTAATAAAAACTATGCTGAAGACCTTCACAGGGTGTTAAAGGTCATGATTGGTTTAATCTGGTACATCCAAAGCAGAGTCGAAGGGCCAGCTTTTGAAACAGTGATCAGACATTTGCTGGGATTAGTGGTGAAAAGCCTGGGTTTCCAGTCTAAAAACTAGAGAATTTTATGGCACCTGGTAGTCTTCCCGTACTGTCCTTTATGGCTAAGGAGTTGCTTTCTGCAGGGCTGCAGAGTATGCTAGAGATAGAAGAGAGGTATTTCTTCGAAGTGACTTCAGGGCCTTAAGCAGGTTTTCTCCCTTTCTGAACCTTAACCTTCTATACTTCAAGGAAGTTGAATTGGATGACATTTAATACTTCTCATTTTTTCAGTGCTTATTCAGGCATAGTACATATGCTTTACATATATTACGTTATTTAATCCTTAAGTGGCTCTCTGGTATACATGGTGATATCTATACATTATAGATAAGGAAACTGAGGCTCAGGGTTAGTTCAGTGTCATATAAGTAGAGTCAGAACTTGAAACTAACACTGCCTGACTTCCAAGTGCTTAGTTGTTTTGCCGTGCTGGCACTAATTAGTAATCAGCGAGGTTGTGAACATTTTCTCCCTATTCTTCTGCTCCCTACCCCCACCCTTCAGATGAGCTTCTTTGCCTTGTCAGCTGACTGACCCTCAGGTGTTCTGGGGCTAAGAGAAGCTCCGGTACTGATAAGCCCTGTTGGCCTTCTGCCTTCTCTTCCCAGGATGGGAGTAGCTATTCAGAATCTGTAATCTAAACTTTTGAGAAAAGAATTACGGTACCTATAACACATCCTGTTATCATAACCAAACTCTTTATTTGGATGCCATTGTGAAGTTGTCTCACAACCCCTTTAAATTTTAACAGTGTACTCTTGTTAATGATTTACCTACTTGTTTCATGCCCTTATAAATGTGGTTTGTTACTGGTTAAATGTTCCTAATAATTTAGTAGTAAACTTTATAACAACTTATAGGGTGCTATTTGGTCATACCATTGACTAGGTCTCTTAACTGGCAGATCAAATTTAACAGTAGTCAGATTTTAAATTTTAATATTTATTTATTTACTTACCTGAGATAGAGTCTCTCTGTCACCCAGACTGGAGTGCAGTGGGACGATCACGGCTGATTGCAGCCTTGACCTCTTGGGTCAAGTGATCCTCTGGTCTCAGCTTCCAAAGTAAGTGGGATCACAGGCGTGTGCCACCACACCTAGCTAATTTTTGTATTTTTTGTAGAGATGGGGTCTTACTATGTTATCCAGGCTGATCTGAAATGCCTGAGCTCAAGTGATTCTCCTTCCTTGGCCTCCCAAAATGCTGGGATTACAGGCGTGAGCCACCATGCCTGGCCCAGATTTTTAGTTTTTAAATTTGTTGAAGTTGGATAATGGTTTATGCTATCTATACATATATATGGCACCTAAGAATTTCCTTGGATGTGCTTGAGGTATTCCATGTCTTGGTAAGCAGTGTGGTGCAGTGGAAAGAGTACCACTCTAGGTGGGACCCGAGTTTGAATCTAGATGTATGGCTAGGGGCCAGTTTTTTAACTTCTTTGAACTTCACTCTTTCTCACTGGAAAAAGGGTATTGTAGTGAGAATTAGAGGGGTAAAGTCTGTGATGTACTTAGCACAGAACCTGGCACTAGTAGTTGTTCAGAAATCATTTCATCATGGGAAATGAGTGGAATGTATGTAGAGAAGTTAATACGGCAAAGTGATAGGGCAGACCACCTTGCTCCTATTTCGGGTCCCTGCTGAATCTCTGCACATGTCAAGGATGAGTTCTCATGTATGGTCAAGTGAGGAATTTCTAGAAAAGATCTCATCTATCTAGCAAAACAACTGTGTTTTTCAGTCCTAGGATATTTAGCTTTGGTGGGAGGAAGCAGATCTAAGGAGATTGTTAAAGGCCTCAGGTGATGAACGGTGAGATGTTTGTATTTGAATGTTTTGCTGAAAAAAGAAAAAAAGAAAAACATGCTAATTGATTTTCACCACATTAGGAGCTGCCTCTTAAAAAACCTAAGCAGCTGGTCCAAAATCCGTAAGAAAATCTTTGACTACCACTGGTAGCCTTTGGCACCCTGGAATATTTTCTGTAACTACAGTGAGACAAGTAAGAATACTTGTAATATCTCTTCTGAGATCAACTCTGTTGTGCTTATTTTTAAAAATATGGGGCCAGGCGCGGTGACTCATGCCTGTAATCCCAGCACTTTGGGAGACCAAGGTGGGTGGATCATCCTAGGTCAGGAGTCCGAAACCAGCCTGGCCCACATGATGAAACCCTATCTCTACTAAAACTGCAAAAATTAGTCAGGTGTGGTAGTGGGCGCCTGTAATCCCAGCTACTCGAGAGGCTGAGACATGAGAATTGCTTGAACCCAGGAGGCAGAGGTTGCAGTGAGCTGAGATCACACCGTTGTACTCTAGCCTCGGTGACAGAGGGAGACTCTGTCTCCAAAAAAAAAAAAAAAGATAGAAGGCTGGGGTGCAGTGGCTGACTCCTGTAATCCCAGCACTTTGGGAAGCCAAGGCAGGTGGATCACTTGAGGTCAGGAGTTCAAGACCAGCCTGGCCAACATGGTCAAACCCTATCTCCACTAAAAATACAAAATTAGCTGGGCATGGTGGTGGGTACCTGTAGTCCCAGCTACTAAGTAGGTCACTTGAACCCAGGAGGTGGAGGTTGCAGTGAGTCAAGATCGTGCCACTGACCTCCAGCCTAGGCAACAGAGGGAGACTCCATCTCAAAAAAAAAAAAAAAGAAAGAAAGAAAGAAAAAGTGAGAAAAAATGTGTCCTCATCCAGGCACAGTGGCTCACGCCTGTAATCCCAGCACTTTGGGAGGCAGGGGCAGGAGACTCCCTTCAGCCCAGAAGTTCGAGACCAGCCTGGGCAACATGGCGAGACCCCATCTCTACCAATTGAAAAAAATTGAAAAAAGAAAGGAAATATAAAAATTAGTTGGCGTGGTAGCACACACCTGCAGTCCTAGCTACTTAGGAGGACAAGGTGGGAAGATCGCTTGAGCCCAGGAGGTGGAGGCTGCAGTAAGCCAAGATCATGCCTCTGCACCCCAGCAACACCCCAGCTTGGGTGACAGAGCCAGACCCTATCTCCAAAAAAAAAAGGAATGATTTTTATCCTTTGTGATGTCAAACTCTGTGGCTGCCTTAAATAAATTAGTTAATCCATCAAATTATAATGTGCTTTTAATAAAACGTCATCAGCCCTCTGCATCTAAGCATTCAACCAACCATGGGTCAAAAATATTTTTAAAAATTGTGTCTGTATAGAACATATGCAGACTTTTTTCCTTGTCATTATTCCCTAAACAATACAGTATAACCGCTACATGTATAGCATTTACATTTTATTAGGTATTATACGTAACCTAGTGATGATTTAAAGTATACAGGAAGCTGGGCAAGGTGACATGCACGTGTAGTTTCGCTCACTTTGGTAGCTGCGGTGGGAAGATTGCTTGAGCCCAAGAGTTTGAGGCGGTAGTGCCCTGATTATGCCTGAATAGCCACTGCATTGCAGCCTAGCAACATAGTGAGACACTATCTCTTAAAAAAAAGTATACATGGGAATGTGCAAGTGTTTTATGCAAATAGTGTACCGTTTTATATTAGGGACATGAGCACCGAAGGATTTTGGTATCCATGAGAGGGTTGGCTGGGGAGTATCCTGGAACCAGTCTCCCATGGGTACCAGGGGATGATTGTATTCACTGATGTTCTAGCTTTTTTGTCATTATGTTTGTGGTACTTTCCTTCTTAGGTTCCTGGTTGACATTCTAGAAATGCCACTGTCTCTGCCACTAACTTCATACATTACCTTAAAATTTTTCTATTTAAATTAGTTTGTGTTTTCAAATAAAGTGCTTTGCCTTGATACCAGTCTGTGCCTTTAAAGTGCCACTAACATAATGACAGATGCCTTTTAGAAATCTTGCAAACTATTGTATGGCCATTGGCATCACTCTGTTAGTGTTAAAGAAGCTGCATTTTCTTTGCACTAGCCCTACCCAGTTTTTTCTTCTTTTAATGCTCAGCGGAAAACTGAAGATGGTCACAACTTTCCGACCTTGTGCACATTGCTTCTCTGGTCTATTACCATAGGATACCGTAGCAGTATCTTACAGACATCTTTGATGGCCAATCAGCAGCAGTTAAATTACCGTAAATTTTTTAAATGGAACTCTGACAGCCAATAAGAAATCCCGTGGGTGGGAACAGTAACAACCCTTTGGCTTGTTTTTAAGAACAATTCTAAATTTTCAGTATTCTGTTTTAGAAACACATGATTCCCTAGTGCAACTGCTATGTGCATTTGCCAGGCATTTCCACGCCTTAAGTGTTCCCCATAGTTTGAAGTCTGAATCTGACCCCTGTTCTGCTTCTCAAGGTAACTTTAAAACAGGAAGTGTACAAAAGAGGTAACTGATGACGTGAACAGCCAATCGTGGCTTTGTGTTCTTAGCCAATAAAGCACTTCAGCCAATGGGATCACTGTGGAGGCAAGGTTTGGTGTCAAATAGCATGCTAGATTGAATGCCTTTGACTGTTAAAGTGGAAGGAGGCTGCAGGGCTTCATTGGAGCCTCGGAGTTTTTCACTGAGGCAGGGGTCAGCTGAAAGACAAAGAAAAATGGCGAATAGTTTGTTGGGGGGTGGGAGGACAGCTGTTCGGGCTTTCACTGGAGTGGACATTCCAGACTCAGGTTTCTGCATCTCCTGCTGCCTTTTGTTTCCTCCGTCCTTTGGGGGGAGGGATAGGAGTGACTTAAATTCTCCCAGTCCGAGGAGGTATAAATAACTACATGTAAAATTAATGCAGTTCCCGGTAAGTTTAATTCTTTGTTTTGTGTTGAAATGATAGAAACTGTTTAGCTTCAGAGAGTGTAGACAAGTTGCACTGTTCAGAAAATGGCCACTTTACATTCCATGCATACCTTTTGGTGCACCTAGAATACCTTGCTGTGTTTAGATTTTGCATGTCCTTCAACTAGGATTTCTTTCCTAGTTGGCTATCGACAGGATCAGGTACATGGAGAAAGGCTAATCATTTTTCAGGGGCACACAGAAGCAAAACACTTTTCTGTTTGCATTGGGTAAACTTAACTGTTTTCCAAATAATTTTCCTTTGTTCAAGTGCACTGAAGCTTTCCTATGGAATAAGCTGAGTTGTTGTGAGAGTTTTTCTGTTTCCACGCACTTTGTTGACATCTGTGTTTTCAGATATGGAAGCGACACGTTGCTGTTAGAAATTTGTGTGAAAATATGATTTGCACTGCTGCAGGTTCTAATGGTGAAGGCCCACATGCCAGTGTGAAATTTTCCCATAACTTTCTTGATTTACCTGTCTACCTCTAGATTCTAATAAGTACTAATTAATGTAGTAACAGTCTTTGTTTTTAATGCACATTTTAGCTTAGAATGCTGGTTAGAAACATCTTCACTTATATTGACAGTGACAAGAGCAAATCTTTTTCCATAGATTTCACACATTTTGTCAGGTGTTGATTTAGTTCTTTAAAATGATATGAGCAAAGTGCTTTTCATTTTTCCGTATTAAATATTTAAAATCCTGCAGTTTATGAATAGGAAAGTTAAGAGTATAGGCACCCTATCTTTTGCCCTTGATATATATATATATATATATATATATATATATATATTTTCTCTTTAGGGGTACAAAGCTAACGTAGGTTGCTAATCAGTAACCGGCCAGTTATTATGAACAGTGAAATCTTCAATCCCACATACTAAGATCTATAATACACCTGATTTTAAAATGCAATTCTTTGTTTTCTTTTTATTTGCAAATACGGAATGAAGGTCATTGGAACATTTCTGCAGCAGACTCAGTGTGGAGCCATGAGCCAGCAGCACTTAGCCTCTGGGTAGGGAAAAGGAGCAGGCCCTATTAGAGGAGAAGTTTCAAGGGTGTTGATTTGCCTTCCCTAGCTTCCCCTGTAATAAAGGATTTACCTGAGAGGACTGATAGGATTTAGATTTGGGGCTCTTGGAGTTGGAATGATATAGCAAGTCAAAGTTCTAGATGCAGGCCTCTGTCGTTGCTTTCAAAAGTGACCTTGAAAAACTGCCGGGGAGTTGAAAGATTGAAGGACAAAGTTTGTTTATACAGATTTGGACTGAAAAGCTCTATTTAAGATGAAAAGAGACTGTACTTCTGAAATTCAAGTCGAGTGGTTAGTAGGAATATGTTATAGATTCAAATTAGGAGTTTTCAGGGAATAGGACAATAGGGCTGCATTCATTCTCTCTCCCACTCTTTTTACTTCCCTCCCCCCAGCAAAAAATTCTAAATTCTTTTGGTATGATAGCTGAGTGAACTGCCTAACAGATTCAGAATTCCTTGCATGCTACCATGTCTTCTTTGTAATCTAGAGGGTTCTTAGTGAAGGAATAGTATTTTAGGAGTTCAGAGTAGTTGTATTTGTGAAAGTTTTGGGGAATTGGAATGCTTATAAGAAGAAAATGTTCATTCTGGGAATTTAAGTCCTAAGATAAAGAAGTATGTGTTAAGGATTACATTTTAAGAGGTACTTACTTTGATTTAAATTTACTTTTTTAAAGTCATTGATTATTTATATGTTATCAGTTGTTCCAGGTTTTATATATGATTTTAAAAACAGTTGTAGGTACTGTCTTGACCCTCTTGGCCCTACAAGAAGGCCTGTAGCAGGGGAGGCAAAAGTGAAGGTGTGGTACAGTATGAGGTAAACCATAAACTTGAGAACTTGGTGGATTTGGCTTCTTGGAAAGACACCCAGTCACTGCCTCTCGCCGAGGTTCTTCACCATTTTTGGATCATAGACTCTTTGAGAATCTGACCCACTACCTGGAAAAATGCACATGGGCATGCCTGTGCAAAACCTTTGATGACTAAGTTATTTTCTAGTGTATGTCAAATGGTGTTTAACACTTTAGCCAGATAGATGTTTACTAGACAAATGAAGAAAACTTTGCTTCCAGAAAGAGCAAAGACCTTCTAGAGAGCTAACTGTAATTTGGACCATGGGTGGCTGTGTGTGTAAGTGGGGGAGGCTTAGATAGGGTCTAGAGATGTCAACATTTATTTACTCTGATCACAATGTTTGAGGCGATATGGTACAGACCATTTAAAGTCAAGAGATCTGTGTTCAAGCCCTAGTCACCTTTATCACCAGCTTTGTAGTTTGGGCAAGTCAGCCATTTAGTGTTAGCTTCCTCACATGTAAAAATGGTACCTAAAAATAGTGTCTTATTTAGTGGTGAGTCCTGAATGAGATCATGTGTGTCAAAGTACTTTGCAAATTGTGAAGAACTACGTAATATTAGTTGTTACTAATCCAGACTGTTTGGGGGATGAAACCTTTATGAAGATAGGTGTGGCATCAAAGAAAAAAATGCCAGTATTTTAATATTTTTAAAAAGGAGTTAGTTTAAACCTGACACATGTCTTTTTAAACTGCCTTCACCTGCATATTCCTGTTTATGCTGACATGACCCTATTTATTTAATGCATACGTTGAGACCATCCTTTACTGTGAAAGATTCCTGTGAAAGAATTTTAACCCGTTTGTCAAAATTTAAGAACCTCTCAGAATAAGATGAAATGGGTATGCTGATTTTTAAAAAAACTCTTATTAGATTTAGGAACCTCTCAGAATAAAATCTGGAAGCCTGTTCAGTTTGCATTATGAGATTTGCATTATAATGCAGGTAAGTTGTAATGGTTGCAGATGTTTTACCAAGCAGGGGTTACATTTTTAGTTTGTATACCAAATATTTATAAAGTAAACTGGAACTATTTTTTTTTGTTTGCTTTGTGATTATCATGTCAGTTTTCAAGCATGGGAGGTAGGTATAGCCTGCAGTATATATAGTAAGCAAATAAATGTTGGGATGAATGCCTTTTTTTTTTTTTTTCCCCAGACAGGGTCTTGCTCTGTTGCCCAGGCTAATATGCCAGGCTGAAGAGCCATGGCATAATCATGACTCACTGCAGCCTCCACCTCCTGGGCTCAAGCAATCCTCCTACCTCAGCCTCCTGAGTAGCTGGTACTACAGGCATGTGCCACTGTGCCCAACTAATTTTTTTTTTTTTTTTTTTTTTTTTTAAATAGAGACGGGGTTTTGATTTGCTGCCCAGGCTGATCTCACACTCCTGGGCTCAAGTGATCCTGTTGCCTTGGCCTCCCAAAGTGCTGGGATTACAAGCGCTGGGATTACAGGTGTGAGTCACTGTGCCCAACTGTGGGATGAACACTTTTAAAATAAGAAATAATTGATCGCTTATCAAAAATCTAATGTAAATTTCACACAGTTAATACCCACTGTGAGATACTTTTCTAACATAATTGGTGGAAACTCATGGGGATTTCTTTTTAATCTAGCCTACATGCCCAGTGTCATCTATTTTTAGGACTTCCTTCCCCGCTCCCCCCCCCCCCCGGGGTGGGGTTGATATTTTGTGATGTTTGATTTCCTGTCCTATTAGGTCACTTCCTCTCAGGCCTATGGTCAGTCAGCATTGGTGTCTGCTTCCTATCTGTGCTTTGAAAGAGTCATATTCAGACAGAATGAGGTTTGGCAAAATTGATACTGACTTTACCAAATAAAATTCCAGTTCCAGGGATGTGTAGGTTTAAAAACAGCAACTGTGGTCACTTTGGGCTTTTGTTTTTAAAACAAGATGAGGTCTCCTTCTTAAAGAAGCTAAATACTTTTGTGGGGGCTTCAGTAACCCAAAAAATGTATAAAAGCTGAACATGGCTATCTTCATGAATGGAATGATTTTTGCGTATTCTTATTACTGATAATATATGCATACAGAGTTTGAATACGTCTAAATTAGGCTGATAGGAATCACTTAGAGATCTAGTCTAGTTCCCTTCTTGGCAAGTGGGGAAATTGAGGCCCAGTAAGTTCAGGTGCCCTAATCCAAGTCTTTCAGCTTTTTAGGAACAGGCCTGTACAAGTTTAGAGATTTGACTCCCACTCAATTTGTTGCACGTTTCTTTTATTCCTGTAGGTTGTTTTCACTTTTTATTTTTCATGTTTCTTTTCCTTTTGGCACTTCTGTATAGGTTTGCTGTTTGGATATAGAAGGAACAGAGAGAAAATGAGCCATGGAAGAGGTTCAGAAGTCTTTACCTGAAGTGTGTTGGTTAGAAAGTCTGCTGCAGCAGATTTAGTGTCCCTTTGGGATCTGAAGATACCTTGCCTCAGCCGGTTGCTTATTCAGAAAGCTGAAAACCAGCTAGGAAGCTAATGGTGCTCACCTGTGAGGTATTCCAGAGAGCCGGGTTGCTGTTATGCATTATGAAGAAGTTAGGGTATACAAACACATGATCTGCATGCCAGTTAGTGTTTATTGTTTTTGTTTTTTGTTACTGCATTTCAAGAACAAGCTGATTCCCAAAAAAGTTTGTACCTGGCTCTTAAAGTGAGTCCACAAGCTAATCTGTATTTAATAAACACAGATTCCAGGGTCATTTTAAGCATTTGAGAAGACGGAAATAGGAATCATTGTTTATAGACACCCAAAACAATATCTTAACTGTACTGACTTGACTCTTTCCCATCAGCAAAGTGGTATTATGTGTGTATGTGCTTGTGTATGGTTGAGTGGTTTTTGTTCTTATCTTTATATTCTTTGATAGACCATGATATACTTTAACATTTTTAATTTTTCTGAAGGTGATGACCTTCATATGTTTAGACAAAAGTTATAGTTCATTGAAAGAGTGAGGGCTTGAATGATGTAAGTTATATAATATTTAAGTCCTAAAATATACTGACTGAAAATTATGATAGACATAGCTGGATAGACTATACTTCATGTCTGCATTTCCCAGAAGTTTAGTTTTCTTTCTTTTTTTTGGAGACTAAGGTCTTGCTCTGTCACCCAGGCTAGAGTGTAGAGTGTAATGGTGTAATCATAGATCACTGCAACCTTAAACTCCTGGGCTTAAGCAGTCCTCGCACTTCTCAGCCTCCAAGTAGCTGGGACTACAGATGCATGCTACTAGGCCTGGCTAATTAAAAAAAAATTTTTGAGGGCTGGGCACAATGGCTCATGCCTATAATCCCAGCACTTTGGGAGGCCAAGGCAGGCAGATCATGAGGTCAGGAGATCAAGACCATACTGGCTAACACGGTGAAATTCGTATCTCTACTAAAAATAGAAAAAAATTAGCCGGGCGTGGTGGCGGGCTCCTGTAGTCCCAGCTACTCGGGAGGCTGAGGCAGGAGAATGGCGTGAACCCAGGAGGTGGAGCTTGCAGTGAGCCGAGATGGCGCCACTGCACTCCAGCCTGGGCAACAAAGTGAAACTCCGTCTCAAAAAAAAAAAAAAATTTTGACTGGGTGTGGTGGATCATGCCTGTAATCCCAGCACTTTGGGAGGCCAAGGCGGGTGGATCACTTGAGGTCAGGAGTTTGAGACCAGCCTGGACAACATGGTGAAACCCAGACCTTACTAAAATAACACCAAAATTATCCGGGCCTAGTCCCATCTTCTCAGGAGGGTGAGGCACAAGAATTGCTTGAACCGGGAGGTTGCAGTGAGCCATGATAGTGCCACTGCACTCCAGCCTGGGCAACAGAGTGAGACTCTGTCTCAAGAAAAACAAACAAACAAACAAAAACTAATTTTTTTTTTTTTGTAGAGATGGAGTCTCATTATTTTCCCTGGCTGGTCTCGAACTCCTGGCCTCAAAGGATCCTTCTACCTTAGCCTCAAAAGCACTGGCATTTACAGGTGTGAGCGTCTGTGCCTGGCTAGTTTTCTTTTTAATCTGTTCTTTCTGCTTCCTCAATATTGGGGCTCAACTCTTTATAACGTGGTCAGATTCTATTTGTGTTATCACTCTTATCTTCTTGTCTCTCCCTTTGGGATCCCAAAGTCAGACCCCGCTATTCAGTAATTGATCAAAAGTTTTTCTCTACTTACAGTATTTATTCTAAATTAAATTACAGTCTAGAACCTGCGGTGAAAATGGGGAATCAAAGGATAAGGAATGAAGTTAAATTCCAGTATAGAGGAAGAACTAAAGAAAAAAACAGATAGTAAATGTTTAACTTTAAAATGGCATAACATTGTGACCTTGTGTTCCTTAGTTCAAAGAAAGAAGACTAAAATAACCACAGCAAATAGCAGCGCGAATTCACTTGGTTATCCTTTCTTCTTGGAAGTACTACGGTTTTGGTCTGTTTCCATAGTTTCAATTACATAGAAAACTAAAGGGAAGACCTGCTTGATTGAAAGTATCCAGATAAAATGAAATTGTCTTCTGTTTATCTAAGCTATATAGTTCTTACCTTCAAGGAAATGCTAAAGTTGGATGCTTTTTACACTTCCTTTCACCAATTCACCATGCATGCGTGTCTTTTTTGTGGAGAGTTTAAAAAGGTATACAAATAAAATTTTACTCTGAGACTGATGATGTTTATCAAGTATTAGAAACGGATACGGAAAGAACAAGCAAAATACACAATTCAGAAGAGGGGAGACCTTGGCTTAGGAATGAAGGGAAACTGTTTAACTGGATGTGGACTCAGGGAGGTAGGGGCAAGGACATTCCAGGCGTTGGGAGCAACAAGAGTAAGATCATGATTCAAAAAGTACATCTTGGGTTAAAGAGAGCAGTAAATGGTCCACTGCTTAGAGCATAAAGAGATGAGTTAAGGACAGGAAGGAGTGGTAAAAGAAAGACGTATGGAGAAGTAAGTTGGGTCAGATGTTGAAGGGCCTTGTTTGACAGGCTAAGAAATTTGAACAGTCTCTGCTTGACATTGGTGACCATTGGAAATCTGGAGTAGTAGAGTGATGTGGCGTTATGAGAGCTGCGCTTTTATAAGATTTATTACACATCTTAGGTTCACAACCTTTATAGGATTATTAAGTTTAAAATAGGTTGTAACATAAAGGGCTTAGAATTGTACCTGGCACACAGTAACCCCTAATGAGCATTGGCTATCATCATTTTTATTACATAGAGGCGATGAAGGTCTGAACAGAGATAGTGGTAGTATGAAGAAAGTTCAGGAGATGGACACTGCTGGACCCTGTTACTATAGAATTTAGCAGCTGATTAGAATTGAACAACAGAGGAGAAAAAGTGCAAAATGATACTGAGGTTTCAAGTCTGGGTGACTGGAGGATAGAAACAGAAATTCAGGAAGAGCAAGTTTGCGGGGAAAAGAAGATAGATTTGATTTGGGGCACGTGGAATTTCACTTCTGGGTAGCTTTCTGGTTGTAGATGTCCAAGTTGTAGATGTCCAGCTTTCCGGTTGTAGATGTTCAGTGTATGCAGGAGTGAATGAAGCTTTGGAGAAATACCAAAATTGGTAATGTATATTTGGAATTTAGGCTCATAAAGATTATAACTGAACCTAAGGGACAAACAGGAGAGAATCAAGAAAGAGAATTGACAGAAGACTAGTGCTACATGTCAAAGATGGAAGCACAAAAAAGGTCTGACTCTAAAGTTGAGAAATCCAGAAATGAGCATGGTAGAGTTCTCTAGGTCAGTGTTCTCTAAGCTTTTTTTGGTTGCACACTCCTGTTGTCTGAGTGTGCAGTTCCCATGTATGAATTAATATTCTTTACTCCAAAAAGTTACTTGCTCAGTTTTTTAGTATTAGTTTAGTAAAAATAGAGAATATCTGTAACTCCCCTTAATCCAGGCATATACAACAAGGTAAAGATTTTGTTGTTAGCCTACATCTTCCTTGCAGTACTTGGAGCACCATATGTAATACATGGTCTTGTGACAAGTTCAACTAAATGAGGGCATCAGTATCAGCTCATAGGTTAAATATTCGAGAAGCTAATATTAACACTTTCTGTGTGTGCCTTGATAAGTAAAAGACTAGAAATACTGCCTTAGAATCTGGTGACCTTCACTTGCTTTAAAGATGTACAAATATTTCCTTGAGATTAGTACATATACCACATCTCCATTCGGTACAAAGACTACATTTTATTTTCTGAGTTGCATTGGGCTTAATCTTACTGGTTTTAGCTTTGTAAAATCTCAAATGGCAGCATCCTGCATGAAGCTGACCAAAAATACATATGTAGAAATTTGGCAGCATTTGCTGAGCAAGTAATTTATAGCCCACATGATCATTATAGCACCAATGAGCAGCACACAAAATTAATTACCAGGAATGGGACTAGCCTCATCTGTAGGATTTAGCAGAATTTTTAATATAAGGCACCTATATTTAGTTTCTAGGCTGCGTATGTTGTAATTATCCTTAATCTAAAATAAAGGCAATAAGAAACTTTTCACTAGAGAAATAGTGGTAAATTTCCAGCCATTTTACCTCATTTTTTATAATCTGAACTCCATGATTATTTTCCTCTTGGAAATTCATTGTCCAGATGCCCATGAAGCTCCCCTTAAAGGTGGTTAAGCAATGTAATAGTATGCGGTGTTTATATGAAGCATAGTACTTTATAGTTAGTGAAGTGATTTCATACTCATTCTCTTATTTGGTATTTACCTAATGTAAGTAGGACAGACGATTATCATCCCCCATTTTGAGGGTGACAAAATGGAAGACAGAGCCTAATGACAGAGGCTTTTGCTGTTTATACTGCACTTTCTTACTATATATGAAAAAGAGTCTATAGCTGTGTCCATCTTAGGGGACTAATTTTTCCTCCTGCCTTCCCTTTTCCTATACTTCCTTCTCCCTTGAAAGGCTCAGAACTTTCCCAGAGTTCTCATCGACTCTCATATTATAGACTACTTATCAGGCTAATCATAAAGGGAGCAAACATACAGTCAAATTGAATTACCTTTAAAGTGTTTGTCAAAATAGGTGAACACAGTCACTTTTTGGAACAAAGCATAGTACAAGTAGATAGATACAATTGAGCACTACTAGTGTTTTTGGGAAATCGTCTTTAATGAATCCTAAATTCACCAAGGTCAGATAAGTAGTTGAAGAATTTTTTTCCAAATAGACATGTGGTTAGAATTGTATTAGGTGTTCTGTGGTGTTCCTTAGCTATGCAAGTACACACTTTGTGGTACGTATTGAGGCAGCTCCCAAATTTGGGTTCTCATCTTGAGCCACAGAGATCAATATTTTTAGATGAATCATTGTGTTCTTTTTTTTCTTTTTGAGACGGAGTCTCTCGCTCTGTCACCTGGCTGGAGTGCGGTGGCGCGATCTTGGCTCACTGCAACCTCGGCCTCCCGGGTTCAAGCTATTCTCCTGTCGCAGCCTCCTGAGTAGCTGGGACTACAGGTGCCCACCACCATGCGCAGCTAATTTTTGTATTTACTAGAAATGGAGTTTCACCATATTGGACAGATAGTCTTGATCTTATGACCTCGTGATCTGCCTGCCTTGGCCTCCCAAAGTGCTGGGATTACAGGGGTGAACCACTGCGCCTGGCCCGTGGTGTTCTTAAATAATCAGTTGCTTTAAATTTCCTAGCTATGATTTATAATCCTTGCTTACCCCTAGTGAGGTGGAACAAAGGAATTCTGATTTCTTGGAGGAATGGCTGAATAAGATAACTTTATCACCATGTTCACAATGTAGCAATAGCTATAATTTTGAAACACTGCATAGAATTTAGCCAGGTGATTCCTCATATAAGTGGGTAGCTATGAAAACATCTCCAATAAAGGGGGCTGGGCTAAGGCTCTTCTTCTGAATTATAGTGAAAGAATAGAGTGACTTCCCATCACCAGGCCCCCAGAAAGTGAACTTGATCCTTTCTATCTCCACTCTTGTTTGGTAACTAGATGGCCTAGTCCCACTCCTCTGATGCAACTGCAGTTTAACAAGCTTGAAAACCTTAAGCTTTCTTGTTTAAGCTTTCTACTTTGAAATGTGTAAGAATCTGGTATCTTGATTTTTTTTGGAGTACTTTTTTCAGGAGAGTGATCAGGAAAACTAAAGGTAAAAAGGCCTGGTGGATTTGTGTTCCAGGCTGAGAAAAGCTGTAGGTTCTTAAGTTTTGAGTTTTCTATTGTTATCAATTCTAAAGTAGAAGGAGATGATTTAATGAAAGAGCACAGAATTGAGAATCAGAAGACATGGATTTTAATTTCAGCTGTGGCATATACTTATCCTGGTGACTTCTGCCAAGTTCCTCAGTCTACCTGAATAAAGTATCTTTGTTTGTCAGATGGGAATATTTGAACCTGTGTTGCTTATCTTACGTGTTTATGGTGAAAAACACATAAAATAATGTGAAACTACTTTAAAAAGTATAAAGTATGTACAAATGTAAGAGATTAGCATAACTATCTCAGTCACTTTGCACTCTTTGAAGTGATCTTTATGTTCTCAGTTCCTGACAGCTGTATACATGAAGGTAAGAGATTTAGGATTTGGTTGGCTTGGAAGATTTGTCTCGTTTCATGTCCTTTTCCTTTCTTTCTTCTCCTCTTTTAAACATTTAAATCAATGATAAAAGACACTAAGCAGAGGGAATAATTCACAGTGTGTCTGAATGAGCAGAACCCAGACAGCCAAATCAATACAGCCAAGCTCATATTGACATTCTTATAACGCCCTCTAGGTTTTTAATTGACAATTTTCTGCCTTCTCCTGTCCCCCTACCCCCCTGGTTTTCAGATGTATTAACTCACACCAGCACAATCTTCTGTTTTTCAGTGGAGCTTATGATTAGATAATTGTCTACATTTGTGCTACATTTTCCAAAGTAGAACAAGTTTTTCTCCATCCCCGCTCTTGTGGCTCTTCCATTGGATTACTGCACAAAGGTTACTGCACAACTGAGCATAGGTACTTAAGGAATTTTCCCATTTGCCAGTTTAAAAGAAAAGCACCTAGAATGAGGCCAAGGATACTTGGGGTCTTAAAATAGTTCTTGTCCATGCATGGTGGCTCACGTCTGTAATTCCAGCAGTTTGGCAGGCCAACGTGAGAGGATCACTTGAGGCCAGGAGTTTGAGACCAGCCTGGGCAAGATAGCAAGACCCTGTCTTTACAGAAAATTTTAAAAATTAGCCAGGTATGGTGGCAAGCACCTGTAGTCCCTGCTACTCAGGAGGCTGAGCAGGGGAGGATCGCTTGAACCCAGGAGGTTGAGGCTTCAGTGAACCATGATCATGCCACTGCACTCCAGCCTGGGCAACAGAGCAAGACACTGTTAAAAAAAATTTTTTTTAAAGTTCTTGAGGAACCTGTGTTTTTCATTCAGTAGATGTGGATTGAATCCCCACTATGTGCAAGGCACGTTTGCATTGAGGATGTGTCAGAAACAAAATGATTATGTAAGACAAACTGGGGAAAAAATAGGAACATGAAAAGTTTAAGCTTAAAAAATAATATGCCCCTTAAAAAAGAATATGTTACACAAGTCTGAAGCAAGTGAATATGCTAATTAGAGAAATAGATTTGATTGTGTGCCAGGAATGGTTTCTTGGGGAGAAAAAAAAATAGTCATCACTGATGAGTGAATGTGTAGACAGTATTGAATTTCTTTACAGTTGTACTGTAAAGGCAAGCTTCTTATCAGTGCTGTTGCAGAAGAGCCTTAAACATTGGTTTCAATCCATGAAATAGTCTGAGAAATTCCGGTTTTCCAGAACATGTTTCCTTCATGTTCACTTCAGGATATTGGATATAGAGGGAAGTGGGTGGAGCTCTCTTTAGAGCTCCAAACAGAATCTTTTGCTTGGACGATGGGGCCAGGTTGAGTGGGGAGCTGCCTGGACTCCAGGTTCCCTCTACCCTCTAACATAAGCAAGATTCCTTTCACAAGACAAAACAGGCACATACTCCTAGCTTGTGGAATTCTGAGGTATCCAAAGAGATGGTGGTGGTTGTTGGGGTTTTTTGGGCTTTTTTTGAGATAGGGTCTCACTCTGTTGCCCAGGCTGAAGTGCAGTGGTGCGATCATGGCTCATTGCAGTCTCCCAGCTCCTCGGGTCAAGTGATCCTCTTGCCCCAGCCTCCTGAGTAGCAGGAGCTACAGATGTGTGCCACCACACAGACTAATTTTTGTTTTTGTTTTTGTTTTTGTTTTTTCTTTTTTGTAGAGTCAAGGTCTTGCTATGTTTCCCGGGCTGATCTTGAACTCCTGGGCTCAAGCGATCCTCCTGCTTCGACCTCCAAAGTGCTGAGATTACAGGCATGAGCCACCATTCCCAGCCCAAGGAGACATATTCTAAGAATTTAAGGCTGGGCGCGGTGGCTCATGCCTGTACTCCCAGCACTTTGGGAGGCCGAGGCGGACGGATCACGAAGTCAGGAGACCGAGACCATCCTGGCTAACACAGTAAAACCCTGTCTCTACTAAAAATACAAAAAAATTAGCCAGGCGTGGTGGTGGGCGCCTGTGGTCCCATCTCCTCTGGAGGCTGAGGCAGAAGAATGGTGTGGACCCAGGAGGTGGAGCTTGCAGTGAGCCAAGATCGCGCTACTGCATTCCAGCCTGGGGAATGGAGGGAGACTCCATCTCAAAATAAGTAAATAATAAAAAATAAATAAGTAAAAATTAAAAAAATTTTTAATACGTTTTTGGATTAGTGTGGAGAGAAAACCTAGTATAGCTGTTGATCATTGACACTCCCAGGGATTTAAATTTGGCTCATTCCCATTTTCAGCTTGAGTTCTTTGCTTTTTTGGAACTAGTACATTTGTTCCAAATTTAATAGTTTAAAGGGCTTTAAAAATTATTTCGTGTTTATAAAAGAGATAGGAGAGCATCTTTCTCTATTTTAATATGTATTTCCATGCATCTGAAACTAGACTTTTTAAAGAAATAGGTTAAAAACAAAGTAAGTAGTCTAAATTATAGAGAAAAAGAAGCTAGTTGGTCTTTAGTCTTGGTACCGTATCTGGGACTCTTCAGACCAGTAGTTGGTGTCTTGTCCAGCTTCGAGCAGTCATGATGATATGATGCCATCTGGCATTTGTATGAATCTTGCTATTTTTTGAGGCCTTCTAACATGTGTTTTACCATTTGTGTGTTTCAGCTGCCCTGTGGGATATTGCTGTAGATGATAGAGAAGTTTCTAAGAAGTTAAGAAATTTGCTCAAGATCACAGTTCACCAGAGAGCTAAGAACCCCCAGGTCCAATACGTTTTATTTATTTATGTGTTTACCTTGTGCTTTAGTGCCCCCAACTGTTCACAGCTGAGTATTCAAAGTTGCTGCTAACCCGCCTAGAGACATGCAAAGGGGAAGGATAAAACAGAAAAGAAAAAAGAGTGACAGAGCTTAAATAGTGCAAAAAGTGGGAATGAGCAAGTTATAATAAATTAAGACAGAATTTTAGAGCTTTTGCATTTTGACTCTATCATTTATTATATTGTGATCTTGAGCAAGTAACTTGATACCTAACCATCAACCTTATCTATAAAATTGGAATAATATTGATAAATGTATCACTGAGCTAAATAAGGCTCAATTGAGGATGATGTATGTGGCATGTATTTTATGAACTCTAAAGCCCGTAAGTTGGCATCTTCGAAACATTCTTCAGAATTACACTGCTTATCTCTGCTGGACACACAAACACAAGATACTGCCAGAAACTGGGCAAGAGGCTATTTGTGAATCTCAGAAAGGACCTAGTAAGAGAATGATGCTTTGTTTTAGAATACAACTTAACTTAGGCTACAGGCACTCTTTCTGTCTCTAGCTCATGTCACAATTCCTTTTTGGGATTGAGGCCTGAAAAACCAGTTACTTATCATTCTTCCTACAAGGATTTATTTACTCGTTAGGCTGGAGGGTCAGAGAGACTAACAGATTCTTCTATGCAGCAGAGCGGGTCTGGCCCAGGTTAGTTCTAATTGAGGATGAACAGGTGAGGGAGGCAGGGGAGCTAAATAACAGTTGTGTGATCTAGGACCAGCTTCTCAACCTCTGGTGTCAGTTTCCCCATCAGTAAATCAGGGATAAACAAAACACTTAACAATGCTTTAAAACAAGATCAGAATATTATCTGAAACTTTTTCTTTTTCTTTTTTTTCTTTTGTTTTTTTGAGACAGGGTCTTGCTCTGCTGCTCAGGCTGGAGTGCGGCGGTGGCGCAATCATAGCTCTCTGCAGGCTTGACCTCCCAGGCTCAAGCAATCCTCCTACCTCAGCCTCCTGAGTAGCTGGGACTATAGGCGTGAGCCACCATACCTGGCTAATTTTTTATTTTTTATTTTCTGTTGAGATGGGGGTCTCACTATATTGCCCAGGCTGATCTCAAACTCCTGGGTTCAAGTGATCCTCCCGCCTTGGCCTCCCAGAGTGCTGGGATTAGAGGCATGAGTTACCACATGTGGCTGAACCTTTTTCCTTAAAGGTCCAGATATTTTAAGCTCTGCAGCTGTATGATTTTTGTTGTAACTCTTCAACTCTACTGTTTAGCATGAGAGCAGCCATAGACAATATAAACTAATTAGGGGCTGGGCATGGTGGCTCACGCCTGTAATCCCAGCATTTTGGGAGGCCGAGGTGGGCAGATCACTTAAGGTCAGGAATTCAAGACCAGCCTGGTCAACATGGTGAAACCTGTCTCTTCAGAAATACAAAAATTAACTGGGTGTGATGGCAGGTGCCTGTAATTCCAGCTACTTAGGAGGCTGAGGTGGGAGAATCGCTTGAACCTAGGAGGTGGAGGTTGCAGTGAGCCAAGATCATGCTGTTATACTCCAGCCTGGATGACAGACCGAGGCTCCATCTAAAAATAAATAAACACATAAATAATTAGGGTTGATGCCTTCCGGTGAAACTGTTTCTAAAAACAGGCTGTAGGCCAGATGTGGCCTGTGAGCTATAGTTTTTAGACCCTTCCTTGCTTTAGAATACTTCACTAAATACTTGATCTTTTTTCTCCATCATACAAAATACTGCTTGTGTTTTATTGGTGTCATATATGCAGAGATGGTTTAAGTTTGAGCATTCAAAGGATGAGGAAGAATGTGTGTGAAGTAAGATGTTATGTATCATTTTCTGTTCCACAGAAATAAGTTTTCAAATGTTCTGTTCATGCCTTCCCATCACTTTCATTGTTTATACCAGTTGCTGTGCCTTCATTTTTTTTCTAGTTATAGTACAACTATATTATGATCTGGCTCCTGTTTCAAAGATTATATTATACTAGATACCAAATAGAAAAATAGTTTTGTTTTTGAAGGAAAAGTGGCTCTTCTGCCAGTTCGAAAATGTGTCCTTGTGAACAGATCTTTAGGGAGAGCAGTATGCAGCCACTTCCAAGCCTAAGTCTTTTAGGAAGCATGGTTTTCCAGTAGGCACTTTGAAAAGCAGCTTCTTCTTAAGACAGATGTACCCTCAAACGTCAAACTTGGCATTAATCAGAGTTGGGGAAGTAGAGCTATGTTATTCATTCTTGTATTATAGTAGTGAAGACTATTCAGTAGCCTGCCAGTAAATATGACCAGCTGGTACCCAGCTATGTGTGTAAGTAATAAGGTTTCAGGCACTAAGCGTAGTCCTTTCTTGCATGACTATATAAAAACTTTAGATGAGTTTAAACAGAGACTATTGAACCTTCTGTTCTCTCTAGTCACTTTGCCTTCCCTTGTATTCATTCATTTATTGCATCTTCAAGTAGTGAAGTGTAGGACTTCCCTACCAAACCACCAGACCCCTTTGGAATGTGTTCAGTATGCATCATTGCTGGAGTGGCTTAGTAGAGTGACTGACCCAGGGCCACCAGCTAGTAGGCAGCAAGCGGCCAGTACACAAACATAGGTCTTTTAATTTTCAGACCAGTTCTTGTGAAATTTTCAATTTTAGATTGGTTTTTATTTTGGAGAGTATAAGCTTTCTTAAGGCTAGAAATGCTTTTTAGCTATTGTGGTTGATAATGGCATAAGTCCTAAGGTCCATCTGTGTAAACATAAAAACCAAATTGTCTGTTAGTAAATAAATCCTACCCCCCTGTCCCTCATCCATCCATTTATTTTTATTAATATTCTTCCTTTCTCTGTATCTCTCATCATCATTTAAAATACAACATCTTACAAACCTTAGCTCATTTA
Source organism: Papio anubis (assembly GCF_008728515.1). Classification (NCBI taxonomy): domain Eukaryota; kingdom Metazoa; phylum Chordata; class Mammalia; order Primates; family Cercopithecidae; genus Papio; species Papio anubis. The sequence continues at coordinate 38,978,209 of NC_044976.1, forward strand.
AATGAAGAAACCTAGAACTAACCTCAACAAATACCTGAGCAGTACTGGAACATAAAATGCTTGTGATAGTGCTGCCACTAGAGCAAAATACAATAAAACTAACATAATAAAGAGAGTCACACAAATTTGTTGGTTTCCCAGTGCAAATAGAAGTTATGTTTGTGCTATAGTGTTGTCTATTAAATGTGCAACAGCATTATGTCTAAAAAATGTACATATCTTAATTTTAAAATATCTTATTGGTAAAAATGCTAATTACCATCTGAACTTTCAGCAAGTCATAAGCTTTTGCTGCTTGAGGGTCTTGACTTGATGATGATGGCTGCTGACTGATTAGGGTGGTAGTTGCCGAAGGTTGGGGTGGCTTTGGCAATTTCTGTGTATGTGTTTTTCTGTTTTGTTTTTGAGATGAGTTTCACTCCTGTTGCCCAGGCTGGAGTGCAGTGGCGCGATCTCAGCTCACTGCAACCTCTGCCTCCTGGGCTCCAGCAATTCTCCTGCCTCAGCTTCCCGAGTAGCTGGGATTGCAGCCCCCTGCAACCCCCGCTCCCTGGTCCCCCACACCCAGCTAATTTTTGTATTTTTAGTAGAGACGGGTTTCACCATGTTGGCCAGGCTGGTCTTGAACTCCTGACCTCAAGTAATCCACCCACCTCGGTCTCCCAAAGTGCTGGGGTTACAGTCTCCCAAAGTGCTGGGATTACAGGTGTGAGCCACCGCATCTGGCCTGTTTTTTTTTTTTTTTTCTTTTGGGAGAGAGTCTCACTCTGTCACCCAGGCTGGAATACAGTGTCATGATCTCGGCTGATTGCAACCTCTGCCTCCCAGGTTCAAGCCATCCTCCTACCTCACCCTTCCAAGTAGCTGGGACTGCAGACACATGCCACCACACCCAGCTAATTTTTGTCTATATTTTTTTGTATAGACAGGGTCTGCTGTGTTGCCCAGACTGATCTTGAGGTCTCAAACTCCTGGGCTCAAGTGATCCTCTCGCCCTGGACTCCCCAAGTGCTGAGATTACTGGCGTGAGCCACTGGGCCTGGCTGGCAATTTCTTAAAATAAGGCAGCAGTGGAGTTTGTTGCTTCAGTTGACTCTTCCTTTCCTGAAAGATTTCTCTGTAGCATGCTTTTCTGTTTGATAGCGTTTTACCCAGAGTAGAGCTTCTTTCAGAATTGGAGTTTGTCCTCTCAAGTCCTGCCACTATTTTATGAACTAAGTTTATATAATATTCTAATGTTCATAGCATTTTCACTGGTGGTAGGTTCCATTTCAAGAAATCACATTCTTTGCCTTCTATAAGAAGCAACTCTTCATCTGTTAAAGTTTTACATGAAATTGCAGCAATCCAGTCACATCTCAGGCTCCACTTCTAATTACAGTTCTCTTGCTGTTTCTACCACATCTACAGTTACTTCTTTCACTGAAGCCTCGAACCCCTCAAAATCATTCAGGAGGATTGGAATCAACTTTAGACTCCTGTTAATGTTTATATTTTGACCTCCTCCCACGAATTTTGAATTTTTTTTTTTTTTTTTTTTTTGAGACAGAGTCTTACGCTGTTGCCCAGGCTGGAGTACAGTAGCACGATCTTGGTTCATTGCAGCCCTGACCTCCC